>NC_133905.1:15232792-15850543 GCF_964199755.1 Larus michahellis | reverse complement strand
GAATTTAGGAGGCACAGCTGCTGCTGGCAGCGCTGGCCCCGGCCAGGCAGAGGAGTGCGACACAAGGTATTTGCTCTGCTGCATTTTCATCGACCTGTCCCGCACGGAAGGCTTTACCCCAGGAAGGGGGGATTTGGTGATGTGCCCTCCCTGTGGCCCAGGGGGGCTTGGCTGGCTGCCCTGAGCCCCAGGGCTGTGCAGGGGGATGGCAGTGTGGCCGTGGGGTGCAGCCCCTGCTTCGCTGAGCCCTCCCCACCTCTCCCATGGGATTTCTAATGGCGTGAGTCACTTGCTGTCTTTGGGCTCGGGCTGGGCTGGTCCGTGCTGCCTGCCCCCGGGCACACGGCTTTGGCGGCCAAGGCGTGGGAGTAGGAAAATGTGAACCTGCGGAGTGGCCGATGTGCACTTTGTACGCGTCTCAAGTAGCAACGAGAGAGAGGAGGAATATTCTGTTGCACCATGGATGCTATAAATAAATCTATTTCCTAGTACTTTAACACCGTGAATGGGACACCATGTAAAAGCTTCTGGTGTGCAGAGGCTACAGTGGACTAACAGTAGTATTAGTTAGTAACTAAGGGCAACCAGAAGTTTAATTGCTAAGTATAGATGATAAAACTATATCAGTTTTAGCAAATATTAATGTTTGCCTGGGGATGGATATAGATGAGATTGAAAGAATTTGCTGGCCATGGCTTGTCTTGCGGAGGCTCTTTCCCAATCTGGCCGTGGGGAGACTCAGCCTTTAATTTCTTGGCAGTGCCCTTCACTTGCACCAACTCACACTCCAGATGCACAGCAATAAAGTCATCGTACCTTTCAATATAAAGTCCAGCTTTCATATAGCAAACGCATTCCTCCTTCCAAATCGGGGGTTTCTCTTTGCGGAGTTTTTCTTGCCCCAGCCTGCCCAGGCTCCGGGCCAGTCCTAAGCTCCAGCTGGTCCCCGCGTGCGGCCGTCCCCAGCCAGCCCTGGCCTGTCTGTCTGTCCAGCTCCGAGCGTGGAGGGAGGGATTCAGGCTCATGCAAAAGACTGGGCAGATCGAGTGTTCCTGCATGCACGCAGCACGTTTGAGTGCTTTAAAACCCAGCTCCCTACGCTGCTGCAGGAATCTGGGGTGTGCCCGTTACCAGAGGATGGCTCCTGCCCTGTAAATACGATATTGCTGGTGACCACTGCGCTGAGGAGCCTCCTTTGTTCGGTGCTTGGCTGCTGCTGTGCTTTCTTTCCTGTTCTACGAGCAGCCCCTCTCGAAGCTTTGTGCCGTGACACCCACAGGTGCGGTGGCTGCCGCTGGCTCTCTGTGCTGGTCTGGAGCCTACTAGAGAAGCTTGAGCAAGTGGCTTGGTCCTCCTCATCCCCAGACCTTCCCAAAGTGTCAGGCATCGCTTAGCATGCGGAGGAGACTCCACCACTGTTGTTTAGCTTGGAGTATTTTCCCTCCCTCCCTGTATGTCAGGTCTCTGAAGGCTGCTTTTCTCCCAGGAGAATGGGAAGAGTTACACACACAGCAGAGGTGATCCGGCAGGAGCAGGGCAAGTTCCACAGCCTGCTGAGTGCTCCTCAGCTCGCTTTGTGTTCTCTGCTGGACAGACCTTCCCCAGAGGGGCTGCCATGATGTTCTCGCTTTGCCTCTGCCGCGTGGACTGGGTGCTGCTCCCCTCACCACCCCCTGCCTGTCCCCGGTGGCTGAGAGCCCCCCAGGAGCCAAAGCCCAGCTGCACGGAAATGCACGTCTTTCATTTTGAGAATGTTTGTTAGGAAACCTTATGACAAAATTCTGCAGAACCAAAGAGTTGGTAACCGAAGAGTTACCATTTCCCCCCTGACCAGCCTTACACGGGGGCTCAAGGGAAATATTTCTTTTTGTAAACAGATCACTAAAACCTGGGCTGGCTGTGGGCTAGAAGGATGGGTGCTATGGATTTAGAAGGCTTCTAGAGGTCAGATAAATAACCTGCTGCTTGGTCCCGGCAAGTAAAATGTTGTTTTTCTCGAGTAGAGAAGAATAAAGCAGAAATAAAGCTCATAGAAATCAAAGCTCCTATGAAAATTAGCCTAGAATTGCAGTGAAGGAACAGTAAAGAAAGAGAAGAAACTGGAAGCTTTTGGTATCGAGTTCTCTGAGAGCATGCGGTATGCCATGGGAGAGAGGAGAGCCAGCTACAAAGCGATGCTGGTAAATTAAGTCTTAGGTGAAAGCAGGAGGAATGACTCAGTACATAAGTCCTGACCTCAGGGGGTTTTAATCCTTCAGCTCAGCTTAGCGTGTGTAACGAGGAAAGCAAATGAATGAGTACTTCAAGTTGAGTGGAAGGTGCTGCCAGATGGGAGTGAGGGACCAGATCTGCCTTCAGTGCTTGGAGCAGAGCTCCCCTTTCATCCGTCTTAAAAAGCAAAACAAAACTACCTTTCATGTCTCCTTCCCTTGAGCATCTTTTTAGCTCTACTGACTGTCTGTGGCAGGTTAAAGCTCAATTTTAATGATCCATTCCCTAGTGTTACCTCTCCCTGAAAACGGGAGCCTGGAAGCGGTGGTGATGTGTGATCCTGTCTGTGGTTCCCTGGCACGTTACCCCTGTGGTGCTGGAGGCCAGAAGCTGAGGCTGGGTCTCCTCTGGTGGCAGGAGAAGGCGTGTGCAGGCTTGGGATGAGTTTCTCTTATTTTGGGTACCAATTCTGCAAACTTGGCCAATGGAGCTGCAAACACCTGATCATCTCCTTGTCTTCCTTCGACGCCTTGAAAGAGCACCAGGATGAACCGTGGGCAATGACTTTGTGCCATGTAAGGTTTGCACCATGCAGCACCTTGAGTTTCATGTCCAGAAATCATTTATTATTGACGTAAACAAGTTGGATCAAAACGCGCAGGAGGAGCAAAAAACCCAAGTGAGAAAAGTGTTTAATGCACACTTTTGCTGGTCAACTTGAGAGCACTTGAGGGAATTTTGAGTGCTTCCAAGTGAATGGGATGGGTCTTCTCCATCTGCCTCGAATTCCCTCTCTCTGTTCCTGGTCTCTCTCGCCTCTCACAGGTTCTGCAAGCCAGAACTCTGCTTCGTCACAAACGGCACCTTGCCCTTTTCCTGCCTGGATCTCCTTCCCTGTTATTGTGAAAGAGGAACGCAGCCTTGCTGGAGCTATTTGTGTCCGAGCCCTTGGATGGAAAGCCTGGCCCCACAGGGCTGGTGTGGAGAGCAGTGCCCTGCCTCCCTGCCAGCGGCACGGCGTCCCCGCTGCTCGGGTGGGTCCTTGCTCGTCTGTCCTCAAGTGCTAATGCATACAGAAGACACAGAGGGTAGGGATGTCATGGCATTGCCATTTCGGAGGCAGCTGTAATAGGTGGCTGGCAAATAAAAGTTTTAGTAGAAGCACTGTCATGTTTAATATCAATTAAAATTAAATTTCACCGAGGAAGTACAGAAAACATTCATTTATCATTCAAGTCGTGGTCTTAGTTTGTTTCAATTCAAAGTGTTTTGCCCTTTAGAAGAGAGAGAAAGTCTATGAATATCAAATTCATGCCCCCGTGGATATACAACCACCTCATCTTTTTGCATTCTCATCTGGGACAGGAGCCCGAGACCGTTTTCCCAGCAGGACACAAACGGGCTGAGGATGCTCTGTGGGGCTGGAGAGCGGGTGCTCCGGGCAGGCAGGTGCTGCCACTGCTGTGGATGTGAGCGGGAGAGGGCAAGTCCGGGATCACAGGGAGCAGAAGCTGGGCTGTCCTGGTGGAAATCCTTTATTTGTAGTGGAGCCCCACAAGGTAGCGCAGGGAGGGAGAGCTCAGCTGTGACACAAAGCACGTAGAGCTGCATTTCATCCTGTGGTCTGCAATCAACAACTCTTACTATTGTTTTTTAGTTATGAGCTGCTTTTTGCTCGTACCTGGGATGTGTTTGCTCACAATCTCCGTGATGCCCAGAGGCTGAGGGCGCACCAGCTGCGCTCAGAGCCGTTGGGTCTGGGTTGGGGGGATGGGATGCAGCCCTCCCCGATGGCTGAGGGGGATGGGGCTGTCCCAGACCTGGGGGTCTCAGGGATGGATGCTGGAGGGCAGTGGGAGACCCGAAGGGTGCTATCACATTAAGACGCCCCAGGTACTGAAGAGTTTCTGCTTTTAATGCTGTGTTTAATGATATCAGAGCACAGGGTATCACATGAAATATCTGCAGCTGCATTTCTTGTTATGCAGCTCATCAGGCACTAATTGAGCCTGTGAGTAACTGCTAGCTATTTCCTAAATCCCTCTCAATCACCTTCTTACGGCTGTGGGCAAAGCTACGTTTAAACCGTTGAACAAGTGGCTGTGTCCTCTATCAGACTGGAGGGGAAAAAGCGTGTTAGGTGTGGAGCAGCTGGGGTGTCTCAGGGCAGCAGCCACCCTTCTGCACCCTTTGCACGCTGCTGTGGGCCACCAGCAGCCCTGGGGCCAGGGCCGGCCGTACCGCTGTGCGGATACCCAAAGCCCGGGTGCTGCCGGCTGCACCCTGCCACTCTCGGGGGCACGGAGCCCTGGCTGATGGCTCCGCGGTGTCACTGAGGCCAAGCAGGGCGGGGGGGGGTCCAACAGCAGGGTCTTGCCGTCCCCCTCCAGCCTGCTCCGAGAAAACCCCATGTTGGAGTAGCTCACAGCATGCTGTCCCTCCTCTGCTGAAGGCACAGGAGGACGGTTTTGGAGTGGCCCCTTTCAGCTTGTGTTTATATCTCCTCTTAATCTCAGCTCTTTTCTCTCACACCAGCACTCTAAATTCCTTTGGATTTTCATTTTAAAATAGCCTTGCTTGGCTTTTCCTTATCAAGTGAGAGTCTTTTCTTGATTTATCGCTTGTGACATAACCAATTGGGTAGTCTGATAATCAGATTTAACTAGTTGGTGAGCTGCCGATTAGAACTAGGGTCGAAACTTGCCTTTGGCTATTATTTATCCTGGTGTTATTAGTTTTTGTTTTTTTTTTTTCCTTTAATCAAAAGCCATGCAGCAGTAGCATAATGCTTTCCCTGTCAGCAAAGAGAAACGCGGCTCCAAGCTGCAGCCGAGGAGCCGGGTGACAAGGGGCAGCAGTGCCAGCGTACAGAAGATGGCAGTCAGGGCTCCAAGGAGAGCTTTGCACCAAGCTGCAGCGAATGCGATGGGGAATCGGGCAGTTAAAACTGTCTTGCTGGCAAGAAAATGACCCCAAATGGGGGCTCTGCAACACGGGTTTAAGTAAGAAGAAAGTAAGAAGTTCTGCTCTCCTGACCTCAGCCTGTCGGGGGGGGCAGGGGCCAGCGTCCCCCGCCATGGGCACCTCTCTCTCTGCTGCCGGCAGCCCCACCGGGAGCCGGCTCGGTGGGACGCGGCCGCTGCTGCTCCCAGGGGCTGCGGTGGTGGGGTGAGGCTGGGAGCAGATGGCGGTGTGCGATGCCCTACTACTTTATCTCTATATTTTTAGAAATGGCTAATTTTGCTGCCTGGATTCCCTGTATTGTTTAGCTTTGCTGCGCAGCACCTATTGCCAAAATTATGCAGACCTCAACTGGAGCTGCAGTTGTAAAAGTCACCAAATCCTCCCATTTGGGAGGGAGCTGGCTGACCCAGGGACGGCAAGGCCAAGTCAAATTCACTTTTCCAGCTCCATGGGTTGAAGTGGGAAGAGAGTTCAGCTGATGTGTATATAGGAGAGTTGGGGTTGATACCGCTTAGTTTGTCAACCTTGATGTGACAGAGGAGGCTGGCTGCGGTGGCCGGATCCTGTCCTGGGTGGCCCTGGGGTCTTTTCTCATGCTGCTGCGGTGCGGAGGAGCCGCTGTTGCGCTGCAAGGACAGGTCATAAATACACTTGTGGTTCTGCTCCTTCACCAGCATGAGCCACGCTGCAGCTGGACCACACCGACTGTCCCGGCCCGGATGGAGGAGCCCGGGAGAACTGGGGCATGTCTCCTCACAGCCTGCCCCTGGCTGCAGCTGAGTGCTGCTGTTAGAAGGAAGGTTTTACCAATGGTTTCGGGGCTCCACCCTCATCCTCCAGACTGGCATTTTTTTGGCAACATAGACCAGATGCGTGAGGAAGAAGAGCAAGCGTTCTACCCTCTTTGAGGTCCAAGGGAGATCAGGGGAAAATTCACCCTGCGCAATGGCAGGAGCAGGGTGCGTGGGGTGGGATTGCTGAATGTCTGACCTGGTCGTCGGGGGGGGGGCTGCTCCAGCTGATGTTTTTTCCCCTTTCCCGCCTGGGAGGTTTTACAGTGCTCTCGTGATGGACTCCAGTGTAGCAGAGAGGTGACGTGGTTGAAAGAGCGGGGCTCAGAAGCCCGGTCCGTCTTTGGAAGGAACTAGGCCAAGTTGGGCTTTGTCTGAATAAAGCACGACGTGAAGTGTTTGTGCGAGGCAGCCAAAGCTGAAGTGCAGAAAGCAGTGCCTGTTACCACTCATAAATAAGAAAAGATGCTGCTCGTCGGATGATGTCATGGCAAAGATGTGCAGAGGGATTTTTGCAGCGTTGATCAATATTGCTTGGCTGTGGCACGTCCAGGAGGCTCCTAATGCCTGCAAATAAAATCCTTTCGAGCCCTGGGAGGTGGGGGGGTTGTCTCTTAATAACCCAGTGCAGAATATAGATGCCTATTTCTAGCAGTGGGAGCTTTGCACGTGAAAGGTTTCAGCTGCTCTTCCCTGTCCTGTTCTTGTTCTGACCTATTGTGGTGGTACTCTCTTTGGCAGTGGCTGTCTAAAAGCTAAATGCTGAGGCGGACTCAGGCTCCAATGTAACTGCTGACCATTTCCCCCCCAAAACAGCAATTTTAGAAGTAAGGTCAATGGGGCAGGCGGTGTTCCTGTGGCACTGGTGGGCTGGCTGGCAGGGCGCAGGGTCCCTGCAGGTAGCGTCAGCCCTAAAGTGGGGTTACTTTAAGCCAGAAGAAAAGACGACAAGCTTGTGAGCACCTAATATCCCAGCTTAGTATGCTGACAGTATGTGAAAAAACAGTGCTGAAGAGACTGGCCAATATAGTAACGTGAAAAGAGTTTCCCGTCTCCCTCTCCTCCGGGTGACTGTTTCATCTATAGCATCGCATGTGGCAATGTGCAACTGGAAAAATACTGTCTGCTCAGATGAAGCATGTATAAAAACCGTGGCCCAGTTCTGCAAAGCCAGAGTGATCTCTCAATCCTTAAAGTCTTTGTTCGACATGAAAAAGAATTTCTATTCCATGAAAGATCAGACTGCCAGGAACGGATTGCTGTTTGATTGCGCTCGGGTCCAAGCCACTTTGCTGTTCCCTCCTGGGCTTTAGCAGGGTAATGCATACCTTGGGTTTTCATCAGTACAGATATCTCGCGTAGACGTCTCCAGCCGGTGCGCTGCTCTCCGGGGGCCCTGACCACAGGCTGCAGCTGCCAGGACAAATATTGCCACAAAAAGCAGCGGTGGCGTGACCGGTGGTGCTCCTTGCCCATTATTGACTGCGGCAGGCTCCAGGTCCGGATAGAGCAGAGTCGTTCCTATGGGGTTTACATTGCTGTTGCCACTCGCGTTTTAAACCTGAGCATCTCCTGCTGCGCTGCGAAGGTAGGGACCCCGCGGCGAGAGACCCAGGCGTAGACCTTATCCCACTGAGAGACAGAGTTTACAGAGCTTCAATATATAGTTCATGATTTTCAGTCTGATTTACAGCTTGGGAAGATGGGTTTCAGAGCGGAAATGAAAACTTGGTGGTTATTGCTACAACTTCATGACAGTCTTGTTCTAATTTTTTGCCCTTGATAAATGACAGCGTTACAGGTATTTTCTTCTGAATTTGCCGTTTCATCCACCAGTCTAAATGTGGTGTATGTCCTCGCAGCCTGCCCATGGTCTTGCAGCGATTTTCCCTGCGGGTTGGTGGGAGATCCCGTGGGCAGCGGGGAGGCAGAGGTGGCTTTGGCAGAGCCGGTTGCTGCTCTGGGTGTGTTGGGACCTCCAGCTCTTGCCATGAGAGCAGCAGGTCCGTGTTTGCAGCTGCCCATGGCCATGCTGATGGCTATTCCCCGTGCCCTGGCGATGGTCTAGCGTGGGAGCTGTGCAGGGCAGACTTTCCGAGAGGCTTTTGTGCCAAAAATAATGATAATGGGGGAATTAACCCTTGCCAGTGTTCCCGTGGTGGTGTATCTGGAGGCTGAGACGATGCTGGGTGGGTGCAGGTGGGGCAGGGGACAGGTCAGGAACCCGCCGTGGCCCAGGGCTGGGGATGCTCTGCGGGAGCTGGGCTTCACGGGGTGTTGCTGGAGCAAGTCGGCAAATTCTCCGTGGGCAAGCACCTCATGGTAGGTTGTTTTCCGATGGGGAAAGCGTGAATGTTTCTGGTGCTGCCCCCCTCCAGCTTTGAAGATTGTCTAGAACCTGCTGGCACTCTTACCTGTCCCCTTGGCTGTCGCTGGCAGTGGGACGCTGCATCAGAAGACACAGCCAGAGATGAGTTCGCACAGCATGGGAAACAGGACTTGGTCTCCAGAGCATGTCCCTGCAGGTAATTCCCGGGGCTGTCCCCGAAGCGTGACCACCGGTTCGGGCTGATGTGGATCATGGACTCCTCGTCTGGCCCGAGCACAGGGTGCTGCTCCTGGGCTGCCCATTCCGGGGGTTTCCTTGGCTTTAATTTTGCAGCATCGCCTGGCGAGCTGCGCCCAGCCCGGGTCTGCTGAGCAGGAGATGGTGCCTTATGGGGCCACGCTGGATCCTGCTCCGGGGGAGTCCCAGATACCTTCCGCCCCTCCAGCCCCGTCCACACAAGGTCCATTTCCACTAGCAGATTGGAGTAACACTGAGAAGAAACATCACCATTTTTTTTTTTTTTTTGCTGCTAGACCTTAGTTATTGAAAACAAAGTAAACCACATGTCTTGGAAAAATATTATGACATTTCGTTATTCACACTAAGTGTGATAAGTGCGTTGTTTAGGGACCATGGTACATGATTTATTTAGCTTGGATGTGGATATAAATCCAGTCTTTGGAGGAAGCATTGTAACTCTGTAGGAATGCGGACGCTGTTGTGTCCTCTGGAGCGTGGCCAGTACCTAGTACCTGATCTGTGTTGTTTTAATGTGAGCAGGGCACCCAGGACCATTCATAACATGTTATAGGAACCAGGCGATTTCACCAGTGTCTAAGAAGAGCTGAAATGTGGAAGGCACGTATCAGAGATGTTTAAATGGAGAAGGGAAATTCCATTTGAGATAAACAGTTCTTCAGTGCGTGACATTATTGATTGCTATGCTCAAGGCTAACAGAAATAGAAATACTCTTTACTTTGTTCCATTGCCTTTGTCTTACAGACAGCTTTCTGGGATTTCATCTTGGTCTGTCCACATCCATTGGTGGATGCTTGGGACGCGTTTTTTATGGAATTGTCTAGGTTGGAAGGGACCTTTCAGATCATTTAGTCCAACCGTGGCTTTTCTAGCTCTCCGAGAGGGACAGCAGCTCTATACACCAAGCTACGCTCTATTAAAAGTGACATTTTAGCTGCAGACAAAATGGTGAAGGCTGGAAACACTAATATGTTTTTCTTTGCCTTTAAGTATGTGGGAGCCAAATCCTGTGAGGTGCGGGTGTATCTGCTGTGGCTGGAGCTGCCTGCAGGCAGTAACCCCAGCCGGGTTTGGCCCGTGCTGCCGATCTGTGAGCCTGTTCCGGCTTCATGCTGGAGTTTTCCAAGAGTTAACACTGGACTATTTGTATTTTTATGGGTGTTGGCTGTCTAGGTCTATTTATGAGAGCAGAACTAAATGAATTAATATTCATAGACTTCCCCTGACTATACAATATAAATCATGAGTAGCTGTGACAGCGTGCCCTTGTTCAAACCACAGCGTGGCGGTTGCTTAGCTGTAGCTGGACAATCTTTGTGCGCAAATTTAAGCTTTCCTGAAAGAGCTCTGCCCTTCTGGGACAAATGGGAGCTTTGCTGTTGCCTTCAGCCGTGCAAGAGGACGTCTGTGTGGGTCACGGGGTGGTGCAGCCCTCGGTGCACACCTTGGTAATTAAGGTGGCCTTTTGTACCTCCAGCTGTGGTGGCAGCTGGGCTATGGGGATGTGTTAACGGGCAAGAGACCTCTGAGCTATGGGATCCAGACCTGGACGTGATGGTTTTCCTGGATTTCCAGGCATCACAAAGCGGCTTTGCAGATTGATTTAAAATCTGGAGGACGTTATGGGAAGCGGCATGAACATACATATCATAAAACTGTACAAGTGTGTGCTGGGACCGCAGCCAGCCTGCCCCATGTCAGTATGGCCCCACTGAGCACAGGGGGTGGGTAGAAACTGCCACCACAACCCTGCCTGAGCTGTGACAGGGCTGGCCACCCTTGAGGTGACAGAGGGTCCAAGGGGAAGGCTGGCAGCAGTGACAGCAAAGGACGGTGTAATTGCCTTGACTTGGGGCAGGCGTGAGCGGGACAGGAGTGTGCGTTGGGCAGGTCCAAGCCCACAGCGGAAGAGCCATTGTTTCCTGGGGATGCCCGAGAGGAGCTGCGACGCCTGGCTGTGTCGGGTGGCAGGGAGTGGAGAGGTGCCCACCACCTCCTTGGGCTGCAGGTCCGGGGTGGAGGCAGCGCCCCGGTGGCTCTGCCCGCACCGGGGGAGGAAGGAGCGGCTGGGGGGGGTGCTTGTGGGGGCTGAAGGAGAAAAACTGATTGAGCCACACTGAAGATGAGGCGAAAGATGGCCCGAAATAGAGAGTACAAGAAAATGAATCGACGATGGAATAATAGATGGAAGAAAAGGTAGAAGAGGGTCTAACGAGATGCCAGCTATGTCGGAATCAAAAGGGATTGTATTTGTGTGTGTAAATCCCTCATTGGAACTGGTATCCATATCTGGAAGAAAGCGATACTGCTTTTCTCCTTCCACACACTATTTCTGTGCTCTCTAAAGTCATGCCCAAGACTTGCTGGTATTGCATGAAGAAAATGCTGTCTTTAGGGAAGCTGCGCCAGAGTCCAGAAAAATAGATACTTTAATAGCCATGTGATTGAATAAATGTTATTCTTTCCCTTGTTTTGATAATAAGGAAAAGAATTTGGTGAGAAAGCTTTATCACTTTAAAGACTGAGATCTTCCATCCTTTAAGCCCTACTACTTAGATACGGAGAGGGGAAAGCTGTGCATCCCTGCAGAGGACAAGCACAGGGCGCCGGAGCCTCCGCGGGGCCGTGGTGGGGAGTACGCAAAGGCAGCTCGAACCCTGGAGCCGGGTTCACCTGTGCTGCGGGGGGAATGCTACATCTCCATGCGGAGAGGGGAGAGTGGGACCCTGCTCTGGCGAAGGCCAACTTGGTGAGTGGCGACTCGACAGTTCATCTGGGCAGCAGGGGTGGAGAGCTGAGAAGCCCCGGGGCACGCGGAGGCACATCCACGGCTCACCTGCCCTTCCTGAAGGGGTGTCAGCGGGAGTAAATGGCAAGATCAACCAACCCTGTCCCTTGGTGACAAGAAGTAGCCTGAAACCCTGCTATTATGGTTGATTTGGAGCCCTTTCTTGGAAAAAGCCAAAATTATTCATCCTCAGGACACAGTGGTTATAAGCAGAAGGGCAACATTTTCCAACAGTATTTTTCCCAGACAAATATAAATGCACATGTGAATATTTTGTGTGCTCATGTCTGCTTTGCCATGTGCTTAGTTGCAAATGCTCTTCCTCCACCTAAGCAGAGCAATCAAAAATCCCATTTTGACATTTTCAGCGCAATTTTTTCCAACGATATTGTGCGAATGCTTTGAGGGCTGATGCTCGGAGAAAGGGCTCACTCTGTCTGTTTGCACATCTGTGGTGAGCGAGGCAGAACACAACGGGCTTAAATGTGCCGGGGAGGAGTCGGGTGTTGGGAGGAACGTGCCGGGCAGTGAGGACGGAGGCTGGTGACGGCCCTCCCGGTGAGGGGTTCAGGTGGTGCGGCTGGAGGGCGATGGGGGAGTACGGCACACTCATACAGCTGCATCGGAGCCGCCTCGCGGTGCTGAGTGAGGTGAAATGCAGGTACACAACGGCTTTCTCACCGTACACTGAAGCTATTTTTCTTTGACAACAGACACAGCTCCTGTTTCGCACAAGGGCGCAACGTCTGCTCCACCTGCGGAGGAGGAGGGCGGCTGCTGAGCCGCATCCACCTGCGAGTGCAAAGGCAAGGCTAACAACAAACGTTAAATCTCAGGTGGGTCTTAACACGGGCAGAAAATCCTTTCTTTTCATGGTAAATACGCTGTCAAATACAGCGGCAAGCAGAGGAGGAGCAGGAGGTGGTGGTGTCCCTTCTGGAACTGGTGAGGTTTTCAGAAGCGCAGCCCTGGCTCGGGGCTGATCCGGTGGGCGATGGCCCCTCCACATCCCCGAGCTTTGCCGGAGCTCACGGACCGGGCGAGGGGAGCCCCGGGCCAGGGCTGTGCCCGCCGAGCCTGAATGGCCACCACTCCGCAAGCCTCCACCCCACCCTCCCGCTTCTTGTACGGTAACAAGGGTGTTTGTTACTTGCCCTGCCGTTGGAGATGGTCTCAAAAGCCCCTGCAGCTCTGGGTAGCTCCAGGTTTCTGGTTTGTGAATCCCCATCACACATTTTGCGGTTTGGCTCCCATCCGCAGTTGATAAAGTAGCTGGAGCTGAGGCAAAGCTCCCAGATTGCTCTGTGCCGCTTTGGATTAAACTCTCAGCCATCCTTCTTTTACTGCTGTTGCTTTTGAGGCTGTATTTTTTTATTGCTTGGTGATCTTTGTAAAATGGCTGTAAAATGAAAATAAAGACATAACCCTCTGGGGCTCTGAGCCTCAGACCTGCGGGAAGCAGAGCTGGAACCTGCTGCCTGGGGGTCCGGGTTTGCTCTCCAGCACTGCCTGCACCCAGGCTGTCTTGGGAAGCAGAGACTTCTGATGGCAAAGCCTCCACCCTGGGAAATCCAGGAGAGGAGGAGGAGAAAGGTGCTGACCTGGGCTGCTGGGCCCGTGGTGTGCTCAGTCAGACCCCACTGGGTTTCCTTTCCAAACCTGGAAGCTGTAAGTACAGCTTTCTTCCTTTAGGAAGAATAGTATTTCTGAATATGCAGAAAACCGAAGAGCTGGGTTTACTGACAAGCTCTTCAAGGCGGTCAATGGATGGAGATGCTCCGAGATGAGCAGTGCCTGATAGGGAGACGGTGCTTATTAGCGCTTAAAATAGCAGAGCTACAGGTCTGGGGACAGAACAGCTCTTGCAGCCTGAGGTGAAGTTTAAAAAGAATTTGAACTGTCAAAAGCAGAAAAGAGCATTTGCAAACATAACACTCTGCTTTCCCAGTTACTTGTGTAACTAGATCAGCTAACCCATGTGTCATCTACAGTCCAGTTCTCCTTTTATAGTAAAAACAAATATTGGAGGGACTCGGGGCCAAATGCTGCTTTTTTTGTCAATCTACATTGTTGGCATGGTTTCCAGGGCTGCTGAGCTATCAAATCTGGCCCAGAGGCGGGAGAAGTGCCGATGGTTTGCACCTTTCGGAGCTGGGCTGCATCACCGCCGCCTTCCAGGGGAGACCTGGGGCATCCTCAGCACCGTCGATCCCCAGGGTTGGGAGCATATTTCACCTTCCCTGGGACTGTCGCATGGACACGGCTACAGCTATTCTTTCTTTAAAATGTCATTAGTGAACTATGACACATGACAAATGAACTGACGTCGACCACAGTGTTATATCCCTCCTAAAACTAGTGACTGGGCATTTTCTACTTGGTATAGAAAATAGAGAGGGGGGTGAAAAACCCAGATGCAAGCACTCCTGACTTTATTCTGGTCAGTTTAAATGCAATGGTGGCTGGTTCAGGTGCTCTAGAGCATTTGCAGAGTAAGGACTGAGAGTTTAAACTTTCTTCTTTGTAGAACTCGTATGAAATAGTCTTTGTTCTTAAAAAGGTTTTGTATGGACTCTTCAAAGTAGGTGAAAGGAATATTTCATAAAGGTGGCTGAAGAACAGAGGTGCTCCTAGGAGCTTTGAATGAAAAATAGATGTTGGTAATAGACACACCAGCTTTAAATATTTTATCAAGCTGGAATTATTTAACTAGAATTTTGTTTTGGATCAATATAGTATGGAAGACTGTAGGAGCTGGGTGTGGGAGATTCTGATGCTATCGAAATATTTCAAACTTTGATTTGGAAATTATTTTCCACCTCCAAGTACAGTATTTTGTACTTTACGTAACAAATAACGCAAAGTGAAAAGCCTAAATGTTTGGCTGACATTTTTTTCTGGAATCTAGAGGGCTTGATTTGGTTCAGGAAGATGCCACATTTTCAAATCTTTCATCATGTTTTTCAGAATAGACACGAGGACTCAAGGTCCCGACCGACTCCAGAGGCCAGGAGAGCTTCGTATCCTCTTCCGTCACATTGCTGTCCCTGCATCCCTGAGCCAACGCCGCCAGCGTTACCTAACCCTCCGCAGAGGAGAGCTCAGGGGAGAGAGCCCGGGTGCGTTTATGGGCGAGCACTGCAAAACTTCTAAAAGAAGGAACATTTCAATATCATTCTTTGAAGTGCGGGGTGAATTTATGCTCTTAGTTACCTTTTCGTGAAAATTTCATGGCATCGAGATTGCACCGTAGGGAAAAAAATCGCTCCGGAGAGCTACGAGCAAAAAGAAAAAAAAAAAAAAAAAGAAGAAAAAAATGTATATTTAGTTTATCATTAACGAACGCATCGGCGAAGGAAGACGCGGGTGAGCCCGTCCTTCCAGCAGCGAGTGCGGGCGGCGGCGGCTGTTCCTGGACCCACAGCACCATCTAGTGAGGTACCGACAGAGAGCATCCTCCTCCTGCTCTGCCCCGGCCCCGAGAGCATCCTCCTGCTCTGCCCCGGCCCCGAGAGCATCCTCCTGCTCTGCCCCGGCCCCGAGAGCATCCTCCTGCTCTGCCCCGGCCCCGAGAGCATCCTCCTGCTCTGCCCCGGCCCCGAGAGCATCCTCCTGCTCTGCCCCGGCCCCGAGAGCATCCTCCTCCTGCTCTGCCCCGGCCCCGAGAGCATCCTCCTGCTCTGCCCCGGCCCCGAGAGCATCCTCCTCCTGCTCTGCCCCGGCCCCGAGAGCATCCTCCTCCTGCTCTGCCCCATCCCCGAGAGCATCCTCCTGCTCTGCCCCATCCCCGAGAGCATCCTCCTGCTCTGCCCCGGCCCCGAGAGCATCCTCCTCCTCTGCCCCGGCCCCGAGAGCATCCTCCTCCTCTGCCCGTTCTCCCAAATTAAAAAGAATGGGCAGCTGGGGACATTTGTGAGTGTGCTGCCAGTAACGGCTGAACCTTTCTGCAGTTCAAGGTGGTAGCTGGCACACTGGGTGCCTCAAAATACTGTCTGGTAAGAGTTTGTCAGCAGGAAAAAGAGACGGATAACATAGCTAGGCAGAGAACAGAAAATTTAAGAATGATTTTGCAAGGCTTCATCACCAAGAGGCAAATCTGAAGGGAACCAAACCTCATTAGTTCCACCGCTCACAGAGATGCATTTGCTTTCCTTTGTTTCCCCTCAGTCACAGACTTTCTTCCAATTTCCTTTTCCAAGATTTATTATCCCCTCGCTGGTGCTGCTGCTCTGAAGGAGAGAACAGGCTGATACAAAGCTTCCCTGCCCAGCCTGCCTGCCTCCAGAACGTGTTTCATTTGGGATGCTTTATGTATGCATTTTTCTGAGCAGGAATGAAGATCCAGTGAGCTGTGGGAGCCCCGGAGCCCCAGACCCCTCCCCTTCCTCCCCTTCCTCCCCTTCCTCCCCTTCCTCCCCTTCCTCCCCTTCCTCCCCTTCCTCCCCTTCCTCCCCTTCCTCCCCTTCCTCCCCTTCCTCCCCTTCCTCCCCCTTGTGATGCGCCAGGTATGGGCAGCACCAGCAGCTCCGGGGGTGATGGGACTGATGCTAAAGTCGCGCTCTCTGGAGTGGCCGCGCTGGTCAGCCCTGCTGCGCCTGTCGAGCTATGGATGGGCTATAGGCTGCCAGTTGGCCGGTAAGGGCTATAGGGTGCCATTTGGCCAGTGCTGCTGCCTGCTGCGATGTACTGGAAGGCAGCATTGTGAAATTCTGGTTTTGCAGCAGGAGCAAATGTCAGAGCACCCTCTCTTCCGAGGGCTGGGCCGGTGTCCAGGCAGGAGGGGACAGAGGGTGCCAGAGTGGGAAAGGACGCTGTGGAGCAAAGCAAGCCGGGAGGCAGGGCAGGACCGGAGACAGAGCAGTGAGTTTATTCCAGGTGATTAGGAGGAGAGGGCTGGTTCACAGCAGGTTGTTTTCTGAGTGAGTCTGAAATCAGTGAGGACATTGCTCACCACCAAAATAACTTAGTTTTGCAGCTGATTTGGATAAGAGAGCACTGAGCTGAACGAATCTGCCTGAACAAATTCCTCTGGAAGATCATTTTGAGATCTGTTTCTTTTTCTTGTCTATTCCATATTTCAAAGCAGCAGATGAGATGCAAAAGCTGGGAAGGCAGCCTGGGACTTGCCTTTGTTCTCTGCTGTGGCTGCTCGCCTTCCCTTTGGTTTGATGTCCAGCTCTCCCATTGCTGCAAAAGCACTGGAAAAGATCTCATCACCGGAGTGATAAATGCTGTGTCAGATACCGCCCATGCTGCTCGCAGAGTTCCTGGGGACCCCTCTTCCTTGCACACCAGTGGCGATTTGTAACTGCGCTTTGGGGGCGTTTCTAGAGATCATTTCTGTTGAGCCCCTCGCACACTGGCGGTGCTGCGGCTCCCCGTCCCGGCGAGGAGCCCTCTGTGCCCACCCTGCAGCTGGTGGCCACGGAGCCCAGTGCCGACAGCAGCCCTGCAGGTTCCTGGCGCAGGCGCAGCATCGCGCGGGACCACGCGGCCAGTGAGGGCCCAGGGCAATGGGGAGCAGGAGTGGAAGTGGGGGAAGGAGAGGGAAGAGTAAAGGAGCAAATCACCCTCTCTGATGAGGGAACCTGGCTCTTCGTCACAACGTTAAGCGGTACCGCTGCAAGTCACTGAATGCCAGCAGCAATCTCGCCTTCCTGTTGCCTTCCAGGGCATGAACACTCTCCCACTCTGTCCCCTCCAAAACCCGCGGCGTTTCAAGTGGAAGAGAGGTAAACCATCTTTTTCATCTGTTGTTGAAATATGTTCAAATAACATGACAAGTTATTTTCTGCCTCCTATGAAAGCGAAGCGATGGTGGTCCCAGCACGCGCCACAGTGGTGCCCCTGCGCGGGAGGAGCTGTGGGGCTTCCTCCGACACTGCTTTCCTCCTTGTCGGACCCAAAGGGGAGACTGGCCCCGCTTGTGCAGGGGCTGTGATGGGGGATGACAAGCAAATGTGCGCTCAAGTGCACTGAGTTTTGGTTGCTTAGAGACAGACCTTTAAACCAGCTCTTTGCTGAGACTGGGGGCTCTGCTCTTAGGGAAAATCACAATGATTTGGCCTATTAAAAAAAACCTCCATGTGGACAACCTTAAATGAAGCATGGAAATTGCTAATGAATCTTGACTGGTCTTCTAATGTTTTTTTTTCCCCTTGTGATTAAAAAACTTTCAGGAGATCACATCAACTACGCATTTTCCAACTACCTGTTTTTGTTCTTTTTGCCCCAGCATCTTATAGATCACTGAAGATGAAGCCAAAGATGACTCTGTACAGTTTGCAGCCAGCAAATGCCGCTGTAGGGCTGCCCCAACAAAACACACGGTGGGCTGGAGCCTGACTGCATTGAACACATGTCAAGTAAGGAGGTGATGTGTTGTTGCCGATGTAAAAAAAAAAATTAATAATAATTTTTAAAAAAAGTAGCTGCGCATCGCTTTCTTGAGCTGCGGTGAGGATTCTCTGCGGAGGTCAGCACCGGAGCACAGGCTGTGGTTGGCAGCGTGGCGCTCTGGTGTTCATCACGGGGCTGAACACGCGCCAGGAGCTCATGGGGGGACACAGGACACTCTCTGCCATCCCTCTGTGGGACGGGGAGAGCCGTGCACCGGCCAGCCCAAAAGCAGCCTCTCAGCAAAACAAGGGCCCGTTCTGGTTTTTGTTCTTTCCCAGCTGCCGCTCCAGCAGCGGGAAGTCGGTGGTTGCAACACGGGAACTGGTTCCAGTCCTGTGAAACTCAGTGCATGCTGGTGTCGGTGGGGAGCGGGGCTCAGCCCCCAGCTCTGTCCCCTTCCAGCGGGCTCTCTGCCACCATTAATTCTCATTTGGTTATCCAGCACCAGCTGGAAATATTCACGGAGAGCAGGAGCACTCTTCCAGCCAGCGAGGCCTGGGAGGGTAAGGGGCTTGGCGTCCTGGGGCAGCGATCAGTGGGCAGCCGGCCTTCCCAGGGCCGGGCAGGAGAGGGCAAAACTGCCCCTCTGCAAGGCTTTTTCCAGAGAAAAAGTCAAAGATGTTGTGCCCGGGGATTGCGCAGCCCTGCGAGCTCCCCTGCCCCCAAGCTGTGAGGGGTGCCGGGCTGTCCTCCTGCTGGGTCTGCGCCATTTGCTGATGACCAATTCCCCGCACGTGTCCAGTCTCTGCAGCTGGAGGGACCTGGTGGACTGGGCTCAACTTCTTGGGAAAGAACCACAGCCAAAACATGGGCGAGGGGGAGCGCTGGGCAGCTGGTGCGGACTGGGGGCTCCTTTTGCGGGTGATGGGGGTGGCAGTGGCTGTCCCCGTTCCCATTGGGTGCTGAAGGGCACCCAGGCAGGTTCCCATGGCCCTAACACTACCTCTTCTTGCCCTGTTCCCCCATCCCAGGCGGGTTTGTGGACGCTCTGGAGATGATGGTGCCCCCGGGCCCTGGGACATGGCCGTGGACACCCCCCACTCTGTTTGCTGACTGGGAGAGGTGCCTGCCAGTGCCTCACACCTGCGGGTCCAGGTGAGCTCCCCGTGGCTTCTCCCTGCAGCCCCTGTCACTGCACAGGGTGCCTCGCAGGGCAGCGGCGGGCCACGGCACCAGTGTGACATCCCTGATCCGCCTGGAAAACCGCCCTGCGAGGGGCAGCACCTGGGCTTTGGGCTGGTGGCCAATCCAGCAGAGAGGAGCCTCAAGCCCTCCTGGCCTGACCCTGCCCCCGCCGCAGCCCGTGGCCCCCCCGGCCCTGCCCCGCGGGGATCCGGCAGCATCCTGGTATTCCAGTTGCCAATGCCAGAGCACACATTCATTTTGAAACCGTTGGACTATTCTATTCAGTTCCGTATTTTTGGATAAGTATCTGCTACATGTACCTATTCTGACAGAGTTATTTTTACTCATTAGAACAACCATTTTTTGGTGTACTGTTATATTTATTGCTTCTTCCCTTCATGACTTAATGATAAGAAAAGATAGCTCTGGTTCTGGCAGGAAGCATTGTTTTTCTGCTTGAACTAACGACGGTATTTTAATACCTTCAGATAAAGGATTAGCACTTGCTTTTGGCAAAGAACTGTTTTTACTTCTTGAAATAGTCTGGAGTGTGCATTTTGAATGGGAAAATTGCCATTAAAAATTATTGGTACCCACCCAAAAGAACAAAGCCCAACTATTTTTACTCCTGGGATAAAACAAAAAAAAAAAATTAGGCAGAAAAACTTATCCTAATTGAGGTTTGGGCCAGCACAGCGAGGCTGGAGAAGACGCCTGGGCAGCTCCTCCTCTTCCCATTCCATGCTGGTTCGCCACAGGCCAGAGCACCCTTGGGCAAGTATTCCAGCCTCTGGGGAAGAGACACTTCCAGCTGCTGTGCTGGGTGCGAGCAAGGATGGGGTGTGGGGGATGCGCGGCAGCCCTCAGCCCTCTCTGTGGGCGGTTTGAGCCTCCTGCTCTTCCTGGTCCCTGCTGCTCTGCAGAGCGCGGCTGCAGCGAGCGGGGTTTAACGGTGGTCCCTGATGAGCGAAGGCAAGGGGTGTCCTGGGTGTCTCCGGGTGAGCACACAGTGCTCCGTGCCCGGCGAGCGACTGCCCTGCTCCACGGGGCATATACAAACCCGTGAGTTTAATATGGGATGATGAGACAAGTTTCCCCTGCTTTCGGAGAGGAGAGAGCTACTGTACCTCTCTGACAGGTTTCCCAAAACAAAGAGGAGAGTTTGAGGGAAGAGATGTAAATCATTGTACAGCAGTTTAAGAACTGAAGATTATGGGGCTGACTTAAAACCTGGAAGTCTCTGAAAAATTTTGTCAGCTGGAATTAAATCGGGCCCCGTCTTCTTTGAGAAAAACGTGACCCAATTTATACTGAGTTGGGTCAAAACTACTAACACCCTAAATTGAAAACCTGGCCGTGTAGTAAAACCATTCCACAGGGCTACTCAAGGGAAAAAAAGAGCATGAGGAAACATCAGATAAAGGCACCTCAATAAAGTTAGAAACACAGTTAGGTTTTCTTGGGGGTTTTGGAGAGAGACTGGTTGCCGTGCCAGTGTCCCTTCGTACGGGTTTCACCGAGATGGAAAGATAAAGCAAGAACGTCAGTAGCGCGGGTTTCGTGCTGATGGCTGAGGGGGAGAGGGGCAGGACGTGCCTCAAGGTCCATCATGTGAGCGTGATGCTGAGGTGTTGATAAGGACTAATATGAACCATTTTCCCCCTAAAAGTGCTTCTCTTAGATCTGTAAATATTATTTTAGTTAACTGTCCATCTGTAGCCAACTCAGGTTTTAGGTGTTTTTAGCATAAATGAGCATCCAGAAAGGTAATCTCAGATTTTTTTTCTAGTGCTGCGTTTAGATGAGAAGCTGTTTTTCATCTGTTTGGAGGGGTAGGTGTCAGTGTGAGCGAGAAAATGACGTCTGGCAGTAAGGGATGGCTCGTCTGTGGGGCCAACGGGCTGGGAGATGGTCACAGGACCTTGTCCCGGCTGGGGACGCGGCTCTTCCTTGGGAGAGCTGCCTGGGTAATCAGTCCCTGGGATCAGTAATGCTGAAATGCTGCTCGAGCTGGTTGGTTTTAAATGAAGTGATGCCCAAACAGGCGCTGCGATACGATGGGTGGTCAGTCACCCTTGTGACAGGATGGGCTTGGTCTTGTTCCTCCTGGAGACCTGTCCGAGCTCGGCCAAATACAGCCTCTGGGAAGCACATGTGGGTGAGATCTGATTCTCTGGGTCAAATTATACGGGAGAAATTTGTGATGAGGAGGGCTGGCAGGTGCTTGGCAGGTCCCAGCGCCCTGCAGAGCTCAAGAAGCTCTTGCCCTGTGTTGCATTCCCGGCCGGAGCCCAGCACCTGAGAATGGGCAGGGATGGGCCAAGCGGTGCTGGGGGCTGTGGCATTGGAACAGGCTGCCCAGGGAAGTGGTTGAGGCACCATCCCTGGAGGTATTTAAAAGCCGGACAGACATAATGCTTAGAGATAGAGTTAGGTTGATGGTTGGACTTGATGATCTGAAAGGTCCCTTCCAACCTGGGCAATTCTATGAGCAAACAGGGGATGGGAGGGAGCCCCCCGCCCGGGGACACTGGCTGCAGAGGGTTATAAACGGCCGCTTCCTCCTAATGGAGTTTATGAACGTCCTTCGGAGCGCTGTGGCGCGTGGGGGCTGAGGGGCCTCCCTGTGTTTGTTCCAGCCCAGCCCACAGCTCCGTATCCCCATTCCCAAGAGAGGGAGACACTGCCAGCATCCCTCACCCAGCCCTGTCGTGATCCCACATCCCTCACGTCTGCCATTGAGCAAAAAGCATAACTTCATTCCTTTTTCAGGCTAGGTTTGAGCTTCCATGAGTCAACTACTTATGGGGATACGCTTTCAAAGGACCCCGCAGGATGCCAGCTGTTTCTGCCGCCGGGTGTCAGGGCTGGAAGTGCTGCCTGCTGGCGGCAGTAACACATGTCTCTAGTGGTTTGCTCGTAGCCTTGGCCCGGAGCTGCCGCTTGCTTTCTAGGCCACTGACTCTCTCCAAGCTTTAACAACTCATTTAAAACTGACTGTAACCTTCGGTAAGCGATGCTCGCCTGCCTCCCTTTCAGAAGCGGCACTGGCGCATACCCTCTGCTCTGATCCTCAGTTATAAGTGCTGGGAAGGATGGCAGCTTGTTCACAGATAGCTCCAGCCACGTCACATTTCTAATGGCATATGATAATCCCCCAAATCGTGGTGTTTAACGCTGTTAAGCATAACCCATTATCCTATTCCACAGAATCAAGATTTTCCTTTGCTGTTGTGTTGTTTGGGGTTTTTTTAGCTTGGTTTTTTTTTTTTTTTTTCCAGTGAAAGGGGACAATTCAGGAACAATGTTATCATGATCCAGCAGGCCGTTTGGTACAGCTTTGTTTTGCTTTATGTTGCACCATTCACATGCATTTAAGGGCGTGAACGCTCCTAAGCAGTTATATTTTTGAGCTCTTTAGAATTATTCTGTGTAGTTTTTAACTGTTGACGTGTTTCAGAGTCTCTGATACGATATGCAAGAATACAAAAGAAGCACTTTCCAAAAGTGTGCCCCCAGCAAAGCGCAAACGGCGGCAATAGGCACCTGGCACATCCCTGAATAATGCTTTATGGCTGCACAAGGCTGCTTGTCAAAGGTTCTCCAGGCGTTGGACTGGGCAGGGGCTGCCCCATGTCCGTAGCCAGCTGTGTGACAGCCAGCGTGCCACGATGTGCGCTGTACCGTGGGGCTCTGTGCTTGCAGGTTGCTGCCGGGGTGTTGAGTGCTTGGAAGGAAGCGGGGATCCATGGTGCTGGGTGGCTCGGGGAAGACAACAGCGATGTCCGTACTAGCGTTAGCTCTGCACGCTTCCTTGCTGCAGGGAATATGGTTTTTTGTCTGTCCCAGTGGTCATCCTGTGTCCCTGTGAGAGCTGTGTGGAGAAGCTTGGCCGGTGGGTGGTGGGACAGGCCCTGGCCTGGGGAATGGGGACACCCGCGTCTTGACTCACCTACGCGAGCCCTGTTAGGCTGAATGATGGATTTCCGATCTCCGGTGGCATTCACGCAGCTAAACATAGCTGTGTTGGAGGCCGTTGTTGCATAGACTGTCTGAACATAATTAAAACCAGCTTTCATTTGCTGTGTTGATAGTCTTAGCTACATTAATTATATCCTCAAATGAAGCTGCTCGTCTCCTCTGTCCAAGTTTGCTTCATGCCACAGCGAATAAAAACCCAAGTCTCGCCTGGCTGTCATTACAAAAGGCTTCAACACTCGGGGTTTGAAGCTCATGTCACAGCCCAGCTGCCCTTCGGAGGACTGAGGTGATTAACTTCCCTGGTTAACTCCCCTGGTTAACTCGCAGAATCACAGAATGGTCAGGGCTGTCAGGGGCCTCTGGAGATCACCTCATCCAACCCAGAGCAGTTGCCCAGGAACACATCCAGGCAGGGTTTGAATATCCCCAGAGCAGGAGCCTCCACATCCTCTCTGGGCAGCCTGTGCCAGGGCTCTGCCACCCTCACTGTAAAGAAGTTCCTCTTCATGTTCAGGTGGAATTTCCCGTGTTCCAGTTTGTGCCCGTTGCCCCCTGTCCTGTCACTGAGCACCACTGAGAAGGGTCTGGCCCCATCCTCTTGCCCCCCACCCTTTAGCTATTGCCGAGCATTGATGAGATCCCCTCTCCGTCTGCTCTTCTCCAGGCTGAACAGCCCCAGGGCGCTCAGCCTTTCCCCATCAGAGGGATGCTCCGCTCCCTTGATCACCTTTGTAGCCCTCCGCTGGACTCTCTCCAGTAGTTCCCTGTCTTTCTGGAACTGGGGAGCCCAGCACTGGACCCAGTGTTCTGGCCGTGGCCTCCCCAGGGCAGAGCAGAGAGGGAGGATGACCTCCCTCCACCTGCTGGCCACGTTCTTGTTAATGGACCCCAGGGAACCATTGGCCTTCTTGGCCACAAGGGCATATTGCTGGCTCATGGGCAACTTGTTGTCCACCAGGACAACCACGTCCCTCTCTGCAGAGCTTCTCTCTAGCAGGTCAGCCCCCAACCTTTACTGGTGCATGGGGTTATTCCTTCCTAGGTACAGGATCCTACACTTGCCTGGTGCAAGTAACCCCCCTGGAAGCCCTGGTGCCATGGAGGAGGTGGGTTTGTGCAGGTCTCCAGAGCTGCTCTGGAGGGCAGCTCTTCCCCGCCTGCCCTTATCACTCTTCCTTGTATTTTTAAGGAGCTGCCCCCCCGCCAGCCCCTGGCCACGGGGCTGGGCTGCAGCAGCGCCCTGCTAACGGGATGAACACTGCCTGTGACACCGCACAGACACGGAGGCCAAGAGCAGAGCCCCTCTGGACACACACTTTATTAACATGAAATCCAATTAGGCATTTACTGAGACAGGTTTGGACTTGGACGAGGAAAGGATAATCTGGTGTTAATGACCACGGGCCAGGTCCTGCCCCTTCTGCTGCCCCTGCCAGTGCAGGGCTGGGAGGTCACAGCGAGAGGGCACGATACAGAACTTCACTTCTGGGCTCTGCTGGCTCCCAGGCGGGCTCTGAAGCCCTGGTGGATACAGCAAGGCTCTAAGCTTGCAAGTAGCATGATGATGTTGGAGCCTATGCATGTATTTAGGATGCTTAAGCCATTGATTTAAGCTCTAAAAAAAAAAAAAGATAAATGGTCCCCAGCTCCCAGGACCCCGGTGTGCCACTAATGGCACAGTCACACCCCTGCTGCACTAACTGAGGTATTCGGACGGCAGTTGGGGTGGACAAATCTCTGCAGAGAAGCAAATCCTTTTCCCCCCTGTTAGAGCCCATGCACAGAAATACTTCATAGTGAAAGCTCAGGTTTTTGCAGACCATGATGTTGGGTCGAAAGTTGGTTCTTTTGATGAAAAATGCAGCAAACTCAAAGGAAATCACCTACATTCTCACAGATTGTGCGGCAGCCCGGTGTGTTGGTGTGGCAAACATTCTCTTCCGATTATTCAAGTGGATAGCAGCCTTGTGACTACCAGAACGGCTACGGGATGCTCCTAGGATCTGGTGAGTAGTGACAGCTCTTAAAAACAGGCTCTTTTCATAATTTGTGATCATCAGCTAACTGGCCGAAGCCTCTTGTTAGCTGGTTTCTGAGGCCATAGTCGCTGGCTTATAAACTTAACAGCATCATGCTGGTCCCCCTCTGTGCGCTTGGGCTGGCGATGGGCTTGGGGAGAGCAAGTGGAGAAGGCACAAAGGGGAGCTGCCCAAGGGGAAGGCAGGAGAGCTGAGGGTAACTGGCCCACCGTGCGGTCATTAGCTCATTGCCCAGCTATGGTGTTCCCCAGGGACTCACCTTCGGGACTGTGCGGGGCTCACACACCGCTGGCAAAGGAAAGGCACTGAAAGAAGCATTTCTAATGTCTACTCTAGTGTCTGCACTTAAGTTAGCAGGTATTTAATAATTCTACTAGGTACTGGAACCAAGCTAACACCAAGAACTTTGAATACGTGGAATTTTCATGTGATGCCCCAGCGGCAGCTCCCTCTCTACAGAGTGCACGGTGCCTTGAGCCCCAGCTCCCGCCCGAGCCCACGGTGAATGGTCTTGTGCCTCTCACTACTGGGTTTAAACCATACTGTGAAGGGGCCTGAAGGATATTATGGCCCCTTTACACCCCTCTAGCTGTAATTTGGTCCCAGGTGCTGTTTCCATGATTTCTGACTATCTTCCTCTCCAGTGGGGCTTCCCTTCGGGAAGCCAGTATGGTGTGCATGGGCTGTCTGGCACTTTCCTTCCTGGCAAGCTTCATTCAGCTTTGACATTAGTTCATTAATTCCCAGCATCTGCATTGTTTGGCAGAGGGGAGGTGCTCACGGGGGCTGCGTTTCCTTGCACTCACAAGTGCAGAATTTGCAGAAGAAAAAGGTATTCCAGCAGAGATTGCTGGGACGGGATCATCTCTGCTCCTTGCCTTCGAAAACGGAACAAGAAATGAAAGCAGACAGTAAGTAAAACTGAAAGAAATACATCGCATGCCATGCTGATGTGTTTCTCTACTATTTTTATGCAGTTGTACTTCTTGATTAAGATATTCATAAACTGTGTCTTCAAGTAATATGTGAAAAATAAACTGTTTCCAGAACTTCTCTTCCCCCAAATGCCAGCACGTGCCCTCTCCCAGGCAGTGTCTGTGGCAGGAGTGGAAAGGGTCAGCAGGTTGGTTGTGCCATCTCTGTCACCTAAAGGTGCTGCTGTACCTTTAGGCACCATGCAAAGTCCCCTGATTCCAGTGGAACAGGGACTTAATCCTTACAGGTGTGAACTTAGTCCCTGAATCTCTGCTCCTGGGACGCTTCCTAGTTTTGTCTTTGAGGTGGGATTCTCAGAGTCCACTATGAGACGCTTGACATGGGTTAGAGATTAAACTGGGATTTGTTATCTTTTAACAAAATGCTGCTTAATCAAAACATCTGTCACGATGGAGCTTTGATCTTACGCCCTTGACTATATCTTTTTCATTAGATGTTAATATGGTGCCTGTGGAAATTCTAATTTTGTGGGGCCCCAGTGAAATATCGTTGTCACTGATGCTGCTGAAAGCTAATTGAGTTCTGAGGTTCCTTAATTTATGAATGAGAAAAGCTTTGATTAGCTTAAGAAGAAATAATGATGCTACAGGAAGTTTCTGTTTAATCAGACGGGGAAAAAAGAAAGTCAGTGCGGTGCTGGAGGTGCCAGGCGGACGCGCAGGTTAACTGCTAGGGTTTGCCAAGGAGTGAGACTCTCCCACGCTTTCGGCTCTGGTTTCAATGCCGCATGCACTGAAAATGGGGGAGCTTCCTGCCGACATCAGTGGGCTCTTGCTCAGTCCCTGCTTGCCAGCTGCAGTGTTTGCTGTCCCCCCGGGGTGTGGGGAAAGCAGCGTTTGGCCTCGGTTTGTTCCTGCCCGGGACTTGTCCCTCTCTGACGAGGAATTACCCCAAGCGAGGAAATGTGGTTACCGCTCCGGCAGGAGGAACCCAGCCCTGGTTCCCATACAGAGGAGCGTTCATGCCAACTTCCCCTCCTTTAGCTGCTCTTTAGAGCTGCCCCCGTCATGCTCCATGTGGTGCTGAGCCTCGCCATCCCCTTGTGGGTGCTTCGCAGTCGGCACCCTTGGGTGGGAGGCGAGGGATCTTCCAGTTGAGAAATAGGGTTTAAATGCATATGCCCGTCACATCTGACTGCTTTCAGCATGTGCATAAAAGCCTAATTTTAGACACCTGAGGAACGCAAATGTTAAGAGCAGATGTGCCATGTGGATCTCGGGCACTTCAGGAAAGCGAACAGAGGTTTCCACCCGTGGAGTTCTTTACTCGGCTTGTGGCCTCTCACCCTCGTTGCAGTTGATCGCTCACAGGGGCAGGAGCAGGGAGAAGTGGCAGTGTCCCGGGGGGGCGTGAGAGGACAGGGAGTCCCTCTGTGGCAGCTGCTGAAAGCTGCTGGTGTCCCCGTGCAGGAAGGGCAGGGACATGGCAGCGCGCAGAATTGCCCAGAGAGGTTTGGTCATACTCTAACAACCACCCAGCGTTGCCCTGTTTGCTCACAAAAAGGCCAAACCTTCTATAACCTGATTTTTGACCAGAGGTGGAATCCCGTTTTGACGCCAGGTCGGATGGACGCAGGTCGGTGCAGGCGGGGGCTTGCGGCCCTGCAACATCCCCGGGGTCAGGGGATGCTGTGCCATGGGTCGCGCACAGGGCTGACAAGTGGGGCTTTGTGTCCAAGGCTGGAGCCCACTCCTCCGCCACTGCCTGCCGAGGGAATTTTGCCGCCTATTTTGGTGTGTCTAGAGCTGGATGCCAATGATACAGGACAAAACCTGAAATATCGGATGCGTAACAGCCTAAGCTCTGAATTTCCTGGCTTTGGTCAAAGCCTATCTCAGACTCATTGTTGGTTTAAAATGGAGCTGTGGGTTCGTGTTTATAGACTATTGTGATTTCCAACAACATCACCGTTAGCAACAACCGTGCAGTTGATTTATTTACTCCAAATTTGGGATATTTTTAACCTGGTCATTTAAACCATTACCATTGGACTGGAATTTGGTACTTACGCTCTTATCTCCATCTTTTGTTGTAAACAGGTTTTTGTTTAACATCTGCACATTAAAAATAGGCATTCAGGTTCTCTTGGTAACGTATACAGAAATCCATTACATTTTGGAATGAAAATAAAGGATTTGTGCGGATATAATAGTCAAAATAAGAATGTGGGAATTCGTGCTCCTGCAATATTTTGGGAAGGAACGGCACGTCTCCGGTGTGGCACAGAGGGGGAAGCTGGAGTCCCAGCAGACGGTGAAGCCCCAGCAGACTCACTTTGTCTGTGAACTAATTGGCCAGTGAATCCCAAACTGTCTGAGATACTTTACCCACCACTTGAGGAAGATGTTTCTGTTTGATCTCGACGTGACCGAGATAATCACACTGAAGGCATCTAACTGATTTATTTTTCACAAGGAAGTTCTCCATATATCGCTCAGGGTTACTTGGAAACCTGCGCTCCTCCAGCTCAAGGACAGCCTTGTCTTCTCCTCCATGAGGGATGTGACATCTCAAACAAAGCGTGTAGTTTCTTATTTTCATAGGAAGAAATAACGGAGAGATTAATTTAGCTTCCCGGAAGAAAGGAGCATGCTCTCAGAAGAAAAGTCTAGTAAATCAAGTTGATGGATGACCACCCTCAGCCTGTCCCCGTGCCGGTCAGACTGCCTGTTGTTGCCAGGCTCCCCTGTGTGCTCTTTTCTTGCACAGGCTGAATTTTCGTAATCAGCTGCTGTGTTATGAAAGGTCACTGGATAAAAGGCTTAATAAAAAGAATTGCTTCTGTCTTGGGCATCAGGAGGACCAGTGGTTATTTTTAAAGAGGTACTTAAGGAAACAAACAACTGATGTCCCCTGAACGGAATTAAAATAAGATGGAAACTTTTGGAAACAGGCAGTCGCTCAACGACTGGTCGGAGTGAGGATGGATGTTTCAAAGGCAGCCAAGAGGTGCCGACCTTCACCCCTCTGTTCATGGCCCATTAAAGATGGAAATGCGTGCAAGCCTGAGCTCTTCGGCTACAACTTCTCGCCGGCTTTCCAGAGGAGGGCTCTGGGTGTTCGGAAGGTTCCTGGCACATCTGTCCCCCGCCGGGGTCCGGGGCTGCGGCTGCCCGAGTCCCCGGAGCCACCTGCAGGGCTTGTAACGCCCGGGCCCGGCTCCCCCGGTGCCGGCGGGCGCTGAGGACCTGCAGGGCTCTGTGCCCTACGCAGGGTGTCAGTGTTGTTCCACCGCAGCGCGGGCACCCAGCCGGCAGAGCAAGGCACTGGGAACGGGCAGCAAATCCTCCGGCCCCGTCTTGGCTTGTGGCTTCTGTCTGGGCTCCACACGCACCCTCCAGCCCCGGGGCTCCCTCACTCCCTGAGTTTCCCCGGGCTATAGGTGACCTGGGCCTGGGCCTGGGCCCGGAGCGGGGACGTTCCCTGACGCCTTCTGCGCCCCCAGCATGGCTGGATGATGTCAGGCGGATTGTCCAGGGTAGAGGTATGTGTGTGGCACCAACCTTCCGTCTTTCGGACAGTTTGCAGCCCTGTAGCTTCACTCTTCTGATGGTAAGGAAGCAACAGCAGCTGCCGAACCCAGGGAGGTGCCGGGCAAGGGGACAGTCCCACAAAACCCTCCCTCTTATACTGCAATGGGCTTGTGCCCGTCAAGATCGCAGACTCCTTTTTACCTCCTGAGTGGCTTTTCCTGGCCAGCTTCTCTTCCAGACAGATATGGTTTGGAAAGCAGTTGGCTTTGACATCTGGCCGGGCTTCTCTCTAGTTGGAAAGTCATCAAGACCTGGGCTGAGTGGGGAGCTGGGACCGCTGCAGTGCCCTGAGCAGAGCAGCGAGGTCAGTGCTGTGGGCACGGGCACCGCTGCCCGACTCACCGAGGAGCCTGCCCAGGGTTTTGCTGGAACGCCACTGGGATGAGCTGGGCTGGCAGCCGTGGCTGGTGTCGGGGGTGTTTGGTAGGAAGCAAACTGCTGACCGGGCAGTGGCTTGAGCTGCTACAGCTGAATCTTCCTGCCGTTGTGAGCATAAACCTGCCTTGGGTTTAAATCAGGCTTGAATTCCTTGGTTGCCCTTTCCTGTAGGAGCAAAGCCCCTGCCACCCGCTTTGGATGGGGTGGGCGAGCCCAGGGAGCGGAGCAGAGGCCCCCCTTCCTGCAGCACAGGTGAGCAGCTCTGGGGAGTTGTGTTTTATTCCCAGGGTGGGCAGCGAGCCCTTGCACCAGCCCCCCACGCTGTGCGGAGTCCCAGGGCCCCCGCAGATGGCAAAAAGGCTGTCCCTACTACGGGTAGCGGCAACCTGCGGTGTGCCCGGGGCTTGTCTGGGGGGCAGATGCGGACCCCCGTGGCGCTGACAACGCTGGCATCGTCCTTCTGCTGCCTGCTGCCATCCTTGCCAGCCCTCACGTCAGTGGCAGCAGCTGCCATCCCTGCACTGGGCACACTGCAGTGCTGTCCCGCCGCACTGGGCAGCGAAGCTGGGGAGAAGGTGAAAGGTGTTTTTCAGATCCAGCAGTGTGGAGAAGCACCAGCGCTGGTTGCGTGGGGGACAGCCTTTGGGGCAGGGGTAAAAAATGAATTTCGGGGTGCGGGGCTGCCTTCCCCACAGCCCAGCGTCCCCCGGAGCAAGGCTGCAGAATTTCCCTGTCCACCTGGGACCAGAGCGTCTCCTCCATGGCAGGGCCCAGACTCTTCAGGTTTTCTTTGGAATGTAAGCTTCATGCAGGTCTTATGCTGCTCCTTCTCTCAGAGATCAGGTCATTCTGTCTTTTATGTATTGCTTATTGTCTGTCTTTCTTGCCTGATTTTCATCTTGAATTTAAAAAAGAAAACCCAACCCCAAACCCAAACAAGCACCTTTTCCCTGTGCATGTGGAGAAAAAGAAAAAAGCAGCACAGGTCAAAAAGCAACATTTGATCCAAAGCAGTATAGGATGGCAGGAGTCTGCTCCTGCTTGATTTTGCTCCTGCCCCTCCATCCCTGCCAGACCCCAATGGCTGCGGGGGTGCTGAGATCCACGCTGGCTCTTTATTGAAGGGGGGGTTCTTTGTCTCAGCTGTCCCCGTACTGACAGGGAGGGTTCTTAATATCATTTGGGGCCATAACAAAGCTCTCGCTGTTGCACTCGGCCACCGAGGCTGGAGCCGTCATGGGCTCTGAGGGAAGGAGTCATATTCCCACAGAGCAAATGCTGACGTTACCTCCTGTTACCGTTGCCTCCGTGGTATTTTAATATGCTTTCCAAAGGTGTTAAATCGGAGAGAGGAAAAAATATGTAAGGGACAGTCAGGTGTCACAGTGAGATGGACCCGTCTCGGGCTTGGACAGTTGCTGTATGTTTTTCTTTCTTACAAAGACAACCCCTTTCCTGGGGCTTCTTGGAGGGGGTGATGCAAGAGCGTTGAGGAGCAGGGTGCTGGGGGTGCCCTTTGGCAGGCACTTCGGGGCAGATACGCCTTTACTCCAGTGTTTGTCCCACCTCTGAGATTATTCAGGTTACTCACAAACATCACCTGGGCCTTCCCTAAAATATAAGCCACAGGATTCCCCAGATAATGGCAAAATGCAGGTTTTTTTTTTTTTCTATGAAAGTGCCAACCAGTTTTTCTTACGCAGGTTGTACTCAGAGACAGAAGAGTCTGGGAATGCTCCCGAGACCTGTTATTAGCAAGTCACGGTTCAAATTTAAATGCCTGCTGTGTGCGAGTCGCCTTTGTGGTGAGCGTGTGATTTTTCTCTTCTGGTGCCGGCTGGAGACAGCTGAGGTTAAGTGAGTGGGTGTTTGAGCCCTTCACCAGTAAGTGACCACCCCGAATCCCACTGGGATGGCTCTGATGGGACGTGCCCCACGGGTTGGAGCTGGGGTCTGTGGCAGCACTCGTCATCCAGGGCTCATGTGGTTCCTGGCGATGACGTGAGCCTGGTTTTTGGGTGGCGGCTGGTCCCAAGTTGCCCCCACTGGCCCGGGGGGCCGGCTGGGAGAGACAGGAGCGTGCCATGGCAGCAGGAGGATGCTCAGCACCTCAGGGTGGCACGGACCATGTGGGGTTGGTCCCTGCTGCGACGCCTGCGCGGGGATGGGAGCGAGGGCGGCCGGTCCCCAGCAGCACCGGGCGCCAGCCAGCATCCAGGCACCACCTCCAGCAGGGTGGGTAAGACACTGTCCCCTCCTGCAGAGCCTGGAGCATCCGGACCCCCTGGGGATGCCCCCCCCGGACACCTGGGACGTGGAGGTCGGGGCCCCCTGGCTCTTCCAGGGCCAGACGCGGTGCTGCCGGGTGCCCCGCTCGGCGCTGGTCAGGGTGAGTCCTCCCTCGTTGCCGGCCTCTGCCAGAGCCCCCGCCCCGGACAACGGCTCCTCGGGGAGCAGCCCCCAGCAGTGTGCCCCCACCAGGACCCACAGTCCCTGGGGACAGGGATGGGCACCTCACTACAGTTTTCATTTTCTTGGGTTTTTCCTCATTAAACACCAGAAAAAATAGTCAAAAATCCCTTCTTCCCAGTGTTTTCTTCCTCTAGAAGTTTGAGGACAAATCTTGCTGCAGCCATTTCAAGAAAAACCACTGGATAATCTTTCCTCTTTTGTTAATTTTTTTTTTCAACATTAGCAGAACATTTGTTTGCATGACAAGTCCCATTTAGCTTTTGACAAGCTCTATAGCTGGTCAATTTATTTCACTTTTTAAGTGAAATGATGAATAAAGAAAAAATATTACTTTCTTTTGCCAGCACTACGTAGACATTTGCTTTTGTTAAATAATTATTATTTATGATTCCTTTACTGGTTGAACAGCACAATTTTGTGGTGTTGGATTCTGTCCCTTTAGGACCAGAATTTTATCACTGAATTTTGATGCAGGAGGAGTGCGTATGCATAATATGAGATACCCGAAATCCCCGGGCAGCTCTGTGCATGAATAATCTTCCGGTTTCAGGACTGTCACAGATGCCACGGCCGGTCCAAGTGCGGGGTGTGCCACGGGGCAGGTCGGGTAAGGAGCCGGGGAACCTTCCCCCAGGCAGCCTGCATTTCCTATTCCTCGAAGTTAGGGCTTCGTTTGCAAAATTACGGTCCCTGCTGTCCTTGCTGTACTTATTATGAGGGTTGGAAGCCTGAGGGAAGCTCTGCTTTATTCCCCCTTTGCCGCCCTGTATCCCAAACCCGCTTGTGTTCAGCCCAGTTCCCAGCTGATGCTCCCGGATCCCGCAGAGATGCTGAATGGGGTTGGCGAAACCCTGCCCGGGGAGCAAAGACGTCTTACCCCGTCCTCAATAGATAGACGATGCGTTGCGATGGTAAGAGGAAAAGGAGAACTTGCAGTGGTGAAACGAGGCCAGGCGTTAGGCATGCCATACCGCAAACTGCGTGCTGTGGTCAGATACGCTCACTTCCGTGCTGGGGCTTCCGAATGGCAGAGGAGGCTTAACCCAGGGGTGCGAGCGCAGCTACGAATCCGGCCTCCTCTCTTTAGTTGTTCTTCTGCACAGGTATTCCCAAAGGCAGCCAAAAGATTTATTGTTACTGCACGATAATTGCCCCTTAATTAAAGTTAATCTGATTACACACAAATACTTAAATAAAAGTCTACTCCTAACAACGTTAATAAATAACAGTGGAAAAACACATGTGTAAGAAAAAAGACACCTCGGCTTAGATCGTTTGCATCTCTGGTGAGTTTGACTGGAACACCTAGTTAATCCAGTCACAATTTATGAGCTGGTTTGTACATTCTTTTCGTTTGCCAGGTATGCACTTGCCGTATGCCTTTCTCTGCAAGCCTAAATTAGCAATTATTCCGATAACATGCATTCAAGCTTTTGTTTTATAAACCTGATGCTTTTTTTTCTGGCAGTCACCACCTCTTTTAATCCTTCGGTGTGTTTGTAGACGAGGCGTGTGAGGTGCAAGGGATCCCGGCGGAGGCCGAAGCGGCAGGAGCGCTGCCAGCGTTGCTCGGGCGCGGGTCGCAGAAGGTACCGTGGGCTCCGCTGCTGCGGCTCTGGGACCCTGCCGCTTTCCCCGCGCCACGCTTGCTCCCCCACTGGTGTGCTCGGTGGAAACCAGTCATCCCAGTCCGGCTGGCCTGGTGGAGGTTGTCAGCTGAGGATCTGCCAGTAGGAGGAAAATACTGGAAAGCCGGGAAAAAAAGCCCTTAATCCAGTATGTTTGAGCCAAAACGCCTCCACTTGCTGGCTGCTGGCACGGGGCACAGTGCAGAGCTGGGGCATGCCTTAAAGCCTCTGGGCTGGTTTTTGTTTTCTACCGTGAAGATGGCCTAGCAGATAAAGCAGTACAGCAGTGCCTTTATTCTCCAGGAAAAACTGATCAGAAGTAGCCTTTCCCTCCTCTGATTTTTAAGTGAGCTTTCATTTTAACATCTATTATTCATTCTGTGTGGCCCACCCTCAGCATCCAGAAACCAGGCTGATATCCCAAACTCATGAGAGAAGCCCTTAAGCTTTTGGAAAATAATAATTTTTTGGCTCTCTTTCCTTCCATATTTTTTACCTTTCTGTTGCAAGACTGCTGCACTTCCCAGCATCTCTGGGAAACCGGAGAACGCTTTGGGTTTTCCAAGGAAAGCAGAATTTCTCAGTCCTTCAGGAGCTGGGGCAGGAAAGCGGCTTTGTGTCTCTGCAGGTCCCCGCTCCACGTCCCGCCCCGGCTCTCGGTGGGCTCCGCATGGCTCAGAGCCCGGCAGGGCTGGAAGGAGCCCGGGATGGCAGCAGCACGCTCCAGAGCCGCTCCCAGGGCTGGTTCCCGCAGCGCAGGGCCAGGGTTTGGCAGGTTTCGGGCTGCTGTGGCCGTGCAGAATTATTACCACCCTCCGGTTTTTCCAAACATGAAACTTAACAGGCTTAAAAATAATCTTTAAGTGACAAAAAAAAAAAAAAAAAAAAAAAAAAAGAAGAGAAGGCACTGTTCTAAAACTCTTTTGTTTATGCGGCTCCATTAAGTTTAAAATAACAGAGATGGTATCGTGCATAATCATGGCAGTCATTTTAAAGCATGAATCCACTGGGGCTAATGATGGCTTGAAGAGCCTTAATGAATCAGTTGTTAACGGCTGCTAATCTGTGTTGCACTGATGCAATCAAAACGCTGGGTGCATAAGCATATGCCTCCTGCATCTGTGAGAGGCACAGGCAGCAGTGTCTTCAAAGTGACTCTCTCCTTCCTACCGATGTGTGGGGAAATTGTGGCTATCCCTAATTAGATGTACAAATACATTCTTTGACTAATTCCACATTTACAAATAGATTTGGGGTTGGCATTAGTCATTTGTTTTTCCCAGCAAATACGCTATATCCCTTGAGTCACGGAGCTATGTGCGGTGTGTGTGCCGTCATTGACTCCTGTACTGCCGAGCCACACAAACAGTCGGGAATAAATTCACCCTTGGGTCTGCTGAAAGTGGGCAGCGATTAAAATCCTCTTTAAAATCCTTCCTGTTGCATCCAAAGGTGCGATACCTGTTCTGGCTGGGGCAGCAAGACCTGTGCGACCCGTCAGGGTGAGAAGAAGCTCCAACATTTCAAGCAGCTGGTGATAACCTGGTGAGCAGCGTGGGTAGAAGGGCAGAGCTGTTGCTTTGATTCCTTGTGTTACTGCAAGGTTTGGGAGCTCATCGGGGCTCCCTAACGGGGGTCTGGGAGAGGATTTATTGCCTTTGGTCAGGCAGAAACAGGGGCTTAGAGGGGCGGCTTTAGTCCTTAATGACAGTCTTGTCCATGGGGCACGGTGGGAGCTAAAGTGAGTTCTCAGGGATAAAGGATTGTCCAAGGTGACAGGAAAAGTCTACAGCAGAGACAGAGCAGCTGATCCTCTGCCTGGGACGAGCCACATCCCCGACACGGAGCCCCGACCCCAGGGAAGCCTGGGGCAGTGGCCCAGCTCCCTTTGCCAGGGCTGTGGCAGTGGCCAGGGCTGTGGTGGTGGCCGGGGCTGCAGTGGTGGCCAGGGCTGTGGTGGTGGCCGGGGCTGCAGTGGTGGCCAGGGCTGCTGGCCGTGGGATGCTCTGGCTTTTCCCTTTGGGGAGCTCCAGTGCCAGGGGTAACGGATGGGGCCGCCAAAGACCTTAGCTTGTGAGGTTTAGCTAAAAGCCATTACCTGCCCTGCTGGGTGCTTCCTGAGCACTTTCCCGTTTTTGTACAAAATGCCTTCAATTACCCTGTGTGAAGACATTCATTTTTCAAAACACCATCTCCGTCCATCCTGAGAGCCTGGAATTTCCCCCGCTGTGCCCATCACGCTGGTGGGACTCCTGAGGGGCGCGGGGGCCCCGGGGCTGCGCTGCCCCAGACAGGCACAGCTCTGCCAGACCTTCAGCTCCTTTGGAGGCCACCATCAGCTGCTAACCATGCCCGTGTCCCGCAAGTAATAGAGCAAAATGGTTCATTGTAACAGGAACCATGACTTCGGAAGGGCAATATAAGCCCCCTCTGCATCGAGGATTTAATAGGTGCAGGAGGCTCTGAAAGCCGTGAGGCAAGGTGATCACCATGAAGGTCTGATTTCAGGATTATTTACGCAAGAGTCATCCATGGGTGTTGCATATACAAGGTTATTAAGAAACTAATGCGGGAGTGCACAAAGGTTAGGCAGGCGTGACTATTGTCCTCGAAATCTGGGAGCATTCAAGCATTATCGGGTGTTTAGGAAGAGCCCAGGGAGCTCACTGCCCTACAACCAGCCTCGGGTTGTTCCGTTGTTTCCCCTCTCTCTTGCAGGAAGAACAACATCTTTGAATTTGTTTCTGAGCATCATCTCGACTTCCCAGAAAAGCTGCTCAGCAAAGTCAGTGGAGAGAATATACTTAAAGATGAACATGTGGTGGTGAGTGTGACTCTGGGGGCCAGGGTATCCCTCCCTGTGTGGCTGTGAAGGAGGAGGATGTGAAATGCCTCCAGCCACAGCAGCAGACATCCAGCAGCACCTCCGTCCCTGGGGCTTCTTATATCGCCCCTCGCACGTTTTCCACTGCCCACCCAGTGGCTGCGCTGACGGCTCCAGGCTTTGCCGGGCGAGAGCAGGGGACGGCGGCTCTTGCCCCTTGCTGGGGCACCGGCGTGGCATTGCCACCAGCCAGCAAACCCTCCTGCCCACAGAGCCGCCGGGAGCTCATCCCGCAGGCAGGAGCTGCTCCAGGGGCTTTGGAGCCAGGACCCAGCGCGGAGGTGCAGCTGCTGGCCCGGGTGGCTCACTGGGCTGCCGGGGGCACACGTGGGGCCATTGAACAAGATGTTCATCAATCAACAAGAGATGCTGGACATCTCTTCTCCAGCTCCTGTGGCGTAGGGCTCCCAGAGGGAATCTGTCTTCGTATACCTGCAAAAGTCTGGGACAACCCAGTCTGGAAATGGCTGTAGCACAGTGCTCTCCCGCGGCCATTGCCATTTCCCTACTGCTCAGCCCTCAGCTTGATTTTTTTTTTTTTTTAATGTGGTTGCAAATAGGTGAGGATTTAACTGTACCTCTTTATTATTTATTAGTTGTTTTGCAATAACCTGTAGAAACTTTCATGACGTCCCAGGGCTGGACGGCAGACACAGAGCAGCTCTCCCCCGGAGAGCCATTACTCAGTGTCGTGCATCTGTAGTGAAGACTTTGCATCTGGTGTTGCAGAATCCCATTGGGATTTGAATGATGCTTTAGCATCTGAGTCACTCTCCAACAAACACTTCAGATGTGAAGTTCTATGGGCATTAAAACCGGTGGGCCTCTCACATAAACAGCTATCACTCCTGGCTATGCAGGGAGTAGCTGCGTTCATGACTAGTTCAGCTGCCCACAAGCCCAGTATTTCTTCTGTAAATTGTCTGCATGCTGGGGGGAAACAGAGAGGCTTTAAAAAAAACCTTTCAAATTTAGCAGCGCTGCTGGAAGATGGTGACAGTGGATCCTGTTGGGCACAGAGTCACCAGTTTTCACCAAAGCTGTCAGCTGGGGAACTCCACGAGCAGCACCGACCTCTCTCTAGAGAGGCACGGTACCCGTTTTGGACACTTCTACATTCTGCTGGGGTGGGATGGACATGCCCTTGGGACTTTGAGTTTAGCATTTATTCTGTATATTGCCATTATATGCCCCGGTTTTCCTTGCGTGTGCCGGTAACGGATGAAATTACTATGTTCGTGCCAGCCAAATAGGGTGTCCCTTTGGCACAGCTGGGTTTATTTCTCGCAGGTGTACACCATCATCGACTTTGCCCACCCCGAGATCTCCCTGGCCTTGCAGCGAGCCATCGCAGAGCGCAGTGCGGTGTTTGCCACCTCCTCCCGCATCCTCCGGCAGGTAAGGGGGGAGCCCAGGGGGTAAAGAGGGTTGATTAGTGAGCTTGGTTAAGGACGACAAGGCGTTGAAAATAGTAACAGATTTCATTTCTTATTTAGAGGTGATCTTTAGCACATGAAAAAGGAATTCTGATTATCACAGAAGTCTTAATTATGAAGTGAAATACCAGCGAAGTAGTTTTTCAGACATGTATTGAAAGGCGGAGGCAACTGCGGTTATTATTGTTCCTTTTACCTTTACAAAGCCTTGGCAAACATTATTTATTACCCCTGTTTTTATCTTAGAAGCTAATTTTGAATAAACATTAAGCTTCCACTCCATCGGATTCTTGCTGGAGTGTTGTAATCTCTGTTGCTGCTATTATAAATGTGATTGCAAATGCAAAAGTTTAGCTAGAACATACTGTCTTTTCACCCACAGGAAAGAGAAGGTTTCACATTAAAAATGTAAGTAAACTGAAAGACCAAAATAAACTTAAAGGGAGATGGCTTGATTTTTCCATGTGCTCTGTCAAAACCAGCTCTTTGGCAAACTTCTGTCTTCCAACTGGATTCCAGCCTTTAATTGCCACTTCTCAGCATCAAAGGCAGTTTGTTCACTCGATGGCTGCACACCCGCCAAAGCCTCCGCTGGCTGGACGGGAAAGGTGCTGAGACCCTCCCGCCCTGCCGAAGCCCCGGCACCAGGTGGGATTTGTGCCGACCCGGGCTGACGTCTGCCCGCACCTTCCCCACCCGTCAGTCCTTCATCCCCTCCACTTGCCCTTGGCTGAAGCTCTTCCGCTTAATAATCAGCATCTTTGGGAGAAAGCTGGGGGAAGCTCCTCCTCTTTGCTTGGCTGATGCTATTCTGGCTTCCCACGACGTTTGCCATGTGCTGGAGGTAAATGCCAGGACCAGAGGCAGCCTCTGGGGTAGAGGGGCTGGAGCCCGGCAGGCTTTGCTGGCCTCATTGGGCTTTATTTAAAATGGAGACTTCGCACGTGTAACTGCAGCAGGAGGTGAGAGCGGGGGGGTTGGACTAGATGATCTTTAAGGTCCCTTCCAACCTAAACCATTCTGTGATTCTCTGAAAGCAGGTTCCTCCCCCCTCAGGCAGGGAAGGCAGCAGGGGTTAAATCTGCAGCAATTTCTGCGGCAGTAACACAGCACAGCCCCTCACCAGGTCTCCTCCTGCTCCCGAGGGACAGAGGTGACGTGTGGTGTCCCCAGTTCACCACCGATGCCAGTGTTTGCTGGTGCACATCCAGCATCCCGTGGCTTTCCCGTGTTCCCAGGGCAAACAGGGAACCGTGTTCACACACAGATCTCGACCACGCGTGAGACGGGGGCACATGCTAACACACCCAGGACTGGAAACAAGGGCTTAAAGGATTTAAGGAATTAGCTTAAATGGCTACAAATGCAGTAAAAATGGTCTAGTACGCCAGGGCCAGCCCATGCTGGCTGCAGCGAGGGGAATTGCTGATTAGTGATGAGCTGGTGGGTCTCCATCAGATTTTGTTTCCCCCTTCACAAAGCAGCAGCTCTTTGGGACCTGCGAGGCTTGGGACTGAAAGCTGGGGCTTTTTTCCTCTCTACTCGTGTTGGTCTAAAGCAAGATACAGCCCCTCCTCCAAACGGCGTATTTCATTTGAGCTTTTCCTTCCCCAGCTAATCCCCGTCACAGAAGTTCACCACCAGCACTCGGGGAAGTCTTACCTCTACTACGTCCGTGGGCTCCAAAGCAAGGTGTATGTGCTGGACTACCCCTGGCGGTGCTGCGGCTGCACCCTCATCTGCGCGCCACTGTGGGGACACAAGTGCAATTAGGGCAGCAAACACCCCCCCCCCCCAGACCCCCCGCGCCGCGCCGGGAGTGCTCCCACTGCCCCGGCTGCGCTTGTGTCTGCCACAGAGAATGCATCAAAATGGGGAAGGGGAGAAAACCATGACACTCCTCCCTCCAACCCACTTGCATCTCAGATGCTCCAGGCCCCCCCGTGCTGGATGCAGGATCAGGCCCGTGGGGAAAGATTTCCCCTGTGGATGTTTTCCTCTCCTGTTGCAATGCTGCATCATTAAAGTGATGCGTACTGGCAGAGGCACTTTCAGTCCGGCTGTGCAGTTTATGACTGCTGCCTTTCTTTCCCTGTTTTATTTGTCAATTTTCCCAAGTTACTACATAATCTATAATGATATATTTCAAAATCTATCCCATTAGCAAATCTAACTTTAAAGGATTTCATTTTAAAATACCCAGTAACACCATCTGAGGGGTCATTGTACCAATGCAAAAATTGTTATCTAAGAATAAAAGGCTGTTGTGGTATGTACTGAGTGCGAAGCCCTCGGCTGCAGGGAGGGGGAGAGCAAGAGGTCAGGGGGGGTCACCCCGGTGCCCGTGGCGGGGACGAGCTCTGCCCCTGGGGCCAGACCCGCTCCCGGGCCTCACCTGGGCAAGGGGCATCTGCCCAAGTGCCTGCAGGAGGCACTTACGCCACGTCCCCCTCTTTTTCTTTTTTATCACCAATCTTGCACCATTTGTCTTAGAAAATCTCGCAGGAGAAACTCGGCTCGCAGTGGGTTTGAGGCTAATTTAATTTAAGTGCAAACACTTGTGTTTGCAGTGTAGCCCTTAAGGAGATGAAGCAAACGGACACTAAAAATTTCAGAAATGTGCAAGCAAACAGAAAGACACCAACGCTTATATTTAAAATCAAACCAAACAACCCTCCTCTCCTCCCCTGTGATTTTTTTTCATAGTTCTTGTGCAGTTTGGGGCCTAACGGGGAGTTTTGCATGGGTGGTACCAGCAGCCCCCAACAGACTGCTGCATCCGATGGGGATGTGCTGACTGCAGCCTGGAGCTCTTCTCTGTCACTGACGTGCCGGCTGAGTTAGGAGGTTATCCCAGCAAAATCCCCATGGGAATAGCACAGCTTGAGGGGCTGGGGAATTTTTAAAAGGTAAAAAGACCCATAAGTCAGCTTGAACGGGGATTGTGAGGGGTGAGAGTAAGGGAAAAAACGACTGGGAAAGACATTTAGCAGCTGATGAATTTTAAACAAGTCAGTTGAAAATTACTTTGTAAAGGAAGTGTTTTCTAATGTTGTTTCTAAAATGAAAAAAAAAAAACCAACTCGTGCAATTTCTGCTAATGTGTAAGCAGAGAGGATGAGAGGGGGTGAGGAGCTTCCCTGATTTTGCCGTGGGGAGAGAGACACAGGCAGCAGCTCCGTCCTGGCACAGAGCGATGCTCTCCCGCACCTGCCCCGGCACAGAGCGATGCTCCCCTGCATTGGCAGGGAGAGCCGATGGAGGCTTTTCAATCTTTAAAAGGGAAGATTGTTCAATCTTTAAAAATCCATAAGGATGTCACTTTTTTTTTTTTTTTTTGGCAAACCCTTCACTTCAGAGCTTCAAGGCTCCAGGGCACCAAGGAGGTAAGGGCAGGTTTCCCTAGACAGCACTGCAGGATGCACATGCAATACTGTTCCTTCCCGTATATATCGATATACATATATGCATATACATGTACGTCTGCGTGTATGTGTGTACTTACATATAGATATCTGCATTTTCTACAGGCAGGTGGTGGAGCAGGCCAGCGGGGCACATAAATCAAGCAGGCTGCCTGCCTGGCAGTGACAGATTGTTTTCAGCAGATGCATCTAATGCAGTTTTAGTCTGGCCTTACTTGGGTTAAAGCAGTCCCTGACCTGCGTAAGGCTGAAAAATGAGCCAAGGAGCTGATCCTGCACCTCATCGTACCGGGTGGCCCGTGCAGCACTGGGGACCCTGGTGAGAGCTGCGGGACCCACGGGCCGTGGCCATGCAGAGCTCACCCGCTCACATGCAGGAGAGTCATTGCAGTCTCCGCAGCCAGGGCTTGGCTTTGTCGTATTTGAAGGATTAAGCCTGGGCGAGAGCTGAGCTGTGGCCCCCTCTGCCCATCACCTCTCCTGCACCCCCAGAGCCCATTCAGCCCATTCACGGGCAATAAACCTGTGGGGAGACCTAAACTGCTGCCCGCCAGCTTAAGGATGTTGGTGCATACACAGACGGTAAATTGTTGAGAAAAAGAGCACAGGTACACAAAGAGCTGGGAATGGCTCCCATGGGCCAGGCAGTCCGGGCTGGCAGGGGAGAAGGGGATGAGGGAGGCACAGGGATGCTCAGCCCTGGGATGCTGCGGGGCACAAGATGTGGGGTTGGGACCGGGAGAGGGAGAGCAGGCAGCAGCCGGGCCGAGTCCCCTGGGAAGCTGTCCTGGCCTGCCAATACCTGGCTAGCAGCGAAATACAACCAGTAGCCAGCCCCAGGCAGGGTCCCGTCCTCTGCGGGGGCTGGACCTGGGGCTGGTGGAGGGCACCTTGCTGTTTGAGAGGACCACACAGCACCAACAGGGTAACGAGGAAGGAAAGGAGGGTGTTTTTCTTCTGAGCCACCAACAGAGAGGGACCAGACAGTTTGGATAAGCTTTAGAAGCAATCTAAATAGACCAAATAATCATCGGGCCAGATTCCTCCTGGGCTGAGCAGTTGCTAGTGGTTGTTCAGAAACAAATACAAACCCCTCTTCACTCTCATCGAGTCACTCGTGAAGCACGAGATAAACTTCATCCTCTCTGCTGCTGCTGCCAGGGTGGAGAGGGCCAGCAGTGGTCTCCTAACAGAGCACCCTGGTCCCGCCGGGGCAGGTGGTGGCTGGTGGGACACCCTCCCTCTGCTGTCCCCCTGCCCCACAACATCCCCGTCCCAGCGGGGGACGCAGGAGGGACCTCAGGGCCTTTAGCTCGCCGCTTTCTGCTCAGTGCTCAAACCTGCCCGTGTCCCTGTGCTGGGGGAAATGCCGTGGCCACCGGTGTCACCTGGGCACAGGGACACTGGTGGGAGCAACCGGGTGTTGTGGGGGGGCAGCAGGGCCATCAGCCCATCCCACACCCACGTGCTGGGCGACTGTCCCTGTGCCAAACCCTTGCCCAGTGAGGTGGGACAAGCATCCCTGGATGAAGGCACATGTGGAAACGAGGGACTGACACCCAACGCCGGCTGCCGCCTCCCCCCGTGATGGCCTTGGGGTGGGAGTCCTGCCATTCCTGGCATGGTTTTTTTAATAGAACTTCAACTATATTTAGATCAAAAATAAATACATTCTTGGCTTGAGCACACTTTTCAATGCCTGATGAATGAGCAGGACCTCTTTCACAGGAAACTATAACATTCCCGGGTGACGGCTTGCCTCTGCCGGGGCGACGGGAAGCAGAGCTCCGCCTGCCAGCCCAGCCCGACGCCGCACGAGCAGAGAGCACCGGTCAGTGCTGTTATTAATAACTGCACTACTATGTTTGTCATTAATGCTGCATGGGAACGAGGATGGAAACTTGATGATGCTGAAATCGTTATGCCGTGTTTTACAGAAAGCGAAGCTCTGTGGGGCCCCGCTGGGCGCCAGCAGAGGCACCCCCGGCTGGACCACGAGATGCTGTTTGGGGACAGCACCTGAGCGTGGCCCTTTTCTGCCATCCCTTCCCCTCATGTTCCCCAGCCCCATAAGGGATGTTTGGGGGCCCCTGAATTTCTCTTTCTGGACTCGCTGCCCAGGAATTCATCCTGCACACCCATCCTGTGGGCCTGCGCAGCCGCCCGGGGCCACAACTGCCAGGGACGCAGGCTGCAGCTCCAGCACAACCGGGTTTGCTTAAATTGACTTATTTCAGTTGCTGCAGCACGTGTCTGAGTAACCAAGAGGTGGGACCCCCTCTGTGATGAAGGGAGCAAACTCTGCCGGGTGAGTCCAAGGTTTCCCACTGCTCCCCTGGCCCCTGAGCCTTTGAACGTTTATAGAACAAGTTCGATCTTTTGACACAACAGCCCTTAAATGCAATGTCATCCAATAAATATGATAAATTGCTTGCAGCGGCCGTGCTTTCAGCTCGCCCTCTCCGGTTGTTGGTGGCAGGGGAGTGCAGCACTGTAGAAGATGGGAGATGGATGGATTCCTGGTGGGTCTGGCTGGGCTCCCCCAGGACCCCCTCCCTCCAGCCCCTCTCACCGCCCCATCCTCCCCCAGAGCCCCGAGCACACCGGGACAACCCAAACACCTCCTCCACGCCAGGAGGGATGAAGTCTGTCACTGAAGCCTGCCAGCTTCCCGCCAGCTCCCCTGTCCTGCCCAGGTGCCCTGAGGCCACCAGGGCCACCGCCGCCTGCTCCAGCCCCCAGAACTGCAGGCAGCAGTGTGGGGTCCAGGGGACGGAGCTGTGTGCTCCCCTTCCTTGCTTCTTCCACTCAGATTAGCTTCCCCTGTGTGTTTTTGCTTCTAGCACCTTTAGAATAACATTTCTTCTATCCGCTAGAGCAGGTTCATTGCTTTACGTTGAAAAGCCAAAAGCGTCGTGGAGAAACTCTTCAAAAAACAATATCTTCCCAGGAAAAAAATTTCTCACTGCATTGATCTGTCCATCTATCTTAGCACTGGGATTCTTCACATACTGACCTCCTGACACAGCCCACTTTTGCGGAGAAAACTGCTCTGAATCAGGCTGCTTTTTCTCTCGTCTTTCCGGGTCTCGGAGGGTTTTTTTTCCAGCCTCTGAGGCTGCGCAGGGCTCCGCATTCTCAACATGGTAATATCATATCTGTGTTTTGCGCTTGCTAATCATCAGTCAAACTCCCATTTTAGGACATATTTTCACCAAAATGCTACCTTATTTGGCTTTTTCCTCCCTGCGATTCCGGTGACATCACCCACCAAGCAGTCGATTCAAGCAGCTATCGCCCCAGCGAGTCCCTGCGCTGCAGGACAGGGAGCCGCGGCACCGGGGGGACGTGGAGGGCACGAGGCTGGTGTCTCCTCCCGGCAGGGACCTGGGGGTGGCAGGGCTGTGAGTCCAAAGCCATCCCCAGAGGCGGTGGGGGCTGTGTTTGAAGGGAGCTTTAAGCCTGGCGCTCTCAGCTGGCACATGGCAAGCGTGCCCAATTCTGCCCAGGCACCTGGGGGTGTTTAAATGAAAATCGTCCCCCGAGACACCCTCTGAGCCCCCTCATACACATATCACCATCAGACACGGTGTGTTCCAGAGCACACAGGGAGACCCGGGCACCACGTAGGTACCGCTTCTGGCGGCAGAGCCGGCAGCTTGCTGCCCCCCAGCATCCCCCGGCGATGGAGGGTCGCTCCAGCTCTGGGGCTGCAGCCAGACGAGGTTTTTCCACACCAATAGTTTTCCTCTCCCTGCCCGCCCTGCGGCTCTGCCGATCTGGCAGTAATATTTACTGGTGACGAGCTCGAGTAAATTGGTGGCAGCTCTGCAGTAGATTAGAGGTGCTATTTCCTCTGGTACAAGCCAGACGTCTTTTGCCCTGGGAATAAAAATAACACAGTTTCACAGCTGACATGAAGGTTTCTGTTCTAAACCCTACTCCCCCCAAACCCCGCTGCTCACTGAATAATCCACATGTGTGATATCAGCGCGTTTCCAGCCCCATCCGAAGATCCCCGCCAGGGTTTTCTTTCCCTGTCCCGATCACAAAGCATGGTAGCCCGTGACCACTCAGCAGCTGCTTGTTCTTGCCTGGCAGCTCTGGCTGGAAGGGCAACATTGATCCTGACAAACGAGTGATGATGAGACCAGTGTCTTAATTGTTAATTATTTACCCTGGGGAAAGAGGCATTCCCCCACTGGGACAGGCTAAGACACTGCTACCAAAGCCCTGCTGTCGCGTGTTTGCAAGCAGTGGGGCTGTTCTCTGCACTGCAGCTCCCAGCTCTACTGCCTGGCAAAGCCAGCACTGTGCCGGGATGGCTGGGGACAACCGGCTTTATTTCCCTACTCCGGAATTTTCTTCTTGTCATGTCAGAATCCACAGCCCAACTCTATAAATCTCCTTTTGGCTGAGACCCCACTATAAAAAAATCCTGTGCCAAGAGCTAATTAGAAATAAAAAGATTAATTTTGAAAAATCAGATGAAGTGGGGTATTTCTGGGTGAGGGCTATTTCCCAGTTGCATAAACCCAAATAAAACAAAACTCGCATATTAATGACTCCTAAGAGATAAACCAATTTATTTTGCTACATTTAAGAATTAATCTGAGTCATTTTATTGCAAGAAGTGGTTTTGCCAGCTTGTGCTGCTGGTATTTCCAGCAATAAAATGCCTGAGGACTGTTTAGTTTGGGATGTCCATCACCACCAGCTGGGATGGGGCAGCCGGGGCCATGGTCGTACAGTGCCCATCCCTCGTGGATGCTCCTGCCTCAGGAAGCCCCATTTTTCATCACTTGTGGGTGATGAAACAGCTCAGAGGGCCATCCCGGGGGGAAAGGGAGCAGGACAACCTTGGGGTCAGCTTGTGGATGGGGATGTGGGAGCTGCTGCGGGTGCCGATGGGGAGGGGGCTGCTCCGGGCACCCCTCGCTGTCCCTGCCACCAGAACACGAACAAGGCCCTGCCAGGGAGACAACAAAGAAGATAAAACACATTTTCCAGTTTAGGCTGCTCTGGCTGTTTACAATGAGAACCTAGAGATCAGAAAAACATTAAAAAATCCACATTTGAGGCAATGTTCATGAAGCAGCAGCAAGAATTGCTGTAAAACCAATGGGTGTTGGAGTTCCCTTGACTTCTTGCGTCTATTTTTGACACGGAACAGCTCAGACGGTGAAGACATCAACTAGCCATGCTCGCCCTGCTGTATGAAAAACAAGGAAATACCTCTCCCACGCACACATGGGAAGGAAAAAAAGCCCTTACAAGTGAAGGCAAGGGTCAGCACAGGAAACCCTGCTGCCGTCTCCCACTTGGGGCTGGGCTGGGGCTGGCGGCTGATGCTCAAAGCAAGGCGAAGCGAGGGCAGCCGGGCACGGAGCCTCCCGCAGAACCCGAGCTGGCTGGGAGGGCAGGCGCATCCTCTGCAGAGCCACCCGGACCACATGGCTGTCCGCCACGCCTGCCAGAGGAAAGCAACGGAAAGACCAAGTCTTTAACATTATGCAAGGAAAACACTAATCAGACACATTCTGTAGCCCACTGAAATGCAGCATTATCAGCCTTTTTTTTTTTTCTTCCTTTTTTTTTTCCACTCCTGGCCATGTTACTCCATTTCCCCAGACAGCTGACATGTTTATTTGCCTGAGCTGTAGCTGGGAGCTCGTACAATCTTATCATTGTCGAAGCACAGCCTAGCAGAGAAGTGATGTTATCTTCTGCTCTCTGCTATTTTTGCTCCTTCAGGGCTGCCCTTGCAATAGAAGAGTAATTAGTAATTCGGCAGCAGCTCAAAAGAGGTTGTGTGATTGTCTGTGGAGCTCCTTGCTTTCCCAGGCAAGCAAATGTTTCTAATGCTTTATTTCATGTAGTTCTTGGGTTCCAAATTACTATGAATTAGTTACAGGGCTTGCTATCTTAAAGGAGTTAGTTAGTTTTTAACGATGAGAAAATATATTAATTGGTTCAGGCACTAAGAACATACGAAATAAATTGAATTTCATTTTGGGATTAAAGAGTAAAATCTAGGGAGGCTCCAAGACAAATTTGAGAAAACATGATAGCTGCAGTTAATTGAAGTGTTTCAACCCCCTTTTTTTTCTTAACCACTTGAAATTTGTTTTCCCAGAATCGGGATCTCTCACAAAGCGCTGTGATTTGGGCTGACACGCATCACTTTGTATTCGATACTCCAAAACTAACTGGAATTTTGCGTTCAGCTGCACTGAAATGCAGTGCCAGGATACGTGGATCGCTGTCGGCGTTTTATTTTTACAGGGGTTTTCTGCTTGTTCCCTTCCTTTCCAGTTCTCGGCTGGCTTTTTCCCAGCTGCACACCCTGGCGTTAGTGCTGGCAGGGGGACGCAGACCCCTCTTCAGCGACGGACCCTGTTCCCAGGGGATGGATGACGCTGCAGGGGCTGCGTGGGGCCAGGGGCAACCAGGGCACTGCGAGCACCCAGGGTGCTGCTGCCACCTGCCCGGGGGAGCTCCCAGGGCATCCACAGGCGTTTGAACTGCAGGGACCACCGTGCCTTTAGTCCAGCAATCACGGCTCCTGTGTCTTTGCTTCCATTTGGTGTGAATTCACAGGAGAATTGTAGTGCCCAGATGTCCTGAGAGGGGCCAGCAGCACCCACTGGGCGCCGGGGAGCGTTTCCAAAGCCTCGTGTGGCATGGGGAGGATGGAGCCGAAGCCCCACGGGGCTGCAAACCATCGGACACACCCCGTGGTGGTGGCAGCCCCTGCACCAGGTCCTTTCATTGCTCCTCTGCCCCCCCCAGCTGCCCCCACCCCAGCTCCTACCAGAGGCCCCTACAATTCCAGTGACATTTCACCACCGCGGTCAGATGTGGCTTGTGCACTTGCTGACATTAGCAGGGAAAGATTTATGAGCTGTATGAAATAATAATAAGAATTTCTATTTTATTCTAAGCCACTTGAAGGAAAAGAACTCCTTTCTGCACTAAAACAAAGAGAAGAAAGGAAACACTGGTGTTGTGTTCATCCTCAGAGGCACATGCTGTAACAGCATTCCCATGAAGTTAGTGCAAAACAAGGAACATGCCTGTGGAGCAGACCTTGGCAGGTTGCAAATTCTGTTTTATGCAGTAAATCATAAAAAAAAATAATAATGATTTCATCACTATTACTGACATTTGCTCAGCAGACATTAAAAGTTGCAGTTAAAAATGAGAAAGCTGAAATCCAGCTGGGAGTTACCTGAAGCCCTGGCACTGCCGTTAATGGTTGTGCAGTTGCAGGGCTGTCTCTTATGAAAAGTGTGAGAGCAGCAACTGCATCCTGTGATGCTTCAGCCAGCCACGGAGGACAAATTGCAGGAAATAATAACATCTGATGAAAGGTGATGCAAGCAGAACCCCGTCGATGGTCCCCATAAGCTCACCAGCAATCTTTGTGCCGTGCAGTGTGCTGGGTTTGATGAGGTTACATGTGCGACATCTGTATGGTGCTGTCGGCATCTGTCTGTACACGTGCGATGTCTGTACGATGCCTGGATGGCTCTTTGAGGGGAGCGCGGGCAGAGCCGACATCCGGGTGCTGTGGCAGAGCCCTGCTCAGACCTGGGCACCACAGCTCGGTGGGTGCCGCAGCCCTCGGCACCCCCAAAACCTCTGCGGTGGGCAGATGCAGCCCTTGGCTCAGGACAGCGCTCCCCTTTCCCACCACAGTCCCCACCACTCATCCTGGGCTTTCTGCGATGGCCACGTACAGCATCCCTCCTCTTCCTGGTCCCTGTCGCGCAGACACTGGTGGCTTTTCATCCCTTGAGGGGATGGTTGGTGTCCGCATGCCTGCTCAGACTCAGCTTTGCATGTAAATACAGATGGGAGTTATGAGGCAGGGGAAGGGCTTAAATTAATCCATGTTTCAGCCATGCAAAGGGAAGCAGAAATGTTGCCACACTGCCTTACAGGAAAAGGTATCGTGAGCAAACACCAAGGACAGCCTTAAACCTGCGGCGAGGGGCAGGAGGAGCCGAGAGGACACTGGTGAGATGTTCCAGCATCGCCCCGCTAACGTGGAGATCAGGGAGAAGGGCGAACCAGTCCCCAGCGGTTTTCCATGCCTCCACGGGGACCCACAGGAGACCTGGGACCACCGTGGCTAGAGAGCCACCTGCAGAGCTTGGGGCGGACCTTGGAGCAGGGTGGCTGGGAACACCGAAGGATCCGGCAGAGCTGGAGCCTTCTGGGATTTGGGCAGAAGCCGCAGGAGAAGCTCTTTGCAGCTGTCTCGTGTGAATTTTTGCTAAAAGCAGCCAAAATAGCAAGATGACTAAAAAATCCAGCACTGCGAGCGAGGGCTGTGTCCCTGCACAGCGTCCCTCTCTCGGCTCTCTGCTGGCAGGCACGGGCTCTCGGCAGGGTCTGCCGTCAGCATTGGGTACCAGCAGGCTCCTTGCCCGGGGCCACGCTCAGCCTTTTGAAAACGTATTTTATCAGAGGCCCAAAGCGATGCAGCGGCTTCCTGTTACAACTGAACGCATCTGGTTTGGGTTTTCGGATTTATCCCTTGATCCCTGCCACAAGGGGCTGGTGCTTTGCCAACCCGTTGTTTCTCCGCTGGAAACAGATGGTATGGGCTAAATGTTTGTTTGCCTTCATAACCCAGTCCGAAGTATTCAATGCCAACCTGCTGGCCAGATGTGTTTTCAGAGGCCTGCTCCTCCGCCACCTGAGCGCCCTGTCCCCGGGCTGGTGGCCGCACCATGGACCTGGGGACAGGTGCAGGACAGACAGGCACAGGCTCATGCCAGCAGGTCCCATCCCACCCCTGCTCTGACCCCGCCTTTGAAATCCACGAAGCCATCCATTTCCGTGCTAAAATGGTTTTATTTTTCAGACCTTGACTTACCTCTGCCTGGAGTTTTTTTTCTCAAACTCAGTGAAATCAAGAACCAAAGGTGATGTGAGAACTTAATTCTGATGGAAAGCTTACTCCTTCTTGGAAGAGGATAAATAGATTAATGCTTACTTTCATGGCAGCCTTTCTAAGTCGCATTTTTGGTGGCTAAGAAACCATAAAGAACATCTACTTCAGGGAAGACGCATTTATCCTGATACAACATTTTCATTAAAATTGGTCGAAACTGAGCTTTAGAGTTTTGCAGGAGCTACTGATATTTCAAAATTTGTCCTGATAAAAAAAAAAGAAAAAGATGACTTTTTTTCCCCAAGCCACAGCATTTGTAGGAAAACCCTTGAATAATTCTGGCTTTCTCCTGGTGAAAGATCCTGGGGCAAATTTTCTGGTGCTGTAAATAGATACTCTTCCCTGAATGCTCTGCGCTTTGCCATGAAGAGTGTTGACTACAGTCTCCATCTCTCCAGAACTTGTGCTCGCGACAGCCCTGACTCTTTCTCCAGGCTGTTATTCAGCTTCCAAAACCCGATGCCAAAATTCCTCACCCCAGGCAGACTGGGCCAGGTTTTCCCTGCCGCTACTCAGCTGGCTGCAGCAAGTTTCCACGGGGAATGCGACCCAATGAGTTTAATCAAAGGGTGCTTTCATGCTCTTTCAAAGCGCAGACGTAAGTCACACGAGGGACTATTGACGACAACCAGAAATCTGATGCAAAGTGTAAATGCCATGCCTGGCTGAAGGGCTTAAAGCCAGACCAAGAAAAAAAGAAAAGTTAATATAAAAGGAAAGAAAGGTTTCCTCTTGAAGATTTAAGAGTAGGCTGCAGCCTCAGATAGATCAGTTACCGTATGGGCAGACTGAATGTAGGAAAGATAAAAGGACAGGATTTCTGGAAAAAGTAAAACAAAACAAAACAAACTTGGGCCACTGACGCCATCAACTGCACCCTGCTCCTGCCGACGGGAAAAGGCATTGCCTGTGACGCTGGCTTGATTCCCATAGGTACAAAACAGAGGTTCCTCTTTAAGAGTAGCTTTTCTTCCAACCCTAAACAAATGTCTGTGTCACAATATGACGGGCTGGGCACCTCAAACACCAGCCAGCAGGGAAGGGCGGTGTTGGCGCTGGTAGGCCGCAGCTGAGCGCTGGCTCCATCCCCGCCAGACCCGACACGCTGCAGAACAGGAGAGAGCTGGGGAGAGCTGGTGCGGTTCGCAAGCCTCTGGCATTTGCCATGGTTAGTGGAAAGCATGTACCATTTGTTGAACTTTTATGGTTAAAATACTGTGCCCAACAGTCAAGTAAACTCTTGCATACTCTCAACAAAGCAGAAAATGCAGTTTCCTTCCTGGTTGCTTTCAACTGTAAACACTCGGATTTGATTTGTCTAAACTTTTGTCCTTTTGGGAGGAAGAAAAGTCTTAAAGACTAAGATATTTGTAACTTGTTCATTTTGTTTGTACTAAAAAAAAAGTCAAAAGGTTCTTCTTTTGGCTGGTGTGCCTTACCGAGCACATCCTCGGCATGCCGAGGAGGGGGCAGATGTTGGTGCCGAGCAGTGCCTGTGTCCCTTCACTTTAGCCCGACAGGACATACTGAAACCAAGCCTGACCCCGGGCCCTGCACAAGGTGGGGACTGGGGGGGCTGCGGCAGGGGTGGGCAGCACCCAGCAGGGAGCTGCTCCCAGGATCCAGCCCCAGAGCATCCATCTGGGATGCCAGGCTGGCCGGTGCAAGTGAGAAGCAAGGCTGGTCCCCAGCAGAGCAAAGGCAGGTCTGCGGGCAGGGGAATTCCTGCATGGGGCCACAGGGATGTGGCTGGAGGAAGCCCCTGCTTGCCTGATGTTGGGAAGGCAGCGAGGAGCTGTGGGGCTTGGCAGGGTTCGGGAGCAGCCGTGGCTGGAAACCTGGTGGGGGGAAGAAGATGGGGGATGGCAGCACTTCCAAAAATCAAATCCAGGCTTAGGATTCCCCGTAACAGCTTTTCTCCCAGCTGTACTTAATAACGCAGGCGTGTGTCAGGAGCGAGTGAGCCCAACTGCCTGCGAGCGGTTCAGCCCGGTGGGTCCCATCACACAGACCCAGCCCCAGCAGCGAGGGCTTTGCCCCCCAAGGCTGCCTGCTGCGGCCCCCGCGGTGCGGGGCACTGCTGGACTCAAGGGACTGGGAGCAAGCCCAGCGTCCTAGCGGGAGCCAGGGCACGCGTTGGAGCCCAGTCAGTAGCCACAGCCTTGGCTCGTCCTCCGCGAAAGGCACCAGGCTGCCAGTGACCAGGGGGTGGCAGAACAATAAGCGCCGCTGAGTATTTGATCTCCCTTGAAAAGTCCTGGAAAGCGAGTAAATCTCCTCAAGTGTCACAAACTCACGTTTTTAGCCCTGCAAACAGTAAGGCGCTCTGTTACAACAGAATATGCTAGTGTCACCTAGAGCAAACCAGCAACAGTGGGAAGTAATTTTAGCATGGCCCCGAAGAAGAGTTATGGTGGGCGGCTGATGCGAGGACAGATCCTGAGCGCTGCCGGTCAGCACAGCTCTGCCAACAGCCGGCGACGAGCCCACCCACCCTGGGAGTGCAAGGACACCCGCGCGGCAGTGGCTTGAGACGAATCCCAGTGGGAGCCCTCAGAAAAAGATACGGTCTTGTAAAGGCATCCACGGCACAAGGGCTTTTCTTCCTGCTTGCTCCCAATCTTTCCTTTTAGATTGTTTATCCAAACCCTGCATTTAAAGAGGTGTCTTAGAGATCCAACATCTGGCCCACAGAAGACGGCGTTCTGGATGCTGATATGCCAAGGTAACACCTCCACATCCTTTGGGCAGTGTTAATATTATGACAGCGTTACAGTATAACCAAGTGTTTCTTCGTTCAGATTAACGCCCTGGCTGTGCCCCAGCCCTTGCCAACCTGCGAGACACTGCCTGGATTTCCTCCCACTCCTCGAGCGGCACAGGGCTCCGGGCTTGACATTGGCACTCGGTGTTTAAACAAAATACACATTAATATCTGCGGAAGTAATGCCTGAGTAATAGCTACAGGAACAGACACGATTAGGCACTGTGGAGAAAAACAATTAAGCTGATCAGCCAAAATATTAGGAAAGCAACTCTGCAAATACCATTTTTTTTTTTTCTCTCTCAAAAATAAAGAAGGAGCCTGCGGTTGCTGGGAGCTGTGCTCTGAATATTCATGGGGTATTACTGGTCCTCAGGCGGCGCTGGTTTGCACCGAGGATAAGGAAGGCCACCAACTGTTAACCTTTGCAATTTAGTCTTTCATTTCCCGCATTAATACACTACGGAAAAAGCAGAAGTGGGCGGTCACGGTGTATTAGTCCTGATAATGGCTGCGTGAAATCAGGCTGAACTCCCTCGTCTGCCCGCAGAGAGGAAGGCTGGGCCCGAGTCCGGGGGAGAAGAGGAGGGTTTTGCCACAGCCTGAGAGCCCACTGGGGCAGGGGCAGAACGGACCTGGGCTTGGGGCTGTCAGACATAGACAGACAGACAGACAGACAGACAGAGTTCCCACGGGACAAATGCTGTCACCTTTCCTCCCGAGAGCTGGGGGTGAACATGGCGGACCCGCCTCCTGAGCAGCCTTGAGGGCACAGCCTTGACCACACCACCAGGTCCTACTCGTGTCATGTGTGTTCTGTCTTCACCATCTGGCCAAGATTAAACTCGATCATCTAAAAATCAGAAGTAGGGAGCCGGTGCCTGACGCCGCAGGGCTGGCGCTCGGGGCCATGCACACGCTTGTGCCTTTCCACTCTGACAGGCAGGGAAAGAAACTTTGGTACAAACCATTTTGGATGGGGCAGACTACTTGGGAAGGGTTATTTTTCTCACCAGGCTCCTGCATACCAGCACTTCCAGGCGCTCCTGCCTGCCTGTCTCCCCCTTACTGGGCAGTTCTCCCTTCCTCCATCATTCGCAGGTTCCTCTCTGGGTCCAGTGAGCATTGTGGGTTGCTGTGTGATGGATGCTGGCACTGTACAGGATGCTGCCACTGAAAACCGGTCCTCCCCAGAGCAAAACACCAAACTGGGATGTGGTTGTTGCTTCAAAGATGGAAAACTGCCTCACCAAACAGTCCGGATCTTCTGGAATTACTCACACTGTGTAAAGTGGGAATACGGGAAGCTATTCAGAAAACATGCATTTTCTGGGGCATCTCCCCGTCCCTCACTGTCACGGCTGGTGTCCCTGGCAGGTGCTGGTGGCAGCCAGGATGGAGTCAGGCAGTGCCCACGCTGCCCACAGCTCCTGCTGCATCCCGGCAGGTTCAGCTCCCCGGCGATGCAGGGTGGGATTGCTGGCGGCTGGTGGGGCAGCAAGGGGCGGGCTGCTGGGCTGCAGTGGGGACAGGGACACGCCACCCTCCCCATCGGGTCCTGTCCCCCCTCGCCTCCAGCCTCCGCTGCTGCGGCACTCGCCCGGGAGGCGCGGTTTGGCACCGCGGGGCGTGGAAACACCCATGGAAAAAGCAACCTGAGAACAGCACGGCTCTGTCTCCGCTGTGGCCCCGCTTGTACAACAGCCATCTGTTGGCCAGCCTCCCGCTTCGGAGGAAGCGCTGGTGAATAAAAGGCTGGGGAACAAAACGTTTCATTTTGGTTTGCGGCATGTGCACGTGTGCAAGGGCAGCAGGAAGCATGGTGAGGGCTCTGTTTGGCTATTCCCCTCCCAAAAAGGAAGACGTAACGCCAGCGTCGTGCCCATGTAAGGCTACAGAGACACCTTACGCGATGCACAAGACAAACCGTCTCTTGGAAAGTTCTTGACCACAGCCCAGCTCCGTGAGACAAACACAACCCACAATCGCAGTCCCTGCGCTACCGACTGCTGGGATGCTGCCCATCGCTGGGCTGGGAGAGATGGGGAGGAAAAACCTCCCCTGGCTGCTGGGGGGTGGTGTCGCACAGCCAGGGTGGGGGTCCATGCGCGGTCCTTCTCATGTACCAAAAGATGGGAGAGCAGCCCGGACCCAGTGGCTGGGTCTCCATCATGGGAAGCCACCTCATCCCCTGCACAGGGGAGCGATGGCTCCGTGCCCGTGGGATGCAGCGGGGGGACGTCCCCAGGACAGGAGCGGGACAGCCTGCACCAGGCACGACCGAGCAAACCCATTTGGCATCGCTGGGGCTGCAGGGCTGATTGATGGGAATGCACCACTGATCAGGGCAAGTATGATTTTTCCATCCTCACCTGTCACTTCTTGTCTTTCCTTCAGCTTCTCATCACGCAGTTCAAAACCCCTTCCGTCAGCAGAGGAACCGAGGCGCTGCTCCTGGAGAGGATGAGCAGTTCTGTAATGCAGCAACTAGGGAATAACTCCCCATTAGTCATGGAGAAGCTCAGGAGCATGAGGGTACTTCACGCAAGCACAGCTCTAGTGCGGACACAAGGAAAACACTGTACTTACACTGGTTATAAACTGGCTGATGGTGTTTGCAGAGGGATCCCCTTGAATCACCACTTCTTTTCACAGTCTGTTCTCCTGCATCCTGGGCCAGCCAGCATCCCGCCTCTCCCGGCACAGTGGCACTGCCGGGGCGGCTTGTCACAGCTCCGCTCTCCTCCAGCCACAGCAAGGTCCATCCCAAACCCCAGGGAATTCATGAAAACCCCTCAACACTAGGTAGAGTCAATTTAGTGAGCAGTTAATTAAAGGCAACTTGTTATCAATTTGGAGATTCCCAGAGTATGTGATTGTTTAGTCCCTGTAAAATCCCCAGAAAAGAAAAATTGCAGCAACAAGTGTTCCTTGGATTTGAAAAATGACCTTTCTTTTCTGAGTAAATTCAGAGCTGCAAAACCAGAAGGCTGGTGCCTTCCAGTTGAACGGCTTTCGAGTCCCGTTCCACTAAAAGGGTTGCTTTTCAAGCCTTGTCAATCTAAGGAAATTTATTTAGGCAGTCTCAAGGGAAGGTCTTGGCAAAGCATTAATAGGTTTCTTTTATAAAAGAGGCCTTTATTCACTGGTCTTTAAGTTGGCCCGTGTCTCACTCGGCTTTTTGAGTTCACGTGTAGAGAAAACGTCTGTCTTTGACAGTCTCCATGCTCCAGCGCCACTGTGGGGCTCCGGAGGAATTTGTTAAGCCCCTAATGAAACATCTGGCTCAACAATAACACAGCTGCGCGCGGCGCCTTGCCCCCAGGCGGTGCAGTCCTGCAGCCCCCGGCACTACGGGCATCTCGGCTAACACGCAGCGTGGGGTTGGACGCGGGCAGCGCGCTGGGCGACACGCCGGTGCGGAGGCAGGTGAGTCACACGCACAAAACGCCACCCCACCCCGCTGCACACACTTTCTTACCCCAGCTCCGTTGCAGCTTGCCTGCCGAAGGTGCACCAGGACACAAACCGCTCCACGGAAAAGGCCTTTTCCCACTCTGGGTGGCGGCTGGAGCTAAAGCCGGGCAGTTGGAGCTCCAGAGCACCGAGCGCGCCTATGGACTTTGGGACCTGCAGGCCTGGGCTCTGGCCGCATTGGTTTTGCCCCGTTTCACCATGCAGCCGCCTCCCCGCAGCTCTCACCGACACGGGCGGCGAGGCCAGCTGCGGGACACGGGGTGCCCAGGCGATTCAGGGGGACAGATTCCTAGCAAAGGCTGTAGAAAAGCAGTGGGAGAGTTATCCTTGCCAAGCGAGCGGAGCAGTGAAACATGTCAGGACTTCGCGCAATTTAAAAAAAAAAAAAAAAGGTAAAAAGAAAATCTCATTCAAAAAAGCATATTCAGCAGCTGCAGCACGGGTCCTGCAGCCAGCTGGACCACGAGGCACAGCCCCAGCTCACGACCATGTCAGCACCCAGCGCTGGGCACGTGTTTCTTGGTGGGGTTCCCTGCCCGCAAGATGGCTGGAGCCGACACCTGGAAGTTGCTTGAAGTAGAAGGGGTTATTTGAACCCTGCCCCTCGCGATTTCAGAAGGCACTTTGCTTTCCAGGTAGACAAAATCTGGTTGCCTTCAGTTTTCTTTTATTAGTGGCACGACGCAGCGCGTGGCCACGTGAAGGCACAAGCCAGGTATTCCTGCAGATGTGCGTGGCAGGACAGGAGAAGGACCGTCGGCTGAGCACGGTGCCACGGGGCTGCGGGAGATGCTTGTGCGCATCACCTCTTGAAACGGGGCAACAACGCAGAAAAACCTCAGTGTGGAGAGATTTACTTTCGGGGTGATTTGGCTGAAGAAGTTGAGTAAAAAGTAAATAAAAGCTCAAATCAGACTTACATATGCATAATTAACCTCACTTTTTATAGAACAACGCATACCCATATGAACTTTATTTAGCTCCGTCCTAAAGCAGCAGCTGTCGCAAGCCTCTGGAAGAGCGTTTCCACCAAAACACAGCAGCACTTCATGAATACTTGTTTTTGCACCTCTAAATGTTTCTCTCTGGGGCTTTTAAGTGAGTTTTATTGCAGTGTTTATATAGCTACCTCAGTCTGCCTTTAGTTTATGTTTTTTTCACCTGAAGCCACTGAATTTTGAGTTTTATTAGTTATGGGTATCTGAAACCACATTCTTTTAAGAACTGAATGCACTAATAAAATTCCTGAAAAGTTTCTGTTGGAGGCAATCGTCTTCTGCCCAGGTATCTGATTCTTATTGATTCTTATTATACCAGAGATGGCCAACTTCTCTATGCTGTTTGTTACCACTGAGGTAAATAACAAGAATCCCAGCGATTCCTGCAAATCAGGACCGAGTCAATTCATTGGAGAAATATCCAAGCAAACAGATTATTATTTTTTTTCCTTGAAATACATTGTAAAGGAGAACGCTCCTTAGCTTTGCTTGCAGAGAACAAAGTGAAACGCAGCTTGATCACCACGGAGCCAAACCCCCACCTCTCGGGCCAGAGCAAAACAGCCTCTTCCAGGCTGGTAGGAAGGCTCCTGCAGAGAACGGCTCTGCTGCTCAAAAGCTGGGCGCTGCAGGAGAAGGTGAGAAGAGCATACTTCATCCCCCCCTCCCCCTTTAAGGATCTTCTTACCTTTCCTGCACGGTCCCAGCAGCACGGGGGGCGCAGAGCTGGCCCCAGGCCCACACACCATCCATGTCCTACAGCAACCAGCCCTCACCCTGTCACCACTCAATTGCTCCTGATGACAGAGATCTCTCTTCACGGGTTCAGGGCCCATAAATAAATCACAGTGCCCAGGTGTTTTCCATAGACCTCTGAGGGAAACCTGTTAAATATCTCCAGATCTGCCTTCCCCCGGCTCTGCCTAGAGAAAGCTGTGCAGAGCGGCAGAGGGAGCAAGCCTTGAGCGAGGCTCCAACCAGCTCCCTGCTCCCTCCTCAGCATCCGTGGGGTGGTTGACACCTCTCCTTGAAGTTGTAGCCCATTAACAGTAAGATACTGTCCTCCTGTCACAGGGATAGCTAATTTTCTCCTGCCCCTCTGAGCTCAGAAATTTTATTCCAAGTCCTATGGTTTGTCTTAGACTAGATATTGCGAATTTGTACAAAGAATCAGCATTCACTTAAGGAAAGGGCTCCCTTCTCCCAAGCCCACCTCCCTTGCTGATGTGTATAAAGGCATCGCTCCAGCCACTGCTCGTTTCTCCCCACCTCAGCAGTGGAGGTCCCCATGCCTCTGTGCAGGGCAGTGCACATCCCAGGGCCAATTCCTCCTACGGCCCCATCGACGAGGGGGGATACTGTGGGAAACCCAGAAGGAAGGTGGTCCGAACGGAGCTGCTGTCCTTAAACAGCCTCTGCCTTTCCACTGGCGAAATCCTCCCAAACCACAAACAGACGGTCCCTTTTTCTTCCTCAAATATTTCTTAAGAAGAAAAAAAAGAAAAGGGACCACAAATAAGACAGCGCTGCAAATATTTGTAGATTCAGATCAGTTCAGCTCTGAAAAACTCCAGCTTGCAGAACTTTGGCTGCAGTGTGGTTTCTGCCCCACCAACAGTTATTTTCTCTCTGCCCGCCCTCCCTCCCTCCCACCCACCGTGCCCCGGCTGGCGCTGCAGTCAGGGGGGGCAGGGAAGGGCCCCCCTTGCCCGGAGGCTCATCCTGCACTGCCAGCGTGTGCCGGAGCATGGGCTCCAGCCCGGGGCCAGGGCTCAGGCATGGCCACCCTTCCCTGCCAGAGCCGCTACACTCCAGTGTTCATTTCTCCTCCCTTACAGAGTTTATTCTCAAAGTGCTTCCTCTCTTAGACCATCTCGAGGAAATACCGGGGGTAGTTGCGTTTTGCCACTGCGAGCCAGCATCTCAGAGGCAGGGATGGCAGCGTGCTCCGGGCAGCAGCAGCATCTCTGACCTCCCTCCCTCCGCGCAGGAGCCCTGGCCCTGCCACAGCTGCCTTCCCTGGGCAGCACGCTCGCCCCGCCACGGGAAGGGAACCAGGGCAAGACTTGGGGCACTTGCGTATCCGGAAATAGCTTATTTAACATTTTAGGAACACTTTCGTGTGTTGTCAGTCATATTTAGGAGAACAATTATACAGCATAAGTTGGAGCTGAACGTTCATGTCGGAGGCGCGGAGTCCTCGTGCTCGCCCTCGACAGGAGGAAATGAAGAGGTTTGTCCTTTGCAAAGTCACAAGCCGAAACACTGGCATCAGTGACTGCAGTACGCAGTGCTCAATCGACCGTTAGCCAAGGCAATGTATCCCCAGGCTTCCACGAAAGAGCTAGATTAATACTAAAACACCAGGTGAGGAGTTCAGCTCACCGGTTCGGCTCTTACGGCTGGCTCCGACCAACAGATGCCGTTTCACATGGTCCATGCAGGAAACGAGCAGTGTCCACGTCCTTGGAGAGGTTTCACAGCAGCAGCGCTGAAATTCATGTATTGGCAGCACAGAAAACACTACTGGCCCCGTGGCACTGTCACACCCCGCCCCGTCACCTCCCCGGGAAGGGTGGCCGAGGTCCTCGTCACACCGTGGCGCTTGGTCGGCACAGTGAGACCTGTTCCCATCCGCGGGCGCTTCGAAATCCCTCCCCCTGCCCCAGCTGTTCGCACCTGGCAGAGAGCAAACCTGGTGCAGCCAGGATGGGCAGTTTCAAGCATCCAAAATCCTGGATTTTTACAGATAAAGGAACCCAGTGCAAAAGTTGGGGAGAAAACAAACCAACAAAGAAAGTCCCACGGCCAGCGTGCCCGCTCCCCACTGACGGGGTGCACGTCCCACCCCAGTCCCATTCCGCTGCCTGCTTCCTCATTCCTTGTCATTTCACCTGCCTCTCGGATGGGATCTGTGTGTGCAAAGCAGCAGTGTAACGAGACAAGGCCACGTCGCCATCTCCCAGCAGCGGTGCTGCAGCTGTCTGTAACACTGCTGCTGAGGGGCAGGGACGTTAAACGCTGCGGGGACGTTAAAGACGACAGCACGATGCGGATGAGCCGACTCAGGGAGCGGGATTGCTGGCACCATGCTCCATCAGAGACCTTGGCCACGGCCTCGAGCGCTGCCGTGTGCTCAGACCCTCTCACCGGGGTCCCAAAGCAGCCCGTACCGGGCCACGCAGGCAGCCAGACACTGTAAAGCCGGCTCTGTACAGCAGCTTTTATTTGAAATGGTGGGCTGGACACATCTGTGGCACAAGATGCTTTTCAAACAGTCACACAACACAGCCTCTGCCCTTAGCCTATTCCTGTCGTACACAGTAACCCTGGGAAACACCTCCATTTGTACCGATTTTCTGGACAGACCCTCTGCATACTGCTCGCTGAGGGCTCCCTCCGAGGCCGGCCAGAATACTCCTGTGAATTTAACTGCCTTGAAAACCAGAGCTGGTGACCCGCAGAAGGCAGCCGCAGCAGCCTCCTCCATTCTAGATGATAAACCATAGAAAACCACAGCGTAATGTCTTCACTTGGGGTGAGCATCTTTTCATGCTTACACTGAATTTCAATTTTAATATCAAAACTAAAGACTCGCATATGTTTTGAGCTGTTAGATGCACTAATTTCACGGTCTCGCTCCTGACACTTGAGAGGCACAGGATTTTGTGATTTTGTTAAGCTGTTTAATGGCAGTAATTTTTTTTTAGCAGACAGTGTTTTACAAGCTGCAGAAATACCTGAAAGGCTCGAGTGGATGCCTGCAGTCCAAAAAGCCTGAAGCAAGCACACGTATGCTGAAACAGGGACTTCAGAGGAGAATTACCATTTATAGATCACAAAATCAAAACCCAAACCAGAACATGCTATAGTGGTATCTTTTTTCCAAGTAGCCAAATAAAAGCATTAGTGATGGAGGATTGCGTTAATGGAGACAGACTCCGTAGGGAGGTGACGCTGCTATGTGTGGACTGCACAGTCCGGCAGGATAAACCCGACACAGATGCTATCACTGAGGACAGCCCTTGGACATGAGGTGGACCTGAGACCACCCCACCGCAGCGAGGGTGGTGGGGACGCCCCAGCCCCAGGGTGACGGCTGGGGACGAGGGGATGGCCACCCAACACCACAGGGGACAGTAATGCAGTGCTAGACCTGGAGGCAGGCTCTGGTCTCGGCATTATGCCTCCCCCCCGCTGCCGTGCTGGGGTGCCAGCGCTCCCCGTGCCCCTGCTCTGACATTTACCCAAGCTCCCACCATACACTTTCTTCTGCAGCAGGGAAAACAAGACTCACCTCTTCTTCACTGCCTGCCTTTGAGGCTCTGCTGGTTTTAACCTTGATAGTGGTGGAAGGGGGATCCCCTTTACCCACACAACCCCCCAGAAGGGGAGAGGGAACCACATGAGAAGAGATGTGCATTGGAAATCCCACCTCCAAAGGGCTGACGCACAGGCGGTGCCCCACAGCCGCAGCAAAGCACCAGCCACAGGGAGCTGGGAGCATCCTCCCCCCTCTGCCCAGAGGCAGGGCACGAGGGTCCCCATCCATACGGGTTTAGCCACAGATGGTCGAGGTCCACACAAGCTTCCCCCACCCTGGGGACATGCCCAAGCCACCCACTGTAGTCTCTTCTGGACTTGATGCACACCACGCACCTCTTAAGCTAGCATCCTTGCCATCAAATACTCAAAAAAAGGAAAAATTGTCACCGCACACTTTGTGGGGCTCAGTAGTGTCAGTGCTGAGAGCGCAGCACCCAGCCCATGGGGTCCCCAAGCCCCCCACCCTGCAAGCTGGGCAGCGGGCCCAGGCTGGTGGGTACAGCATCCCCCTAGCCCCTGCTCATCACGTTCAGCTCGGGAGGGGGGATGGCCGCCATCCCCATCCCCACGTTCAAGCAACACCCCACTGTGGTCAGGGCGCTGGCTCAGCGTATCCCAAACCCTGCAAGGACAACGCTGCCAGCCAAGGCAAAACAACCGACACAAACCCCAAACACCCCGGGAGCAGACCACAGCACACTGTTGGGCTTTCTGTGATGCTTTGTTGATTTATTTTTCGCATTTAATTTTCCTCCAGCCACCTGTGCGCTGGCTGCGCACATCCCTCTCAGGCAGATCATCCGAGGGGATGAAACGGACACTGACTTTCCATCAGGGAATGCCATGTGGTTCTCAATGCCTGTGCTAAAATACAGCTTCGTAGGCGATTCACACGATTCCTATCACTGCTTACACTGAGTGCGTGCATTTTTGGCTGCCGTAACATTGCAGGGTTTAGAACAACAATGTGTTCTTTAAAAAAAAAAAAGTTTACAAAGATGTGAAGGTATTTCCCTTGTAACAGAATGAAGAAGAGGCAGTAAAGCTAATCACTGGGCTTTATTTTCCATTCCCCAAGAGTGTTTGTATCCAGGGCTGATCCAAGGGAGCTCTGTTATTCCTCGCACAATGTCAGCTCTGCACATCCTCTCCTGACCTGCACCATCTCACTGGGTTCACAGAAGCGACTGCCCAGGCACCCAACACAGCTATTGACCGACCCGAGGTGGACAAGTGATGCCAGGAGCACACGTGCCACGATACCCCGCGACACTCCGCCATCACCTCGGGATTTCCCTGCTCCAGCATTTCATTTACTCTCTTTAAATACCCCAGGGTTCCCAGGAATAACAACCACACGAGAGCACACGGCTGGATGAAGCCCCAGTAGGACTCGCACCCCACAAACCGACACGTCTGGAACCCCACATGGGTCTCACCAACAGGTTGATGGACTGACCTGCTCCTCCTGGCAGCGGCATGGGGCATCCCAATGTGTGGGGCAGCATCCGCCCCACAGCTTGCAGGCTCTACCCCCACAGCAGGTATGGTTTCCCCAACTCTCATTTGCCAGTTCCTTTATCACAAGCAAACAAACATCCACAGCATGGAGCACGCTTGAAAGAGAAACCAGCATTTTCTGTAGCAGAAAGAAAGCCCAGCAATTGTGAGCTCCTTGCGCACGCACCTCTGCAAAAAATATTCCAGTTCTCTGGCAATTAATGTAGACATTTAATATAAGAAAAAAGACTGAGCACACAGACATATGCCAGCCTGGACTATCCAATATTTTCAGTGAATATCAGAAGCATTGCTTGATGTAGGGAACAAATACTATCCAGAGAGAATCAGTGACAGATCCTGGGATGGTGTCACCCCTATCAGATCCCAGAGGGGACGGGAGAGCTGCGGGACGAGGAGCAAGACAGGGCCCAGGGCAAGGGTCTGCCAGCTCCAACGGGAAAGTACAGTTCCCTGATTCTTGGAGGGAGTCAGTGACATAGTACAAGGAAAAACTGGCATTGCAGCATTTCAGGCAAGCCCCCTGCTCCCAGACAGCTTAGGCTGGAAAGCTGTTTTCCATAAAATTCCTGGTCAAACACAGCTGAAATAAAGGCCCATACTTTACATGCTTAACCTCCAGCGCGGCGGTGGGAACACAATGCCGCTCTGTGAAAAAACGCTCACCGGGAAGAACGGGCAGTGGGAGGCCGGGGAGCGGTGGAGGGACCTGCCAGGAATGCTCCTGCATCCCAGTTCCAGGGCTAAAGCTCAGAGGGGGTGGAAGCAGGTGACTGCCCCGGGGCAGAGCTGCACCCTTCCCACCGCCCCAGCGTTAAACCAGTCGCCCCATGCGCCAACGTGTTAGTTTTACATTACTTACACTTAGGAGAAAGCGACAGCTACATGTTGTGCTATTTGGTATCATTTGCTTTCAGAAAGCCATCACCCGGGTTAATCAAATTCTTCAAACCCATTGCTTTAGTACAGTTGTCAGCAGCCTGTTAGTGTAAACTTCCAGTATGGATTTCAAAAAATAACAACCCTCGTTTGTGACCGTAGGTTTAGTATGCCAAAAGTTACTTTTGAGATGCGTTATTTCCAAAAGACTATTGCAAGATCTTAGTCATAAGAAGCCTGGAGAGACGTTATAAAACCCAGCTCAAGACAGAACCTCCTTTCAGTCCCTCCTAGTCTGATACGCCGCGTCCCTCCCTCCCGCAGGCGTACGAGCTCCCCTTGCCTCCTCCCCAAGGAAACACTCTCCTGTGCAAGCTGCCTTGGATGCGAGGGGGCACTGAGTTGCTTGCAAGTGAATAGTCACCAATTTTTTTTTTTTTTTTTTTGAAACCTTGCCCTTCTGATGTACTTGTCAGGTGACCCCAGACCTGGGGGGCCCTCGGGGAGCCCGCTGTGCCCCGGGGGGCTGCTCCTGCTCAGAGGCGTTTGCTTTTGCTGCAGGTCGCGCAGAGGAGGCCGGCGTTGTCCAGGGCGAAGGGTTTGCCCGTCAGCAGTGTCTCGCACTCCAGGCAGGCAAAGTGCTTCTTGTGCCAGGCCAGCCCTTCTGCCTGCTGGTAGTCCTCCGAGAAGATGATCTAGGGGACAGACAGACAGACAAGTGCTTATTTCCACCATCTGGCCAAGCCAGAGCAGGGAGAGTGAGCCCCACGCCTCCCACCGTGCCCATTAGCCCTGGAGGCCAGGCTGCGGGAAGGGGTGAATAAAAGGCACAGGATTGCTCCTGGGCAAGTGAGACAAAGTCACAGGCTGCAATTAAGCACTATAAAACCATCAGATTTTAAATGCAACTGAAGCCGGATTGTTGCTCTGAGGTAGATACGGCACAGCCAGCTGGGACCGCCACTAACATCGCACTGTTCTGTCCCATTTTCTTTAGGCACCTCCAGCCGCAGCCCCGGTGACCGGCGCCAGAAGGATGCGCTCCCAGAGGGCACCTGGGAGGCGCGGGCGGGCAGGGAAAGGCACATGCCGGAGAGGCCCTGGATGAGCCGGCGGGAGCGCGGTGCCGCGGGACGGCGGCTGGTGCCTACCTCGTCGCAGCCGGCGCAGCGCGGGCGGAGGCTCTCGCAGTAGTGGCGCCCGCACCAGGCCGCCCCGCTCTTCCAGAAGTAGATGAGGTCAACGAGGGGCTCGGAGCAGCGGCAGCAGACGAAACAGGCTGGGTGCCACTGCCGCGAGTAGCCGGCCCTGTCGGCGTACACCACCGGGCAGTCCCCCGGCACCGCTTGCTTGCAGGTCTCGCAGCGCTGCAAGAGAGGGTCAGGCAGTGAGCACGGGGAGGGAAGGCAGCAGCCACGTTCAGTGCACAGGGTGGAGATTTCATTGAATCACAGAATGGTTTGGGTGGGAAAGGACCTTAAAGCCCACCCAGTGTCACCCCCTGCCCTGGGCAGGGACACCTCCCACTAGACCAGGCTGCTTCAAGCCCCGTCTAACCTGGCCTTGAACCCCTCCACGGAAGACGTTTACTTCTCAGATGTACTGATTCACAGCATCTTTTCAGTGCATCGTTCTTAACCGCACAACTGGTAAGCGGCACAGTTAGCAAAACAGAACAACACACAACCTCCAACCACCTCCTCAACGCGTCCCACTTCTAAAGAGCCTGAAGGACCTACTGTGCTCCTGCTCGACCCCACAGCACCACGGAGGGCAGTGGAAATAAAATGTTCAGTTCCAGGACTGCTAAGCTGTGTGGCTTGGGCTGTTTTTGTTTGAGCTCTTGCTCTGTGAACAGAACTCCAAAGCCAGATTTTACAGTGGTATCAGCTTGGAAGGGACAGCAAACACACTGAAGTGAGGGTGTAGAAACAGTGCAGCGAGGTGAAAGAGCAAGGAAAGCTAAACTGAAGGGCAGGCAATGGCTGCAGCTCAAAAGTGCGGGGAAAAACGTCTCAGTTGTGCAGTGGGGCTCAGACAACACGGAGTGCACCACAGGGCCCCCATGGCCAGTAGAACCAACAGCTCCAAGTCTATCACCCCAGATTGTGTGCAAACATCTGGATGAGTGCTGTGTATGGACAGAACGACAAATCACACTATAATTAAAAGTCATTACAAATATGTATTTGCCAGCCCTCACCTGGAATACTGCTTACTTTCTTCCAGCCAGATCCTCGGGCAGGTAAGAACGGCACCACCCCCAGCAGCTGTGTTCAGCCTTTGGGACCCCCCCCAAGCTAAAATCAGCCTTCACTACAATCCAAAGGTTCTCCAAGAAAGAGTTAAGACGTCCTACAGTGCAGAAGTGCAGCACGTCAAAGATGATGTTTTGCACAGAGATTAGGAACTTTGGTCCTTTCTCACTGTTTTTTTCGTGTATACATCTATGCGTACGGCAGATGTCACTCCACAGATTTCAGCAGAGTGCTTTTAATTTATAACAGTCCAAAGAGACAGAATTAGATTTGGCTAATCTGGAGATTAATTAGCATCTATGCATATTACACACAAGACCAACTGGGTTTACTCTTTATCCGTGCCTGCAGAGTGATCCTGCGATTAGTTAATCGCAAGCTGTAAAGCTCCCCTCGCTGAAGCTGACAGCTGATGGGCTGTTATTTAAGTTCCCATTTCAGTCTGGCTGGCCCAGGTCAGGCTAATAGCTGCTGAGCCTGTGCTTCCTCACTCCCTGCAAGAAATGTTCTTAAGCGGCAGCGGGAGCCTCTTCCAGCAGAGCCCTTGGCTGCAAGGTGCGACCCCCCGCCACCTCCGCAGTCGCCGGGCTGGGGCTGCGCGAAACCAAGAGGCAGCGTGCGGCAGCTGGTGTGTCACCCGTGCTGCGCTCCGAGTTGCCGTGCCCGACCAGAGCATCTGCACCGCGGCGTGTCCACACCTGCACGCTCCAGGGGCGCAGGGTCGGGAATGCCCCCGCGCTCAGATGACAACTTCACTTACAAATGCTTTGTTTTAAGACAACAAGCTTCTAAGAGGGGGGTGGAAGAAACTCAAAAATAAAATTTCTCAGCAGGGGTAAACTAACAGTTCCTAAGCTGCAGGAGGACACCACGGACGGGGCAGGGACAGAGGAGAGGGGCAGCTGTGGTCCCTGCCCCAAGAAACACCACCCTGATGCCACCAGGGCCTGGGGAACCCTGTGCTGGGAGGACAGGACCCCGTGGTGATCCTCCCTGCTATGACCCCAGTAAAGCAGCAGCAGAATCGGCCTCTCTGGGGGGCAGACAGACAACATGGGGGCTCCTCCGTGAGCTCTGCAAGTGCCAAACTACAGATGAGCTCCCCATCACATCCAGCCACTCCTGCCAGGTCATGGCACAAGCGCAGAAGAGACCAGTCTTTGCAGCTGGGGAGTTTTCTTAAACTCATTTCTCCCTTCACACAGCAGAAGGCTACAGGTCTTTCTACACCCACCAAGTGGTTTTTGTTTTGTTGCTATTATTTCTAGCACACCACACGTTTTGCTATGGCATCCTCCCTCGTTCAATCTGGATTTTCAGTAACTGTCCCGCAGCCCCTGGAGCAGTCCCACCACACTGATGGGCATCCCCCGTTTTACCAGCAAACCCAGTATGACAAGCAAAGGCAGTGCAACAGGAGACGAAATATTTCCTGGCTTGGCTTTCGCGCGAGTCGGAGAGGGGCTGTGTCTGCTTACGCAACTCCTTCCACTGTGAAGGGCTTCAGATACATTTCTAAGCGCTCCCAAGCCCCAAGCCAAGGAAGGATCGGCTCCAGCACCGTGCAGAAGACCAGGCTATTTGTGGTCTCCATGAAGAAGAGAACAAGTAGGTGAAGTTGGCACTAGGTGCAGAGGGTCTGGAACCCATCCCATGGGACCCCAGGCCCCTGGTACCCCCCAGGGCACCAGATTCGGGCAACTCAGGGCACTGGAGAGCCCAACCCTGCAGCTGCCTCCACGCTGGAGAACTGCCAGACACATCCATCGCAGCCCTGCTTATCTTGCAAGATCTAACAGCAAGAACAAACACCAGCAGCTTTCCAACTCCCAGCTCAAGTTTCTTGCCAATAAGAACTGTTAAAAAAAAACCCACCCAACTTATTTTGCTGCTTCTTTCTATGGCAATTATTCACAGGGCTCTTCCTAAGCATCGTAACTTCCATCCCCCTGCCATTTACACAGTAAATAAAAATGGCTCTTCAAATTTAAGACAGGGATTACAGCTTGGTACTCACTTTACATCTCCGTCGGGTAGGGAGAGGAGTGAAGACTTAATTAGCAGATTTACCAGAGGTGTTGGCCAAGAAAGTGTCCCTTTCTCCTAAGCTTTTTCAAACTTGCTGTCTCCGCTGGCTGCTGTTTTGCAATGACGGCTCCCACAGACGGAGCTCCCCAGGCACCACGAGCCCCCCCCGAGGACTCGCTACAACCCTGGCCTCAAGATTTTTGGGACTATGGCTCGTTTTGATCAACTGCTTCAGGATTTGATTGGATTCCAACACAGTGGATTATAACACCAGAAGACTTTCCAGTTCTGAGGGGGTTAAAGATGATTTTGCGCTCGGTGCAGAACACTCAGTCACACAGGACAGACACGTTACAGTGACGGGGCTCCTCTCTGCAGCCCAGACACATTCAGAAAGCTGTCTGAGCTCAGATGCCTCTCGTGGCGATTTATGTTGGCCCTGTATGTTTTCCTTTACACACCAATTTCAACACAGCTGGCCTGAGTGTGCAACGAGAGGTTTAACAGCCTCAGCACAGGGACCACACAAACACCCCAGGAAATCATTCCAGCCTGTTTCTTGGTGCAGCTTTGGTGCTTTCTGGGTTCTTTCTCTTCCAGAGCAAGGGTAGTGGGTTTTTGTTAGGGTTTTTCCCCCCCCACATCCAACCTTCATAAATCTATAGTTCAGACTCATGACTTGATGCGAAATAGGGTGAAATCAAGCTGTTAGTGCTGCCTAACAAGTTTGGTATTCAATAGATTCATATCTGTATCCTACTTCTAGCGGACTCCATGAAAAAACACCACGCAAACTGCTTGAGAATCAGGATCTCCAAAATAAGCTATTCGGCACCCTATTTTTCCCCTATGCCCTTGAACCAGAGGCACTCATATCTTCTCAAAAAGCCTTCTTCATTGCTGCAGTCCTGCTGGTCTTTGAGGGTCAGGATAAACACACTCCCAGCCAAGGATAGCATGCCCCAGAGTGGCCCTGAGCAGGCTGGTGGTACTTGTGGGCATCACCTGCAGCATCCTGGAGAGCAGTGGTGGAAGAGGCTCCGGGGAGCTTGCTCAGGCTTGGGAGCAGGCATCTTGTTTATTCTTAGGAGACACACAGAAGATGGTCACACAGGCAGAGAGGTACCTAAACCTCCACATGTCTGCTCCACATGGAGCATGCTACATTTCAACCCTGAATACATCAACAACATTAAAGCCTCCAGTGTCGCTGGCTTCATGCACTTCATTTTCTCAGTCCCTTTACATCCATTCTTGATCTTTATATGGTTCATTTTCATAGAACCATAAAAGTGTCCAGGTTGGATGGGACCTTTAAGATCATCGAGTCCAACCATCAACCCAACACTGACAAAAACCACCACTAACCCACGTCCCTCAGCACCACGTCTGCCTGTCTTTTAAATCCCCCCAGGGATGGCAACTCCACCACTTCCCTGGGCAGCCTGTTCCAATGCTTGATAACCCTTTCAGTGAAGAAATTTTTCCTCATATCCTTCCTAAACCTCCCCTGGCGCAACTTGAGACTGTTTCCTCTTGTCCTGCTGCCTTTACTTGGGAGAAGAGACCGACCCCCCCCTGGCTACACCCTCCTTTCAGGTGGTTGTAGAGAGCGAGAAGGTCTCCCCTCAGCCTCCTTTTCTCCAGGCTGAACACCCCCAGCTCCCTCAGCTCACATGTTCTTTCAGCCTCACACACACTGCAAAGTGCTCTATCTCATTTTTCCATGGCAGAACTTTTCTGCCAGTGCAGGTTTGTGAAAGCCAGTAGACCTTCTGGAAGTTTACCACATTTCAGATCTTGGGACACAGTCCATTCCTATCAGGTCAGCTGCATTAATTCCTGCATGGGAGATCAAATTAAAACAGGCAGTATTTGTTAGAGGGGGAAACAGGTCTGTCTTCAGTAGGGCAAGAAACCCCAGCCCTTCGCAGCCTGCCGCGAGCTGTGCTGCACAGCGCGCCGGTCACCGCGCGTCTCCTGCAACTGCTTTGGAAGCAGTTCCATTTTTCAGCTAGTGCCTCTAGACAAATGATGCTTTAAACTACAGAGAATAACATCACAGCTATGTATTTATTTGGAAGGACGACCTTGCAGTCTAAATAAACCCTCATTGCTAAAATGACTTTTATTGATATGTTTAATAGAAACCTTCCTTTTTTGGCTATTTTTTTTTAGCTTAAAATTCTTTTTCCAGGTCAGTATTTTGCTGCAATAGTGAAAAACTTTTACTGTATTCCTGGACTCTGAAAGTCAGATGCGTGTTAATAGAAAAGGCCATAGCAGAGGGGAGACATTACCCGATATGGAAGGAAAATGAAAACTGCTCTTAACATGTTCAGCACTCAGTTCAGCAATGGCTAGAAAAATCTTGCCTTAGGAATACTCAGACACCACTTTTTCCCCAGCTTTAAATCCTCTGCTGCAAGTTACCCTCGCAAGGGCCAGTACAAAGTTTTCACTCACCATATTTTATGATAAGCATTTGTTCAGCAACCACAGTGGCCACTCCAGACAGCGCTGGGAGAATATAAATCTAAAAGTGTGTTAGGAAATCTCGATCATCTCCCTGTGGAAAAGTATTTTTATGCCCAGAGACATGCGTGGTCTGTTCAAAGTCCCCCAGAGCAATTACAGCCCTGGGAGCACTATCTCCATGTTCACAGCTTTGCAATAATTAGACTGAGCCACCACCTCCTGTCATTTGCGGTCTTTCCACTTGCACTGGCATGGAAACTCAGCTGGAAACACTCACTAACTCGCAGTAAAACACAGTTTCTGTTCTTGAGCACCTTACTGACACACAATCATCTAGGGACATGTCACGCCCACTCTTTCAGAGCTGCCAAGAATCCAAAGTTGAAACCACTGGCTCCTACAGTTAAGGGAAAACGCGCTTACCTTGGTGGTTCAGCACAGCTGTTGCTGTGGAGGGAGGGAGATGGTGAAGGGGAGATCACCCACCCCTCTGCACCCCTCTTGGATGGACGCTGGTGTTCAGCAGGGTGGCAGGACCACGCCAGGGGACCCACTGGGGTCTTTCAGAGCTGCACCAAAGCACAGCACCATGCAACCCGGCACTCCTCTGCGGGTTTGAAAGAGCATGCCGCAGCTTGGACAAGCCCTCAGGAGCAGTACTGTCAACAAGGAACAGATAACCCTGGCCGCTGCAATCTTTTCCCCCCTCTTGTTGAGACCGGATCTATTCCCCAAAAGCTCCCAGCACTCCGAGCGGAGCTGGGACACCGCTTCCAGCCCATCCCACCGCCGAGCCCAGGGCTTACGTAGTGCTCTGCCGTGGACGCACGCTCCAGGGCCCCGTTGGTGGACTCGGGGGGTTTGCTGGCAGCGATGCTCTTGTCCTGCGGCTTCCCCTCCTCCTTCCCGACGCCGCCCTGGCCTGGCAGGGCCACCTCCCCAACACCCAGCGCCTCCGCTTTATACTTCTTCACAAAGTCTTCCATCAGCTTCAGCTCGCCCTCGGCCAGGCCGCGGCACTGGGACGGGTCCTGGTCGTACAGCGGGAGTTGTCTCATCAGCTGCCGCCGGCGATAGTACGCCCCGTCTGTCCCCGCCACCGGCTGCATCTCCTTTGGGATCAGCTCCATGTACTGCATGGCCTGGGAGGGAGAGAGCACCCACAGTTACTCTGAGCCACTGTTGGCAGGGAAGCACCAGCTTTCTCTGCAAAGAGATGCTCTGCTCACCCTATGGAGCCGTGGCAGAAAATGTGCCCCTTCCCCTCCCTCCCCCTTCGAGTCGTTCTAACACACACTTCAGAAACAAAAGGCTGAACATACTCAGATGCAAGTAGTATCCTGGCTACTGTTAGTCATTTCATCCTCAGGAAACAGGCTGGGTGGTTTTGGGGGGATTTTTGGTGGTGTTTTTTTTTTTTTTTAAAAAAAACCAAAAAAAAAAAACCACCACCACCAGACTCCCCAGGAAAGCAAAGCAGCAGAGACTTGCTTCACTAGTTTGCACCCAGATCACAACACACCCTCCCTCACTGGCACTAAGGTGCCACTGTGCCAGGTAACTTGCCAACAAGGCAGCCAAAGAGACCAGAAACCCATGAACATCAAAACCTGAGAGCAGCCGGCTTCCCACTGCCCTGGGCTGGGGTGGGGAGAGGGATGGAGGCTGCGCCAAGAGCCCTCATGGGCTGCACGCAGCATAGTTTATAGCAAAAGATCCGCCATTATCACTTAAAAAAAGTAAAAATATCATTATAAGAAGAAAAAGTAGTCAGATGGCAGTGGAGCCTCTGTCTTAACACTGACAGCCACCAGCTCTACCCAACTACTGATTTTGCCCTGAAGGGAAGGTGTTTGGTGACTGGTGCCCTGCACCATGGAAAGCAAACACCAAGGAACAAACACTCTCCAAAATAAAGTCTTCTACTCAACTGGCCACTAGCGGCTATCTTAAAAGCCGAGTAAACCAGGATCTGGCCCGAGGTCTGTCCCACGCTGAATTTGCGTTTGCAGGCGGCGGGGTCGGCACAGTTAACAACTTCTGGCCCGGAGCTGAGGGGAAGGGAGTTCCCACTCGAGGCATTTTTCCTATTGTGGTGTGAAGAGCCGAGGGGCAGCCAGTTGGCTCTCTGCCATTCCGTTTTAAAGACCAGCATCCAGCTGCATTAGATTTGGTTCTTACTTGGTCAGCATTTGAAAACTGAATTTTAAAAAAAGTAGAGGAGCGATTAACCGTTTACTGTACACAGCCTGGCCCAGCATGGCCTTTGACATACAGAAGCGTTTGCACTATAGTGAACAACTCATTGCGTCTGTACAGCCTTCAGAGTCAGGCAGCAGCGTGGCAGGGCAAGAGTCCTGCCTGAAGATTTGCAATAGCAACAGATAAATGATTTAATGGAGGCAGGGCTCCTTCCCCATGCCTAGGAGCGCGTGTTAACCTCGCTGCACATTATGATATCAGGCATCAACGCTCAGTGCATCGCGCCTCTGCACAATGGCAGGAGTGATATCCAGGAGTTCACTGAGGGAGGGTCGTCGCCCCGTGGGAGAAGGTGCGCTTGGGAATGGCTGCTGGAGCCGCAGGATGCTGTCAGAGTGACCTGGTGCACAGATGGCTTTCACAGAAGTGAGAAATCCTAATAGGAACTGCAGAAGCAAGAGGCAAGAACTCCCCAACAGCTCCTCCCGGGCCTCACACGGGCACTGCCCCACAAAACACGGATACTGCCAGCGAAACCTGACAACGGGAAAGAAAAGCAATGCAAGCCCCAGAGCCGTAGGACCGTGGGCATGAGGACAGCAGATGCTACGCAGCCCGCGCTGGCTTGGTTCAGCCGCAGTGAGAGCGCTAGTAAAGTAGTTACATGGTAGGATCTTAATGGAAGAAATTCTTAATCCACTACAAATGTGCCAAGACTAACGAACGCTTACACCAGCGCCGCGAGAGCAGCACCGCGCCAGCACGTGCCTCTGAGGCGCCTGGTTCCGCTCCAGCGCCGGACTCCGCACTGGCCATGCGAAATGTCTGTGCTGGAAGTGAGAGAGAAGAGCAAAACTCACGCCTTCGAGGAGCGCAGATGCAATGCTCAGGGCAGCTGCCAGCATCTGCACAGACACGCGGTGGGTTTTCACTCCCTGATCAAGGCAATGCTTAAAGTTCTAATTGCAGGTGTCGTAAGATGTGTCCAGAGAATAGATCAGGGAAAAAAATTCAACCTGACACCAAAAACTGAAATGAAGGATAATAAAAAGCTGTTTCTTCTGCTGCTACCACATATTATTATGGTCGAATGCTATGTCGCCTTAGCACAGATAATTTTGAGGAAGAGTATTTTAAGTTTTCACTGTTAACTACTGAATTTTGGAGGTATTTTCTGATCTGTTCTTTTTGCTTTCCCCAAGGACCCTGAATATCTACTTCATAACTTCTCCAGGCACGGCTTAATGAAAACACACTCTGAACTTCCTCCTATTATTGGACCATCGACTTCAGGACAGCAATATTAAAAACAATCCCAATTTTCCAGCCTGCTTTCAGAAGGAAGTCACTGGAGCGAGTCAGTTATGCACTAAAAGCTTTTTGGCCCAGATCCCTTTTGAACTATCCCGAGGACGGATGACATCCAGCATTTCTCTTAAAAGTTTGTCAAGTTGATCTTCAAAGCCAAAATTTATCAAGGTTTGTCTTCAAAGCTCTTGCACATTGTTTACTTGAACCAAGACATCTTCCAGCCTGTCTGGGCACCATAAGGGGTCCCAAAGCTCTCCTGAAGCCCGTGTCCCCAGAGCCAGCGCCACAGGGATGGGGTTTGCTGGGGGAGCCACCGGGCTGGCTGCATCTGGGATCACCCCAAACACACAATCACAAGGGCGTACCCTTGGGGTCCAAGGAAGCAGAGAGCAGCCCAGGAGCCACAGTCTGGGCATCCTCCGCAGCGAGGAGCCAACCCTGCCCCACAGTGCAGGCAGAAGCGACCTCGGGTTCCCAACCAGCCCCGGGCTGGGCAGCAGGCTCCACGGATGGGCTGGGTGGGAAGAGTGCCAGTATTGTCCTCCCCATCCCTCTCGAGCTCCCCGGTTCCCCCAGGACCGGTGGGAGGCAAACAGTGATTAAACAAACACTCCTGCTGGGCCAGCAACTACCAGAGAGACAAAAAGGAGACGGTGAGAGCAGCGCTGTGATTAAACAGCTGGTGCACGGAGGCCTCGGTCCCTCATTAAAGCCCAATTAGCACCGTAGACCTCAACTGCATTCCCAGTATGGGCTGCATGCCACCCCAATCAGCCCCTCTGAGGGGGTGAGGGCAACTGGGTTTTAAGAAGAAATAAGTCAGTCTGCCTCTCGGGTCTGCAGCTGCAATTTCACATTTGTTTCCCCAATTCTTTAGAAAATCTGGTTGCAATTTTCAGCAGCTTTAAACTATTTTGTTCAATTTGAAGAGCAAAAGCTGTCCACTAATGACAGTGTAATATGTAATGTTTTTAGTACCACAACACAGTTAAAAGACAGTAAAATGCTTTCCCTCAAGAAGCGCTCTGCTGGCTAACACTTCCACATGCCAAAAACCACTTCCATTTGTTCCCACACAGCAATATTCCTTGTCCAGACAGAAAACAGCCACAGGAGGGGAGGTGGGGCTGGGGACTTGGGTTTGGATCCAGCGCTTGGCACAGGACCATGATCTTCATCTCCCCTTTTCACCCTGAGTCCTCTTTACCAAACCTCAGAGGAGGCCACGGAGATGCTGGGAGGGCTGGAGCCCCTCTGCTGGGAGGACAGGCTGAGAGAGCTGGCGGGGTTCAGCCTGGAGAAGAGAAGGCTCCGGGGAGACCTAGGAGCCCCTTCCAGTCCCTAAAGGGGCTCCAGGAAAGCTGGGGAGGGACTCTGGATCAGGGAGGGGAGCCATGGGATGAGGCGGAATGGTTTTAAACTGGAAGAGAGGAGGTTTAGATGAGATCTGAGGAAGAAATTCTTTGCTGTGAGGGTGGTGAGCCCCTGGCCCAGGTTGCCCCATCCCTGGAGGGGTTCAAGGCCAGGCTGGACAGGGCTTGGAGCAGCCTGGTCTGGTGGGAGGTGTCCCTGCCCAGGGCAGGGGGGTGGCACTGGGTGGGCTTTAAGGTCCCTTCACACCCAAACCATTCTGTCATTCTATTTGGACCAGACTATGTCCAGTCATTTTAATGACTACCTCAGCATGCAAAGAAAATTATTATATTAGAGACACCATTTCTGTAACAGAATAATTTACAAACACAGCACTGGATTTAGATGCAGCATTACTTCTTTCCACACTGATTTAATTTCTCCGCTTTTGAGACAGACTGGAGCATAATTTCCTGAAGTGTTTGCTGAAAAAACCTCCAGGTAGTGTCAGTGTCCCAGCCACCTACCTCAACCTGCACTGGCTGCTCCTGGGACAGGCTCACACCTGGACCTGCAAGAGGTCAGACTCACCAAGCAAGGCAGGACCTCCATCTCCAACAGGGAGGTCAAAGCCCACGGCAACTCCCCCTGCCCCAAGAAACCACCCAAAGAGCTTGTCTCCAAGCTGCTCCCTGAAGCCCGGTCCAGACTGCGTTTAGAAGCACGGAAACAGGTCTCTGGAGTTAACCCATCATTCTTGTGCGTGTCCCACAGTTTGCACAGCTTTCTGTCCCCTTGGTGCTCACCTGGGGTGTTTGGGGAGAGGACCAAGTCCCAGCCCAGCCACCCTGAGAAGGCCTGGAGGAATGGCCTCCACACCCAGCCTGGGGTTTTGGAGCCTGCGTGGGCTGCACAAGCGTTGTACAACTGGCAGGACAGCAGAGATGGGATCTCTCCTCAGCAATGTTTTTATTGGACATGAGCTCTACCAAAGTAGCGAGCTCTCTAGTTGTAAAACCCATTAAGACTTCTCCTAGAAATGTAAGCAAACCTATAAAAACCCAAAGGCAATCCACTCCCCTCTCCTACCTACTCTTGTTATTTACGTGGTTTTCCAAAATACAAAGTGTTATGCACATTCTTGCTCTCCGAGGCAAACCATATGTTTTACTATTTTTCCCTGATAACTTTTTCCCAAGCCATGCTATGTTCTCCATTCAGCGACACAAGCACCAGCCAAATGCACGGTGGATTGTCTTACCAGCTTCTGGGTGAGCCCTGGGGGAGCCCACTCGTACGTGATGGTGTCGAAGGTGGGGTCTTTCCGAGAGACGATGGGGTTGGTGATGATCATGCGGTTCCTTTTGTAAATGCGAATGCCATCACCTCCTTTCACCCGGGTGGTCAGCGTGGCATATTTGGAGTCTGACAGCAGGTGCCCAATTTTCCGATCGTCCTCCAGGTCCGAGCTCAGGCTGTGATCCTCCTGGCTGCATTTGCATGACTTGCAGATTTTCCTGTGTGTGACAAACAAGATCAACCTTTCGATGTGAGCTGGGCCGTGGGAGGCACGCAATCATGCGATGGCTCAGCCATGGAGCACCAGCCTCTTCTAAAGGTTGAACGCAGACCAGGGTATGGCATAAGACAAAAGGCTCCTGTGGCCCAAGCCATGTGTGCGAATTCAGCATGATTCCTAAAATGGTTTGGGTGTGAAGGGACCTTAAAGCCCACCCAGTGCCATCGCCCTGCCCTGGGCAGGGACACCTCCCACCAGACCAGGCTGCTCCAAGCCCTGTCCAACCTGGCCTTGAACCCCTCCAGGGATGGGGCAGCCACAGCTTCTCTGGGCAACACAGCAAAGAATTTCTTCCTCAGATCTCATCTAAATCTCCCCTCTTCCAGTGTAAAACCATTCCCCCTCGTCCCATGGCTCCCCTCCCTGATCCAGAGTCCCTCCCCAGCTTTCCTGGAGCCCCTTTAGGGACTGGAAGGGGCTCTAAGGTCTCCCCGGAGCCTTCTCTGCTCCAGGCTGAACCCCCCCAGCTCTCTCAGCCTGTCCTCCCAGCAGAGGGGCTCCAGCCCTCCCAGCATCTCCGTGGCCTCCTCTGGCCCCGCTCCAACAGCTCCGTGTCCTTCTGCTGTTGGTGCCCCAGAGCTGGAGGCAGCCCTGCAGGGGGTCTCCCCAGAGCGGGGCAGAATCGCCCTGCTGCCCACGCTGCTGGGGATGCAGCCCAGGCTGCAGGGGGTTTCTGGGCTGCCAGCGCATGTTGATGGCTCATGTTGAGCTTCTCATCCCAAAGGGATCAGCAGCAGCACAGAGCTGCAAACCCCGAAGTGCTGTCCCTGAGCGAGAGCAGCCGCAGCAGCGCTGATACACTGCTGCCTCCCACCCGCCCCAGGGAGCTGCTGCTTTCTGTGAGCATTGAAAACCCCTTTGAGCATTGCTAAATCTCCTACCCCCACCAGCCTCCAAGAGCTGAGCGCTGGCCTCGCCTCCCATGAAGCTTTACGTGCCATTTAAAGAGTGACTGATAAAGGAGGAATTGATACTTGAATGTCTGTGATTTTAACAGCCATAAATACGTCTCTAAGACCACTCTCTGCTGGCCAGCTTTTCCATCAAATGCTAATAGCAAAAGGACAAACTAACTCTGATGCAACCCCAAGTATTGCAGCAGGATCCCGGAACAAGTATGATTCAAACCAGCCTCTAATCGAGTCAATTAAAAAAAATAATAGTGATTCAACCAAAGGAGTGTTTTAAAGTTTGAATTTCCATGCAGCTGAGGTATTGAAACAGGGAACCGAAGGCTGCAGGACACAACTGGCTGCCACCACCCTGGATTCCGCTGAGCGTTTCTGCAGCACAGACGGAGCTGGACGGGACCCTCTGCACAGCCCACACCCCATGGGAGCTCTGCGGGCTGGCAGAAAAGAGCCTAGTGTTTTGCAAGACAGCCTCAGAGGGCATTAATTCTTTTTTAATTAATGACATCTGGATTGCTGCCTTCCATTTCAAAGCCCCCTTTGTTTCTCCCAAGCAGAGAGGGCAGGGCAGCAGCCCACCGTCCCTGCCAGAGCCAGACACGCTGCACTGCTCGGCTCCCACCAGCTACTGACATCGGTGGCTATTTCAGTGTTTTTAAGAGAAAAAAACTGAAAATAAAGTATCAAATAACAAGACATTGCTGGCACTAAGCATAGCATTTTGGCCAGCAGGACACTCAGGACACCAGCAGCAATAGCCACTGTGGTGCTCAAGGACAAGGATGACAGCCAGGCGCTCAGCTAAATTCCTACCGACAGTGCCAGATTATCCTTTGGGTCAGCATTTCCCTGCCTCCCAAGCGGGCAAGGACATGTTTGTTCCCACTAAGTAGTTTCCAAACAAGCCGAGGGGCTGGCCAGGTGGCATGGGGCCGGTGGAGGGTGCAGGCTCTGTGCAGGGCAGCGGGTGGCTCGTGCCAAGCACGGCGTGCAGCAGCTTCGGCAGCGTGTCCCCTCCCGATGTCCCGCTGAGCAGTGCCAACCATGCAGGGCCGTGCTGGGGACGGTCCCGTGGCAGGTGAGACCCTTCTGCAGGCTGGGACATCTCTCAGCCCAGCCGCCTCCTCTGCCCAAACCACAGCTCGCTGCCGAGACTTGCACCCAACCTAGCCGGGAGAGCCACAGTGAGCAGGCAGCGTTAGCGAAGGCAGAAAATAACGCCACTGCATCAAGTCTCAGCTTTGTTTAAGCACTTATAGATGAGATTTTAACTAAAAAAAAAATTATAATAACAGAAGAGCAGGATGAGTGAAGGAAGGGGGGTGGAGAGCAGGGAGCAGAAGCATCTTCTCAGCTCTGCAGCTCTCCCAGCCAGACAGCGTGTCCTCTCTGCACCTCCCAGCACCACTCAAGTGCTCTAGCAGTTCTTCGCGCTCCAAGTCACTGGAGACTGAATATCGACAGGACCAAAGGGACAGCATTAGGGCAGGGCCCATCAAGGCCAAGACAATACCTCCAGGAATGTGGCTCAAAGCCTGTGCACGTCCCTCTGCAGCGTAAACAAGGCACACCTCTTCCCGACTGCGGCTGGCTCACCGACATCTGGAAAAGAACAGGACACCGGAGTTGGAAAGGCTTTATCCTCAAAGATTATCTGAGACTAAACTACTAATACTGTGTTTTGTCCTTCAGATGTTTTCTTCAGCTGTGCGTTGTGTCCTGTGAAGTCTCAAACCTCCCAAATGCCATTTGACCACTGTCCATGCAGACCTGCCACAAGTTTATACAGGGATGCTCGGGGTGAAGGTTTGCACCTTAAAGCGAGGGAAGATGGCACATCAACCAGTGAACATGCACACATGCTGGGCAGCCACCTTAACCTCATGCACAGGAGCCTCAGGTCTCATTAAAAGTTTATTTTGATTCAGCTTATACATTGCATATGAGTCTGTGCCGTCTGAGATGTCACGCAGCGAGACGTGGAGGTACACTGCCATGAATCAATGCTGAACTGGCTTTACTGCAGCTCACGCCTCCTCCGTCTTTCTACAGGGGCTCAGTGTATTTTGGGAATGTGGCACATTTCCACCCCTCCGGCGCTGGCGTTTAGGGGTGGTTTCCACAGTGAACAGGAAACACGGCGGGGGAAGGCTCCGGGGAGGAAAGGCAGAGGGAAAAGGGCTGGGCTCTGCCCTCAGTGAGGACAGAAGAGAGTCAGTTTTATACATGGGGGCTCACTGCTGTGCAGACAGTCCCAGTTACCTCCCAACAGGAGAGACGGAGGTGCAAAAAACCACAACAGGAGCCAATAACATTGAAAATAAACCTATTTTAGTGCCTGCACCATGGATTTATCAAACATGGCTCTTTGAATGTGACGAATGCAGGAGGGTATGATGGGAGACAAAACTAAAGCACTGCAGGGAGCATCAGGGAGAAGCGACACCACGCGACACTGAATTTATCGCAGCCTGGTTGTTTTTACAGAAACTTGCAGACTCCTGTCTGAAAGACATGTTTGTTCCCTGTAAAAATGGACTTAAGGAAGACAAGGACAGTCCCAGCCCAGGACACGCACACCCAGCAGAAGCGATGGCAGCATCACTGGAGCTTCGCCCACCTCAGCAGAACTGACCCTACGCAGTCAGAGATTAAACTCGAGGGTGGTCACCCACCTCCGCAAGCCCCCAGGACTCTCAGCCCCAAGCAGCACTATAAGGTATCAGTTTCTTGCAATTTTCCAACCAGAATGGACTTCGCACCCGGCATTTTCTGCTAAGATTTAACACATACGGGTCTCGCACCACCCTGCCCTTTTTGGTGCTTGCTGCCATTCATCAAGTTTTTGTAGATCTTTAATCCCTCTCGAAACACAAACTACTTCTAGGCACCGGCTGTTCATTTGCGCATACACAACGTAGAGCCCCTCAGAAGAACAGGGAAGGCTGCAGGGGTTTCAATGCCGGAGCAGGGTGGTGCCTGCCTGTGCAATCTTAATTTAGTCCATGTGTTTTTCTGGGCTGTGATAGTCTTTCATTACAAGATCACACGCTATTTAAAATCAATATTGTCATGCCTCCTCCAGCCCCAGCCCCTCTCCCCACTACCCAGGGAGGGCTCGGTGCTCCCAGCTCCACACAGGGACGGGCAGAGGGCACCCTGGCCAACTCCCATTTTCAAGCAGAGGGACTGATAGCAGAAGAACAGAGGCTGTTTTTAAAGGGTGCGTTTGGGGGAAAACAGGCTCAGCTCCTTCATACTGCAGAGCTATGGTTAAAAGAAAAAAATAAACTCCGCTTTGAGAAGGCTCTGCAGGGACCCTGCATGGGTGGCTGGGCGCCAGGGCAGTGGCTTTGCTGGTGACCAGCCCTGAACTCTGCCCAGCAGTGCTGAGCTCCAGGGCTCCACTCGGATGCGGAGCTGGTGACGCCGCCAGTGATGACGCTGGTAGCCATTCCTTCCTCCTGCATCCCCCCAATCCACCAGCTCCCATACCCCCCAAAGCTCCCATGTGGACCTGGGGCACCCCAACATACATGTCCTCTGACATTCAAACTCACTTTCTGCAGTTTTCAAGAGGAAAAGGGTTATTTGGTAGCACTCAGGAAAGAAATTTAATTCACTTGGAAACCCATGTTGCTAATAAGGATGAAGCCTTTATGAACAGATAGTTCCAGAAACAGCTGGATGCTGGTTTGCCCATTTTAAAGGTAGATGACAAGCCTTTGCATGCTTTTATTTGTGCAGAACTATGAAGTCTCCATACAAGGCTGCTCATCCTTGAGGAACGTAGCCCGAAGGGTAGGGCACAGCCCATTTCAGCTCACTTCACCCACAGAACTGCCATTTCATTTGTGCCTCCGCTTTCACCTGGAGTTCACACCTCATTTTTCACCTGCAGTCTTTCCAGATATTTTGAAGACAGCAAAAAGACATCTCACCCTGGGATTTCATAAACACACATCTTAAAAATGGTCTTAACATGCACACACCCTCCACCCTGTCTCTAATATCCAGAAAAATAGGTCATTTTTGATCCTTCAGGTATGTACCAGCTCTCCAAAAAATATAAAGACATTTAAGATTCCAGCACAGACCACTTAAAACCTTGTCCCTCTGGGAACTGTGTGCTAGATGGGTTTGGTTGTGTTGTTGTTTTTTTTGTTTGGCTGGTTTTTTTTACTGGCTCTAATCTTAATGAGTCGGACAGAAGCTGAGTATAGACAGGGGACTATGAATGGTTGTTTATTTAAAATACAAACATCTGGATTGAATAAACTCATTTGGAAAAGTGCCATTGCATATAAGGGGGAAGGCAAAGGGAAGAGCGTTGTCAGTAGCAAGAACGAGTAGATTGTCCCCAAGCAAGACAGTCTGATGCTTCACAGTCCAAGTGTCTGTGCAGGAACTCGCAGCCTGGGGGGGGCACCAGCCTGTGACCTCCATTTTAATATGTAAACCCAGAATTTCACCTTCTTACTTCAGTGTTAACAAGATCCTTTCTTGGTAATTTATTCAATCTGGTAATTTGTTCTACTTGTCCAAACAAAACTTCTGCTTCATGGCCCAGGGCCAAGTTTAATTGAGGTTAACTGCTCTTTGCTCAGCCTAAAGCCCATGGAAGTACCTGCTGAATCGGTACCCCCCAGAACACTCAGACCCACTCTCCAGAGCGGGCTGGCATTACCCATCATCCCAGTCAGCTGGAGGATCTCTGTGTCCAGGCTGCTGGATCCATTTTAGACACCTGCCCGACTCCAAACGCCTCCACATGATGGCTTGCGCATGACTGGCCATCGCCAAGGGCAGGGCGAGCATCCTGAAGCCCACCAGCTGGCAGAGGTGGGACACAACAGGTGGTGCCCCACACCACCAAGGGCTGACCAGCCAGCTCACAGATGGGTGGACAAGCAAGTCCCACAAGTGTGTCCAACCCAAGGGGCACCCTGTGGCATGTGCCATCCCTATAAAACTCACCAGACCAGCCGATGCGAGGCAAGCTGGACCCTCCCACCTCTGACCCAGCACGGCACCTCTGCCAGCACCCCAGGAGCTGCTTTTGGACTTCCACTGTTGTCTCACTGCAGTAACACATTTATTCAGCCCAAAAAAATGGATCACACTTAATACAGCAGAGTTTCAGCTCCTAAACTACCATTATTGTTTCACTTGAAGAACAAACCTATTGGCATCGACAGGTGATTCCTTGCCTTTGGGTTATACAGAAGCTGAGGATACATTTCCTCAAGACTAAACCTAAGGAAGTCCTCACCATTATTTTTGGCCACCTATAGCTTCAGACAAGCACAAAAGACCAAGTCACTGACCCTCCCAGTTGTGCACTGCTCCAGCCAAGAGGGGACCACATGCCTTTGTGACCAGGAGCTCCAGACCTCCCTGGGAACTCTTGCTTGCAGGTGCCAGCAGCATGAGGCTCCTCACTGTGCAAGCTACCTGCCAGTCTGGAGCTATAGGAAAACGTATAGAGGAAGCAATGTGAAAGTCAAGAGGCTCTTTACGGCAACACATGGCTTCTGAGATGGCTCAGGTTTCTCTGCCCTTGGAAGTGCAGGTCTCCAGAAGCAGGGGAAGGTCCTGGGATGGCAGCTCATCCCCACTGCAGTCTGTGGGGCAGCTCAGGTGGCCCCGTGGACTCTGAGGGACATCCCCATGGCACAGGCAGGCCTCGGTGAACACACCTGCGCCCCTCCACATGGGGATGGGGCACTTACCCACCAACTGCAGCATGGCCTTCCCCTGTGAGCTCAGACCCCTCTGGGCAGCATCTCCTGGTGACAACTCCAGGCACAGCCACGTCCCTGTTTGGAGGACAGCGCTATTTCTCACTCCCGCAGGAGCCGAGGAGGTTCGAGCCTCTCATTTCCATCTCTGTGCAGGGGCCAAACACAACAGGCGCCGCTGCCTGTTTTTCAGGCTGCCTGGTCAGCAGGACTTCCTGCCCAGATATGGAGCTTCTCCTCGCAGCTCCGCTCCAGCTCCTCAAATATGCATAAAAGGAGATTTCTTTAAAAAACGAAGACACACACATAAGACACAGCAAAAAAGCCCCAAACCCAGTAAGATAATGCAAAACAAATGCTCCAACTGTCTTAGACTCCACCTATGGCCAAGCCCATTTGGGAACAGCATCGTTAAACATGGAGAGACTAAAGTTTAAGATAAAGACGCTGAAGACGTTTGTAATGCTTTTTAAAAAAAAAAGCCCGTGTCAACAAACTGCTTGGAAGAAAAGCAAAATTCTGCTCAACATAACTAGGTATACAATGCATTTTAAGATTTCTGTTTTGGCTTTTTTCGTCTTGTAGCATTCTTGCTATTAAAAGAGAAAAAGCAAGTCAGTGCAGAGGAAATTCTTAGGTAGTGAAATGATAGGAAATTGAGGCCATTCTACCCACAAAAACATCTCTGAACAATCTCGGGAATATGCCAGTAATACCATGGTTCACTATTTTTCTGGCCAAAGGCAGGGCCATCCTAGACACTGGTAAGTTCGCTCAATGGTTGGAAAATAGAAAGCCTGTAATGACAAGTGACCGGGAAAAACCCAAACATGGCTCCATCTTGGTTCAGAGGGTGATGACTCTTTTGCAAAGGAACACTGAGCTTCCAAGGCAGCTCTGGCAAGATGGACCCCTGGTTAGAAGTTATAAGCAGGTCAGAGTCCAGCTCCACCAGCCTGCCCCATTCACAGCTCGGTGAAGACTTCTGAAGGTTTTTTCTCACGCATCATCACCCTCTGACCAGCCCAACACATCTTGGCCAATGACCCTTTGCCACAGGGTCTACTGAAGCTAGTTTGACAGTTGGGCTTGTTGTGAGGGGACTATCCTCAACAGCACCTGGAGAAAACACTGTTTTCACATCCACCTGACTTGAAAATCCTTCCAAGAAGTGGAAGCTTCTTTCCACCGTCCTCACAACCAGCTCAGGGCCAGAGATCTAGTACATCCACAAAGAGACTTCAGACTACACTTGGGCATTTCCCAGCAAACACTCCTCTAGGAGCGACCATGCCATGCCCAGACTAATGCTACAGGCAAATGGGCCAAACTTCTAGACTGCAAATGGGCTGAACTCAGACCTGCCAGTGCTCAGACACGCCAGTTATCATAAGCACAGGCCCTCAGAAATGTCTCCTCCTTTCTAGAGTTGCAGCTACACAAGTACTTTCCCGCTTATGTATAGTTGGATCTATGGACACAGAGCCATTAGGTGTCATGGTTCTGTTGTCTCCACACATCCAGTCTAAAGGTATAGCATAAACAGCTCAGTGCCAAAGGCGTCGGTAGCGGGATGGCTGCTGGGATGCTCCCGCGGACGGAGATGAGCAGGCTGATGTACAGTATGGCAAGGAACAAAGTGCCCTGGGATATTTGGGATGTATATAATGTCTCTGCTTTGTACAGCCACCAAGTACAGGGTGGCTCCAGCACACTGCTCCTGGGACACTCATTCCATGAGACCCAATTATTTTATGGAGTACTGAGTAGAAGAAATTTAACATTAATATAAAATTTTTCAGAGCTTACAAGAAGGCCAGTCAGGGAAAGCTAACATCCTCCGCTAATAGCTGCTTCTGCAGAGAGGTTGGTTTATCCCAGGTCACTGCAGAATTGGGAAGTCCCACTGAACATCTGTAACAGATTAACCCACGAGTGCCATGGGAGCCCATAGCAATATTCTGCTTTCCTTTAAAGGCCTTAATAAGTTGGATACACGAGGGGATGCAAGCACAGGAACAGCACACCGGTATCCAATGCAGCCAAGCACGTGCCTTCAGGGCTGTTTCACTGCCTGCGGCCTGGTGTCCCCCCAAGAGGGGCCCACCTTTGCTGAAGAATTTGCCACCGCGTAAGGGAAATACGGTCACGAGACTGGCACTTGCTTTTCAGTGATGTTTAGTTTTCTTTCGCTATCAGACTGCACAGCCCAGGCTGCTCCCTGCACCACCGCCCTTGGGCTATGCGCAAGGCCCAGGGTCAAAACAGACTTGATAAATTAGTCTTGACCTCCAGCAGAAGCGTGCTACACGTCATGAGACCACAGATGAGGGACTTGGTTAAGTGACAAACAAGGTGGAAATAGGAAAGTGGAGCCAGCTCCAGCTGCTAAACCAGTCACTGTAACAGAAGGATGATAACCAAGGTAAGGAGATCCTTATCTGATCAGGGATGCTTAGACCATATTCTCTTAGCAGACCTTGAGTTCTCTTTTCTCCTGCGTATCCACAGGGACCTCAACCTAATCACAAGAAGTTTGTAGTAGTCCTGCAGATGGGAAAGAAACACCCTGAAAGACAAGGTGTCTCCTAGCAGGATGATTTCACTATTGGCAGCATATACACCACGTACCATGAGAAACTGCTGGGCAGTTTCAGTCAGAAGAGGACATACCTTTGGTCAGCAGCAGGCTGGCCACTATGCCACTGCTGAGGGGGACTGAACCTGCAGCATCATGAGCTCCATTGATTTGGAGCTGCATCCTCAGAGGAACTTGGGCCTCAAATATGGTTCAGAGTTTTGGCAAGTTTGACCAATGCTGAAGACCCATAAAGCTTCCAAGAACATACACCCTCCTGCAAGAGCTGGTTTCGCGCACAGCGATGGGATGCATGGCAGGACTCAGCTCATTTGCTCCTCTCGCTGTGCTCGATGCCAGCAGAACACAAGTCCCATCTGAGCAGGTTCACCAGGGGGCTGAAGGAGAACCCCACAAGCACGTTACTCCTCCTCGGCACTGCTCCATGAGTCACCCGCAGCTCTCCAGCCTCTGAAAGGGGCACCTTAGGACCAGCTGCCACAGCCACAGCTCCAGAAGGGACTAGTGAAACAGGGACCTCCTGCTTCTGCAAAGGTTTCTGGATCCTGAAAGCACTTATTGCACAACACCTTATTTGGAGACTAAAACCGGCAATGGAGACACATAACTACCTCAAGTATGTTTTCTCCTCCTTTTTAGGAAGGGAAGAGGAAAAGCCGGTTTCCAAAAAAATTTACTACAAAGTTCACAACAGCCCTTCAGAGCCAAGGTCCTCGTTTCACCCCTCCTCGCGGTCAGACTGCTCCCCTGGCAAGTTCAACACAACCCCTTCCGTGCAGCCCCGGGAGACCCTTGCACAGTCTCAGCATTTGATGCCTGACCCCGATCAATCACAGCCAGGGCAGAAGAGCTCAAGCAAAGCTGCAGGACCACGCAAGCACTTTGGGTGGGGTTCCTCCAGCTGCAACGAGTTTTGGAGACTAACAACTCCAGCTTTGAGAAAGTCTCTTGAACAAAGGAAAAGGGAAAAGTCAGATGATATTCACATGGGTGGGACCGGTTTGCTCAGCACAATTGTTGAGGAGTTTAGGGATATGGATGGGTAGCAGCTAATTCGTTGTCATTATTTGACTATAATGGAGCTAAGCTTGCATAATAACAGGGAGCTAGCTCAAACTTCCTTAAGGATTTCCCAATAAGCAGAGGGTGTAAGTGTTCACATCTAACAGAAGAGGTATCTGTATTGCAGCAAGGGGAATGCTGCAAGCTCTGGAAAAGCACAGCACCATCAGTTAAAACCCAGCAGCATTTACATGGGCTGCAGGAGAAAGATCAGCCAAGCCCAACAGCAAAATAGTAACACATCCAAGGGGCTGCATTTTAGTTAAAAGCAGGAATAAAGCCAGACTCAGTACATACAAAAAGCCTCTTTTGATCGCATTTTCCTTCTGACTGTGGGTCCAGCCAGGCAGATTTGCTATAATTGTCCTATCCACAACCACGTGTTGCACCCAACTGTCCCTTCACAGCGTACATGCAGTTGCTAGCAATGAACAGATCCTCTGCTGCTCCCCCCAAGTCATCCAGTAGCTACAACTACCCCAGTTCTGAGCCCAGACTGTTTTGTACGCTATTGGGAGTCTCAAGTAAGGTATCGACATTTCAAATAGCTATATATAGTAAAGGTACTGCCTAGGTAACATCCACTCTGAAGTAACAAGAAATCCATGTCAAATAGTCTCACTCCTATTTGAATTTCCTAATTTAAGATGAAAAGCAGATGCTCTAGAAGAAATAAGATTGTCAGTTATCTGGTCGAATTACCACAATAGTTTTTCCCTTCAGTGGTTCCTGTGCTGGCAGAAGGTTCACATCAATCTGACACATCTGAACTCACAGGTGATTGCTCCAATGAGGCCCTTTGATGCTAATCATTTGGCTAGCTTTTGTCTATACATTTAAGTGCCAGGGCAGTTATTGCTAATGCTCCTGAGGGTACCGACTGCCTGCATTTCAGCACAGCAATGCCAAAGGCTGAGCTATCCTCTAAAGCTCCGCATTCACGAGGTGCAACTGACATGCATGTCAAAAAAGTTAAAAAAATAAGAAAAATCAAACCTCATTTTTGGTGTAGCCTAAACGATCATCCAGAATTTCAGGTAAACACTAAAGGCATTGAAAACTTGGCCTAAAGAGTCCCATTATGTCTGAAAAAAGCCACAGCTTTATTTAGATATTTTAAAAAAGGAATTACTTTTAATCCTAAAAGACTGAGTTAAAGTCCTTTTACCATGCAGAAGAGCCCAAACCAACCCTCTCCTGGGTGGCAGAAACCTCCTTTCAAGAGCTTGGCCTCAAGCACCTTAATTCATGGCTTGGTGAGCAATCTGTCTCACTCAGCTTTTTCCTAGATAGTTTTCCCATCTTGGAAAGCCTCTTAATAAATTCCTTGAGGAAGGGGATCACCTGCTTCTCATTAAGCCTGCCTCAAACTTTTTGGGGAAAGTTACCCCTAAAAGACACCTCCGTCATCCCAGACACACACAGCCTGGGAGCCTGCAGGCAAGGCCACAGCATTTGGAGCAAGGGAAGTACAAACAGTACTAGCTCCAGAGGTGCTCCTGGGATGCGGGATTTCCTTCCCACTTTGTCAGCATCAGCACTGAGGATACACCACAGCAGAGGAGCCACAGAGGCAGAACCACCACTCCTGAAACACACTGACCTCGTCCAACACTTTCACGCAGTGGGTGTTAACACTAATTTTTTTCCCCTCCTGCTGGCGACCAACAAGCATCCTCCTTGACGAGACCTGATGTCCAGGGATGTCCAGTGTCAGTGTGCTCAGGAATCAGCTCCCAGTACAGGCACAGAAGAAAACTGTCCAAACCAACCCTGGGACCAGCTGAGGACCAGCCAGGAGCTTCCTCCAGTGGGAAAACTCAGGGCTGAGCTGGGCTGGACAAGCTTCCCTGGATCATGGAAGGGGCTCCTTGACAGTGCCTGCAAGCGGAATAAGTTTGTGCAAGGGCAAACAGCTACTCTTCAAAGTGCATTAATCAATATACACACTTGCTACTATAATTTTGACAGAACAGCAAAGGATTGTTTTATTTTCTTCTCATTTTCATAGGCAGAAAACATCTATTGTAATCATGACCTGAAAGCAATTTGTTTCCCTGCCAGATTATGAGCAAGCAGAGTTACCCAATTACCACACTCACAGGGGAAAAAAAAAGTCACTTACAAAAGACTCTTTCATCCCAAATTCTCTCTATAGGATTTACTTAACTCACCAGTAAATGAGCTGGTATCATCTGGAATACTGGAAGCACTTATTGATATTAAGCTTTGCAGAGCAAGAAGTTTGTTGCCTTTTATTTTAGCACCATAAAGACCAGGGGAAGGCATCGATATCTGAGAGAACTATTTCAATGGAGCTGCCAGATCTCAACCTACAGGATGACAGAGATACAACAGAACCACAGCCTCTGCAAATACCTCGCTCTTCCAAGAGCACATAGTTGGCAGCATTCCTTTCTCCACTAACAATGTGTGAAATAACGATAAGAGAAGGGCAAACTTTGAAAAATAAGATGAATAGATTTTTCCGCAAGCAAGACAGTGCTTCCAACACTTGGTCTTAATTATAAGACCAAACCAAGCTGTGAGTAGGTGTATGGAATGGGAAGAACCCACCCAAATTTAATTGAACAGCAGCTGTGCTGAGTTCCAGAGGGCTCAGGTAAGTGTCTCACTGTAGTCACCAACTACCTTCACCAAGCCAGCTCTGTCCTTCCCACCTCCAGCACCAGGAGAAGGCGCTGAACCACCACCAGGGATGGGGTCCCTCCAGACACTGACATGTTGCACTTCAGCAGCCGCTTCCATCAAGTTTCTGTACCACACAACTGATGTAGTCCTTCTAAATACTTTTCTCAGCCCTACTCTCCACATGTTACAGCTGAGGAGATCACAAGAGAAGGAAGCCGAAGATGTGCCTGAGGGCAGAGGCACACCTGGGCCACGCGCCCTCTCCTGCGCCCCAGCCTTCCCGCACTGCAGCTTCCCCCTTTCAGCTCCAAGGCTCCCATGGGATCCAGCCACTACTACAAACCCCTCCAAAAATCCCAACAGGCCCATCCAGCTGTGCAAGAACACAAAAACCAAGGCTTGGGCATGAAGTGTTTAAGAGGCAAAGTGTAGTAAATTAACAGCCCTCTGACAGCTACTGAGATGGAGTCACACCAGCCTCTGGGGCTGCAGGTCTGGGTTCCCATTCTAAGCATCCAGATCCGGGACACTAAACTAGGAGAAATCCCGCTCAGCTACTATATCCCGATGCTCTGGATCAAGCCTCCTGGCTGACAGGAGCCAGCTGGCCCTCCTGCCAGCGCCCTGCTGGAGCTGGCTCTCCTGGAAGCTCTCCAGTAGTCCAAGCAGACCGGGCAGCACGTGCGAGAGGACACGGGGGATATTTTTTATTTGTGCCTGGAGCTTCATGATCTTGACAAGTTACCTTCTTATACAGAGGGAAAATAACGTGAGGTGGTTTTGAATGACAGGTTTCCAGATCTTCAGGAAGAGCAAATGAAGAAGTCCAAGTTAACTTTGTGGCTGGTGATGCCCTGAACTCTAATGCAGAAGCTGAAGGGCTGCACCACCTCAAATACCAGCAGGGCACGGGCAACCTGCCACGCTGCTTTTGGGCAAGTTTGCTTTCGTATGCTCCTCTGGTAAGTCAACAGTAGATGTTTCATCCTATGACAGGTTCCTCATGTGTTTCCCAATGAAACACTATCTTGAATAATTTGCCAAGGACTATGTAAAGGCTAATCCTGACAGAATTTAGCCTGTTTTCTTAGTAGGTAAGGCAATAAGCCCCTAGCATTTAAAGCTTCCAACTGACATACACAACTGCACTAGGAATTAATAATGCTATTTGCACAGCAAGTACACAACAGCCCCCCAGCTGCTTCCGTGCTTCTCCTAACCAAGGCTTTAACATTGCAGGCACAAGCAGGAGTTGCTTCCCTAGAAGTGAGGATTTTTGCGTGTCTGAAAAGATACAGCTCACAGCACCGACAATTCAGTACTAGCAGAAAAAGGCCTTTTTAGTTTCCTTATTTCCTACTACTCAGCCACCCTCCTCCATTTCCGTAGTATTTTTATTTGCACCATTTGACTGCCAAGCGAGCCAGCCAGCTGCACCCCTGTTCATTAGCACCCATTTAATTGCCACAGCTCACCCAGGCTTCCCTTCCCCTGCCTCCCATCAGCTCCAGAGAGCCACTCCTCAACAGGTTGGAGATACTGCACCTAGCAAGCTAAACCTTAACAATTTATGATGCCTTATGCATCAGCAATTAGGTCAAAGCTGCTATTCATTTCAGTTGCATCAACTGCTTTTAACGTACTTTGCATGTGATTCATGAAAGCACCGACACACAGGGGCAGGGGGTGCAAAAACCAGTAAACCCAGCAAGAGGGAAGAGCCCCCCATCGCAGAGGGAAACTGCTGCTCTGGAGCAGTTCAGAGGCTTTCCCTAACTGAAGTGGTGAAGTCAGAGGGCTCGGAGTAGGCAGATGGTAAAAGTACAAGAAGTCAGGCTGGTACCCAGCGTCAGGAAACTCTTGCTCTTTCAAAAACTGCAAATAGCTGCCCTGAAACCTTTCCCTTTCTCTGAGCCCCATCTTTAAATGGAGCAATAGCTTCAAGCGAGGACATCTGAATACCTCTCTTCCTGAATGGCTGAAATATAATATTTCCTCTCTAAAAAGAGGGAAAAAAAATCTCAGCCTAAAAAAATACTGCAGACACTGCCTTCCTGCAGGACGAGGGGGATTTTGTGACTTGTAAATTGTATTTTACAGGACTCGATTTAGCTCTGAGCCCAAGTCCCAAAATAAGCTCTTTAACCCATGTGCTGCTTTATGATTTCATATCTATAAATACTCGCTTGCAGCTAAGCAGGTTTCTGCATTAAGACCCACATCTGTTTCCCCGTGGCGGCGCTTCCTCCCTGGGCTCCACCACGGTGACCCCGTCCTCGGAGCAGGGGTCCCAGTCCCACAGGGACAAACTGGCTTTTGGAGGGACAGGCGGGTGATAGAGCCATCTCCCCAGGCCATCAGCGGCGTATAACCTGTCACTGACACAGGGACCAAGCCCCTTGCCCATCGAGAGGGGGCTTTACGGAGAAGGTACCAACTTCTCATCATGAAACTCAGCTTCTGCTAGTGGGGACTACAGAAATCATGAGCATGGAAGGTCTGCAAGGGATAAATAACTTTTTGTGGTCTAATAGTTAAAAATTACAAGGTCCAACCTCCAGAAGCAGAGGTGAAATTGCCTGTACAGTTCCTGACAGTGTTCACACAAACAAGCACTAGCACATTTAAACGAGGCCCGCGATGGCTTTGCAGGCACAGGCACTGCAGTTACAGCGTTCACCATCTTTAGCACTGTGTCCCCAAATTGCTTGAAAGCAGGTTTGGACAGAACAGATGTCACAGATGCGTCCTGCAGGAGACTAATTCTGGGCATGACTCCCATTATTTGGGAGCCTGGCTCTTCCCAGGGAAGCCAGACGTCTGCCGAGGGAACACAGCCGGGGCTCAGCCCCAGTGCCCCCGACACCTTGGTCAAGGGATACGGCTTAGGAAAAAATGAATGAGAGCGCTGAGTCTCCAATGCATTCCTCAAGGTTTCTAAAAAGATTTACACTGCTGGACTTCCAAAGAGCAAGCTCCCGATCCTTAAGAGCTCTGCCATGTACATTGACAGATACAAGCCGAGGAGTTTCAAGTGTCCAGATACTTTGCTGATGGAGAACCATAGAATCATTTTGGTTGGAAGAGACCTTTAAGATCATCAAATCCAACCACTACATTAGAAAAGGGAGGTTTCTGCCTCCCCCTGAGCCCAGCACACACTGGGGCTGGGTCACCCCAGCAGCACCAACACCGTGTTCCCTTCCCACAGCCCGTCTGCTTCAGGTGTTTGTGAAATCCCATGCTACAGAACTGAAGAAAAAGTTAAAAGAACCAAAATTTGCATTAACTGACTAAACTTTACCTTGGCTTTGAGCAGTCCCTTTAGCTTAGTGGGTTATTTTCTTCTCCTGACAAAAATGGACTGAATTTAGCGAGCAGAGTACACAAACCCTGCTGCCTGCACCGTCCAGCTGAACCAGCTCCAGTAACGCACGAAATGCCAGCCATCACGCTTTATCTTTGTTTCGAGTTTTAACTCTCCATTTAGAATTTAATCTAAACAACCCATTTGCCAAACAGAACGCCGTCCCACTCATGCTGTTTTAATTTCCTCAGAAAGAATCCCATAATACGCTAGGCAAGACATCAACAATAATTAAACCCAACAGTGACTGAAAATCAAATTTTCAGGGCCTTGCAACAAGCCCTAATGAGTTCCAGACTTGCCTTCCCCAACTTGCTCAAACTGGTTGTGCAGCACTGCCAAGCCAAATTAAAATTTGACAGCATTCCACCCCATGCCCAGAAAAAAGTGCCCTTCACCCGATTCAGGAAATTAAACAGCCGTCTACTGCGAGGACGCCCCATTTGTCTTTGGGCATATATTATTCAGACAGTGATCCAAGGTCTCTATTATTTTTTTTTTCCTTGTTTTTATTATGTCATTTCACATCCCTTTGGAAACGCAAACTAGCTGGGACTTTTCCTTTTTTATACCCATGCCCGGTGCCAGTTCAGGTGCCAGGAGACAGGATAGTGCCCAGACACAGGGCACCCCCCTCGCCAGGATACGCTGTGCCCTTCCACTGCAGATGAAGGGCTTGTGCTAGTCCCTCCGCAGATTTTAGTGAAGTTAAAAACTACACCTTGTACTTGGTCCCCCCACCAACGGGAGCTGAGCATCCCTAAGTACCCAGCCACACGTTTTGGAAAGGCTCTGATGGTTTCTGCACTCCCAAGCCTTTCGGGTGCTTGGTACTGCACCGCTGCACAGCCCCCCTGCTCCAGCTCCTGGGGACAATGCTCAAGAAGCTCCTGGGAGATGGGTCTAGTGCAGACACATCTTTGTGAGGCGTATTTCTCCTCCACAGCCCAGACTTGCTCAGCCCCCATTGCTGTCCATGTCTAGACCTGCTTCTCCGCTGCCTCCCACAGGGTACCCCCCCAGCCTGGGGCTGCTAGCAGGGGCTTCACCCTGCTCAGGCCCCCCAAGTGAGGGGGAATCGAGCTGCCCATAGCCCAGCAAACACCACACAGCTGCTGGTGCCCAAGAAAAAGGGTCAGTTTTCACTCTTGTGGGATCAATCTCCACTCAGTGACTGGGAAGAGCTGCCCAAGGGCCTCCAGCTGTGCCCTCCCCACAGCAGCCATGGCAACCAGGACCCTATCGACACAGCCAAGGGTTACCAGCAACAGGGACCTGCTGGCAGAGGGCACATTACTCCGAGTCTCTGGGGACAACACACCAGGGGAGACCTTCCCAGCAGGTCCTCACCAAGCCCTGGCCACCCCACACACACCTGCAGGGACAGGGTCACCCCATGGTGCCACACTGGGGCCCCTGCAGTGGGCAGTTGCAGGGGTCCGCAGGGACAGGGAAGGGGGGCAGATCTAGAAGGAGAAACCCCTCACTCCCACCCAAAACCAGGTATTTCAGGCAGGACATAGAGCAGGAGCATCATGCTGCAGAGGGGATCACAGTGTGAAGCACAGCCCCAGCCACCCAGACAGCAGCACAGTGACACACACACACCCCGGGCCAAACACCAACATTTGCCTGCAGTGACCTGCAAGGAGCATCCAGTTTTCCACAAAACCAGCAAATAGTTTTCCTTGGGACCCAGCAGCGGCCCAGTTCAAACCTAAGGGGACAGAGGGAGCTACACCTCGACAGCCAGGACAGGGAGGGAAGTCCAAGGACAGTGCTGAACAAAGTTCTCAGAGAGGTTCACAGCAAAGTGTACCATCCCCCCAGGAAGGTCTGGGGGTGTCCCTGTGCCCCAGCAGCCCCACAGAGGCCAGTCCCAGGGCACAGCACTGAGCACTGCCCAGTCCGGGCCATCTGGCATCAAGGGATGGGATTACAGCAATGTGGAAACTGAGAAGCACTGACATTCAGCGTTTAACTCATCTCCTAATTATGCTGTGACAAAGGTACAGCAAGTGAGGTCGTAAGAGCAGCTGCTCCCTGGCAACCCATTCCACGCATTTTTTTTATTCAGCAATTAAAATCCCTTCCATTCAGCCTAACACCATGCCAAGAGGGCGTTTCAGTTATTCTGGTTCTTTTGCTCATCAAAAGACGCTGTGGCAGGGATCTGGGACGCCCTGGGGAGAGCAAGCCTTCGACAGGACCAGGACCAATGCTTCCAGAGGGTCTGACAGGAGACAAGCAGCTCCCCCAGGGACACAGGCTCAGAGCAGCACCACTCAGGGGCTTAGGCACCTTAATTTAGACAACAAACAGTTGCTTTCCCAGCAAAAGCTTGGTTGAAGTAGGTTTCTTGTACAGAAAGAAGAACCCCAGGCACATCACTGGGCAGACCCTGCCCGGGCACAACGCACAGCTAGACTTGCCCTGTCGAGATGTCGGAAAAACTTCAGTACTTCAGAGATTACCTTTGTGCACTCTTAACCCTGAGCATTTAACAACCCACACAGCGGCCGTGCTCTGTGACACGCCTCCTCTTTGCATCCGCTGCTCCAGTCCCTTGCTCAAAACCGGTACAACAGCAGCCGCTGGGTGAGTTTAGCTGCGGAGTTTTCAACAGGGACAGGCAGGCACAAGGAAAGAGCCGAAGGGGAGCAAACTGCCGGAGCAGCGCCGGGTGCGAGACGAGCCGCTACCGCCCGCACCCGGGGGCCTCAGCACCCCCCCATTCAGCGGGCAAGCCCAGCGGCGGGCACAGCGCGGGCTGCCGCGGGGCGGAAAGCAGGAGGTGAGGAGATAATGGGGGTAAAAAAAAAAGGAAAAAAAAAAAATGAAGTTTTACAGCCCCGCCGGTGGGTGGGTGCGTGCGCGCCCGCCCCTCCTCGTCGCACACCGCCAGCACTGCGCCGCCAGGCTCCGCGGGCCCTGACCGGGCACGGGTGGCTCGGTCGGTCGGTCGGTCTCGCCCGCCCCCCTCCGCGGAACCCACCTTGCGCACGCCGGGACTCAGCTCCCTCCGCACCGCTCCGCGCCCGCCGCCTGGCCGCGCGTTACCCGCCCGCCGCCTTTCATTGGCGACGGCGGCTGCCCCCGCCCTCCCCTCCGCCAATCCGCCGCCGGCAGGAAACTTTCCTGGCCAATGGCGTGCGGCGGGGCGGGGCGCTCTGCGCAACGCGTGCACGTGGGCGCGGACGCGGAGCTCCGCTGCGGGCAGCGCAGGGCAGCGCAGGGCAGCGCAGGGCAGCGCAGCCCCCGCCGCAGCGGCTGGGGCTTAAAAAAAAAAAAAAAAAAAAAAAAAGAGAGAGAAAGAAAAAGAAAAAGAAAAAGGAAAAGGAAAAAAAAAAAAAAGGTGTTTTCAGACACTCCCGCCCTAAAGGGGCGGTGCCGGAGGGGTGCGGATGGGGCCCGGCGCCTGGGCGGATGCCCGGGCGGTGCGTGGCCCGGCAGAGGTGGAGGGAGCTGGCAGGTCTCAAGCCAAGTCTCATTTCTTGGCTGGCCTGGGGGCTGTGCCACTGTCCCACCATTCCGCCGTCCCCGTGCCCCGCCATCCCACTGTCCCCCTGTCCCACCATCCTGCTGCCCCCCGCCCCACTGTCCTGCCATCCTGCTGTACCCCTGTCCTGCCGTACAACCATCCCACCGTCCTGCTGTCCCAGGCTCTGACACGAAGCACGGGGAAACGGATTTCCCGAACCAGACAGGAATGTGCTGGGGCAGTTTATCGCAGAAAACAGACATGGAATGTTTTTAACAGAAGAAACTGTCCAAAACCATGTTTCGCTTATTTCAATGAATGTTAAGGGTTGAATGACGATCTATTGCCTTTTGGGTTTGTTTTTTTTTACATGAAATGGCAAGGTCTCTACAGCTTTCAACAAACATTCCTGCTTTGGCTGGGGGTCCAGCACAAAGCCCCTTTGTGCAGGTGCGGGTAAGAAGGCTCCTCATGCTCCCGCTCCCAGCTCTCTCCCCTGCTCCCCTCTTCCCGCTGGCCCCCGCTGTTCTCCCTTCCTCATTGTGCCTGAATCTAGGAAAAACCCTGCTGAAATAACAGTGACCAGGACCCAGCCGCCTCCTTACGTTCTGTGGTCGGAAGCAAGGAACACAAACTCAGCTCAGAACCAAGCTGTCTCTTCACAACAGTAAATTGAAAAAAAAAAATCCTAAACACTCTTTTGTTGATGTAATATCTCACACATTGGTACATTTTTCTGAGATTTCTTGAATACATTCCCGCAGAGAAGGGCTCATCACCCTGGGCTCATTTTGACCCGCATTCAGTTTCTGAGAGTGCTTCACGATTAATTATGTCCCTTTTGCTTGTCTGCTTCCGCATGTGCCCCTGGCAGGGTTTATGAGAGCTCACATTGTGTTTTGTCCCCAGTACCTGGGTAAGCTTTTCTGAAATGAAGGAATACAATGTACAGCGGCCGTTTGGAAAGGAAAGGAGTGAATGGCGGCAAAGGCTGGTGCCTTACTGGGAGGAGACTGGGAAGGCGACGCAGGCGCATGTATTTCCCCTGCATTTCCCCTCCTGTGCTCCAGCCAGCCTCTGCCTTGGTTCTTTCAGGGCTCCTCAGCCTGCAGAAGAAGGTAAGGACTTTCTGCTGCTTCCAGCCAGGAGATGGATTGCCCGGGTCCATGCAGGGAGGGGTAAATCTGCGCAGTGCCTTGGGCGGGGGGGTAGGGGTGAGTGTGCTGGGTCACCAAATTCTCCCCTGGGCGTCCAAATCGCCCAGGGACAGAGACGACATCATTTTGCAGGCTGGCGAGCGCCAGGCTTCCCTCTGCAGCCCTGTGCGATGCTGCGGCATGGTGGGCACTGAGCGGTGCAGGGGCCGGCCGGGGAGCGGGATTCCCTCTGCCCAGGAGAAGCAATGGGCTGGAGCCGTGCGGGTGACGCCGGGCTGGCTCAGCACACGGGCCGCAGGGGCTGGCAGCCCTCGAGAGCGGGGACGTGCCTGATACGCAGAGCGAATGCCTGATTATTTTTTTTAGAAGAGGCATTGAAACAGCCTCAAAAAAATCTGGGTTAAAAAGCAAAGGCAGAAGAGAAATTCTGGAGAGATAAAGTCCCCCTGGGGAGGGCGTTTGAACCTGACCTTCCAGAGGCATTTTGGGAGCGAGCAGAGGGGAGAGCACAGCGATATTGTTTTACAAACCCAGGCCATGAAGGTCTTGGCAGCCCCAGGAAACGTTTGGAATGGCAATGGGGTGACATGATCTCACTTTCCCAATGCACACACGCACGTGGCGACCTGGGAAAAATAGCAAAGAACTTACAAAGGGATTTCTGGGAGCCACGAGGCCCCGGGTGATGGGCCAGGACCCAGCGGGGAGCGGTGGCACTGCCCCGCTGCCACCCGGCCCGGGGACGGCCAAGGGTCATGCTTCGGACAAGCATGGAGAGAAAGCGATCTGTTTGTGGGTGGCTAAAGCCAGGAGATGTTACACGTAAAAGTGCTGGGTTTGGGCTTTTTTTCGTTTCCTTGTTTTAGTTTTAAATGGCAGTTGTAAAGCTGTGTAGCAGCAGGCTCCGCGTGCCAGGGCAGGGTCCAGCCTCTCCCCGTGGAGTGTGGCAACAGCGCCCAACACAGCGTATAATTACGCTCTACGATTTCTGTATAGTGGAAGATAATAAAACTGAGATTAGAACAAGATTTTAAAACATCCTAGATGCTTATATCTACAATGAAATACATCTGGAAGCGTTGTCATGAATGATAAGACAAATAAATCATGACAGGTGATAGCTAAGTGTAGCCAGAGCGAGAAGCCGTATCAGGGGTGGATTACTCCTGATGCTCAGAAACCCCTCGAGAAGCACCTGAGGGTGGCTGCTCCCAGAGATGGGAAACTCAGCCAAGCTGGATGTGCTGGCTTCAGTTTCTAGGTTTCGGAATGATTCAGCCTGTCATCGGGCATAAACCACCAGAAACGTTGTCTCTGAGGATGGGATCTGCTCCCGTGCGGCGGCAGGTCACACAGGGAGCGAAGGGGAGTCAGGGGGAGGCGAAGGCAAGTTAAAGTCGGCCCTGAGGAGGACCCGACCCCCGGCTCAGACTGCGCCGTGGGAAGGATGCCAACGCCACTTATCACTGACGGCCTCTGAATAATGAGTCTGTGCTATACTTAGCTCTTTGCTAGGAAGAGACAAAACCATCCTATGACTAAACACAGCTAAGTCTCTGCAGTAGTCATTCCCCATAAATTGCCGACAAATGGACAAAGGGGAAAGATGCTCCACTATGAGAAACAGAGATTTCAGCTTCCTGTTGATTCACTGGTAGCTTTTATCAGGACAAAACTATCCCCGCAGAGGTGTCACCAGAGTGCTGCTGCCTGACGTGCCCTCGGCGGGCAGCTGAGCTCTGAAGGCAGAAGCCTGTACCACGGACAAAAAAATGGTTGCTGGCTCATAGAATGGCAGTAAGAGGTTGGCACTAGTATTTGCTTCTGAACCAAGCAGAGCTTCTGACACGATGCCGAAGGTGAAGCCAGACTTCCCGTCTCCTTTGAGTTTGTCTTTGTTGGTCTGCAAGGTCAGGAGTTTATTGGAGTCGCTGAGGACAGGGGAGGAAGAGACGTATTAGGTCATCTGCGGAGCGCCGTCTCTCCCAGTGCATCATTCTCTGTGATTTAAAGCGTCTTGAGCAATACTCGTTTCTCAGGTCAGAATCTGTACTTTCTAAGATGGATTTTGCAGGGTCTAAAACTCAGTTGAGGTTGCAGCTTTATTCCTCATTTATATTCCTGCCACTTGGATTGTTTCAACCATGGCTTTGAAGAATGGAGCAAGCTGCCCTTCGGACTTTTGAACCTGGGGAATGATGGGGCTTTGAGCAACCTGGTCTAGCAGGAGGTGTCCCTGCCCAGGGCAGGGGGTGGCACTAAATGATCTTTAAGGTCCCTTCCAACTCAAACCATTCTGTGGTTCTATGATTCTCGGGGGAAGGGGACAAGTCCCGAGGGAGGAGCAGAGGTGAAACGGAGCAAGGTCTGCTCGAAGCTCCCCGGGTGGGGAGTCGGGGCCAGGCTGCGGGTTGGGGCTGGACGGGACCAGGCATGTGGGGACCAGGCCACCGAGGCCGGAGCCCCGCTGTGGAAGAGAGGCAGCGTTGGGGGAGTGGAGAGATTTTCTTAAGAATTTCTTGGTTTCTTCAGGAATCCCACATGGAGGAAAGGGCCAAAGTTCTGCCTGGAATTGATGCTGCCCTGCTTTGTTATGAAGAAATAAAGGCATTGCTGCAGAGAGGGGAAGGAAACCTTGGAGCTGAAGATGACTTTTGGTGCTAACCCGCTGGCTGATGCCATGGGGCTGGCAGAGCTCCCCCAAAGCGTTGGCGCTGCTCCGTCCCCAGCGCAGAGCCACGCTGATACTCTCAATGTAAAAGAGCTGCTTGACTGATGCAAGTGAGAATTTGGCCCAGAGACAACAGAAATGGCCAACAACTATAAATATTTCTGATGCCACGAACGAGTTGAAGTCGCAGCCATCACCCCCAATGTGGGGGTGAGGGACCCCCGCAGCCTCGGCGACCGGGGTCTGCCCAAGCCAGGGCGGTCGTGTGCCTCTCTGAGAGCAGGGTTTGTGCGCTGCAGATCAAGAAGCTAATGCGATGGTTAAAGGGATTACTGCAAACTATGCTGTGTTTTCTAGTGAGAGAATTTGTGGTATTACATTCCTGGCTAATTTTCAATTTTTCTCTTTTGTATGAACATAAAGGGATAAATGAGGTAGAAAATACTGCTCCGCAGCTGCTTTTGGTTAAGTTTTTGCCCCTCTTCCATGAGCGTAGTAGTAAAAATACAGATTTGTTTGAAATATTTTTGAAGAAAATGTCATCTCTTGGACTCTCAATAAGAGCAGAGCAATCAAAGAAAAATGACAGGAAAATAAATGGAAGAAACTAATCAAAGAGGCAGACAAATGACAATTAAATCCAAGCAGCTCCTTGGTTATTGAAAAAAACAAGCCAAATTCCTATATGTGCTGATTTTGCCCATGGTTGTTTGTAGAGAGATATATGATTGCAGTGGAAAGCAAAAAAAATACTGCATCAACTCTAAGAAGTATTTTGTGGCAACATACTATGTTTTTTTCACTGGTGGTGATCAAATGAGTCATCTAGTTTGTAGTCAAAAATAGATCCAGTAATGTAGATTAAAAAATAAAACAGCAATACATGTGGTTATGAATACAGCTGTTACGATATGGCTTTCCTAATTTGGCTATATTCATGCAAGGTCTTTCTTCCAAAGCTTTATGCAGTTGGTTTCATCATCAAAAGATTATTTGTAGTGAGTAAAGCTCTTAAAATCCTGTATCAGTCCGAGTCTCTGAATTCTGTGAGCCTATCTATAAAGTAAGAAATGACATATGGCGTTCATGAAGAAAATGAATCATCCTTTTCGCCCTTTTATTTTGAATCAAGGACTTTTTTTACTTTTGCCTTGGCCGTGCTGCTCAGAGGAGGTTGTTCCAGTGCAGCCGGACTCATCAGGAAGCGGCTGCCGGCACAATGAGCTTCTGTGCCGAGCCAAAGCACCCTCCAGGCTCCGGAGGGGCCGGCGCCGTGATGGGCACCGTCCTGTGGTCGGCATCACCTTCACCCAGTGCTGGGTGCGGAGGGCGTTACGGGGCGGCCACCTCAAATCTCCATCGCCCGGTGAGCATCGTTTGCTCAGTTGGCCACGCTGCCAAGGAGTGGCGTTGTCCCACCTGGTAGGAAGGCAGATCTGGGAAGGGAGGAAATTGAATCTGGATGAGGCAAAACCTCTTGAGAAAGCCGTGGGCGTACACAGAGAAACTAAGAAAGGTCCCAGAAAGGATGCCTCAGGGTGAAGGGCTGTGCTTCACTGACGTATGTGGCTGTAAGAGGTCAGCAGACGGATCCAGAGGGCACTGGCCGGTCACGCGGTGGGAAAGGCGCTGGAGATGATGAGGGTGGTGGGGCAGACAATGACCAGCCGTTACAGATCATGACCACGGGAGCCAGTTGTGGTGCCTGAGCCACCGCAAATCCATCCTGCAGCAGGAGCAGTTTGGGTCAGGGCTGTAAATCTTTAAGCCTGCCAATGGCAGAGACCTACCCATCCAGCGACCCCGGGTCCTTATCGTGCATCCTGTGGATGTCTAAATGAAGTAGTGGCCTCCTGTTTCGGTCCTGCACCAAGTGTCTCTGTCACCCTCCCTGCATGTGTCTGTATCAGGCTGTTTGAGTGGTCTTTATTTGAGGACTGCAGTGTCATGGCATTAGGACCTTTACTACCAGAGTGGGGAATCTTAGAAGTGCAAGAATACAAAAGTAAGAAAAGTAATTGTGCAGATCATTGTAGTTAAAAAACGGAGCCATTAACAAAGTAGACCTAACCTCATCTGATCCTGCTCTTCAGAGTCTGGTATGTAGTTTTACGGATTAAATAGTTTTTCATTTTGACACTAAGAGTCCTCTTTTAACTTTCCAAAAGGCACATCTGAAAACAACTCATGAATCTCAAGAAGAAAATTACTTGAAAACAAAGATTCCTCCTCTGCAAAGTATCATCTTAATTGAAAAACAGCCCCAAAAGTGTCTCTCCCAGCTCCAACTTCAAACCCTCTTTTGGAAGAATTTATGAGTAGCCTTTTACAAAAGGTGCAGTAATGCCCACAGCCCCGACAAATGCATCCCTGCACCCCTGGGACGGACAGGGGATGAAGGACTTCCCGCAGCAGCCTTTATGAGGAGAACACTAATTTTCATGCTCAGGTTGTGACTGTTTTCCCACTTTCTTGTAATTTTGTTGCCACTCGCAGTGCACAACCTAAGGTGCCTCGCTTATTGATTGCCCGTGGAATCACACGTACTGGTTGGAATGATCTGCTTCTGCATGGTAACGTGTTGTCATTTAAATCGGTATCACGATGCCTCAGCAATTCCTTTTAAAAGGTTGCCGTATCACCGCCATTATTCATTGTAGAAGGACCCATTGTAGTTTGATAGTAGGTGTCCTGTTTTCTTAAATTAATGATATACTGCAGAACCGCTAGCATATATTTAAGTTGCCATTTACTATAGTAATAAATATTAATCAGCCTCTAGAAGAAGAAATGTGCCATTGTTGGAAGGAAGTAAAAGAAAATTTTATGTTACCCTGGGCTCTCTTGTTTCTGCAGGGACACAAGAAAAATGGTGTTTATCATCTGGTATTTCAACAGAAAAACACTGTAGGGCCTTTCTAAATCCATCTAGCTTAACTGGTTGCTCACAAGCTCAAAAAACAACTGTGGATTTAAAAGAAAGTATTCATTTCCCTATAGTTTAGGTACAGTTTATCAAATGTTCTTGCAAGTTGAAACCATGCAGCACTTAAAAATGAGAGGCATCTCTGTCCCATACGGGCAGACAAAATCCCAAAGGTAATAGTTTCCATTATTTGCTCAAATGGCTGTAAGGACACCAAACAGCGCCGGCAGGTTTCACTCCAAGTATGAGCTTACGTGCCGACAACGTGAGCCCCGCGCCGCCTGACAGACCCTGCCTGGCCACGGGACTCTGGCAGCCCCTCGGCCGGGCTGGCCCTGGCGGAACCGGCTCCGCGTCCATCTCTGCTCCCACCTCGCTCATTGCTGCGTTCCTGCCACTCGGGCAGCTCTGCAGGCCCCGGGTAGAGCTCAGAGCCCGGCACCGGTGCTTTTCTCCACTTCACAGCCCTTCAAGCCCCTCTTAATGTCTCCGCTTTTGTTGTTCTCCAGGTGTGGAGGCCAATAAAGACGTACTTGAGGAGTGCGGGACTGTAACCGTGTGTTTGCACAGCCACACTCAACAGCTCCAGAGGTGCAGGAAAATAACCCTCTTGTTCCATTTTCTGCGGACAGACGGCAGGAGGGTTTGTGGAGAGAAGGTAAACCTCTCCAGACCCGCTGGTGCAGCTGGAACCCGAGGAGTGGATAGAGCTGGGATCTGATGAAGTCTGTCAGTTCAAAAGCTTGGCTCCTTTTCCCAAGTGTATCAGGTCACACAATAAAAGATACTGTCCCTTACCCAGGGTTTGTCCAAAGAAATGTGAAGGACAAGGAGCTTCACAAGACCTGCTTACAATAACAGGGAAATTCTGCATCAGAGCTGCAAAGCTGCGGTCTTGTACCGTCACTACAAAATCATCTTTTCCTTTGGAGAGGCTTTTGTACCTCTGTTAGTAATAAGTCTACCTATTAATCAATAAACTCCTTTGTTTAATTAATGTTTAACTAAAAATGACTAAGCCTTCAGTACCTGGAGATCTAACGCACTGAAATCTCTTTGTAAACCTGCAATGCAGGTTTGGGGTTGGTGTAGGCTCTTTAGCCTTTGGAAGGGATGGGCTCCATCTGGAAGGGAAGGAACGGACCGTTTTCATCTTCTTTTGGTCTTGGTACGTAATTCGGAATCAACTTGCCAGTATAAATTTCCTCCTTTTTTCCAAGCAACAGCTAAGGAGCCATTTTTGCGGCACCCTGAGCACACGGACTTCTTCAGGGGGCATCTTTAAGAAGCTGGGGGAGCGAGTGCCCCGTACACAGCCATCCGCGTGGCCAGGCAGCTGACGTGCCTTTCCCAACCTGACTCGAACAAAAAGGCACACCTTAGGTTAGCAGCTCTTTTTATCACGAACAGTGAATTCCCTTTCTTCTTCCTGTTCATTTCAGAGCAGATCATTCATGTTCTGTTAACACGGCGCAGGATTTATGGCTGTGATTTAGTAGGTACGAGTTACCTACTCCTGTCTCAAACACGTTGCCAGCAGTCTGGCATGCAGCCCCCTCCGACATTACATGGACATTCCCGGTATTTATCTCCATTCCTCCATTAGTTTTGTGTTAATCTTGTTTATTACCTCGTTGTTACTCTTTAAAAACTGCCATCTCGTTCATCTCACAGGGGCTCCCACTCAGATGCTGTCTACTAATTTGATTTAAGGGGCTGTAACTCTTTGGACCTGTCACTGGAAAATCAGCCCTCCTTTGGCTCAGGGCTGCCTTAAGGAGCTCGCGGTCTGAATCGGCGGCGAGATGGAGGGTTATTAAAACACATCTCTGCCCAGAGAGTCAGCACACCTGAAAACGACACCTCCCGACACGAACCCTCATGGTTTTAGTCCATTTTGGTCAACTGCCGTGGGGAGGTACCAACACCAGGGTCAGGCGCTCCTCCCCTGCTCTCTCAGCAAGGGTCACACAGCTCAGGGGGCTGCAGGAGGGGGAAGGCAGACATGAGGTTTGGGGACCCTGTGAAACCATCACTTCCCATCGAGACACTCCTTTCCTTCCAGCTAGATTGTCTCGGGCGATCATCTCTCTGTGGCCAGAGCGTTGGCATCCCTGGAGCGCTGCTGGAAGCCAGGGAACGCTGCTCACCGAGACAGCAAACACTTGCACAGGTTCTGGGAAACGTAAATTACTTTTTGAGATCTCTGTTCATCACCTTTGGGGCTCTCCCAGCAGAGGTCATTTGAACAAGCCTGAACCCTAAGGGCCAAGCACCCTCCCTCCTTCACCCCAGAGCGCTGGGAAGGTGATGGAGAAACAGCCCAGAAAGGCGGGAATGGGGGGCGCTGAACTGGGAAACCAGACATGGAGCCGAGAGTTGGGAGAGCTGCTGAACAAAGGCCATGGGACGACTGACACTGCTGGGGACTTCTGAGGGAGGGGCCACTGAAACCTGTGATTGGGAATAAGGGAGAGGACATTTCATGATTTTAAAAGATAAAGTTGTTTCTGTTCTCTGATCGGGTCTTTGAAACATCTCCCTCCTGGGAAATTCATATAAATGAGAGACATACTCAAGTTACCATCTAAATAACACCAATATACTAATATTTTAATTCTCTAACACAGGCTCAGTAAAATAAACAATGCCAAAATGTAGAACTCAGTGATGTGCAAAATAGAAAGTCTCTTCTCGTTTGCTTGAAGCAGAAACGATCATGTTTCATTTAAGCTAGATAGCTTACTCTCTGAATGATGGTGCGGAACATTTTTCTGTGTATGCATCATGAATGGAGCTGAAATACTCTCAAATAATAGCCGTTGATCATAACACAATAGGAAAAATGAGAGAATGATGTTACAGCTCGCAGCGTATCAGGATCCTACACAAACAGACTTAATCTGCTCTGCAGGCAGGGGCTCCCCGGCCAGGAATCCAAAGCCTGTGTCCTTTCGCAGGACCCAACATACAGATTGGATGTAGAGCAAGGATGGATACCCAGCTCAACTCCTGCTGCCCTGGCCAGCATGCCAAGGTGATGCTGATGTTGAGTGGATGTGAGATAACAGAAAACATCTCATCTGTTATAAAGCTGGCGTCACACAGACACTATACATGTTCTGGCACAATAAAGGGGGGACCAACCATCGCAGCAAATGTGAATCAGCCCAATGAGTTTGTAATCGATGGGTGCATCACGTGTCCCTGGTGTTTTCATTAGGGACCAGGAACTCTAGAGCTGTTTTTACAGAAGCAAGACATGATGGTCTGAGAAGGCTCCATTGGATATTAAACTCACATATGAAGTACTGGGAAAATTTGGGACAGAAAGAAAGTGAATTGCTGGCGATGGTTGATTGTGACCGTTGTGTGTGCACCCATCCATCACAGCCTGACACACATATGCATTCAAAACGTGATTTTGGAATGTGGCTATTGGCCGCAGATGAAGCCAGATTTATGGCTTCGACTTGCACAGCAGCATGTGGAAGTAAATCTGGGCAGAGGAATTTCCTTGTACCTGTCATTATAAAGATTTTATACAGCACGGCTCCAGCAGAATTATTTATCTGTATAATCACATCAACAACAGAGGAAACAAAGTGCTACATGGGCATTATGAAGAGAGATGGGTTTGCATCTGATATTCATTTGACTGAGAATGTGATAATAGAATCATAGAATCACAGATAATGCAGCTCCAAATCCATGAACTGGACTGGCATAAAGGAGCAAAAATCACTTAGTGCAGCCCGCAACTGGGTGGGCACAGGCTGGCAGGATGGCAGGAGTGAAAGCCTAAAGGAAGGATGTAGAACAGAGCGGTACACAGGTAAATGGAGTTTGCCGTTTCTAGGTGGACAAATTTATTTTTTATAAGTGATAAAAGTAATAACATAAATTACTTTGCTAGCATTATTGATATAGCTTGAGCTAGTCTCTGATCATTATTCTAATGCTTTCAGAGACCAAATCTTCTGCCTTTAGTGAACTCTGGTCTTTTGGGTTGAATTAGGTAACCAGTAAATGGTGACTAAATTAGAGATATTTGTATGTTACTAAATAAAATAAAATGGGACTAGGGAACACATTAATGCAGCACATACATGCTCTGTAAGTCATATTCTTACCTGGAAGGAGTGACAGTATAGTTCTGCACAAAAATCTTGGGGAAGAAAAGTTAGTAATGAGGCAGCTGAGGAGAACGCTTGAACTAGAGTTCGTGACTTAGCGCCCAGACACGAGGCCATGCGCGAGAGCAACCAAGTGTACGTTCCCGATGCCTCAAACGACACAAACCCCGGCTCTGTTCTCACGGTCAGTCGTGTTCATAACCGGGGTCTTCTGAGGGTCCTGGGGTGTCCCTAGGGGTGGGCACTGCGCCGTCTCCCAGCATGGAGATGTCATGTTTGTAATTGCTATTTTACACGCTTCTGTCATGTTTGTAATGGCTATGTTATGAGGAGTAGAGAGCTGTGCAGTCTAAGGAAAAAAAACCAAAAAGGCAAGCAAGCAAGCTCGAGTATAAGTTAGAGCTACCCAGGGATTTTTCTAATTCATTTTCTGGCTTCAGTTACGGTTTTATGTGTCTCTTTCCTTTAAGCAGTCAATAAAAACAGTCTTTGCTATGGCAACTACCTCCTTCATCATTTAGACAGACACAACGCACCATTCTAAGGACGCTCATGCCAATGAGCACTGAAAACTTTTATAGACAAAGTATTTTAAAGGAGCTACTCAGTTACATTAGCAGCTGCCATTAACATCCTTATTTTTTCGTCATTCAAAACATGCACTAGTGGTCTGATCCCAGCGCTCAATGGGGATAATGGGCACTGGCGGTTTTGCAGGGATGGTGCTTCCTTGAGGGAGCGTCCCGGCCCTCGATGCACACACAGAGCACGTCTGAGAGCGCTCGCGCGCGGAACTCCCGGCAGAGCACAATCCTGAATCAAAAGACAAAGCTGCCTTTTTTAACATTCGGCCGCGGCATGGCACATACCATACTTGCAAAACGCAGCTTGGCACGTCTGCATAACTCATTGCTGTGGAAAGAGTCATCAGGATGATGTATTGAAACACAGCCATCTCCATTATGGTATGCCATGTATGTTTTTAAAAGCTATTTTTAAAATTAATAGTACTCTGTAATGCTGATAAAGTAGAAAGCATTTATAATTTGTTGCACTCCCAACCTCTTTCTAAATCCACATTAGTCTGCTTTCCACTTGACTGAAGTACATTTTTTTAAAGGTATGATGGTTTGAAATTTATTAATAGTGTATTAAGGGAACAAACCCTTTATTATTTAATGGGTTCATCATTTTAAAGTGTTATATAAAGGCTGTTGTACTTACTTTCCACCACCACTAATTTACGCCTCAATATTTTATGCTCACTGCCACCTGGAGGTTCCTGCTTATCTCACAGGCTTCTTTAGCGTCTCAAGGGGGTGGGTAAGGTATGGCTACACGGCTCTGGGAGACACGCCACCTTCAGGAGCTCTGCCTGGCTCCGGCACCAGGAAGAGCCTACATACATTAACGTGAATTTCACGGCAAGGTATTTAGGTCCGCTGTGAAGGCTACAGGAAAGAGCACTTTGCAGTACGTAGAACTTTATGCGTAAGCTTTCATTTTTTTAACCATCAGGTTTGAAAGACCTGGATTTCCAAGAAACTGAGATTCAAATGGTGTGAATTATTCTTTAGCTTTCTCCTTTAAACAGACATCTCTCTCTCTAAGCCTATGACTGACACAAGGAACGGGACTCGCTGGCCGTTTACCTCTTTTCTAGCCCATGAAGCCAGGACCCGCAGGAACTGACTCAGCAGAGCTGCAGGCTCCCGCACATCCCGCGTGTCCCTTCATCATCCTCTGCCAGGCCCCCGCAGCTCACACCACCTCTTCTCCCTCCCCATCCTGAGTGCTGAGAATTAGTCATTGTAAGGAGTGGGACCAAGCAGAAACATTTCAGCTGAGGAAACACCCTGGTGGAGAGTATTGCTCCCAGGAGGGAGCTGCAGGTCGTTGGTTTCAGATTGTCTGGATCTGTCCCTCCCTCGGGGGCGGTTGCCCCAGGGCCCCCATGCTAGCCCGCGGGGCTGGGGACTGTCTGCCACCGGGACACGGTTACACTGACTGATCTCGTCAGCTGCCAGAACCGCACCGTGCAGGACACTTGATGCAGTTGGACAAAGACTAGGGCATAAATACGCCCGCAAGAATCTATCAAAATTATTAATGGTGTTTTTCTAACCTTTTTAATGTGGAGATACTCACTTCTAACAGCACTGCCAGTGTTGGCATCCTTGATTTTTTTCTTTCCGAAGAGGTTTAATTGAGCTAGGTATAAATAGCATATCAGTAAACAAGACCTTTTGGCTCTGTGAATCATGTCTAAAATATTTGCAAGCCCTCCACAGCCTCTCTGATGGTGAAGAATGTGCTCATTAGGCTGGTCCAGATGCATTCTGCAATCCAGCGAGAACCTCACTTCTCCAGTAGATAAATCACTGCAATATTGATGTACTTGTTTGCAGACAACAAGCGGTACAAGGCTGAGGCAGCCGCTCGAAGGACCTTGGCGCGTACCTCTGTTAGGACTTCCCAGATTCACAGAGTTCCACCCAAAAAGGGTTTTGACACAAGCATCACAGGCACCCGTCTTGATTTCATGCTATTTAATTTACCCCCTGCCTGTGAGTATTCCAGAATGACTCTAAAAAATCCCATAAACAAACCTGTACTGAAAGAAAATGGACACCGGAAAACCCAGCAATTTTTACTCTGAGTTTACTTACTTGGGAATTTCTCAGCTGACCATTTATATGACAAGCATCTCTATTTAATCTTGCTTTGGTAATATAAGTGAATGGTCCCCATCGTCTTCAGGAATGCAGTTTGTTTTCCTTCAGTAATCTCCATGGCATGAATTACGTATGTTTAAGTGCATGCGGAAGTGTTTGCAGCATTGGAAACCCTCTCTTTATTTCTAAAGTCAAACTAGACATAAAAACATGTATATATGTGGATACGTACCTACACACTACCTAACTAATTACCTAAATTATAAAACAGGCTTGTAAAGCTGAGGTCAAAAAATAGAGACAGTTCAAAGATGAAGGGTACACAGAGCGTTGCTTTGACCTGAACAATAGAAGTGAAATGCCTAGATCTAAAAATATTATAGAATATACATAGGCACCAGATTCTTCAAATTTCCTTAAAATGCAAATATGGGGACTGGAACTTTTCTTATCTTGCCTAAGTCCTCTTGGAAATTTAATTTGTTGCATTTATAGATTGCCTTTTATCTGAGGATTTCAAAGTGCGCTGCTGATCTCAATTAAACCGGTTGGCGTAAGGTTTAAAAGTCTTGACCAGGGTAAGGAAAACAAGTTGTTTGAAAAAAAAGAAAAAAGAAAAAGGCGGAACCCCCAAAGGCTGGCAGCAGGAGCGCAGGGGCCGAGGGGGTGCTGAGCACTGCTCCCTCCTCCTGTGCCACGCCGGCGGCCTCGGGCCACTGGCTGGCGACCAGGCGAGCCCAGGGGCTGCGCTCGCTGCGGTCTCTGGCGATAATTCGCTGTCTGACATGTGTTTTATTGGCTGCTGCTTTTGAGTCCCCTGTCCCCCAAGAGTAACACACATAATAACAGCAGTAAATGTATTTTATAAAGCTTCCCAGCTCCATTTCAGAGCAATTGCGCTAATACATCTGATATTTTATCACTTCTGGTGGGGGTTCAGTAGGTTAAAACTGAAATCATGCACGGGATGAAACACGGCCCAGATGTCTTCCAGGAAGAGGTCCTTGGAGGGTGGTTTTGCTGTGGGCATTCCCCACCTGCGCATCCCCCCAGGCTGCGGGCACGGCGACAGCGGGGCTGTCTCACGGGGGCAGAGGCATTTGCTCTCCGTGGAAAGAAACACGCGCCCGTCACCAGGGTTAGTGAAAGTCTTCAGAGTGTCGGTGCCGAAGAGCCTCTGCACAGCTCGATGGAAAGCAGCTCCTGGGTCATAAAGGTTTCCCGTTATTCCCAAGCCATCACCTATCTGTTTTATTCCAAAACCTAAAAGAGAAGAATACTTGCTGCATTCAGAAGATGCACCTGGGAGATCTGACTGCTGTAATGTGCTGGCCCCCCCACAGTGCCGCCGCCTTGCAGTCCCGCTGCCGGAAGCAATCCACCATTTCTTTTGTCAGCTCTTGCATTAGGAGCTAATAAAAATCTCAAGAATAATGGATGATTTTATTTTGGTAGTCTTCGTGCTAAGTAAACTCAGAGATAAGGAATACAAAGACAGTCCGTAATCTTCAATTACATATTAAAGGCTTATTTTTCAAGTATTGTATAGGCTAAGAGGAGAAGAGCTGCCACTCCCAAGTTTGGATCCCTCAAAGAAGCCAAAGCACGGGCTGTGGTCAGAACAACACGGAATGGTCACACATGTTCGAGATCGGCTCGTTCATAAATCTCGGTTTATGTTCACAGTCAGGACAAGGCAGGCTGAGATTCTTTTTTTGGGAAAAGTGGAAACGTTGAAAAAAACCCATTCTTAACCATTACAGGTTTCCCTGTTTAATCGCTGGTAATGATTTCCCCTGCTTTTTAATGTCCCCAAGCACAGACCCCTCCTAGCCCCTCATCCTCTAACTGCCCCCAGGGGCAGGGGAGGCTGGGGGCAGCCCCCGTCCCTGCACGGAGCCCTGCAGGAAGGCTGGCTGCCCTTGGTTGAGGTACGGAAAGGTAGATTGTTCTATATTATGAAATTTCAGAAGGTATGGAACAAGGTAGGTATCGTTTGCTACTGTTCTGATCTTTGAGTGCATTTAATCGAGTAGTCTCAAATACACATTATCATGTACTGCTTTTATAAAAATAAAAAATGTATTGTAGTTCTATTGCCCATTTCCAGGCACTGCACTTCCCTGTGCTGGGAAAGCTCATGTATTGCATTGAATCACACGCTTTTTCTTGTAAAATCACCAGATCCCTGAACTGGCACGGCAGTAACAATTCACTTAAACTATTTGTAACCACAGGACAAGTTCCTCGGTGTCTGTAAATCAGCATCTCTCTGCTGACTCCACTGAAGCTACACTGATTTACTCCAGATCTGAAACCGCTATATTCATTTTTTTAACTGAACCTTATTCTTTGTTGATGTGACATCTATGAAGGTCACAGATATGTCTGTGTGTTGCCGTACGAAAGGAGACAGTCCAAAGAGATAGTCTTCAGTAAAAAAAACCCAGACAGCTGAATCAGAAAAAGTCTCCCGGTACCACTACGCACGTCCCTGTACTCCTCCATCACATGGACTGTAAATCCGTGAGTCCAGCCATGGATGTACCGTTCATCCACCCCTGAACAGTTCTGCTGAGATTGTCAAAAAAGTGGGGTTTTAGTACAAACGGTGGTAATGCCTTCTGTGACATGGTCACAAGTCTATTCAGAGCCATTTATCAGGGTTGTTTCAGTATTTCAGAAGTAGTAGTTTTCTATAAATCTTGAGAAAACAGAAATCGGACTAATACTCATAATATGCAAATTTGTATCTTGGTCCATGAAATCCATGAAATTACTCGTAGATTGGAGAACAACACTGAGTAAAGCAGGGTCCCCACTAACTTTAACTGCCTCCACTATTCACCATTTTCCTTATTGAATAACAAGAGCTTCTTTTCTGTGTAATTAAAAGGACAACAGCTGGTTACTTATTCATAACGCCAAGAATTCCCCAGATACAGAGGAGTGAACTTGGCAGCGGTGTGGAATAATCCCATGGTCAGGAACTCCCTCGGTGGGTGCAGATGAATCCACAGCCTCACCCAGGCTCAGCAGTGTCCCAGAGACCCCGCGGGTCGGACACGTCCATGGACCTGGCTCTGCTACCCGTACTCGGGCTTGGGGACTCCTGTCAAACGGAGAAGAAATATTGGACGGTGGTGTACTCCTCTTTGTGGGTTAAATGGCAGAATCTAGCCGTCTGCTCATACTCAACCTTTAAGTGTAAATTAGCATCAAGAAGCACACCCCCAAATATTAAGAAGATATTGATTGAATAATAACTCCATTAAGTAAGGTAGCATCCGCCACCTAGGGAGTCATGCAAGAAATGCAGGGAAACACCTACGTCATTAAAACTATAAATAAAATTTTCCTCTTAAATGTAGACAGTTCATATTAATTTTCACCTGCATCTGCCATGAGGCAACCTGGTGTCTGTGCTGAAGACCCACCACCAAGGAAGGGATGCCACCCTTCATCCCATGGAAATCTCACCAATGTGGGGCAGCAGAGCGGGCCCGTGAGCACAATTTTGTCTTCATGGCAAATATTGTTGTTTTAACATTGAGAGAGAACAAAAGTGCACTAATGAGTTCTACTGAACAGGATGCGTGTTCATGTCTTGCTGATGATGTCCAAGCAGCAGCACAAGGTCCATGGGGATCAGTATATTGGAAGCCACCAGAGACCACTGCTTCGGTACTGGTTCCATTCTCCAATGGAGCAATGCATGTATGTTGCCTTAGTTTTTAATAGTTTCAATGAAAAATTCCTTGCCTACTCCTGTAGCCAAGCAATGAAGATGTGACTTTCTCTCTCACCAAGTCTCTGAATGAGGAATGGGTTTCAGCCCACACCTGTGGGCACTGCGTGGGCTGGGGCAGCCGGGAGGACTCACGTCTTGCAGGGCAGGGTCTGTCCCACCCCACCTGAGCAAGGAACCCTTCTGAGGTTATAAAAACCACACTGCTGAGTCTCATTTTTGGTTAATCTTCACTTTTGCTAACTGTTTTTAACCTGAGGTTGCTCTTTCTTTCCCATCTATCTCTGTCCATTTCTTAACATCTTGAAAAATAATCCAATCATCGCTGAAAATGCCAGGTCAAGGAATGAAAACAAAGAGTTTATTCCTTCCTCCGGTAAGAGCACAAATCCTAACGGTAGACTCAGCCCAACAACCTCTCGACCACCGCTACAGCAAAACCACAAGTAATTTATTCAATAAATTCTGCCTCATTTTCTTGTCACAAATTGCCGGTATTCACTATTCAGTTCATCACAAAGTAATTTCTGCAGACAATTCTTGATCTGAAGTTCATTTGTAGTTCATCTTCAGAATTAATTTCTTTTTGTTGGACACATTAATGGCATATTACTTGTAATTCTACTAATGAGGCTTCCAGCATGAACACTTGCATTTGCAAGTTCAAAATAGGTTTTATGAAAATATTCCCCACTTGGTTAAAATTGATTTACAAAAATGTCCAAGTAAATTGCTAAGTATTCATGAGAAGTGGATATAAAATACCCCTGAGCAAATATGAAATCAGCTCGCCAAATATTTCAGGGAGCGGTTTCTGGCTGGGAGAAAAGTGAAGCTGATGGGACTGCAGGGTCCTCCGTCAGTTCTCCTGTCAGGGGGAGCCGGTGGCAGGTGGGCTGCTGCGTCAGCAGCACCACTAACGCCAGCCTGGTCACTGCCAGCTTTTAGGTCTTTCCACAATTGTCCTTATAATTCCTCCATCCTAATGATAACTGCGGTCGCGTTTCACTGGATCAAACATGTAAGAGCTCAAGACCATTCTTTTGTTCTCTGGGTAAGAGAGACGTGTGTAGGCTATGGGAGATGCCAGCTGGTGCTGGGTCTTTCTTCTTGCTGCTCTTTCCCCGCCACGCCCCAGGGATGGGAGTTTGGAGGCCAGGAGGGTGGCTGAGAGATCCCTGTGCATCCACAGGGGCTGCTCGCTGGCCCTGCTGGCAGCAGCCCCCCATCCCCGGCTTTGCATGGAAGAATTCCAGGGCTTTGCATAAACCTAAGATTTTGTGGTTTCTGGAATACTGTTTCTTTTTATGGGTTTCCTTCTCTTCCTCTGTGACGCAGGCCATGCCATCGCTGTGTTCAGCTCGAGGTATCTGCTCCCGCCCGCGGCAGCTGAAGCTCTGGGCATCGTCAGCTCCTGGTGACCCACAGGGTTCCCTCAGACAAACTCGTTTCTCTGATGCATCTGGTGAGTGCTCCTCCCTGACTCTGTTTTCCCAGTACCATTCCAGGTCACATGTTGTCTCTTAGCAGACTTATTTTTAAACGCTTTAAATCTTTATCTACAATTTCTCATGAAGATCTTCCTTCATTGACTTGGAAGCCATTCTGTCGGAGGTGTTTACTTCTTGGTGTTAAACGAATAGTGAGTTAATGAGCGGCTCTACTTCTGTATTGAATCTTTGTGACTTTTTTTAGTTCAAAATCACAATCAATAATCCCTTGATCAAGAACATGGAGATATTAGACAATAATATTTTTCATGGCTCTATTGAGAACCAACGTGTTTGATGCTTCCGTAGGGACGCCAGAAACAAAAATGGGGTTATTTTTGTCAGAGCCTTCACCAGATTTCTCTGAGCTCTGTGTCTATTGGAAAATAAAAGGCCTTATTTAAAAGATATAACCTTTACCACAGAAGTCCCTGCCCCTGAAGACAAAGACAGAGCTCATTAAGGTCTGAGTCGATACCCTGGCTCTGGGTGATGAGGGGTCACTGATTGCATCTGCACCGCTTTGAAGGCAACCCAGAAGCTGGCCTTCGGGTGAAACACCAGTGCCTTTGCTGTTCTAGTGGGAATGCTTCTGCCATGGCTTTGTCACCGGAGCTGGTGGGGCTCGCGGGGGGAGCTCAGCCGGGCACAGGATGCCATGGCATGAGCCGAGTGGGCTCGCCATCCTCCCCGGGCTGTGAGGATCCAGCCCCGGTGAAAGGTCTGAGCCGGGCAGGGCTGTGCGTGGGGCGAGCGGGTGCCGTGCCGCCATCCCCGGGTCCCTCCCCACCACCGATGCACTGATGTAACCCTCAACCAGCAGCGCAGCCCGCACAGCCAGCAATACAGACCATCTGGCTCATTAAGATTTCGTGTTGCAATATCATAGATTTGTCCCCGTGGAAGACTGTATATGTAAATGTGACGTGCGCTTCCCCGGCTGCTGGTGGCCAGTGGGGAACTTTGCTCCAGTAAAACTAAAATCAGCTGAGCAAGTCTCTCCTTAATCCTCTCTTATTCTTTGAAACAGCCAGGGCTCAAAGGGATTTGCAGCATGTTTCTGAGGATGAAATACTGGTGATTAACATTCATGCCAGGGCTACTCCTTGTGCATCTTTAGTTTTGGTTACACAAAACAGCGGCCAGATTAAGGGGAAGTGCCAGGATGGCAGGGGAACAGGTAACATGCCTGCGGGACCCGGATCCTGCAGCCTGGAAATGCTTCCATCAAGTTCTGCTTGTGGCAGAATAGCTTACAGGAGATCTGTTAGTACTGGGGGTACATATGTTAAAATAAACTGCATAGAAATAATCAGAGGTGGACAAGAACTGACAGCTCCGTGGGGAGGTTAAGGCTTTATGCTGCCCTGTCATGCCATAGGTCTCAAAACAAATTGCACTTTCTGGAGGAGAACTTGTGTGAGCTTGTGTTGCTCTGATTTTTGAAAGAATCAAGGAATATGGAGGCGGCTAGAAAACTGCCAAGGCTCGTTCCAGAGCAATCTGGGAATTCAAGGAAGCGGTGACGTTACTGTAAGGCAGCAGATGCAGCCTGATGTGCTGAGCACCTGCGCTGCTGCATCCCACCTGGGAAGGGGCAGCCTGAGGCTGGGCAGCCTTAAACCTCCTCTCCCCCCTTGGTAAAGCGCTCGGGGTGATGTCCTTGGCAAACTGGGCGCCCCAGAGATCTGGGCACCTTTGGCAAATTGGGCGCTCATCATGTGATTACGCCAGGGATATTGAGAAAGAAGATTTGCCAAGCAGCAACAACATTTCCCAAGTAAAACCTGGACATCAGTATTTCACATAATAGCTCATCCTCCAAAGAGCTTTTATTCGTGTTTTAAACTTGGCCTTAATCCTGTTGTATCTACTTAGTTAAAATGAGTAATGACAGATCAATTGGAATGTTGATTGAGAAAGTACTGAAAGGTTTGGCTCCAAAGACGGAAAATCTGACTATCTAACAACAAAACGCAAAGACCTCTCCTTAGATAGTAATGAAAAAATATCCCGTAAGTGAGCCTGGGTGATTCTTTACATATTTCTTGTTCACTCCTTAGAGAACAATCTCTGTCCCTTAAAAACAGGAGACAGAGGAGAAATGGGAGAAATGTTCTCAGCGCGGAGCTCCAGCTGGAAACCGACCTCCACCCACCCCTTCCTGCCCTGCGCCTCGCGCGGCGGAACTGAGAGTGGTCGCAGTGTCACTCCTTCAGTTTTACACCGGTTTGTGACAATCCTGAGAGGCGGGAGTTATCACGTATTCCGGAACTGGGTCTTCACTTGGTCCAGGGAAGGCTGCAGAAATTCTTCTGTTGATTTCAGTCAGTGAAGTGTCCACTAACTTCAGCAGAAATTAGCTCAAGTTGGCAATGTCAAAACATGGGCACATATATTATTAATTTTACAGATTTATATAGTTATTTTGCATATTTTAGAGCATAAGCCTTTTCTATAATTAGGTATAAAGACTGTTTGCCTTTAAGGAAGCAACAAAATAAATCAAGTGCCTTGATAGAAGTCAGGAACTAGTGCTTATCCACGATTAATTACATGCTACTCTTAAAGTAAAAAAAACAAGCCCAAACAAAACCAAAAGAAGTTGTTTGTGTTATGGATAACAAAAATGTAACTATTTTCTTTCAACAGCATGTATTGTTAACAGTGACCCAGAGAGATTTCTGGAGTTTTTAAAAGGACTTATCTTTGGAATTCAAGGAATTTGGGATTTTGTAATGAAAAGTAAATTATTTGGAAAGGAAAATTATAACCATACAAGAAACCTCTTGTCCTGATACAAATGGCTCAGCCCAGCAGCGACGCAGTGTCCACATCCGGATGCCAAGACACGAGAGGGCAATAGAAATAGCACACTGTGGCTCTGTGACCTGCCAGAGCAACCGTGAAAAATGGGGCAGCGCCAGCATAGGAACAAAACCCCACCAGCAACCCAGGACGACAGCGCTGCAGAAACAGCCAGGAGCTTCTCAGCTCAGGCATCCCCGAGGGAGAGGGTTTAAGGAAGGGTGAGCCACGATGCGACAAAATTCCGGTGGGTTCACATCTGGGATTGTTACTTATTACCCACCTCCTGTATGTGCTAGATATCAGACAGCTCTTTACACAAACAGCAAAAAACAGCACTAAGCACAACAAATTATCAAACTGACATTCATTTCTGAGGCATTATACTGCTGACACTCACTGTGAACTGGTATTCCCAGCCGCTGCTGCTGCGCACCTTTGGGATCAAACCTCGTCCTTATTTCTATTCAGCAGGTCCTCTGATATTATCACCTAAAACTATCTTTTGATCCAAAAAGTCAATATCTAAATCCGCAGCACCATGGGTGAGAAGCTTAATATTTCCTTACGCTGCAGAGCCCAGCGCATCAAAGGCTGATGGGAAGCGATGGTGCGACCAGAGGCAGCTGGAAGGGCAGCGATGGGCTTAGGGGCTGCGGAGCCGGAGGGAGAGCAAACGTCCTCCTGCTAAAACGCATCTTAGGAGCTAAGTATTTCTGAAGAGAACCGGAAGGAAATAAAGCGTACGGGTTTGAAGCTCTGTTGATGTAAGATGGTCCTGATGTATCTAGAGAGACAGAGGGATTGCTTTGGGGAAGGCTGTGAGCTAGCGCTGGAGTTCTGGATGGAAACTCTTCTGCCATGGGTGGTAGTGGGCAGGTCATTTATTTCTACCCCCCCTGCTCTGCAGTGTCCATGGCAGCACTGCTGCAGGGGCATTCGCACTGCTCTGGGGCAGGAGGTGCTGGGCAGATGTGCAGCCCTCAGCAGACCGTCAAATGGGGAACAAACTCGTTTTCTTCCCCACGCCAGGTGTTGGACAGTGAGTGGGAGCCCAGCAGGAGCTGAGAGCGGCCGCTGCTTGGCAAAGCACGATGCCATTGCTGCATCATCTGGGCAAGGAGGTGACTGTTGTCTGTCTCCGAGGTAAATGGCTGGCAGAGCTGCGTCCCTGTACAGGTGCTGGGGCTCCCAGACAGGGCTGGCGCTGGCCCTGTCACATGCCATGTGCCACGTGCCATGTGCCACGTGGCATGTGCCAGTTGCCCTGCCCCGGTGCCCTCCAGCATCCCCGCACAAGCTGTGCTGGTGGCCAGTAGCAGGAGGTGCTCGCCAGAGCAGGATGTGTGACAACTGCTGCAGAAACAGTGGCGGGGAGAGCAGAGGGGATGAGGATGGAATTTCTGGATGCAATCCCTTGCCAGCCCTTTTTCTTAGCACAATGGCTGGTCAGAAGTACATCTGAAACCTTATCTGTTCATCATGAGGGAAACCTTCTGCTGCTTTATCAGTTTACTCTGATGCGATCGGAAAAGCTGACCACGAGGAGATACAGGAGTTTCACAAATGATTCATCTTTATTTCAGCTTCCCAGAGTGACGTAACGCGCCGTGACAGGCTCAGGGAAATATGAAGCATGAGGCATCTGCTGGGAAATGTAAAAGGAAGTTGCTGTTCCTGCCACTAAACATCTGTAAATATTAAATGGGCTTTACAAGTATTTTCCTAGTTGCTGAACAAATCTAGAACTTGAAACATTTAAAGGAAGGAAGGAGGGAAGGAGGGGAGGAAGGGAGGGAGGGAGGGAGGGAGGATGATACTGACACTGGAAACTTTTTTTTTAGACTTCTTTGAAAAGCAAACCCATTTACTTTAGACTTCATATGCCACCTGTGAAAGTAAAATGGCATCTGCCATTCTAAGATTTGTGGCTTATTTGGCCTTTCACTGCAAATTAATTATATAGTTGTTAATATCTTCGTGTCACTTTTTAGTTTTATTAGTAGTATTAATTTATAGATTCTTGAAATGTGATTTTGCAGGTCAAGAAGAGAAGCGGCCAATGATACTCTCAGCAAAGAAAATTAGTTTCTCTGTACAGCAATGGAAACACTAACATTACTCTCCAGCATAAAAAGAGTAGCTACAGACAAAAAAGGGGGAAGAAGCAGTGACTGTGTTTGAATCTCCCCAGTCAGAGAGCCAGCTCTTTGCGACAGGGACAGTCTTTTTGCTGTCTCCAGCATCCCCTGTGCCAGTGCCAGGGATAACACTGGCTCTTGGCTGGAGGTGGCTGCCATCCCCGGTCCCCTGCTCCCTGTCACAGGGTCTGACGTTACTCCCCTAAAGCAGTGGTGGAAGTTCTGCTGGTATAAATTCCTCTTCCTACAGGGCTCTGATGCTGAAACTTGGAATATTCTTGTTCCTCAGAGAAGCGGACAAGTGTAAATGCAGGGATACAGCAAAGCATTAGTGTCCCCAAAGCTATGACTTTCTAAAAAAGTTAATGTCCAGATAATAGGAGGGAGAATGAAGGGACAAAAGATATGATGGCTTATTCAGATATAGAGCTATAGGCATGAAAGAGATCCTTAAAGAACCAGACAGACTAATGTAGAGATGATATCTATGTTTGGGATACCTGAGCTGAGTTAATCTTATCTTTTATTAAAACTCCCTATTGCATTTATCTATTAATAATTAACTTTTGACAGGAGATATCTTTCTCCATGAATAGGTTCTGACTAATGTGAGGCACACTAAGGGGGTGAATAGGAAGCCCAGAGCCAGTCCCTGCAAGGCAGCGAGTGGTGGCTGCTCAGGTACTGTGTCTGTTCTCGCACATCAGTGCCTGAATTTGGGGAATTAGCTCTCACAGCGAAAGCATGCCCGTACTGGTATTCTGCTGCATGCTCAAGGGTATGGCAAAGCTATAAAATGAGGCCCCACAACATCTAAATAAGTACTTTAGCTCTTTATCCTGTATCCCATCATAACCAAACGCTGGCAGAGGGTGTCCCAGTTGAGCAGCACGGGGCAGGTGAAAGGCTGGATGGACCAGCAGAGGCAGAGCAGCTTTTCGGTGGCACTCGGAGCTCGCTGCCGTGCAGTGAGACCTTGGGGTACAGGCTCGAGTAGCAAGAGTCACTGGGAGGGGGCCACACGCCTCTATACCAGCTTTTCCGGAAACACTGAATCAATCCTCTGCTAAGCCAGGAATCAAACACTGCATATTCCAAAAGGAGATGGCGAATGCCTGGGATGAGCCTTCCGAGCCAGCTCTTGGCTGCTGCTCAGTCTTGTCTTACCTTCAGGGCACCATTAAATTAATGTACTACCTCCAGGGCAGCTCTGAGATGAGGTTCTACTTTAGTGAGATCCCACCTTCCACCCTTAACGTTTCTTCCATTTTTACATCAGGCATAATTTGAAAAGGAGGGGTCAGGGCAGAGGCAGAGCCCTGCAGCGCCTCCCAGGGCAGGCTGGCACCCTCCCCAGGGCAGGAGCTGCAGCGCTGCTTCTGCGGTCGGGGGGCGATGAGCTGTCGGCGCTGGGATTCCAGCTTGGCCCTGCCATACAGCTTTTATTCAGTGCTGCTTTCTTAATTAGACCATAGCCCCTCACAGGCAGGACTTACTTATAATGTTTTATTTTGTATTTATTTATTCTCACTACATGTGCAATGATAATAACAGGTAGCTTAAGGACAGACTCTGTTGATTCCCATTCCTTGCCTCCACTTCAATGCCTTCTCTCAGGCATTATCTAAATTAATTCTTTATTCTTTACCCAGCAATGATCAAACACAGATGTTTCATAAAGGAAACCCTGGAGCAGGCAGCAGAGCTTGACCTTAGTTCTTTTTAAATCAATAGGAAAACCCCCAGAGAACTGAGCATAAAGTAATCTCTACGCAAACTCCCTCCTTAGTCCTCAACAATTAGAGGCTGATTTACAGCCCGAAGGCTGAGATGTTTCACCTATTAGATTGGCTACTTAGATACCTCCGTTCTCCTTAGACAACAGTGCCCGATAGAGATACAACGTAGGATTTTGAAAAAAATCAATGTTTGTACAATTAAGTTCTTTTCTTTCATACTTATCATTTACCTCCTCTTACAGTTCGCAAATACTTTTAAAACACGGATAGTCAGATTTTTTAACTAAATTATATGAATGTGAATATTTTTATTACTCCACTGGCACATGTGGATTTGACCAAGCCAAATTCAATTTAGTGTGCCTTTAATGACCTTTATGAGCCAGCTTAGCCGTATTCAGATGAGTAATCAACAGTGGGATGACATTTGTTAGAGTGCATCAATTTAAGTCCAGGATGACTTTGCTGTCTAGACCACAAGGATTAACATTTCCTTTTATCTGCAAGATCTCGGGAAGGACCGAAGTGATGTCCCAAGCCAGCTGCAGACGTACATCCAATGCTGCAGTCGGGAACCGATTCATTCTGGAGAGCTACGGAAGTTCTACTTCTACTCTACACGTACTGGTTTGAGGCAGACGCTGACATATTTGGGCAAAGTTACACAAGACATCTGTTAAGAGGATTGTAAAGTGAAGCACAATATCCTCAATATTAGACTAATATTTCCATTCTTAGGTAATCCCCCTCAGTAAGATTTCTAGTGAAAGGAGTATCAGTAAATGGGAGAAAACCTTCTACGAACTGACTTTTTGTTGTTGTTGTGTGAGCCCGTATTGCGCAAAAAAGAATTGAATGTATCTGTTTGACGGATTATTTTTCATAGCAAAGATGAGCGGAACAATAATGTCGTGTGAGGTGGGACAAATATATGGAGTTTCCATTATTGAATATGTGACAAAATCATTCTTTTTCCCTTGAAAGCATAGCTGAGAAAATGTAGGCAGTGGGCACCGGCATGCTGCAAATGTAGGTGTAATGAACCAAGTGTCTTTTGTGATTTACAAGAACAAGCGATGCTATTTGTTTATCATGACACAATACTGGAGTTTGGAAACACAAAAAGAAGCATTGTTATCTAGATTATTTCTACATGATAAAGTAATGCAGTGCAAGAGGGGTTGAACTGCAGATTCAAATGTTGCTGTGGATGCAACATCCATGTTACACATATTTGGGGTTTTTCACTCTAGCAGATGCTCTGCGGAGTACCACATTGGCAGCTGGAGCACAGAGGGGATGCTGCTGGAACACGTCTTCTGGTTTCGTTTTATTGGAAAGTGATCAACACTGCCTTTCAGAAACCGCTCTGTGATGCAAACCGAAAGGGATTAAGTGAGAATGGCTGGGAGGCTCAGTTCAGGGGTGGTCTGATGTGCATGAAAATGCAAACATGGGTGCACTTATTCAGGGTCAGAAAGGAGAAGCATCCAAGTGCATAAAGCTGAGATCATCACCACCACTGCAGACTCGGCATCCTGACCTCAAAATGAATGAAAGTGAGATTTTACTCACCTATTACTATTCAGATTATAGTTGGGCTTTTGGGTTCCAGCTCTGAACCAGAGTGATCCATATGATTTTCCAGGCAGTTTGGGGCCCCGTGGGCACGGTGTCCATGGACAGCCTCCTCACACCGAACCTGAGGTGAGAGAGAGCATCACCAGTAATCATTGAAACTTGCACGCTTGACTGGTACGACCGCTAGCACACTGTAAGTGTTATGTTTTAAGTACATCTTGACTGAATAGAGCTAACATGTGAAGCTGTAACATTTACAAATGTTTGTATGTGTCTTGTTGATCCTTTCTTTCTCTTTACTTTCCTGTGATCGTTGTACAACATTTTCCCAGTATTCCCTGCGCTACCATTTCACTGCTTCCTTTGCAATAACGTGTTTACTTTTTCCGTATGCTAAGCCTGTAGGCAGTATTGAAGCACCAAAGTCTCTTCGGTTTCGCCATTCCCCCCCTCCCTGGAAGGTAGGGCTTGTGTCCCTCCTTCCTCCGCACCCCAGCCAATGCCCCGCCAGCCCCCGGGGACGGTGCGGTCATTGGCAGCCCCCCACCAGGTGGCACTCTGGTAAAACGCTGAATTTCAGCAGGCTGTTAAAATACTGACCAAGGGGCTGGATGAACACAAACGCCAAATTTTTAGGGATCTTTACAGGTAGGAAAATAGGACGGATTTATGGGAAGAGTATTGATCTCTAAAGGAACCGAGTCTGCTGTAAATGATATTTTAGAGGATTTGCCTGTTAATACAACTCTGAAAAGTGCATTTAGTGCTAACTTACATACATTTTTAAACTATCTGAAGCTTTAGAGCTCATGAAGAAAACCCAAGGTGACTACAGTATTTATGAATAAAACTTCATTACTTGATGAAAAAGCTTGGGACACCACCTTATTTAGAAACTCGCAGCAGTGCAAGCAATTATCTCCAGGCAGAGTTCTGTAAACCTTTCACGCTCACAGACACAAGGGAAAGGGTAAACGTGTGAGGATTAGTTCCAAGATTACCCCCAGCTGCTTTGTTTCCTTGCACTGACACTTCGGTAGTTCCCCTTTTTAGTGAAGTAGCTAGCTCCGTACTTCTCGGGACTGAAAGCAAAACCCACTTGGTTTTAAATGCAAATCATGTTTTAAATCCCATAATGTTAATGTGAGACATCTGAAATTTTAAAACACTGATATGCATTCACAATAGGAGGATAATTAATATCAGTGTTTATATAGTATCTCTCATTGCACAAGATCCCAAAAGGACTTTGCAGATAATATCCTGCAGAAGCTATTGCAGCCATAACACAAAACAGCTGGTCCATGGCCATTTAAAAATTCCATTTTAATTCCCGCTCTGCTCCCCCCTAAAGTCAATGGACTGTTTTGCCTTCCAGAGTTGAATTAAGCCCTTTGTTTTCTTTTGGTCCTTGAAAATAAGAGAGAAATGAATTACGATAGTTTTGTTCAGCGCCTCTTGCAGAGACCAAGTTTTAATTGCCTATGCCCTGCCCAGATAGCCGACTGGCACAGCCCGGAATGCGGCGGGGCTTTCCAGAGGACATACAACCTGATTAGAAACAGTGTTTCAGGGTGCAGCGGGACATCTGGAATTCCAGATAAGTATTACAAGGCTTCATAGCCTTGACAGAGACCTGAGCTTCTGAGTAAACCTGCATATATTTGTCAGCAGAAAACAACCCCCAAGAGTGTTCACTCTATATTCACAAAATCACGCAAGTCCCCCCAGGTTGATTGGGGTAATGAACTCAAAAAGCAGAATTCTTCAGTACCCCTTGACCAGCAAAGAACAAGTCCTGGGAATAAACTCGTGTGCATAGAAGGAACGTGATTCCTTGAGCTGCTTTTAACCCATAGGGGATGGACTTTGAACTCTGGATCTTGTGCATTTCCCGCTGGCGTTCTGTCCTGGTTTGTGACGCAGCCGGAGCCCGAGCGGGGCCGGTGCCATCGCTGAGCGCTGGGAGCACTGGGGGTGCTGGGAGCTGCCTCCCCGGGCTCCCCAGAGCCCCGCTGTCGCCAGGCTGCCAGTGAGCAGTGCCCCGGTGTGGCTCGTCCAGCAGCAGCAGGGTGGGACATTGTCCAGCCTGGGTGGGGAAGGGTTGGCAGAACTGGCCAGGCTATCTCCTGTTTCCACCACTTTTCCGCCTGCTCAAGCTTGAGAAGACTTGCAGGATGCTTCACTCCGGACTCGCAGGCTGTATCGGCTCGGCTGGGGAGCTGGGACTTCATCGCTAAAAACTGCACACATGGGAGCATGAAAAATGGAAACAGAAAGGTTGCTCTGGCAGGTGCGGTGGAGTTGTTCAAACCCAGAAATACCAGCTGGCTGGAGACCTGCTAATAAAGGTTTTCTTTCTTGTGTTGTCTGTGTCATCCCCCCAGACATCCAGCCAGGAGCATTTTTCAGCAGAAGGATGAGTGGATAGATGCTTACGCTATTCCTGCCTTCGTCCTGATCAATCTGGTGGGGTAAATCCAGTGAAGAGGAGCTCCGCATTCGGGCTGACTGTTCCATGATGCAGAACCTGGGATGCAGAAACAGCGATGTTGATATAAATTATTTTCTCCCCATCACTATGAGATGCTCAAAGCTGAGGCACTTTATTTAACAACACTTTGGCACTTTCTTGAGAGGTGCAAGGTAAGCCTTCCTACTTCTGCAGTCAAAGGATGCAAACAGCTTTTTGGGATAATACAAAGGCAGAAGAAGACAAAATTGGGTCAGAGGCACAAAAGTCTCTGAAGTCTTTGAGGAAAACTTCCCTATTACTCTGTGCCGTAAACCACTAGGTATATGAAAGGAGATGGAGGATTAGGGGTAGAGAACTGTCTAGGAAGGAATGAGAACGGGAAGAAAGGAAGCTTGGTAGTGAAGAGCACGATAGAATGTGAATTATGTAAGCAAATCAGGCAGAAAATGAAAATAATATACAAAAGAATTGGCTGGCAAACTCTATTAGAGATGCAAAACATTTCTGTCTAAATCTACTTTTATTTCTGGTGATCCACGGAAGTGAAAGTTAAAATGCACACCACATCCCTCTGTCTTTCCTGCCTGGTTCACGACTATGAAGTACAATGTACAGCTCCAGCGGCACCCGACTGCTTTAACCGAGAATCTGTCCCTGGAAACCAGCATGACCCCTTCTGCCTTCCAAAGCTGCTTCCAGCCCTTCCCCTGCAAAGGGACAGGACAGCTAACTGGGGCAGACAGTGTATGGCTCCCAATGATGCCATCTGTATCATCCTCCAGAATTTTTCAGATTGCTGTTAATACCTCAAGCAGTGATGCTATATCCCTACAGACAGTAAACTGAATGAATTTTGCTTTTCTGGACATTTTCCTTTGCTGCCGCCTTTTTAAAATGCTAGAGGCCATTCAGAGAATTTGCTGAGGGCAAGCGCTGCTTCAATTGCAATGCCTTTGCCACCAATGATTTTAAGGCAATATAAAAGCCATCTTCCTTATGTCCTTTTACATCTTGCAGACTGTGAATCTCCCCAGAACTGATCTGGAGAGCAGCATTTTCTTTGCCTTCATGTTGTCAATGGTGAGACGCCTCATTCTGCTTTGGGGGATTTTGGCAGGTGACTCTCGAGGGAAGGATTTCCACTCTCATTCCTGCAAAACCACCCCAGGAACAGCCAGAGAACGTCAGTCTTAAGTCAGAGGGAGGACCACTGCAGTGGCAGATATTAACTTATCCAAATTCCTAAAGGATTAAATTTCTCTTAATTCTGCTAAAATCTTAGTGGTTACTAAATTACTATTATGAAATTATCCTTAAAATTATTTCCAATTTTATATAAAGCATATAGAACACTTTCCTTGGCAGAGCCATTCAAATCACGTTGCACATCAGAGGTTGAGTTTAATTCTTTGTGAATTTCTGTGGTATTTCATGAAGGGGAGAAAGTCTTAGCACGACATTCTTTCTGGGAATAAATTAGTCAGCCCCAGTATCTTCAAATGGTTTAAAATGTCTTCCTATCAAATATGCTTCCAGATTTAGATGAAACATGTATTGAAGGAAAACCTTCCAGGAAGCTTTTATGTGAAGATCAGGGATTACAATGGATGCTTGGATTGCAGCAGTAATATGCAGGAACATACATAGCTACAAAGAGATACTAAAGGTGTGGGAGAAATCCCGCTGCCGTTGCAGCGAAGGGCAGAAATCCTTTCTCCATTTATTTCATTGGTAGCAGCATTTCACCTTGAAGCTGTGGTTCGTATGTGACAAATCCCTGTGTATCCTCCACGGCGATGAGCAGTGGAAGCCCCGGCTGCAGGGAGGAGCTGTGCCACGGCCAGGTCCCGTATAGGTCCGTGTGGGCGACAGGGGTCTGCGCTTCAACAGCCACAGGGCGCAGCTCCGGGAGACAGCGGGACCAGGGAACCTCATCCCAAAGATCCTGTTAGATCAAAAATACGAACTGTGCTTTCAGATTCAAGGGACAGAAAGTAATGAGATATGTTTGGGGTTAGTCTGTAATTTTCAATCTTTTTTTTTAAGTTTACACTTGACAAATCCCTACCAACCTCATATGACCAGGCTGTTAACATGAGCACGCCATGCTCTGAGCAAGGCATTTCCTGCAAGGAACATGGCAGAGAAACATCTTGGAAAAGCTTAAAGAAAGCGGCCATGTGATAGCGTTGTACTGCTTCTAACTGAAACACTGCTGTAGCTGCATACTTTGGGTGCGTTCTGAAATCTTCTGCCATCGGCCGCGTGCTGAAGAGAGCTGAATGGACCTGATTTACTTCAGCAAAAAGATATTTGCTTCAGCAAGTTACTTGTATCTGAGCACACTTTCGGGGGATAGTTATTCGTAAGGCTTTCAAAGGAGTCTAAGGGCTTCAGTCACGTAAATCCTGTTGAAATTCAATAGCTGTTGGGTCCTTCTGTGTTTGAATTCAAATACAGTTTGAACTTGCCTTTACGCTTTATCTCCTTTTCTGTTTAAAAAGTACCTGCTGCATTTGACCTTGTGGATCATAAACCCTCTTGGGTTGATGTGAATTTGTGGCACATCCATTACTGCCCTCTGAATTTGGTGGTGTTTGCTGGACTCTGGTAGATTACTATCCAACACTATTTTAATCTCTTCCTCCAAAGCAACTTTTTCATACCCCAGGGGCACCTTTTCTTTGGGGCTTTTACGTTATCGGGACTACGTGATGCTACTAGGAGCTCTGGATTGTCAGCACATTGTGAATTTTCTCATGAACATGCCACTGATACACAGCTATACTTTGCTTTAAAACCTCCTGTCCCCGAGGTGCTGTCTGACTGCCTGTCAGATATTTGCAGCTGGATGAGCAGCAATTTTCTGTAGCTGAGAATGGTGAAGACGAGGGGGAATTTTCTTTGGCTCCATGGAAGCAATTAGCTCCCACAGCTCTCAGTGCTGGGGGAGGATTTTAGCAACTTGACCCTTTGGTGTTTGGATCCAGAAATTATTTAGGTTTATTCTGTCATCCAGATGAAATTTAGCTTATCCAGTGCTTTCATCTAGAAGTGGCCGTTGCTGCAGAGGAGGGAGAGATGTCACACTGATTCTGCACCCTGATAATTCACTGCGGGTTGAATGTCCTGACCGACAGCGCAAGGAACTGGCTGCTGTGCAAACAACTCAATCCAGAAATACGCGGGGCTCAGCCAGCCGTCGCCCGCTTGCTTTCAGATTACAAAACTCTTAGTTTCTGCATCAGAAGCAGGACTGAAAATACCATTTTTATCTTTATTCCACTAAAGAGCACAGTTTCATTCTGGGATCCGGTGGCCTAGTGTGACTGAAGTAACAAGATAATTTTAATAGTAAGATATATAGGAGTACTTTAAGTTCTTGATATATCATTGCCAAAATGAAGTAGCTGCATTGATGAGCATATTCCAAGGCCTGGCCCAGAGCCTTTCAACACCAGTAAGAAGATTTCCATTTATTTCCTTTTTCTTTGGAAAAGGCACCTACAGAAACAAGCCAGAAAGTAAAGTGGATGAAATTGCATTTATACCTGAATGACTTAATATCTACAATGGAGAAATCCAATGGAATATCAGCAGTGTGCAGTCCATAAGGGCATATGACAGCTTTTTCATGTCATAGCAGGCATACACAGGAGGGGACACCTGAAGCTGCGTGGAGGACACTGAAAGTTTGGGTCCTTTCCTGCCTGGTTTATATCTAAGACAAATTTGCACAGCTGATTTGTTCACCCAAAATAGGCAAAGGCTGAGGGAATTACTCCAAAGTAACCAACAGGAATACCAGGTTGCAGTAACGAACTGTCAGGATGAAATATATAACAAATTATTTTTTTTACTGCTAGGTCTTGCCATCTTACCAATTCTGAAGGCTTTTCTCAACTGTTTTATTAACTTTTGAGATAAAATTTACTCTTGAGCAGAGAGTCGGTGACAAGGCAATGTAACCTAAGGAGCACCGGTACGTTGTCTTGAGCGTGAGTGCAAGTGGCAGGGAGCTGTGACAAGACCTGTCCCCTAAGCTCTTTGGTCTTCCCCTCCAGGTCTTCTGGACAAAGGACAACATCGCTGGCCAGAAACCACCGTTGCTTCCTTGTCAGCGCCCAGGCGGTGGCTGAGGAGCAGCTAGGGGTAACCTCAGGTTTTGCAGGCTTCTCCCCCCAGTCCAGCTGTGAGGATGCTGCTGCTTAGAACTGCCGGGCGGCTGATGCTCCGCACAACGCTGCTGCTGCTGCAAAGGTGCCGTCGGCTGCCTCTAACGGCTCTGCCGTGAACTTCAGCAGCAGGATGAAAAGGAAAGTAGCCCAGCAAGAAAATTACAATAAGTAAACTGAAAAGGAGTAAGTAACCATATTATAAATGGTTATTAAATAATTTACTTAGCCCCTTGGAGAAAGTGCTTTACTTCTGGGATCTGAGCTCGAACAACATCAATTAAAAATGACCTTGTAAAAAACATTTTAAAATTATTACCTTAGTTTCTTTAGTGCTGCTTATTGATAATAGGCAATTTGTGAGTTTGTTCTCTGTAAGACTCAGAATTTTTTGCACAGTTAATAACTGGTTTGGCACTCATGGAAGCACACTGCTTTATGGAAAACATTAACATGTTCTCACGGGTGGGGAATAGGTGTGTAGAGACATGGTTCGTGATCGCTTTTTTCAAACTGCTTTGTCTTTCTTTTATGGAGCCAACAAAAATATCAGAAACCTTCTGAGCAAAATGTTCAGTCACCTAGTTGAATAAAATATGGAAAAAGTATTTCATTGTGAAGCACAAATGAATATACTCATGGAGGATGTAGATAATTCTAATAATATTGCAAGACTGCTCTTTCTTCCCTCCTGAAGAACTTATCTCCTCCTCTAGCAGGGCGGATTGAAAAAGAAAAAAGTGTATACCGGTTGTTTTGGAGAACAGCAGCTGCATACCATTGGGGGAGTAAGAATTTCAAACCAGTGCTTTGGAAAAATATTTTTGCATTTGGCTATATGGGGGTATTTTGCTCCCCTTTAAAATACTGTTCCTAGGGGAAAAGACTTTGCTTCTACAGTTATCCTGTTGAGTCGTTCTATTTTACCTGTGCTTAAGGTATAAGATTACAAACACAGACTTTGGGATGTGGGTATTAATTTATTAGGGTTTTATAAACTTTAATGGTTGTACTGTGAAGACAAGAACTATTTACCAACTTTAAATTTTCAGTTAGGTTCAGAGGTAGGATACAGTCCCACGCCTTTTTCCAGAGGCTGATAGTGCTGGGCTTACGGATTTTGGTTCATTAAGACATTGGCACATTAATATTTTATACAATATGGGTCTACTCCGTGTGAGTCATTAAAGTCTGCACATAACACGCCAGATGAGCTGGATTATTGAAGTATGTTTGGTACTCAGTAATACCTTAGGACTCAGTAATGCCTTTGGTACTCAGTAATACCTTAGGACCTTTTGAAATGGCGATATTCAGGTGTTTGCATTTTGAGCCATGTTTCAGGGAGAGCCTGCACTATCCCTGTCCCTTCCAGTGTAAGTCAGGGGCCACTTCATTGGTGGGAAAAGTTGGAGTTACTCCATGATTCAGGCTCTTTGCTTTAGCGATCGCATCCCTCCACCTGCCATAGCAGAGAAGCCGTGACTTGGAGTTACTACATCAAACGTCCTTGTCCTAGCAGAAAGGGGAAGCGGTGGCTGCCAGAGCAGTCTACACCAAACCTACTCCAGAATTCACTTCCCAAAACGGCCCAAGACAGCGCAGATCTGACGACCTGCAAGTCATGCTGCCAGCCCCAGCTGTCCTCCCAGGCTTTCTCTGCAGCAGCAAGACCACAGAAAGGGAAGAAATAGAACATCGGAAGTCGCATTAGTTGGGGATTTTTTAACACTGTTGTAGTGCATTTTCTACTTGTTCCTGCAAGTTTGCATAGGTACTTTTTCTGTAAAAATTTATTAAAATAAGTCATTCCGTATCTGTATACACTGCATTTATTCAGCTTTTGGAAGAAGAAAAGCTAATGAGATAAAATACAATGAAAAGGCTTGTCTGGTGAGATTGCATTAGATGCTATTTAACATCTCTTTCCTTGCAAATGCCATTACAGCAGGTACATCTGCAGTGGAGAAAACCATACGCTTCTATCCCGCCTCACTAACCTCTTTCCAAACACAAATGTTCTGCCGCCTTCTAGCATACCGGTTCTCCTTTGCCTCTTACAAGTTTAATTAAAGATTAAGATCATAAAGAGATCTCCACATCAAAGAGATCCAACTGTAATTCACACAACCGTCAGGACTCCTGGCTATGAACTTGTTTCCTTTACCAGTACAGGACCCACCTGTTTAGACTCCAACTCTGCAAAGTGCAGAGCACCTGAATATTAAAGAGGTGTTTGGTGACCACAGGGATGGGCTGTAGCTTTGTTCGGAGACTGTCCATAGTCTGAAGCATTTATTCATGGAAAATGGTCCACATATTAAGTTTTAATACATCTTAATACATGTGGTCTGCAGGTGAGGGGCAGCCTTTGTAACCTTTCTGCTTAAACTGCCAGTAAATGAGGTAATTGGTATGGGATATATTGAGCTGCATGTTAATTTGACTACCAGTAGTTTCATCCAAAGACACATAAAGTAAATGGAAAAGCTCTTACTGACCACAGTGAGGTTTGGACAAAGTATTTTTTTCCAAAGATCCATCGAATAATCCTGAGGTAACAGTAACCTTGAGCTGTTCCTGACTTGAGCCATGTTTCAACCAGAGATACAGGGAGGGGAGAAGTTCTAAATTCCACCCCGTCCCCTGAGCCATGCTTTTCTTGCCAAGTTGATAGTTTCAGCTCCTGTTTGGTGCAGTATGATTATTGGTGTCACAGCTCTGTTTAATTATAGATTTTCAGTTACATAACTCCCCTCTCTTGAAGGACTTCCTTTTCTTCTGTTAAGGACTTCATGAGTCGAGACTCTGACCCTGATGGTTGGGAAGTACATATATGTCCAGGGGAAAAAACGTCTGAAAGCTTGTTCTGGAGAAATGAGTCTCTGAGAGACTTGAGCAGCGTAACAGCCTTCATGCATCATGCATGCAGACATTTCACACAGAAGCATGAAGCCATTATCCCTTTCCCATAAGATTTCCTATTTGCTTCAACTACAACATTGAATTGTAAATTTAATTTTAAAAAGCTAAGGTTCTTTTACCTTGATATTAAAAATCAAAAACAAAAAAAACCCACTCCATTGCAATTACAGACGTAATACTGTAGAGGATCCTGCTAGAAAGAGCAAATTTGTCTAGCTGACAGCCAGGAATCTGTTTTTGCTAATGATGTCCATGCAGCAAACCTGGTTATTTCATTAAGGGAATTTTCTTTCTCCCTTCTGAAAGGTGAAGAACATGACTGGTTCCTTTATCTACTGGATGTTTCCCTGCCTCCAGCAAAAAAAATAATAAATCTTGACTTTTAACTGTTTTTAACTGTGAAAAGGCATAACTATTTGGTAAAAGATGCATTCATAACTAGAGGGAGGAACTTCGCACAGGGTAGTCTTCATTATTCTCCCATCCCGTTCGCACCGCAGCAGTGCTGGGTTAATCTAACCCAGCGCAGGCCGTGCTCTGGCAGCCCCACGCCGCGCTCGCCTGCCTGCAACCGCTGGGACAGCACCTGAAAAATGATGCTACATCCCCTCACACTGCTGCCATTATCTGCAGCCGCGGAGCCTGCATGTCCCGATTCACAGTCCAATGAATCATCAGGCGAGGCTGTCTGTGCTGCTTGTGTCATTTTGTTTTATTAATGGCCAGTGCCTTTCATTGATATATTCCACATATAAATAACCAGATTGCAAGAACCAAACCAGCATAAGATGTCACAATTCGTTATGCACCAAGTGAGTTTCTAGCTTATCTGAAACCAATGAAAAACCTCCCTTCCTGTCGAAGGCAGCTAATCTGGAATTTTGTCCAAGAGATAATACAACCCAGAACACTTTCTGTAGTACTGACCACTATATCCTGTCAAATACTGAGGGCTATTATGTGTTCTGTAGCAGCATGACCAAATAAATCTGGACGGAACAGCTCTGGTTCTCTCTCCATCTCTGCACAAAGAATTCTATCCTGATAAAAACTCCAAATGCATCTGGTTTCTAGATTTGCAGAATGCCTTCTGTTATCCCATATGGCTACACGCTGTTAGCAGTACCAATTGCTCTACTGGCAGACAAGATTTCAAAAGGTATGCATAAGAAAAGGCATCCTACCTTTTCCAATGCTTTGAATTACAGAAAACAAAAAAACACTAAGGAAGTCCTAGAACACAAACCCTCATCCCTTTACCATAGAAGCAAAATCCATACACCTGAGTTTAGGAAGTACTGCTAGAAATTCTAAACAAACTACCTATTTTTAATACCTTTGTACTTTACATCATAACCTAGCAGGAACAGTGAACTGTCACATCCAAATTCTCCCATCGTTTGTATTATTCAACACTATTCATGTCTCTTTATGGAATGCCTGGATGGTCTATAGCTCTCAGCAACAATGGCTTATTTGTTTCATTCTTGCGTGGCAAAGACATAAATAAATAAATTTCATACTTCATCACAACCATCCAGAAGACCCTTGTACTACGGGCATTTTAATTCTTGTGATTGGCAGGTTGTGTGTTTATTAAACAATAGGAATTTTCTCCTCTTAATGGTGCAGATGGTGTGTTTTTCTTATGAGGCCTCACTGTGAAAGAAAAATAAACCTTAATTATTAAATTAATTTTAATTTTCATTATCTCAATAAATTATCCAGTTACTTCATTCACAATTTCTGCTCTTTGTAATTCAGAACCAGATGGGAAATAACCAGTTTACATTCAATCCCATGCTCATTACAGCTGGTGGCAGATACTTTGCAAGGGTAGAATCAGTTTTTGATGAAAACAGGCTTTTTGCATGCAGATCTGTTACTTCCACAAAACTCTGGAGTCTAGTAACCGGGCAGGTCATCAGCACAAACAGAGCATGCTGGCAGCATTCTGACAAGTTCACAGATATCAGATTGTAAAATATGATGAAATTACTTTATTTGCTGCAGACAACTTGGGAATTATCTATCTATCTATCTATCTATCTATCTATCTATCTATCTATCTATCTATTTATTTATTTATTTATTGCTTTGCAACTGTACTGCTTGTGATAATCGCCCATTCTTTTCCAAAGGGAGGCAGACAGGTATCTGAGATAAACATTGGAACCAATAACAGGAATATCCTTTCTCCAGAACATATTCTTTATTTGAGTCAATAGGTGATAACAGATGTAACACTTCTCCTGCAGGTCACTGTTTTCAGTCAGACCTACGTCAGTAATGACCAAGCACTATCATCCACCTTCTCCCGGGCAGCCTATGCGAAATAACGAATAGGTGGGGTTTGGGGAGTCCCTGGAAGACGTTTTCTACACTAGAGCAGTTGCCACAAATTAACTCAGTGGCAGTTTCAGAACGGCAGGGAAAAAGGGACTGGCACAGAAAATGACATGCCTCTTCAGCGTCGTGATTCAGTTCCTTCGTGGAGTCATGCTGATAGTACTGCCTGCAAGGATCATATTATGCATGAATTAAAAAGCAAATGCTTCTTCCCCAGCGAAATACAATCCTTCTACTCTTCTACAAATACTTTCATGACCTTCCTACTGATTAAGAATCTTTAGATTTCTCAGTGCCATAACAACTTTTGCCTTCACAAAAGTAAAGAGAAGAAAGATCCATTATCTAGATGAGTTGCTAAACTATGGAATCGTCTTTGGTTTTCTCAGACTGATGATGACTAACATGTTGAGGTGTTTGTACTGTGTTCAAGATATGCTGCAGTTTGATTACCATTCCACACATATGTCACGTGCACACGCTGTCATATGCAATATGAAACTGAAGAAATCCTGAAGAAAAGACAATCTTTCTGAAGAACTTTCTACGAGTTGGTCAGGGCCCAAGAAATGCCACTTGATCACTTGTTACGTGCCGTACTGTAGCTCTTCTCAAGCCTGTTTCACTTTTTTGTCCTTTCGCAGAAGTTTGTGCCAGGCAGGTGCCTAATGATTTCAGTGATAACAGAAGTGATGATACTGAAATGCCCCTCCGTATCACTTTGGAACCCAGGGCTGATTGTCTGGGTTTATTGTTTTTATCAAAAACCTGCCTGTGCAGTTGTCACTCAGTGGAAAATTTCAAATCTGTCACATTCTTCTTTTTAACATTCTTCTCCTCCTCTGAATCCCTTATGTATTGAGAGCAGCATATTTCAGAGACCCTTCCCTCCTTTACTTACATACTGAATACGAAACTTGATTAATTCAAGAGTCAGTCTTTGCATTCTGCCAAAATTCAGTCCCTATATTTATCAATTTAAATTTTCTTTTAATTAGCATAAAGTGTGACACACGGGAGCCCTACAGGGGACGGGGAAAGGAATGTTGTCTTTAAACAGAAGCTTCTTGAACTCTAAATTCCCTGTACTCTTTCTTTCACCTGTGGAAAACCCAGGCTCAGATCCCAAAGAACAATTTGACAATGTTTGCTCTGGTTTACTAAATCCATTAATTTCTTTTTAGTTCTCTAACATTCAAACAAATACGCATGAAATGCAATGTAGATATACAAATGCAGAAAAACCTGAGTTAATCTGTCTCTGCAATTAGCGTTGAACACTAAATGGCATATTTACTTTTAGATGTTACTCTGTTCTTTTCATATACCCACACAGAGATTCTTCTCAAATACTGTACCACAATGTACCCGCTTCTTGCCCAACACTAGGTCACTAGCCATGATTATCTCAGTTTGGAGACTTCCTTGCACCAGCACAGTAGCTCACTTGCACACTGCAGTTTCATTTTTTGCTGGTTTAGTGGCACAGCCTACAAGGCTATTTTATAATACATACATATTAAGATTTGTGTTTACCAGACGCTTAATGAGCCTCCTTGACTTCACAATGACAAATCATCCCATGCAGAGAGGCATGGGGTAGAAAGAAACTTCCCATCCTGCTAGGGAGGTGCTGGCAGACTTTGGAGATTTCAGGTCTAACTCCCCAGATTATGGTTTCATTCCTTTATTTTCTCTTGCTCACTTTTGATTTTTCACTTTAAATGGTAATGTTTGAGCTTCAGGCCCTCTCTTGAAACAGCCACCTAGGACAAACTGGTGATCTAAAACCCAGAGCCTTAAATTGTCCCGTGCGGTCAAAAACTACTACTCACACTGTGAGAAAAATGCTTCATGCTATGGCTACTATCACAATAGAGGAATAAAATGAAAATAATAAACGTGATCATTTATTGTATTCCTGGATAATTTAGCTTCAAACTGTTCTGTGCAGAGCAAGAGCAAAGGAATTAATCATTATCCATTAGCAAATCAGATTTCTTGCAGCATTTTTTTTAAAAAATCTTCTCTACTTGCAATGAGAATGGCTTATTTCAAATTTTTTTTTCAACCAGCGGCTCACAACGCTGCCTCCAGTTTACTCTGAACAGTTTCACCTGCCTGCTCTCCAAAACGCTCCTCAGGTGCAAGGGGCAGGGATGGTCAGCACCTGTCTTTTCTCCAGGCAGCTCCAGGCTTTCAAGTATAATCCCGAGCACTGATTTTACAGAATCTATCCTGTAAAAAATGTTTTTACTCATCTGCCAATGCCTTATAGTTCTAAAGAATCAAAAGTACTTTAATGAAATGTTTGAAGGTAAAATGAGATTGTGTAACAGTATAAAGGCCCATGTTTAAGAAAGAGAAAAGCAAGCTGTGTCTCAGAAAACGCAGCTGAAACATGAGCCATTGTACGATGTAGCAAAATTTGCCTGTTATCGTATAGATCATTTTGCTGAAAATTTTAAATACATTTTAGACACTTGCCAGGGCCACCTGCACCTGGCTGAGCTGCTGTGTTTAATATTCATTACTGTGCCAAGGCGGGCTGTTATATTTGGTATTTTAAGTGATGGAGTTTCAGGTGACGTCTGCTACCTCAGCAAACCAGCCACATTCTGGGCAAGGCCTCAACAGGGAAAATGAATTAATTTTGTACCTTGTGTTCACTCTCCCCAGTTACTCCTGAGACAGACACACACCCATCTCTGCCTGTGGCATTGCCTTCAATGCCATAGGATGACAGAATGGTTTGGGTGGAAGGGACCTTAAAAACCACCCAGTGCCACCCCCTGCCCTGGGCAGGGACACCTCCCACCAGACCAGGCTGCTCCAAGCCCCGTCCAACCTGGCCTTGAACCCCTCCAGGGATGGGGCAGCCACAGCTTCTCTGGGCAACACAGCAAAGAATTTCTGCCTCAGATCTCATCTAAATCTCCTCTCTTCCAGTTTAAAACCATTCCCCCTCGTCCCATGGCTCCCCTCCCTGATCCAGAGTCCCTCCCCAGCTTTCCTGGAGCCCCTTTAGGGACTGGAAGGGGCTCCAAGGTCTCCCCGGAGCCTTCTCTTCTCCAGGCTGAACCCCCCCAGCTCTCTCAGCCTGTCCTCCCAGCAGAGGGGCTCCAGCCCTCCCAGCATCTCCGTGGCCTCCTCTGGCCCCGCTCCAGCAGCTCCGTGTCCTTCTGCTGTTGGTGCCCAGAGCTGGAGGCAGCCCTGCAGGGGGGTCTCCCCAGAGTGGGGGCAGAGGGGCAGAACCCCCTCCCTTGCAACGCTGTGTCTGATGCAGCCCCTGACAGGGCAGCACACAGGTGCACTGGTAATGCCCAGTGAAATTGTTTCCAGCTGTGCCGCACAGACTGACTCGTGACCGGGGCTTCCCCTCCGCTGCCTGTTCAACGGGAGCTGCTGGGGGGTGATTGCTTCAGGTAGGGTCTCCTGCCCTCGCGAGTCACTGAGGGAGCCTGGGCCTTCTTCAGCGGTGCCGCGGGTCTCGGCCTCACGGAGGCGCCGGCGCCCGGCCCGGCCCGGCCTGAGCGCGGAGCAGCGCCGATACAGAGCCGAGCCGGTATGTCTCGCAGCGGTGCGGCCCTGGCCCCGCAGCCTCTCCTCACCCGGGAACCGCCTCCATCCCCACAGGGCGGAGAGAGGCTCGTCTCCTAACTCACCGGGGCCAGTGCGGGGGCAACAGCAGCAGCTTTGGAACAAAAGTGTTAGAAGTCGGTTTTCCTGTCGGGATTTCCGTCTCCCGGGCTAACGAGCTGTGGTGATGGCATCGTGCAGGTGGGTTTCACTTGCTGGTGGAGGGGGTGAAACCTGGCATGTGATGGAGCAGCTGCTGTGGCGGGAGGTCAGGTCGCGCCCTGTCCCCTTCCAGTAAGAAAATTGCCTCAGTTGTACTGTGCCTGCTTCCCCGTCTGTTGAAATGCAGATTATTATTTTATGCTAATGGGAGAAAAACAAAGCAAATATAAGGCGTATTTTTGTTTGTAAAGCTCCCTATGCAAATACTTCAAATTGTTCGTCTGCTATAAAAATATGAAGAGGCTTTGCCTGTGAGGAGTAAATGGTGAGGCTCTCATCGTGGGTTTTTCGGGGAGCCTGTGTGGAAGGGCAGAACCGTCCCTCTGCAGTGCTGGTCACCAGGCAGCGCTGCAGCCGCCATGCCCCTGTGCCCCGGCCTGGCCCCAGCTGGCCGTGTCCTCCCTGCGGGGCTCGCCTGGTGGCCAGTGGCTTCAGAAGGTCCTGCACTGGCTGGTCCCATCGATCTTCCTCCAGACCCCTCTCCCACCGTCTTGGGTCCTGACGTGCTTCCCTGAAAGCTCTCTGGTACTGGCAAAATCCCCTGTGGGGTTGCTGGTGTTTTTCTTCCCTCTTTCTTTTGGAGGTGGAAGTGTCTGATCAGAGTTCTAAAAGGCAGGAGGTATTTTAGAGAGACAGACCGACTGTGAAATCACCAGGCGCGTTTTGCTGATTTGTTAGCCCCGAGTCCAGCTGCTTCACAGTCCTGCTGCCTGCTTCTTGCTGTCAGATCTACATGACTGACTTACACTTTTAGGGGGTGAAATTGATCTCCTCAACAAAAACCCTGTTAAACAGATACAGTTCATAGGAAAAAATGTGTTTCAAAGAGGTTGGTGAGTGATGCTTCCTGGTACTTCCATAGCCTTTCTGCTCTCTCCTGGCCTTCAGGTATCTGTTCAAGTATTTCTGGGATGCTCTTTGAAACGCTTTTTTTCTTTTTTCTCACCAGGAAAGTAGCAATGTGATAAGAGAATGATGCATGCATGGAGATTGATAGCTTTGGGTCACTGTACTTCTCTAGCATTCAAAAGATATTCCTACTGTGGAAGGCCTAAATTAGACGCAAAGTGTAGAGTTCCAGGGCTGATAGTTAAGCAAGTGGGGGCAAAGTCTGGTTCATCTCTCTGTAGTATGTTTGGTCCTGTATATTCTGACAAGCTTTATTCACACTGTATTTATTATCTGAGATACAGTGAAATGAGAACCTGAGAGATCTAAAAGATGTCAGTTTGAAGATAAGTAATTTCACCATAGTCTTTTGCGGATCTCCTGGTAACCGTTACTGCTTTTCACAACAATACCCAGTAGAGTTCCATAGGAAGCATCTCAATTTTTTTGTCAGCTCCAGAAGCTTTACATTTGGCCTGACTGAGGTAATTTTGATGATAGCTTCTGTCTCGTTAGTGTAACTGACAGGCCTAGGTGTGTGACTCTGCAAATGCATGGTGTGATAGGGTATGTTGTGGTACCATCTTTTGTCAGATTTGCAAGTGACACTGAAGCCACAACAGATTCTGAATTTTTGTAGTGGTAGGATGCGCACTTTCACTTTTCTGATCCCAATTCAAGGTTGTAAGATTGAGTTTGCAATGAGTCTTTGGTATCCGGTAAGGAAAGAAATAGAGCTAAAATCTGCTTATGCTCATCTGGTGAGTTTGGCCTAAGAAGCGTGCACTCCATGAAGGCTGCATCTACGGTTTTCTAGGTGGGAGCTGGTCAATGCTTTAACTGTCTCTGCAAAATTCTTATTACTGCCAAGCTTTAGCATTGGCAGACATTGAAGAGTATTTTTCATAGACATGAATTTGATCCTACACGCACGCCTTTTCGAAACAACTACATCATGCAGAGTAATAAACTCATATCAGCAAAAGCCAAAAGAGTGCTTCATATTTTTTGTTCCACTGAAAATGTATGTCTTCCTTTTTCTGCAGTGCTTAACTGTAGGGCTTCCGTTGAGGTTTATTTGGGCTGCATTTGAAACTAGGGGCAACTTGGGATTTCTTGTAACACGCGTTTCAGAGATGCACCTTAAATTCTGTGTGAGGGAATTCGGTGACTTGGAATTATAATCTGTGCTTCCACCTAGAAAGTTAGAGGACCAAGACAAGCTACTGTGTGATTTGAATGAAGACCTTGGCAAGCAGCAAAATTTTTCCTGCCACTATCCTCGCCTACAAATGAGCTTCAAAAAAAGATGAAGAATAGGAGAAAGTCGTAGATATCAGAGTTCTTATTCCCAGTGCTTGAAAGGCCCCAGGCAGAAGTAATTGGAAAATACTTAAGATCTTACTGTTGTAAAATAGCCATATTTTGTTTTAAAATTATAGTGCAATAATCTTCTTTGATGTGAAGAAGCTTGGTGAATTTAAAAAATACTAATAAAGAGTAGTTAGGAATGGTTCTATTTTCAGTGGAAATAATCACATTACTCTTGCTTGTAATGTAGTATCTAATATTTACAGCATGGTGCTGCAGCATTCTTGCCTCTTGGAAAAAACAGTGGATCAGTCCCCACCAAGAGTGCAGAGCTTCCAGGTTAATAGTCAAGGCACTGTTATCAGTGAGGAGTTTGAAGGAATTGTAACAAATCTTAGATATTTGCTGCAGGGGAAAAAAGGTGCATAACAGTGTGGCTGGGCAAGGGAGGAAGGAGTTACAGTACTGCATTGCACTGATGGGAACAAGCTGAAACTCTGTAAGGCTGAATTTACTTGAAGAACAAAAGAAGGTAGGCACTGTTCTGACTTCTGCCATGACTGAGGAACAATGGTACATTGCAGGTGGTAAATGGTATTTAACTCGTCTCTCTTCTTTCGTATTGGGGTCTTCTGAATTGGTCCGCAGGAGGAGTTACTCTGGATGTGGTGCTCTGAATGGGCTTGCAGTTCCCAGCGGGTGTCGTTACAGAAGGGAGGAGCGCTTGGTTTGATGTGCTCCTGCGGGGCCTTCCTGCCATGTTTCAGCGTGCTCTCTGTGATGACTGCCGTGGCGGGGGCTTTTCTGATGGGATCTGGGGTGGGCTGCCCGTACCTGCAGAGCCCTCGGCACCTCCTGCAGCTGCAGGGGGATGTGCTGCCTGCCTGGAGCAGGTCTGCGCGGACATCCCCTGCGGTGTTCTCTGGAGCATCTGAAGCAGAGTTGCTCACGTGATCTGCTGAGGTCCTTCCCAGCTTTGCCTTTCTGTGTTTCCATGATGCTACTTGCATATTTTACCGTGTTTCCTTACAAGGGTCTCAAATAATTCCTTACACTTACATTTCTATGGCATTTTTGCTAAGAAGGTGGGAGTTATTCATTCTTCATGTATCATGATGTGTAGTTGGTGTCACAAGATTTTTTCATGGAAGGAGACAGAGAAAAATTTTTATGTGGTTTTTGGCATGTTCTTTGATCTCAAACTTCCAAGAGATTCAAAGGAAGGAAGGCGGCTGATTATATACCAGGAGTATGTAGGCTGAGAGCATAAAACTTCGTGATTTGCACGCTGTTTTACGTGAAAGGGAGGGCGAGATCTGCGTCTCGCTATGTCAAAGACAGTGATATAACTGTAAAACTTCAGAGACTTTGTGGTGTTCCTCACAAATATCTTGTGTTCTGATAAAGATTCTTACAGTACTTGAAGCAAATTAGCATCATCTAATTGGATAAATGACGAGAATGTTTACACTTAGTTTTTAAATACCTGTGTCGTATGACTTGGCGAATAACATACATTTCTGAATGTTTTCACGAGTGGCATGTTAATGCCAAAGCATATATTGCTTCATTTTCCAAAGTTCTGTCCTTAATCTGTTCACTGCATTTCATTACCACCTCTAGGTCATTAGTGAAGTGACGCCCAAGGGGGAAGAGAGAAATCAAATGACAATGTAGGTGATGTCTGACATTAGCCAAATGTCAGGCTTTCTGATGGAAGCATCAAAATTAATCTGAAAATGTTATACCAGTTTTAGTCATTTTCCTAAGAGATTGAAAATACAAGAGGCAGGCTGATGACATTTTGATTATAGTCTCAAATTGCAAAGACCTTACAGAACATACCTTCTCCTCTCACATAATTAAAACCTGCTGTCACCTTGATCTTTATTATATTTTCCCATGTCCTGACAGGCCTCTCGAGTTTTGCATGCTATTGATCCTTGTTGTTTGAGCAAATTTGACATGTCAGTATTGCTCAGATGAGCAAATGGCTCTTTCATTTCACATTTAAAGGTAAAGATGGGGGGAAAAACACATGGTAGAAGCAGCACTGTAAGATTATCGAGTAACTGGTACCCAAATAAGCACAAGAAAGTGAATTTGAGTCATGACTCATCAAAACGCTTGAGCATATGTCTAGCTTTAAGCCCTCCGGTTAATTCCGATAAGTGTGACTCCTGAGGGGGTCCCTGGGGCTGTCCTTAGGATCAGATATGTTGTTTGTAAAGACAGCAGCCCCACAGGCGTAGCCCCAGGTCACCTCCTGGTGTGTGCCAGGCTCTGCAGGGCTGAGCGTAGCTGGGCTGCTCACTGCATCAGCCCGTGGGTCCGAGAGCTGCCGCCGCCTGGCTGAGAGCCACCTGCGTCCGGGAGCAAGTCAGGATCGCAGATCCTTTCAAAACCACCCTCTGAGTGTTATGGGTATAGCCACGGGCTACTGTGACTGCTCAAGGGTGTCAGTAGGCTGCTGAATCCTGATCCAAGACCCTTCTGAGCCTGAGAAGTTATTCTTGTTCTTCATACTTGAAGTGAGGGGAAAAAACTTAACTATCCTATATAGTTACTATTTAAGCTACAGTAAATGCATCCTCAGCACCCAAAGAAGTCTATCAAATATATAAACCTCCTGATCTCAGGATTGGCAATGTCTTAGAGCAAAAAAGTAAAATTAATCCTTGCTATGGTGATCCTTGTGTGCTGCTGACTAGTCCAGCTTATGGTTCATTAGCCAGGGAGGGCAGAAGGAAAGCTGGCGGGTGCAAGCTGTAGGACACCATCGCAGCAACACGTTGCTTGAGCCCTGCTTTGGAAAGACTGGCTGATCCTCATACTGCAGACTTCCTTGTGTGGGTGCTTGGTCCGCAGTGGTGTCAGGTCTGCTGCCTCGCGTGTGCTCAGCCACAGCAGCATGCTAACCTCTGCGAACTGATGTGCAGCACTTCAAGAAAAGCCTGCCTTTCAACAGATGCCTCATTTTAGAGCTGCTGCTACTGCTTTATCTGCACGCTAACCGAAGAAAATGAATTGTGTGATGGCCAGAGAGAGGAAGATTCTTCCCAATTTAAACCATTTTAAAGCATATTTGGTTCTGTCATCTGTCGTAAACCGTAAAGCATCCTGCCTGAGTGTATTATAAAGTGGCATTTTTATGGTGACAGAGAGTATAATGGGCTCTAATGTAGTTGAAGGGTACTGTATACAGCTCTAGTGGTAAAATCGCAGTTTTACATGCGATGCAGTGGAAGGGCTTGGAAACCCTGGGTTCAGCAGCCAAACAGGTGAGATGCTTTGCAGAACAACTCGGTGCAGATCTTCAAGGGAGGGATTCAAAGTCTAATTTCAGAAGGAGACTTTCTGTCCCCTGTTAGAGAATGCTCGCTGTATCTTTGGCTCTAGCAAGGTGAGAAGTTAGTCTAGCAGTCTGAAAAATGGGCAGCTGTGGAGGTAACGAGTTCCCTCTGTATCACAAAATACCTGAGTGCATCTGCTTTTTCTGTACATGCTGCTCTTTGCAATCCCAGGGTTTGCAGTTTTTCCCCAATCACCCTTTCTGACGTACACGTATGAGGACTGAAATGATTAACTCTAAGTTTTGGTTTAAATCTCAGAATCTGGAACTTGCTGCTTACGTTATTGAGGATGTTTACACTAGTTGTATGAAAACAGAAAATCAATTATGTCTGTTGCGTCTAGCTCCTGAGACTGGAAATGCTGTATAGGTAGATGCTGTACAGCTGCAAGCGCCAGTAGGCTGTTTTAGTTCAACTGCTCTCATGAAAGACGTTTTGCTCTTTCAGATGTGCTTTCCTACTTTATTTCCTGCACAAATAGTTCCTCCTTTTGAATTCTTGACACTGAATAAACGTTATTGAAGCTTGGCAGGGTTGGGTCCTGCCACTGCATTGTGTTTGTGAAGTCTGACATCACCCGCTCTGGCAAGGGACATTCTTGAAAAAGAAATGTTTTATTCTGGATCCTCAGCTGAAACCCCAATTAGTTCTACAGGTGCAAAGAACTGAAGTATTACAAGATACTGTGAGCCTGTGGATGAAAACTTATATAAAATTATTGTGAAGGTTTGAGCTTTTGTTTGAAATCAGCAGTGAATATTTTTTTCCCCTCTTTCTTCCCTTCCTTTGTAACTCCAATCATCTTGGTGAAAACAGCCTCCTTTGCAGGCAATTGCGATCCCATTCCCCACCATTCTCTCTGCAGTCCCACAGCTGAAGCTGTGCGGGGTGTGTTTTACCACAAGGATCATTCTTGTGAAAGAAGAGATGCCTCTTCCCCTCCCACCTCATGGAAGCTGCTGAGCGTGGGTGCTGCATAGCTCATCTGATGTTCCTGGAAAACATTGGATGGATCGGGAGTGCTGTCTTACACGTGGGTGTTCTTGTAGGAAGAGCGGACACCCAGGTCAGCGTCGTTTGTAGCCACAACGTGCTGGGTTTCTGAGCACTTATCCCATCAGTGGGCAGCAGAAGGGAATTCTGTCTTGTAGGGCTCAGTCCATGCTGGCACTGAAGTGAGCACTTGGCGTTACAGATGAACTGGATGTCTCTACTGCGGGACCAGTAAAGCTCCTCTCTTCCCAGGAGACCTGTCAAGTCTTTATTGAGTCATCAGGATTCCCCCGCCCAGCTCTGGACAGGTGTGCCCAGGAAAGGTGAATGGAAATGGGGATCGATGGGGTGAAGGACTGTGAGGATGATCAGGGGAATGCAGAACCTTTTGTCTGTGAAAGAACTAGAACTTTCATGGAGCATTCTGACTTTTGAGGGGCAGAACGCGTCTTCGTTAATTAGGGGCACAAAATTCCTGGCACCACAGATAAGTGGTTTTCTACACAGCTCTAGTTAAAAGGATGAGTAGCTTGGTAAAATCAATTAAGATCGAGGCCAGTTGAAGTGACCGTAACAGGAGGGCAGCTGCCCAACCAAGAACTGGAGTAGGTGCTGAACCTGGCAATGGGAACGGGTCCTGGCATCTGCAGGTCCTTGCTACTTGTCATCTCTTGAAGTGAATGAAAGCTCTTATTTGAGTTGACATCATGAAGAATTTTGCAGCAGTCTTTTCTGGCTTTAAAATGAATGGCATGGCATGTAAAACAAATGTGTAATGTAAGACTATTTTTAAAATAGTAGAGTGTTTGACCAATGACTGCAATTATGATTTTTTGGTAGTCAGTTCCGCTGCAGGGGGGAGCAAGGGAGACTGTCCCAAAACGTTTTTCTGGACTATCTTATCCTAAAGATTTGCACAGGGTTTCCTGTCAGTAGCTTTTATTTGCTGGTGTTTCTCCTGACAAATGCCTTTTGAAAAGTAAGTGGTCTTTAATTCATCTGTGCTCAAATTTGCACTCCCTTAATGCAAACCAGATGCACCGATATCACCAGTGACAATGAGTTAAGTTCAGTTCAGAGTTTTCTCAAGGATATTAAAATGTTATTGAAGACGAATGCTCAGACAGGAAAAAAATCCCACAACAGTCCTAAAGCAATCACAAAAAAAAATGATGCGGATATTTAGACTTTGCATTTTAAAGAGACTCTTTGGAAGCCTTAAATATGTTTGCTTTTCTTCTTCTGGGCTTGCAAAAGGGAGAAGACAATGACTGTAAAGAGGAAAATTTGGCATTAATGTCGGTGAAGGAGTGTTACATTAAGTATTAAATTCCTTTGCAGATACCCCCTGCATATAGTGAATAAGTAGAAATAGGTTTAAGAAACACTGCAGAATTAAACTTTATAAGATTACTTTTTTATGGAATACGCAGTAGCTGCCACATAGAATAAATGTATGTTTTTCATTATATTTTTATTACGCATTTAAAGCACATTAAGGAGCAAACAACCATCAAAGAAAAAGAAACTTATTAGATTTAGCAAATAATCATATCAGTTCTATGTATGGTTATATTTCTTGAAAACAGGGAAAGATGCATGTCAGATGTCCTTTCAGGCTATTTAGCAAGCCATTTTTCTTGGGAAGAACAATATTAATGGCTGTTTTGCAATGTTCATGCTGTATTGCATGAACGTTTTGTCTTTTTTATTATAGTTTCTTGTAAGTGTGCCATTACAGTTTGAGCAATCCAGTAGAACATCTGGAAAAATATATTGCTTTGATTTTTGTCTCTAAATGGGCATTAGTTTGTGTGTGAGCTTCTAAATTGTTTAAACATTTAGGCAAACATTTGAGGTGTTGAAGAGTTGTTTCACATTGTCCTCCATAAATGAAATTTGTGCAGTTATGTGAGGAGTTCAGTGATTGTTGAACATTGTTTTGGAATATTTAGTGATCTAAGATTGGTTTTGCCTTTCAGTTTCTCTTTTGTGGATAATGTTGTTTGTCATCTGTTCTCCATGAGTATTAAATCTGCCTCAGATTTTGTTCTCTTCCAGGCAAACCTCCATTGATTTCTTTCCTCTCCGTCCCCCAGCCCTGACAGGGGCTGCCTCCCTCCCTCCCCAGGTCAACCAGCTCCTCAGTGTCAGGACGTCACCCTGCCTGCTGGAGTTACTGGTGCTTTGGAACCTGCACGTGGGGCTTTCCAGGCTATGGGAATTATCCTGTTGGAGGACGGGTCCTTGGCTATCTCTTCTGGATTATTTTATGCCTTGAAACTGGGGGGGGTATTTTTCTGTTCTGGAGGCTCGTTGAAGCATCTGTGCTGTCTGCTGTGTATTCAGAAGTCCAGCACATCGGGCTGCCCACGCTTCAGAGAATGTATTGGTGAGGGATGTTTTATTTGTGCCTGTATGTATCTCGGTTTCTCTGATCAATGTGTCTTTTAAAAGGATGACATTTGCAATTGATGGCCCAAGATGTTTGAAAATGTCATAAGCAAATTGCCCTTCAGTGATCTTGATCCCAGTCTTGCAGCTCTCGAGTAGGGCTGCAGACGCACAGGTTCTGTGGTCCCCCACCTGCCCCAGCCCCTGGTTCAGACATCCTCCAGCTGGGCAGAGGGCACTCTGGTCATGTTCTGGATGGATAGGTGGCCTGCCAAGAAGTAGCCCGAGTCTGGGTTTACTTAATTACCACTTCTCAGAGGCTTTATGGGCTGGTTACAAGACGAGCATTATATTTTGGTGACTTTGTATTAGCGCTAGAAGGAATTTGGCATTGTCTAGTGACTCGGATAAATACCCCTTTGTTGGCCTAAGTAATGCCATCGTTGTAAAGTTAATGTGGGTATTGAATGGGCACTTTAGTGGAAGATGCTGAAGTGCTGAAAGCCGAAAGGGCAATGCTTGTTTTCATGCTGAATCACTACAGCAAATTTAGCGATGAGACTTGACATTCTCTGCCTAATAAGAGCAATTTTTATGCTTGAATTGTGACTCTCTTTATATAAAGGAAAAATAATGTTAAGCAGTAGTGTATAGCTTTAGCAGCTTCACAGTTTGTACAAATGTCAAAGTACTTATTAATTTAGTTGACAAATGTCACTTCAGAATCAAATTATTTCTCTTAGTGGCAACCTGATTTATATTTGCGTAACAATCAATTTTTTGCAAAAGTGGATTTATTTTACAGACTTGTTAATTTGAGATTCATTTCACTGAGTATTTTGGGATTCCCTATTTTCATACCACCTATTATTAGAGCAACATTCTTGAATTTCTTCTTCACAGAAGCTCCTTAAGCAACTTTTCCACCATGTATTAAACATTATATGATTATTAATTCCTACACCATATAGGAAAATAAATTAAGGTTATTCTGCAGTAGTGATCTGGGGAGTCCTAGGCGAGATGGAGCTCTGTTGCTCTAGGCAATGAGCACAGCTGAAAAGAGGGCACAGGCATCACACTTTAAACCATAATGAGGAGGAGTTTCACTGTCAGGCAGAAGGTGAAGGATGAGGTAGGATGATTGACTGCTGTTAGTTTTACTTATAGCTGTGGGCTGGGTACCTGTGTGAAAGCCAAATCAAGTTTTTATTAGTTTTATTAGTTTCATGCAAAAAGCCCTGAATATCTGTCAATTAAATGATCTCGGGGCTAACCTACACAGCTGGACAGATTTTTATGACCCACTGGATGCTTTGTGCCATGTTTAACGTGGTATAAGCTAAAATTGGTTCACATCAAAGCATCTTCAGCTTAAGTTTGTGAACCATTTTCAAAACAGGAAGGATAGCCCCAAAAGCTATAAGAAAAACAGTAAAAATCTTATAACTAATACATCATTTCATCCTGAAGCACAGTTGGGGGGTTGGGTTTTGTATTTGCCTGTATTTTGGCCACTGTGCTGCTACAGAAGCATCGCTCCTTCCACGTGACCTTTGTGCTTTTTGGAAACATCTAATCAAAATCTGTGTCTAGTTGCACTAAGCTGTTTCTAAAAGTGTGCAGAAAAATGGCTCGTGCTGTTGCATCAGGACTTCTTTTACTGGGCTCAGTCGGCTGTGGGATTGCACGGCTTGAGTGTTTAAACAGAGATAAACATACCGCATTTCTTCTGATGTTCAAGAACGTATGCTATAAGAACGAGAAATACTAGAGGAAGATTTAGGAAAAATACAGAAACAGACACACAATTGTTTATGATATGGAATTGTTAACTTGTTTACAGTTACATTGTTATGAAACTTAAAGGGATTCCTTGTTTATTTGAATGAAATGACCAAGAAAGATCAGTAATCATAGGGGAGGAAATCAATTTGCTAATTCAGAGATAAGTCTGCTTTGCTTGAGTGATGGAAACACCAGAGTGAACGCAGTAATGTACAGCTGGCTTGTAAAAACAATCATCCAAATGCTGCTTCTGCAGCAGAGTAAGTAATGTTCACTTGCTAGTCGCATCCGCTTTCGGAATAAGTTTTTTATTTTGATGAAGATTGAGGTGAATTCTTAGCTGAGACAGGTTAGCCTAGTTTGAGGCAGTGTTATTTCGTAGAATTTTGGACTGATGAACAATTGGAAAAGTGTTTTTCTAGATTCTCTCAGTAGTTCACTTAGAACAGCCAAAGGTTTGTGTTTTATTTCCAAATAGATATCATCTTCTGATAGATGCTGGTTATTTGAGCATAATTCCACTTTAAATAGCAGCCACTCCTTGGGAGGTCTTGGCCATCGAATAAAGGGAGAAAATGTGATCAACACTTACATAAATAATAGCTAGTGTTTGTTTTCTGTCCCAGTAGGGTGGGATAGTACAGATATGTGCCTTTATAGAAATGCTAAAAGATTTATTGAGTAATGGCTTTAAAATTTAATCTGTGCAGTCTGCTTCATGAAAAAACTTCCTCACACTGTTGACATGGATTCTGTTCCCTTGTCACTGCTCAGGGCTGATCTCCTGCTGTGTGTTCCATTGGACCAATGCTAGAGAGATGTGACTAAATGACTCCTGGTCACATTTGTGCCGCGCATCGAGTAACTGGCTGCTTACGGCTGCTCCTCCAAACGGAACTGAAAGTGTCGTCGGGGAGCTTGGAGTAGTACTTAGTCAGTATCTAAATGCTGTTTCTTTTATGGTTTTGTTTGGGATTCCTGTCATTATTTTTCCATAGTAAGCATCTTTATTTTTATATATAATTTTATTGAATAATTTAAATTAATTTTTAGACAATAATCATGCTTTTCATGTAGTTAGGGTACTAGGACATTAGGACAGTTAATCGCACTGTTTAGTGAGGTTATATCCACTTCCTTATTAAGCATAATGAAAAAAAACGTGACACGCCTGCACAGAGGCAATTTTGAAGGACCAATTTCTCAGATGATGGCTTTCACACCATTAAGAAAAATGACAGAATTGCATTTGAACTGTACTGCAAGGTGCTTCCGAGCTGGCTTTGATCAAAAATGTAAACTGAGTTTTGAGAGAGAAAAGTAAAAGAACTCTTCAGTTTCAAAATTTTGCGTTTGCCATCTATTTGAAGCCTTTGACCCTAAGAGAAGACTCTAAACAAGAAGAGGACAATTCCTGCAGTGAAGCTCCTTCCACCAGCCTGAGCTGCTGTTCCCTGTACAGGGTGATGCTGGTGTGTTGGGCACTGCTGTTGCAGATGGTAATTGGCTTTTTTGGTTGGCGATGCAAGGTAAGGACAGCTGTCACAGCAGAGGATGCCTGTTCTGAGCTGGAGGAATGAGAGGTTCAGTTGGTTGAAGATGTGGCTGCCAGAGCATTGGAAGCTCAACCTAGTGTCTGGTTTTGATTTTGCCCTTGTTGGTATGTGCTGCTGCCTGGAGTGGGGGCAAAATGTGAGGCTGGCTTCAGATGAGTGGCTAATGGGTCTTTTGCCTAGGCTGATAGTAGAGCATGTTTAGTGAGTTTAAAGACTCTTGGCAAGTGTGGGCAAGGAGAAGAAACACTGGAGTCATGACTGACTGAAGGGAACTGTGAGTTAAGACACCATCCAGAAGCCAAGGGAAAATGAGAGATTGATGAGGGGGGAGTGATCAGTAGCGTGGAAAGGAATGGGACGGTGAGACTGGAGGAGTAGGGTGTAGGAACTTCAAGAAAAGGAATGAATTCTTATTATTCCCTTGAGTTTATTAGCTCTAACATTTCCAAAAGGTTATGTTGAATCCATAGGAACAAAGAGTAAGGGTATTTGTGGTAGGCTTGAAAAGTGAACTGCTCTGATGAAGAACTCGACTACCACTTTTCTCGGTTTGGTGTTTTGTGATGATGCATTGTGTAACACTTGCTAATGCTGAAATACTTTATAATTCTGTCATACTCAGTGAGATAATTTCTTTTTTTTGTGGAGGGTTGCTAATGTTTCATTGTTTTCCAAAATCCTCCCCAGAATGAATGTGCTGAATTGTAGCAGTTTATGGATGCACATAAAGTAGCCCGGTATGACGCCCGCCAGGAAGCCCGTGGGGAAGCATCAATCACAGCAAGGAGGGTGCCTCTGAGCAAGGAAAGCTGCAGAAGTTACTACTGCCTGTAGTTTGTTTTGTTTCTGATCCTTGTAATCTAGTTCGCCATTTCTTCAGAGCCAATGCCAATTGAGGGAAGGTGAGCTGTTTGGGGAATGTTGGGTGTCAGTCCCCTCGGGGGAGTAATTCCTTCCCCACCACATGGGATGGGATACTTGCACCTCGATCCAAGAGGGTGGCGTGGCCTCCTTCCTGCTGCGTCCCCATCCAGTTCTGCAGGATGCAGTGGGTAAAGCTACAAGCCTGTTTCTCAGCTGGTGGGATGGGTTGGTCCTCCTCAGGCTGCAAAATGCCCCCTTGTATTCCTTGTGTCTGGGAAGTGGCCCTTGGCTCCCACCTCGAGTGGTGGCTCCTGGTTAGAGCAGAATGCTGTTGAATCCAGTGTGCAAATTCACCTGAGGTTAAATTCTGCCAGATACCCTTTCGAAAGCCTTTGACATGGGCAGTGTGCCACGCTGGTGCGCCAGTAAGATTCAGGGAAGGGGTTTTGTCTTGAGCTTGGTGGGGTATGGACTGCTTTTTCTTAGCAATTGAGAACAGCAATTGAGGCCTATATGGGATGGAAAATATTGGTGAAACTCATTCTCGTTTGAATGTTGTTTCCTAACTCGCGTTTCTAAAGCTAAGTCAAAGGTTTCTTTTTCCTTTTGTCACATAAAATTGGTGGTGTTATTTTAGTGCCAAGCAGCCTCTACTAGTGGGACCTCGGTGTGCCTGGCTGCATGCAGACAGAGTAGGAGTAGTCCTTTGCTCCCGAGCAAGCCTACAATTTAATGGCCCGGATGGAAGTGGGGTAGTGGGAGGAATATAGCATGTAAGCAAGATGAATAACGTGCAGTCAAAATTATCTCACTGTCTTCAAGTACTTAAGCACATATGTTTAACTCTGATTCTTTAAAAGCTACATGTGTGGGTGTTTTTCTAAACTGGGCTAAATAACGCACCTGTGTGCTTTCTTGGATTGACACCTCCAGGCGTGGACTCACTGCACATATTTTGAGGTTTCTTATTTTTTTGTCTTTAGTTTGACAGAACGTATTTGAGGAAGTTAACATTGTGTACATTCTGGGTGGGCTTTCTGCTCTTGAAAAACTGCTTTGAATTAATGTCTCCGAAGTGTGAAGAGGGTTATATGAGGTTGTATGACTAAGATGGTGTAGCTAATCCTGTCACCTATGGTAAGCTTCTGTTCCAGACCTCAAGAGGGTCTTGTGTGCACTGAACTGGCCTGTTCTCTGCATTTTTGGGGTGGGAAAGTTTGAAATTACTCATCCAAAGGTTGTGTCCACAGACATGACCCATCCAACTGGTTCCTAATGCATGCAGACCACCAAAGGTATTTGGTACTCTCTGTGTGATCTCTAAAGAGAGTAACGAAGCAGAAAGAAAAGGAAGCATTTTGCACTGCTCTTAGAAGCCAAAATATGAATGAATTTTCTTTTGCCTTAGGATCAGTGCACAAAGTAGTTACTAGAGACTTCAATGCAATATTAAAGACAAAAACAGATTTGACAAAGGTTTCTTTTCCCCATGGAATTTGTAGTAAATAGAGATAATTTATCTCATCTCTTTTCTGTTTATTAACAAGGACTGTATCAAATTAAGCTCCTCTAGTTTTGCTGCGAGATGGAGATGTAATCGCTACAGCTCTATTTAATTATTTCTCTGCCAACGTGAGCTAGGAGGGAGTGGGACTTGAAGAATTTGCAGGCCCTGTGTTTGGCCGTGTGTGTGTGCAGAGATGCTATTTAAAGAGTATAGCTTTGAAATCTGCTAGAACGCTCTTTTATTCTGTCTTGCTTCATTTATTCCACCTCTTCTCTTGGTACTTCTCATGTCTCACCTACACCTTTGATACAACATGATCATTTATGACTAATTGTATGTTTTCCATACAGAGAACTATTTTGTGAAAAAAAAAAAAAGGATTTTTTGTTTGTTTAAATGAAGTTTTTGAGAGTTGTGGTATCAGTTAGGTTGGAACGCAGCTCTGGATGCCATCTGGATCCATCTCCCACTCAGAGGTGACACCAAGTTGCTTGGGGTCACATCCAGTTGAGCTCTGAGGTTCCCCAGTGCTGGAGATCACACAGCTCAGACAACCTGATGTGGAAGCAGTATTTCTTGTTGGAACTGTCATCCAGAGAATGGAAGAAAGCCCTAAGACAGGTTAGAAATACACTGCAGTTTCATGTGTTACTTTAAGTTTAGGTAGCATTCCCCCTGCTGGTTTTGCTAAGTCTTAAAAACTGAATAGTTTTGAATTATCTGTTTCAGAAGACAGTTGGCATTTGGAGAGGTCCATGTCCCAAAACTGGTTAGTCCTTTTTGCCTCGTCTGTAATCACTAACTGTTATTCCGGAGTTGCACACAGGATTCAAGTAGTGCTTTAGTTGTATTAATGTGGTACGCTGGTTTGATAGAGTTAACTTAAGTTCTTTGTTAAAAAAACCAACCACCAAACTGCCTTTGTCACTTTTCCCATATCACCTTTTTGAAGCCTGCTATTGGCTTTGAAATATGGCTCTTCGTTATTGTGGGCTTTCCATTCATTATCAGTCTGTGCTTGGGAGGGTACCGGGGCAATGTGTGTTTGTTATTGCTCAAGAGCAATCTGTTTTGTTCCGCTTTAATGATATTTCAACAGCTCTCAGTATGCCTGTCCAAACAGTGTAGCGATTCTTAGGTACTTGGGAATATCCAACTTGTGACAACGGTCCTTTAAACACAAAAGTACTCTTCTCCTATAAAGAAGATGGATAGCAAAGATCTTTTGTCACCACCTCATGATCTTAAATAGAGAACAAAGCATTTCTTAGAGCTGTGCTTAGGAAAAGGTAAGTAGTGTCTGTGTGCTGTTATATGCAGAGTTTTATGTGCTTTAATGCAGCCATTTGGTGGTGACCTCAGTGACACTTTCTGGTGCAGGTACCCTTCAGCACTGCTGGCAGGCTGCTCTTCCACTGACAGCCTTCCAGAGGTTTATCCAGCTTTCTGCCTTCTTTTGTGGGAGTGAGTGTGCAAATCCTGCCCGTGAGAAACGTTTTGTGATGCCTCTGAATATTTAGGCAGTTCCAACTGCAGAGTAGAAACTGACTTCGGTTTTCCTTCTTGCTTTGGTTCCTGCTGAAGTGCAGGTGAGTATTCAAGTAGTGGTCTTGGTGGGTGGCTCTTCAGTGAGGGGGTTTTGGTGGACTTTTGTTCATGTGTTTCTTAGGGAAGAAAAAACCACTACCCCAATCGCTTTGTTCTCTCCTTCTTATAAAACCTCTTTTTAACACTAAATGTAACATACTGGCAGCTTGATGATCTTCATTGTGCTAACTATATTTCCTTTGCTGGAACATCTTTCTCTACCTTCCACAAGCCATATGTGTTTAGTAACTAAACTAGACATCAGTTTCTGAGTCAAGGAATGTAATTTTTTGCAGCATGGGACTCTGACAGTGATCATAATGACTGTGATGATAATGATAGTTTAATGCTAAGTACCTTCTAGAAACGATTGAAACCAAATTCTTCGTGTAGAGCTTGCAGTCTAAATTAAACATGACGTTTAGAGAGAGGTCCCATCCAAGAAGATGTCATCGCTGCAAAGGTGATGGCTATATTATACTAATACCTGGTTTTTTTCTGTAATTCATTCTGTAATTCATTTTGTGAAGGCAACCTGCAGAACTACAGAAATAAGTGAGTTTAAATGAGACAGAGGCAGTGGTTTGACAGACCGGTGTGGAGGATACATGCTATGTTATGCACATATTAATCCCCAGGGATCCTATTGACTTGAAAGATTCAAGTAGTTTATATTGCAAGTAAACATTACACAGCCTGGTCCTTTATACTTTACAGCTCATATTAAATATTGCACATGCAGAATTTAAATCAGCTATTCATTGTTTCTCACATTTGTGTGCATGCTTGTGTGGCAATAAGGATGATTAAGTATTCATTATGTACCCTGGGAATAGAACAGAACATAAGCATATGTTGCAAGAAGGAGGTTTACATAAGCTAATAACAAAAACTTTGTAAGGAGGAGGAGAGGTAAACACTGGAATAGATAGTCACCGATTTTGTAGAATCCCTATCCCTCTCTATCTCTAGTTTTTTGGGGGTGATGATAATGTGGGTTTTTCCTTCTTTTTAAGAACAGGTGGGGCTGGCATGTCTTGAGTATAGCTGTTTCTGCTTTGTGTCACTGTGGTGGACTGGTGAAATATATCAGACCTATTTTTTTATGAGGATATGACAATTTTGTGCATATAAGCCCAATAAGAAGTCTTTATGGGAAGTGACAAAATGTTTCAGGTTTTTAATAGCTATAACATGACAAATAAGTATCCAGAGTACTTCCTTCACAGGTGCTATGGTTAAATAAAATGTTCTTGTGGTGTTGACTCATTTTAAATGTTTCCATTCAATATTTGTATTGTTACTCATACTGGATTATTATTTTTTTTGCATGTTTTTTTGGTCAGCTACTGAAGTGTGATTTAGAAATCCAATAATACTAATGTGCTAAAGAAATACGGCTATATTCACTGAACAGGAATAACCCAGTAAAAGTATTGCTTTAATTTTAAAGCTGACCTTTTCTGTTACTTAGTAGAAAAATCCACGATTCCAAAAGGAAATAGACCTTTTTTGCTGGAGAGGATATGCAGCCTACAGGAATAAAAGATTGAGGGACTGTAATACTTTCATTGTGCTAATCCAATAATAATAAGGACACTTTTGATTAAGTGACTTATGATTATGTTAGTACCAACACATAGGTAAAATACCAAGTGTAGGCTTCTCCCAGCAGCTTTTATCAGAAATGTTGATTGTGTTTGACACCTGAACAGGGCCTCCAAACGGTGTGATCTTTCCTGTTATAGAAATTAGAAGTTGGAGCCTTTGGGGCTAAACCTTATCTTCACATTTCTGTGGCAGATCCTTATTTTGGATGACGGCACGGGTGGTTCTGTACCTCTCGTGGACACTAAGGAGCAGCCCCACCTTGCTGAGATCCATGCAGAATGGAGCTATTCCGAACCAAGGGTGCAGTGAAGGCTGAGTTGTGAAGTGATCGTGCTATTGAAAACCCAGTGGGTTCAGGCTATACACAAATTCTTGGCCTCACCATTGCTACTGTGGATGTAGCAGGGGGCAAAGGAGCAGTGCAGGTACCAGCCAGGGAGCTCTGGAGGCTGCGGCATGAACCATGCATTATCCCCGCTTTATTGTGCTTCCTTTGGCAGCCTTTAGACATTAAATCTGGATATCGAGACTGTAGATCTTTCCTGCCAGTACTTCCTTTTTGAACAGAATATGTGGGATTTGATGAACAGTTTTAAACTGTTGTATAAAATTGTAAATGTTCCCGATGAAACTTTATTTATGAGAAAATAAAATGATTCCTTTTCTAATAGGTTTATAAGAAGAGATGTGTCCCCCCTATTCTCTGTTGTGAAAAAGCTTTGTCAAATTTAGTATAATTTTATAACCATTGGGAAGCTTTTTGAAATCATCCTAGAAAACTTAATAAAAAACCCTAACATGTCGATGAAATTATGCAAAAGGATGCAAAGCACTCCATAGCAGAGATTCGCTTTCTCTGTTAAATCCAGTATTGAGAATTTCCAAGCTGTCTATAAAAATATATTCTTTTATAAATATCATGTAGCAATTTATATATATTTTTTGAAAGATATTAACACTTCACTTCAAAGCAAAGATTTTGAAGCTTTTCTTAACAGGCACATAAGAATTGCTTTTTTATTCTTCCTACACTACATAAATTTCCCCTACTAGTTCTGTTGTTCAGTACAGCGTATTCAGAGTTCCTGCTGAAACTAGAGGTACCTTATGGGAGGTACCTAATGGAAGTTTCTGAGTGCAGTCAAGCTAGAGCTGAGGATGTGCTTTACTGTGTTGCTCTATCAAGGCCTGAAGGACTATTCTGGAATAGTGGAAGATACTATTTGGGAATAGTATGGTCAGAGAGCAAACTGTGCCTAAAATACACGAGGTCGTGGTGAGGGCTGCCATAGTTTCTCCATGTGGAGCAGTGAGTACTTTCCTCTTCAACTCATCTATTTTAGTTTAAGATCAATCTTCTATCCCCATCTGCCAGCCCCCATAAATGAATAAAAACCTCTTTTAATGACTTCCAGGCTTAGAGGTGCATCGGGGAGAGGGCTGTGTTAGTGGCACCTGATGCTGAGGCAGGTCTCCTGGTCCTTGCCCAGCCCCAGTCTGTGCTCCTTCTCCCTGTCTTGAGCTGCAAGGAGAGGAAAAAAAAGAAAACTAGACTTCTCAGCTCTTGTTTCAAAACATCTTAAAAGAAGAGGAAAAAAGAAAGCTGATTTTATTGAATGTCGTCTTACCAATTTTCAGAAAGGAACATATCTCCTGAGGAGACTTTTCCCTAGCTGTTCAGTTATAGATGTCCTATTCTATTTCTGATCAGCTGGCTCTAAGGACACTACATTATGTCACTGATTCTGGAAATGCTTGATGCGCTCTAGCTTAAATCAAGACAGGCCAAGCACTGGTACATACCCTTTACTGAAAATTCAATTACCTCTGGTCACTCGAGCGCAGCTGTCAGTGGAACTTGAGTCTATGGGTATCTTTAGAGCATTGTTTTATGTTCCTATTCCTCCAGATACACTGTATTGCTGCGTACCTACTCACAGGTCTGGGGACAGCATCCTCCTTGGTTTAGGGTTTTTAGATTACTCATTGCTTATGCAGTAGTGATGCTTTAGAAGAAGGATGTAAAGTAAGGCTTGAGTGCGTAGAAAGATATGAACAAACCTGTAGGGCTTTTTTGTTGCTAAGGCTACTAAAAGTTATTAAACGAAGCATTCATTTCCAGACTCTCTTTTTTTTTTTTCTGAATAAGAGCACTTTCTCTTTTGTAACTGAATTGTTTTAAATCCCTAACCCAAAAACCCCACAGAAATTAAATGCTGTAAATTGACCAAGGCCAGAAAATATGCCATTGCCAGAATCATCTGGTGCGCCTAATCATTTTATAAATAAGCTGTTCATCCAGTTTCACTTGCTTATGCTGTAGCTGTGAAATGGGTAGTTTAAACGCAAAAATCAATAGAAAACAAGCCCTTAGTTGCCTGGTCTCTGTGGCTGTTCCTGCTTTCTATTTTGGGTAAGGATAGCGTGTGAAAATATTGATCAGTAGAAACTTATTAATTTAATATAAACACAAATACACCGATCAAACATTTATTTCCTAATCTTGTTTATTACTCACACCATTAGTATTAGACCCATTATCATGAACTAGTTAGCAATTAACTGCAAATGGTTTGCATGAAATACCATAGGTTATTTTATTATCACCACTTCTCTCAATCATTTACTGACTCTTGCCAAGTACCAAGTGTCAATGACTTGTTAGACTTGTTTGGAGGGGTTTTTAGTTATATGTAAGATTAAGACAAAAAGGCATGATCCATCTTCTGGTGGTAGCAGTGCTGATGAATACTTCCGTGTGGCCCATGGATACACACAATAGAGAAACATGGTAAATACAAAGTGACACACTTTGCAGGTATATATGGGTGGTTGTAGTATGGAGCATCGTGCCTGGAGGGGAGATTTCTTTCTCTGCTGGCTCTGTGCTAAACAAATCCTTTGCAGAGGCGAATGTTTGGAGCTATTTCTTCCCGTTTGCTGAAGATCACACAGTTGGTGCTGGGTAAAGAATAAGGAACTACAGGCTGGTCAGTCTCACCTCTGTGCCCAGCAAAATCATGGAGCAGATCTTCCTGGAAACTATACTAAGGGACATGGAAAATTAGGAGGTGATTGGTGACAGCCAACGTAGCTTCACTAAGGGCAGATTGTGTCTGACAAATTTGATGGCCTTCTACAATGGGGTTACATCGTCGGTGGATAAGGGAAGAGCAGCTGACATCATCCGCCTGGACATGTGCAAAGCACTTGACACTGTCCCGCACAACATCCTTGTCTCCAAATTGGAGAGGCATGGATTTGATGGATGGACCACTTGATTAAGGAATTGGCTGCTCCTTTTGGAAGTTGTTGTGGAACTGAGATTTTTTTCAATCTCAAAGGGACATAATAACTAGCAGAGAGATAATTTATTTAATATGGAATTTAGTATCCATTCCAAATAAGGGTGTCTCAGATGAATTTAGAGCTGTAAAGCTGGCACCTAAAATACAAAATAGGTGCTTACGTGCGTGTGTATTGTCTTGCCAGCTAATGTAGCTCAGTAATTAGATTTGTCCATAGGTCTTTTTGTAGACAAATGGAAATAAAAAAATTGCAACTACAAAGAATTACTCAGTGAATTTTTTTTTAATCTGTTAAGCTTGAAACCACTACTAATCTCTGAAAATACTAATGTCCACAGATAATTGCTGTTACAGTGTTGACCTCTGAGGAGATTAGCAGGCTCTTCATGATCTGTATTTATTGCTGTATTTCTAATACACTTACTGGGACCTCTTTTGTTACCTGCTGTAAAAGGTATATGGTTTTCAGAAGTGTTTGTGTTGTTTGGCTTCAGGTACTGAACTGGCGGGCAGGGAAGAGCAGTAAAGGCTGCAAAACTTCACCTTGCTCTGAAAACCCATGTTGTATTGACTGTCAGTGAGACCCTTCCACAGCAAAGTATTTTTTTTTTTTGATGGTGATGACCATCATGGGGTAATAGATCACTGATACTTTGGATCCTGACCTTCATTATAATCCAAATTGTCTTCTCCAACTCTGATTTTTATTTCTTGCAAAGTTGCGTTTTGGCAGATTTAAAGGTACAGTGGCAGTGGTGTGGACTGGGTGGATTTCATAGAGCTAGGCCAGAGGAAGCCATTGTGTTTTTACAGGTTTCTCCTATGCAGTGCAAGTTATATGAGTTCACCTGGTGAATTCTGTACCTTGCCCGGCAAATTGTGGATGGCCAAATCTCTTAAAAATCATAATGTTTTGCTTTAAATATTAAAATGGCTGAGAGTATTCCCCTGGTAATTTCTTTAACCTCAAAGACAAGAAACGTCTAAAATCTTGCACTGCATTTGACGTCATGTTTTTAGTGAGAACATCAGCTACTGGTACAGAAATTAGGATATGACCCATCATGTTCTCCTTCCATGCGTATAGCTTCCATACATGTATCTTTATGGTGTGTGCCTCAGTTTTATGGATGACAGGATAATTCAGGTTGAAAAGGACCTCGGGATGTCTCTGATCTAACGCCCTGCTCAAATCCGGGTCAGCTGTGAGATCAGGCTCAGTTGCTCAGGGCATTATCTGGTCTGGTTTCAAAAATCTGCAAGGATGGAGATAATCCTATTTTTATGTCTATATACGTGTATATGTTAGAGAAGGTATTTGTTTGATTGCACTGTGAACCTGTAATGCACTTTTTTCCACCAGATATGAATGTGTTTATGATTAGATGTCATTTCTATCCATACATATGAGCAGCAAGTTAAATAGCACGTCTTTTGCCCTCTGTCCCTCTCCCCTCCCTCCATCAGTATGCTAAATTGTTCGACCGTCTGATCCATCATGAAAAGAGTTGCTGTAGAGAATCACCTACATTAAAGTGTTGAGGAATCGATACAGCCAGTGACCTTTAGCGAAGCTGACATTTACTGGGGTGCATCAGCTGCGCACATGGTACGTGGCTGCTCGCTTGCTTGCTATCTCTCCTCAGAGCTCTGCTACATGATTTTTCTCCTTTTGATGTCTTGCTCTGCCTAATTTTTATCTAGAGATTTTTATCTTTTTTTTTTTTTTGACTTAAAATTGAAGGGAGGACAACTGAGTCTGTCTCTGACCTGACAGACCCTTTAAAGGAGACCATGCAGGTACAATAAAATGAGCTAGGGTTAGATTTCTAAAAGTGAGGAATGTGAAAGAAATCAGATTTGCTGTCTAGGGTTTGTCCGGCGCTGTCATTTCCCCCTCCCTGTGTGTGCCTACTCCTGGTTGTTCGCAATTACTCCATTGTCTGTTCCGCCCTCACCACCGTTATGTTTGCACCTGGTGTGAAGTCTGTAAGCAGTAAACATCCTTCAGTGTCGTATATTCCTCTTCTCAGCTGGATGCTGGAAATTTTCCTTTTTATCTAGCTCAGCTTACCATCCAATACTTACGTGAAGATTTGACGTGGGTTTGACCTGTGGAGGCTGGAGGATAAGCCACCCTGCAGTAAGAGGAAGCGTGGTTGTATTTTCTTACAAATCTTAGGACATAACCGAGGAGTTCAGGGCTAGTGAGAAACGTGAGTGTGGCTGTTCACTGGGAGGCTGAAGCCAAGGCAAGAGCGGGGACTGTGGCACTGGTCACCTGAACCGCTGCCTGCTGTGAGGAGCAGATGTGAGAGACCCCAGAATCCAGGACCCGCTTCTGTCTCTTCCCCTGGGAGCAGCTCTCTCTGGAGCAAACGCTCCTCTCGGTGCCCAATTAAAGTCATAGCGGTGGGTGAGACTTTGGTGCCGTCTCTCCGGGTGATCAAGCGCTGTTTTGTTTGGGGCATCTCGTGAAAGGAGTGATTATGTTTTCCCCCCCATGAAATACAGAGACAGGCAAGCAGTCTTCTCTGTCTTTGTTCATCCTGGGGCACAAAGGCAATTGAGGAAAGAGGATAATAAAAGTGCCAAACAGCGTGGCATGATTGCCAGCTTGTGCTTTGGGAGGGCGGGAGGAGAGGCACTAGGTCACGGTAGATGTGCTTTGGCAGATTGCACAGGGTAATTGTCTCGAGATAAAAAAATACCTGTCTGGAGGCGAGGCAGCACTACTCAAACAGTCATATCAATACGTTTCTGCGTTACACACTGATTGCCAGTAAAATAATAGAGGAGGTCATTTGACTGTTCTTGTGGCATTAGATATTCTATTTGAGTTTCTACAAGTAGGAGAAGGAATACTCTGAATAGTGTATTACTTAGTGTGTGTATACATCTTCATATTATCTCAGTGTGTATATACACACTAAGAAATAGTATTTTCTGAGCAGTTTGGCCCTTCTTGTTGCAAAATACGACAACGTAACCTTGCTAATTTGAAAATAAACATTTTGTAATGTTAAGTAAACTTTTTGTTTACTTAACTGGGATTTGCTGATGCACAGCCTCACTAGACATGAAATACTGTCTGCTGCTTCTTTCTCCCTTCTGCTCTTTTCCTCCTTCCCACAGCCGTACCCCCCCCCTTCCCCCCGCCACCGCCAAAAGCAGAAGCACAGCCACCCTTCCTTTGGGCAGGAGTTTCTTCATCTCGCTCGCTGCTGCTCTGTAGGAGAACTTGTACCTGACACGTTCCTTCTGCTCATAATGAGCTTTCACTCAAGTCGCTGATCAATAGCAGAAACCAGCAGGTCTGTCTCTATTGCTTGTTTTCTCTATCTTGAATCTGCCAAGATAGATTAGGCTATTGCCAAGGTCACTCAATACGTTGCAAGTGAATGAAAAGATATCTAGTTGACTTTTTTAGGACAGGACTGCAAAAAGGCAAGACTGGAGCTAAACCGAGTGTACAATGACAGATTAAATCTGCATCAAGGTCACAGAGGGTATTTTTAAGTGAACCTTCGACACAGCTGAGCAAGATACACATCCCCTGTCAGCGGAGAGGTTATTATACTGCTTGCGAAGGCAAAGTATCTTGGCAGTACACATATGGGAGGGAACAAACAAGAAATTCGGGAATTGAAAGAGCGAGAAACTGGAGTGTAGCTCTCTTGGAATCAACAGGGTATTTACATGGTTTTCTGGTGGCAGAGGCTGAGCTGTGGGGAGTCAGAGGAATAGAAGCAGCCTTGTGCTGATCGCTGCCGGCCAGAGGAAGGGCATCCTCCCACTGGTGCGGCTGGAGGCAGTGGGGACGGTGGGAACAGGGAACGCGAGCACTGAGTGACTGATGTGCTCCAGAAGCCTCCTGTGTACTGCGCTGCTTCTAGAGCTGAGCCTATGACCGCTTTTCCTGGGGTCAACAAGAAAAGAAGAAATATTTTTTTTTAAAAAGAAAGTATGAGTCACTTAGTTTTTGCATTAACAATGACTAAAATTACAGAGAAGGGTTTATGGTAAGAGGTAATATATTTTATTAGACTGACTGCTGTAATGGGGATGACTGTCTTCATGGCTTGTGTGTCTGAGAGCTTGTCTGTTGGGTTTTTTTCCTCCCAGTTCCAGCAGTTGATCTAATAAAATATACTGTCTGTATAAATCTTCTAGCTTCAGATCATCGTGTCTACCTCAGAACAGCTAATAAAATTGCAGACATATTTCCCTAATATAGTTCCTTCATTTAATGGCTTGTCATGGCCGCCCAACACAGAATAGTGCTTGTCCTTAGACTACAGTATCTATGTAAGTTATGAAGTCTTCCTGTAGAAGAGTCTGAGTTGTGGGTTTAGCCAGTTTTACAAATAAAACTGAGAGAATTGCTTCCATAGAAACCAAAAAGAAATCTCTCCTCCTGTTTCTTCCTAGTTTTGGACTTCAGGCTTTTCCAGAGTTTGAAGCTATTTGGTCTGTAGGAAATGAAAATCAGTTTCTCTGCATGGAGATGAAATGTAGCTGTGTACAAGATACAACTCTGCTTTTATACTTGCTAGATTAGATGTTTTGTTTAATTTCTATTGGGTTATTCCTACACTTTTAAATAGCAGCGTGCACTTAATTGCTGTCTTGGCCTGGAACCAAAGTGGTCAGGAAGACAGGGATGAAAGTAACGGGAGTCTTAGAGATTTTGCAAGGCATTTAAAAGATAACAGGACCCTTCTGATTTCCTCCACTTCATGAGGGGACACCCTTGCAGGGCTGAGGCCAGAGTATCAGTGGCATTAATGGATGAAGGAAGTTGTGTTAATTAGTTGAACTGTAAAAGAGAATCTCATATAATTATCTGTAAGAGAAACCTCAACAGACAATTACAAACTGCCAAAACTTTCAGTCTGCTGCAGTTGTTCTTTGTGTGACCTAAAGTCTTCAAAGGTCTGCAAGATTTAAAACCTATTTAAGTAGTCCGACTTTATAGTGACCGAACTGTTAGCTGAAAAAAAGCAAATAGAAAGGACTGCAGCTTTGAGTATGTCTGTACTTATCTTACAGCTTTATCTTTGTTCTAATTGAATTTTAAAAATGCTGATCATGAGTCATGGGATGAGGCCAGACTAAAGCTCCAGTCCAGATGAAAATGGAACAGCGGGACTGAACTTGCCTTAGAGCTTGCCTTTTGGCCTTGAAACGTGCAGCGTTCTCCTTACTGAAGCTTATCAAGTCAATGGCTTCAATTTGCCAATCTTCACATGTGCTGAGGTTTGGTGCATCAGAGTCTCAACCATCCGACAGCAGTCACCAGGCAGGTTCCTTGAGTTGGAGAAACTATTTTGCTCAGAGAGTTCAAGTTGGACTGATGATTTTCCAGTAGTGTAAGTTCTAGCCCAGTGGTTTCTTCCCTGTCTTTTCCTGCCTTTGTTTCCAAGCCGCTGGGGAGTTCAATTTTGAATTTCAAGCCGAGTTTGGCACGGAGTGAGGCAAGTGCCAAAAGTTGCTGGTGTGCCAGTCCTGCTCACAGCTGGGGTGGACAGTGTCTTTCTCCTCTTGCATCTGAGAGGCCAGATTTGCTTCTCACAGGTCTACCAGAATGATCACTCTTGAAATCAGTTTAATAATCTGAAGAGAATCTTTTCTTTTCTCCAAACTCTAGTTTAAGGTAACAGCCACCCATGGATTTGAAACGCAGCTTCAAGCACTTGTTTTGGCCTCCTGCAGCATGGTGTTCTTCCAGTCTGGAGAGATTGCTTTTCTTTTTAATCTATTTTTTTCCTCGTTGTTAGTCTCTATGCCTCCCTGCCTGGCTTCTAGCGGGAATTACGGTGATTGGCCTTTGTTTCCTTATCCTGCATACTGATTTAGCTCCTCTGACTTTCTCCACAGAAAACAGAGATGGAAGAAAACTGGCAGCTACAAGCAAAGGGGTAAAAGAAAGGGAGAATGGGATCAATTCCCACACTCGATGGGACCATGCCTTGTACTACTTACAACGTTCTTGTCTGCAAGCAGTGGATCAGTCTGTCAAAATACTGCTACACTACTGCTCAGCCCTGCATTGTGGGAGTCGAAGGTGAGTCTATGCCACGTAGAGGCCTGCATGTTATTTTCTGCCCATAATCAGATTAAGGTACAGCAGCCTTCAGCCTGATTGTAGCAGTGTCTGCCAACTCGGTCCTCTGCTTCACCTCGGAGACCTGCCAGCTCTGTGTAATACGGAGTCAGGGAGATGAGCATGTTCAAATACAGTGTAAAAGCCTGTTTCCGGGGGGAGTGAATCCCGTTCTGGATTTTCTGCTGAGTTTTCCGAGCATCTCTGAAAACTCAGACGTTCTGTGTTCTTGGAGCACCAGGGGAGCAGGATTTGGCAGTTCTCTCTTCCCTTGTTCTTTACCCCTCTGGAAAAACCTGCGTGCTGGAACACTTTGGGAGGGTCACTGTCAGCTGGAATTGAGTTTGGGCCGTGGATATTGAACAGCAGGTTTCTGCTGTGGTGGCACGGCCCATGCCAGCTGAGAGGGGGTCCCTGACACACAGCTGGGACCAGGGGCAGTGAGCACCAGTGGTTTATTACCAAACTTTATTATCTGCTTTTCCACCATGAATTTACTGTCATTGTGACACTTGTGTTTTACCAACCATGCTACTGTTTACACTTTGAAGCTTAAGTTATTCCGTGTTGCTAGACTTAATGTTTGTCTTCTGAAACTCTTTCTCTGGATGGTAGGAATAGCTGTGTTGGATCAAGACAAAGGTCTGTCTATTAGTCTGCAGGCCTTCTTCTGTTTTATTTTTGTGGACGGTGTCTAGTCCCCTATACCTAAGGAAGGATATAGGTATGGAAGAAGTGTATACTGATACCTTCCCTAAATAGTCTGCAGCATCTGGTGGTCTCTGCTCATGTCACTGGAGACCTCGTCTCCTGCGTGAGAGTGCGGCTGCCTGGCTCGGACGGGAAGGGGAGGGTTGGCTGCTCACGAGGCCAGGGCCATGCGTGCACAACTGGGTGGGATGTGCCATAAAGCAACTGTTGCTTCCTTCATATTCTTTCCTCCTATAACGTGTGATTTTTTGCAATCCTAAGAATTAATACAAGATTGTCCTCCGGTCAAAGACTTGGCCAGAGGCTGGGAAAACAGGCTTTTTGTTTGACTTTGGATGTGTCCTTTAGGCTTTCTTTGTCGCTTAACCTCTTGTCTGTGAAATGGGAAATGATTCTACTTGCCTTGCAGGGCTGCTATAGGAATATATATACTTAAAAGGTCATGAAAAATGCAAACACTAGGGCAGTACCTTGGGCAGGTATACAGAAAAGCACTCTTAAACAGTGAAGAAGGAAGGTGTTTCCTCTATATACAGTTATCTTAATTTGCAAACTAACTTGACATTAGGTAGACAGGCTTGTTATCTTTTGTTTGCTAATTTGTCATGTTGTATTACACAGTATTAAATCAGTTTAAGATGCAATGTAATGGAATGACACTATACAACTTAAAATCTGTTAACATAATATGGCAGCATGTTTTAATGCATTTGTTTCACTTCAAGTAACCGCAATTAAGTTTGACAATGGTATATCTAGCATAGAGGCTGAGACAGACCAATAACACATCACTGTCAGTGATCTTTGATTGAATGAACCTCCCTCAGTTGTGGGCATCATCTATAATTGATCATGTTTAAAAATAAATCTAAATTTATCTTTTCGCATGCTTGAGGTGAAAAATTGTGAAGTCCAACTTGAGTGTCATCTGTTTTCAATTTTCTCACCTGTAGCAACGAAATCTGCTGGGCTCTAATTTAATATACTTCTCTGTCACTACTGTCAAAACTTTGGTGCAGGAAGTAGATTGAGATGATTTTGGTACTTCACATGGTCATTTGTCTTTGTTTTCTGTTGTCTGTGCTTTGTTTGATGTTCTAAATGTATTTCAAATGAATATCTCTGTTACAAGGAGAATAAACACTGCCTTAAATAAACCTTTATCAGTATTTAGACAGGTGTTGGAACAGTGTTGTAAATTTGTTTGGATAACTGCACTCATAATACCGGGGAATCTGCAGAAAACCTGCTCTGCTTATGTTTTGGAAGAAGAGGAGACCAGGAAATGTGTTAAAGCCTGTTGTTCTGCAAAGTTGCTTCAAGCGTGCGATGCAAGGTTCTGCTTGTTTCCTACCCTGTGAGAGGTTACCGGAGCACATCTGGGGAGCGCTTGTGCAAGACCCAAAGGCCACTAAAAATGAGTGAATGGATGTTTACTGAAATCATCTGGTTTTGCTGTCACCCAAGCAGCCAAACAAACGCTCTTGATGCACAGTTTCTCTTTCCTTTATCCAGTCTAGACAGCCTCTATATAGGCCTGGTTTCAGAAGGGCAGCAATTAAAAGCTTGATTTAAAAAATCCTTTGATTTTTTTTTTGAGCATTAATTTAAACATACAATTTTTATTTTTAAATGATCACTCCCTGTGACTGCTACACTAATAGTAAAGCCCAGTACCATGGCTGATTTTTACTTCAGTTGGTTGAAGATGTCACTTTTTTTAAAACAGAAAAGAAAAAAAAAAAGTTACTGGTGACATTTCTGTGCTGATGACACACTGTGAAATGCAGGGAGAGGATGGCTGCGGGTGAACAGTGCTGCTGCTTCAGCTGTCTGGGCTTGCTTCTGCTTACTCAATGTGACTACGGTTCCATCAAAGTAAGAAGCTGCTCTGGAACCTCCTCCCAGTCTCTGCAGCAACGGCTGATGACACAAGCAACTGCGGCTGGTATTAAGTTTTCTTTTTTTCTTTGCTCTTTGCAATTTGCCCAACTGAGATGTTATTAACTCTGTCAGCTGCCTGGAGATTAATTGAATACTGTAAACATTGAATTTACCTCTGAATCACAAAAGTGAGATTATTTAGACCTTGGTGAAGGAGTTGGGAGCTGTTTGAATACTTTATTAGCTTGGACACAAAAACTTTCTGATCTTTGCAGATAGAAAAAATGGTTTCAGCAAATGGAAAATGTTTACCTTTTCTCTTCAGAATGTGTCATCAAGTTGTTGGATTTGGTTTTATTTTAAGGGGAGATAGTAATTCCTTTCTCTTTATGACCTTGTGTTATGGATTTCCTTTTTTAATTTATCTTGTGTATCTCATATAATTGAATTTCCAGTATCTTTTCCAGAGCAATTGAATGCTAATAGTTTAAGAGTGTATTGCCTTCTTATTAATGTCAGAAGCCTTCCTCACGCAAATAGATCTGCAGAGCTTGAAGGTTTCCAGACAGACTCAAACAATTCTGAATTCTGATTTCTATTTTGCAAAGTACAGCTTATGAAGGCTACTTAAAGAAATAAAGCAATCTATGGAAGCCTGATAGGTGGGAGTTAATGTATTTTCGTTCATACTTTTTTTTTTTTAATAAGGATAGTGCCATTTGGTTTGCATATTTTGTGTGATCACGCTAAGGCAGACTAGAGAGATGGCAGCCTAGAGCCAGCCGCTGGGCGAGGGCCAGGCTGGCTTCTCCGAGGCAGAACCCTTCCTTCTGTTTCTGAGTCTCAGATCAACTTATTTGGTCTTCCTGTTTGTTTCCATCCATGATTTTCTGGATTAATTCTGTTTATCCTGGTTTTCTTGCCTTTCATCAAGTGCTTTTCAGGCTTTGGTGATACATTGCTGTCTTTTTTGGGGCAGGGACTGGCTAATATAGCTTGTATCTTTTTAGCTTTTGATCCCAATTCTGTCACCTTTGTCACTATCGCTGTGCAAGAATTTATTAATTGTAGGAGTAAGCAGTAATTACACTAATTAAGCATAAAAATTACTAGAAGGGAAAGTAACATCAAGCTCCAAAAAAGCTTTTTGTCAACCTAAAATGGTTGACAAAGCATCGGAGTTTGAGAAAACCTGCTCTCCCGGGTTCTGCAGCCGGCGCTCCTTGTGTCCAGTCAATAACTGAGGGGAAATTAGGCTTTGTCTCATTTCTAATTCAAAAGCTGAAGGCTTAAAAATACAAATGTGAGTTTAAGGTTATGTAAACTGTTAAATTCTGATGAAAGAGGGAAGATTCTTGTCTTTAGTATGAAAAGAAAGTATTAGACATGTAAACCCTATACCTTTTCAGTGTTTCCAGTTTTATCATTGATCTTATAATATTTAGTGTTTCTCCTTGTAATCAGATAGTATGAAAAGCTTTAAATAAGTCCTAAAGGCACTTTAAAGCTCACAAAGCAATTAAAATGCAATTCAAATGCTATGATCCTTACAGAGAATGACTGATGATTTTTTTTAAGGGTTCAGGGCTGTCAATATTAGTAGCCATCTGTTGTTTTATTTATTTTTTTTTGCCCCTAGTCTTTTATTTTTCTATGATAACCAAAAACAAAGCTCTGAAAAACTCTGTCGGTTGTCGCAACAGAGTGGGGATTTAATTTCTTTGCCAAAACAGACAGAAATAGACAAAACCTTTGAAATAAGAAAAATGATTCAAGGAAATGGGAAATTTTCTTCAAAAAGGAAAAATAAAAAATAAATAATAAATGGGTTGTGTCATTTAAAAGACAACTTCCTGTGACCTGCTTTATTTATCTGTTTAAGAGAAGCTGTTGAGCATCTCCATAGCAAGTGCTGAGTTGGGCACCAGCTCTGTTACTTAAACCCTGCACTCGGTTTGGATAAATTCCACCTTCATGGGAGTAGCAGCTCTGTTGGTCATCTGGAAAAGAGACGATGTCATTAGAGCAATTTACAGACCACAATTTGAGAATCACTGCGTTAATTATGCACTGTTTCCTATACTGCAATCAAGAACAGCCAGTTCTGAACTTTGACATGAAACTTAAAAAAAAAAATAAATATATATATATAAAAATATCCCAATGAATAAGCTTTGATTTCAACAGGGGGAGCTGCCTAGCTTCGGCAGAGCCTGCTGCCAGGAAGAAAAAGACTCTTGTGCTACAGCCTCTGCTGCCGATGCAGGGCTCCCTCTGCGCCGGTGCCATGCTGGTGGCACCAGGGAGGTGCTGGGTGAGCCTACGGCTGGTGGCTCTGTCCCTGGGGAAGGGCTGCTGTAACCTGCCTGTCCCTGCAGGGAGTCCTGGCTACCCTGGCTCTCTCCAGCCCTTTGGGTGGAACCGTCTGAGCTGCCGCTTCTCTGGAGTGTGGGAGCTGCCGTTCCCACCAGCTCCTTCGCAGGCAGCAGAATGGAAATGGAGACCTCGCTCCCTTCAGTGTCACTATGCGGCTGCCCAAGGGCAGCTCCTCCATCTAGCTCTTGTTTACAGTAGCCCGGCGATGTGAGGCACGGGGTGCCTTTTCCCATAAATGTGCCTCCTGCAAAAAATATATGTATAGTGTGAAGGTTTTTAATGTGGTTGCATGCTACTCCCAAACAGTCACCCCTGGGCCTTGGACCCTCGAGTTTTAAAGTCAAATCAAGTGACCCAGAGTTCTAGGTGCTTTCAGAAAAGGTCAGTTTTAATGTATTTGCTCCTTCATGTCCCAGGATACACCCTGAGCAAGCTCTCCCCTCTGCTTACGGGCCGTGGCAGAAGGGTGATGCTGTTTTCCCAGTGATTCACAGGTCTTCAGTAATATGTTTCTTCTTTTCCCAGAAAGAAGGTGATCACTAGCCTCCTATGGAATTACAGAGGCAAATTAGTCCTTGAGACAACTTGATTTGAAAGGAAACATTTGGGATGAAATTGGCCCTTAGAAATCGCAAAGCATGGAAAAATGTATTTGGTAAATCAGTCTTCGTTTCTTAGCCAATTATTTAATTACTGTACATTTGCTAGTGTTTTGCCTAGTTGTGTTTTAAACTACAGGTCTTGTCATGATGTCAGCAAATATTTTCTAGCTCTTCATCTCACTAGTCCCTTCTTTTCCTCCATGTTATCTGTTAATTTCTTTATATCCTTCTGCAGATTTTTCCTCTACTGAGTTCTGGGGTGTCACTGTAGTTCTCTCTCTTTCAGGTCTGTAATTTGTGTTGCTGGCGTCTGAAACTACTGCAATCTTTTTTGTCATATGTAGCAAAGAGCTTTTGCAGTATTTCAGGTGTGGACCTGGAAATACATTGTAGAGACTTGATAACTCTTCTTTTTCAAAGACCAGATTTCTGTATTATACCTCCAAGTTTCCTTAGCCTTTTCGCTTCCATGTCATATCTAAACTAATGCCAGGCTTGTAATCCTCTAACAGGCATCTTGCATTTCTTCCTGATTTTATATTAACTGTGTTTCAGACCAGCTAGTCCATAGCATGCTTGCCTGTGTTTTCCAGCTCGGTGAACATGCTGTGACCCCCCATGGCTGTCGTTGAGCAGTTGGAGCTCGGTGGCGTTGGCGCTCTCGGCTTCAGCTTTGTTTCTGGGTCTTTGGCTTAGCCGTGGAGCATGCGGATACCTTAGGAAGTGAAAGCAAGTTTCCTCTATCACTTCCCTAACCACTCCCCCTCCTTTCTTGAGACGTAAGACTGCTCGCTTCCCTTTCAGGCTGACATCGGCAAAGCTCTGCCCTTCCCTGTGGCAGTTTGAAGTGTAAGGGCTGTGGGAGGGGGGCAGCTCTGTGCAGGGCATCGGTAGTGCTGCGTTAAACCTTTCCGATGCCGCTGAGTCCACCTGTGAGGGAACAGGTTGGAACAGAAAGCTCACACCTTCCAAGATGTGTGCTGTAACGTACTAAGATAGGCAGTTTCTCAACAGTGAAGCTACAAAATTAAATAAATACAGAGAAGGAAGCAAAAGGGTCACGTTGTAGCAGTAAATATCCTGGAGTTTGTTTTCAATTACGCTGGGCATGTGAAGTGCTGAATAGTTGTGAGATTCTCTATGAAGTATGGTAATTAACTGATTGGTGATGTTTTTTGCAGGGCTGTGGATTTCTGCGCCAGGTTCTGGGAGAGGCTGAGGCAGTCTCAGACACTGCTGGCGTGTTAGTGGCAGCGCAGGGTTGTGACCTTCCCCAAGCGCCTGGGCAATCTTCGTTGATGGGATATTGATCTTGGTCTTGTCTGTTGCAACAAGTTCTGGAATGAACTGCTATAAAACAAGAATGTGCTTAGCTTGATAGGACAGTTTTCTACCCCTGAATTTCTTTTTACATGTGACATTACTTCAGCATGCCTTTGAAGACACGGTGGTTTTCTTCTGGAGAGCATTGAGTGTTTATGGAACTATTGAAAGATGTAAATCTAAGCGCTAGTAGGCATAACCAGATGGTAATATAAATGGAAGCTGAGGCTAGAGGCAAACTGTGAGAACTAGGACCTGTTGCAGACTTTTAATAGCTAATTATTGAACTATTATTTCATTAGAATAAAAGTAGTGGTGTAATAGTAATAAGGAATTTGCTTTGTTTGTGGCATGCTTTCTGTTCCTTGATAGATGTACTCTCTGAAAGTATTTGGGTACCTTCAGTTCTCTTGGGAAATGGTAGGAAAATCTGCAGCCTGTAGTAGATACTATAACCCGATTGGCTTTATCAGTGTGATGAAATGTGATGCAAACACATGATGCAAATTTCCTAGGCTTTGTTAAGGAGGACTCTCAGCGTGGGCTTTTTTGTTTTTACTTTTCAACTTCTCCATGTGGGATTTCAGACCTGTGGCATTAGTGTGAAATAGAGGTTTTATTCCTTTTTTTTTTTTCTTCCCGTTATCATTGTCATGCCCACTGGCATGTTTTGCTGAGGCTGTTGCTTTCAACATCCTTAAACCACATCCGAAGCCTTTTCCAGCTGACAGCAGGGGAGGTGTGGAGACCCTCCATCAGAGCGGAGCAGAGCAGTGCTGCAGAGATGCTCGACCTCTTGCTGACTTCTCATATCAGAATTTGGTTCTCCCATGTCTGGCCTTATTTTGAGTTTTTTCTAGACTCTGCCTCGCTGCATAGAAATTGTCATTATTGCTCTGGGAACAAGAAATACACTCTTCCTGAGTAGAGGGTGGAAATGCATCCCAACAAAGAGGAAGTCAGGCAGAAGCACAAGGAGGCCTGCATGGATGAACAAGGAGCTCCTGGACAAACTCGGACAGAAAAAGGAGGCCTACAAAGGGTGGAAGCAGGGACAGCTAGTCTGGGAGGAACACAGAGAAACTGTCCAAGCAGCCAGGGGTTGGTTAGGAAAGCTAAAGACCAGCTAGAGTTAAATCTGGCCGGGGATGTCAAGGGCAACTATAAAAGCTTCTGCAGGTATGTCAGTGATAAAAGAGAAAGCTCTGGGGAGACCTTGGAGCCCCTTCCAGTCCCTAAAAGGGGCTCCAGGAAAGCTGGGGAGGGACTCGGGATCAGGGAGGGGATCGATAGGACAAGGGGGAATGGTTTTAAACTGGAGGAGGGGAGATTTAGATGAGATCTGAGGAAGAAATTCTTTGCTGTGAGGGTGGTGAGCCCCTGGCCCAGGTTGCCCAGAGAAGCTGTGGCTGTCCCATCCCTGGAGGGGTTCAAGGCCAGGTTGGATGGGGCTTGGAGCAGCCTGGGCTGGTGGGAGGCCCGGGGCAGGGGGTGGCACTGGGTGGGCTTTAAGGTCCATTCCAACCTGAACCATTCTGTGATTCTACGATCCTAACTGGCAGGAGAAAGAGGGAGAAGAATCAACGCTTCTGACACAAAAGTCCATGTGCGCTTGGGTGTGTTGGCAGCCTCCATTCCCTCGCAGTTTGCTTTGGTAACTGTCAGTAAAACATTCTTCCTCGGCTAAACTTGTGTAAACAGATACTCTCGCACCAGGAAAGACTGTTTCCCCTTTCTTAAGGGAGGTGTTAGGGTACTGCATGGTTAGATGTTAATAGGCGGCTCAAAATATTTACACTTATGTTCTCTAGCGTCTGTTTAATTACAGAAATTGGAGGCAGAACACATGACCAACAGGCACAGCGCAATCTAGTGGATTCCGTGCTCGGAACAAAAAAAAAATGTTCTCAGTTTCATTTTACATGTTTGTTTTCTTTCAGGCAGGTCGTATCTTCCTTTTCCTTGTATGCCCGTATGCAACAGATGAGAAGAGCAAGACAGTGCAGTGCCCATATAGCCTGATCGGGCTTTAATATTCCTCAGAACTGAAGAATCTTTCCCTTTATGCATTAATATAAAATAACGTCAAATAAAAATGGGGAGAATATTTTATAAGAATATAAATGTTTCCAATAATACTAGATACATGCATTTTTACTGGGTTTCAGAGTGTTATGATAATAGTCATCATTTTCTCCAATGCATTTTCTTGTGGTGAGAAGAAATTGTGACGCTGAGTCCTGTAATTTTAGACAGATTATGTACAGCAGGCAGGGAATTAGCAGCAGTTGCAACAGGACAATTTATGCGTTTGTAAGCGCTGTGGGAATGTTCCTGAAGTCTACTCATTGCCTTCTTCTAAAGGATGGGTCTTTTCCTTGCCCACTGGTGCTGGGGGCTGTATTCCATTGTGCGAGCTGTGTCCTCATTAACGAGCTCACGTTTTCTTGGAGTAGAAAGTAGTTTGTTTTAGTCAGAGCAAAAGGGAGATGATGGGTGGATGAGATTATGGAAAATTAAACAAACGCACACATATATGTGTGCATGTAAACTTGGAAGTGTCTTTGTTTCTTGTTTTCATGTCAAATTAAAATTGTAAAGTGAGAAGAAAGAATCACAAAAGTTACATCAAAACATCATAGAATTGTATTTGTGAAATGGATTATTTTATTTTTTTTTATAGTGGAAAGGAACAATTTGAAAATACTTATCTTTGAAAACTAGTTGTTTGGTAGAACAGAGAGAAGTGCAAAGCTGAAACAGTTATAAATTGTAACCTTTGAAAATAGATATGTATTTCCTAACAAACCTGGCATCTTTTCATTATCACAGACGTATTCGTTAGCTGAAATATTTATTTGGGATTGTGGGAATTTTAAAAATGCAACAGCTGCTTCATTTTTACTTTCCTTTCTGGACATGTGATTTATTTAACGTTAATTTCTGGTGCCTGCTGCAGTAACAGCTGAACGTGGGGATGGGGCCGCAGGGTTCTGCTCAGTGGGCCAGGGCGGGAGGCGCTGGGTGTGGGGCTGGAGGTGGCTGCTGAGGGCAGAGGTGAGCTGGGAGCGCGGCACGCCTGCGTGGCACAGCCGCTCACAGCCCCGGCCGGCTTTGAGGATATCTGCAGAAAACGGCTAAGGGGAATACACCTATGGGATCTCGGATCCAACTGGGAAATTTTTAGGAACTATAAACTTGTGAGATTAAAACCATTATTTTATTATTATGATAATTTGGACATGTGTATTTACCAGAGAAACATGTATTCTGCCAGTTATAATAGCATGAAAACATCTTTTTTTCTGAAGTAGGATGCAGGTTGTGTGAACACCTGATCTTGGGCAGAGCCGGAGGGAACAGGAAGGATCCTGAAGTCCTCCGGTGGTTCAGACTAAGGAACTTTTCCTAGGGATTGGGGCACTGCAAAAAGCCTCCTAACAAACTCCTCTTCCCCCTTTTTTTCCAGCAACAGATCTTTTATTTAAGGGAGCCTGGTTTATTTTGCAGTGCTGCTCCCTTTGCAGCCGACAAACCAGTATTGGTATCAGCTAGTGATGAAATGCAGCGCAATAAGCAGCGGAGTGTGTTGCTGTCTGGCAGCTGGTTTGGGGCAGGTAGCCCAGTGTGTGCCCGCTTGGCACAGCTGAAAGGCAGAGCCGAGCCCCCGTGCTGAGCAGAGAGGGGAAGAGCGGTGGAGATGCTGGTGCTTCCAGCAGCTGTGTGGCGGTGACCTGCCAGCACGCTTTGCCTGCACACCGGGGTCTGCCCCTCCTCCTGCAAAGACAGCACCTAGTGCCGCTTAAATTCCACCCTCCCGGTTGGGAAGCAAGAGCAGGATCTGTTTACTTCAACAGCAAGAGCGTGACAGGGGAGGTCAGACCCCATCGCTTGCTGGGAAACCCAGGGCTGGGAATTGGGTGGGTCGTGAGGGGATGCTGTGGAAGATTTTCTTTCAATCCAACCATAAGAATCATTTTTTGGCTCTCTGGGTTCTTCATTTGGTGTGTTGGGCCCCTTGAAAACGCTGCAAGCTGGGAGACTGAGCATTAAATCCTGTTTCGTAAGATGAAGGTCAAGATGGCTTGTTAGTTCAGTATGGGTAGAGTTTCAATATTTATCAGAGTGCTGCTCCCTAAGGCCTGCCGGGGGGATACACATAGGGTCTACAACTCGATGAGACTGCCGTGCACGGGAGGAGTCATTCCTTCCATGTTCATCCAAGTCCTGCTCCTTCACTGGTGTGCTGAGGCTGATACATCGGGAATACTCAATAGTTGCTGGAAAACTGGTTTTTCTACCATAGAAATCTATCAGAATGTACATCAAATAAATGTAAATAAGTGAAGTTATGATTAGTGGTCCGTGTTCCCAGGTGATGTAGCTTCATTTCCATCAGTGAGGCAGAGCTTAGCTGAAATTCAACTCCCTTCATTTTATTATTTTAAATAGAAGTGGGAGCTTTATTATTTTTTTTTTCCCCAAATGGTGAGATGCCTTTTGATTGGAAAAGTAGAAGGTCACAGAAAAGCACTGCAGTTTTTTGGCATCTTGATAAAAGAAACACACTGAAGCTTTTGAAAGATACCCTTGAATAATAGTAATAAAAAAAAAAAAAGGCAGTGTGCAATTAAATTCAAAATACTCTGAGCGTTTTATGAAATCCAGCTGGTTATATCGTCCTCTTCCATAGATGAAGAGATGACTCTAATTCCTTAAAACTGCAGGTCTTGGAAGCTCCTATAATTGAAGAGATGTGCTAAACTAGGAAAAAGATAAATTAATGGGATGTCTCCTTCGCTGAAGCAGAAGCAAAAGACGCCTAGCAAAGTGATTGGTAAAGTTCTTGTATAATTGGCAGCAGAAGTCTCTACTGGTTTGGCACACTCCACTTGAAGAGTAGCAGGCTTTTTTAGCTCAATACATCATTTTCCTGTTGGCATGTTTTTATGTTGTACAGGTTTGCAGACTGTAGCTGACAAGCATCAATATTGTCATCATCGTCATCATTACCGTCAGCAGCAGCTGCGACCCGGCCATCTCGGGGGTGTCGTTGCTTGGTTGGTGTCTTATTTCTCTTGTCTGCAATAAGTCTCCCACTGGGCCCCATCCATAATATTCCAAGACATCAAAATACTCCCTTGCTGCCTTCGGGACCTTTTTACGTCTCCGGCATACAGAACACACGTATACTGTCGGGAAGAGGGTGGCATAGAAAAATGATAATTTATTAACGCTACAAAAGAAATTTATAGTATGGTTCATGTGTGACAATACCAAGGAGTAAAAGCAACAAGATGATCTAACATATCAGAGCTGGAAGAGCCGGTAATATTTTTTACATGTTTAGTAGCTTTGGAGCTTTGATTTGAAAGTAATGTATGTTTTTTGACCAATAGAGGCATGGTAGGTCAAGCATTACGCCAAAGGGATGTCCCTTTATCTTGCAGAACACCTCTGTCTTTCCTCTCTAAGCAGATTCCTCTCTTTATATTACTGCTGGAAATTGCTACTTCAAAACTTCCTCGTGATGAATGTGTTAATTGAGAGTAGTGCTGTTGTAGTGAAGTGCCCTGAATGTGAGTATTTGTGGAGTGTTCTTACCATGGTGCCTGGTCTCAGAGCCTTCACCGGGTGATGGTGGCCTTGTGGTGGGTTGGAAGCAGCAGCGCGTTGGACCAGGACAGACCCTGGGCTGATTCCTGTCCCCAGGACTTGTGGGCAGTGCCGGCCACTGCTCCGAGCAGGGAGTTTCTGACGAGCAGGAATTCAGCAGCAGAAGAGCCGGAGCTGCTGTGCAGGTTGTGGAAGGTGGTGGAGAGGAAGCTCAGCTGAGCGGCGGGGGAATCTATTGTCTCTTTTACTGGCCTGATTAAAATAAGGTTTTTACAGCAGAAATGCTCCCTGGAGGCTGAGCTGTCAGAAAGGATTTCTGTGTGTTCCGCAACATTCTGTGGTCGTGTTGTGTACCTATCGGTGAAACTTAGATTGTGTCTGGGACTGGTGGTGTCTTTGCTGGAAAACCTTCTGCGACCCTTTGGGTAGCAGCTACTGCTCCTACAGGAAGAAAAAAATTGTCAGGACTTATTTAGGTGATAATTTTCAAGGAGGTTTGGTGTAGGTAGCTATACAAATCTGAGAGAAAGCTTCTAAGAGTTTCATTATCAATTTCCAATTTAATTGCAACGATAGTGCACAAAACAAATAATATCGCTGCTGTGTACAGAATTAAGTACTACATTAAAAAGCATAGCAGGGGATAACGTGCTTTGTACCTATTATCTCTAATATTAAATAGCATTCAGCAAGTATTTTATAAAGTTCTATTATGTTACTGTTAGGATAGAAGAGAGGAAGGATAATCTGGAGAAAAGGGGAAATGTAAGGTTTATAAAAAAAAAAAAAAAAAAAAGCCAAAACCCAAACCTGCAAGCTGGCTTCTCAGTTCATATTGACAAAACTTCAGAGAATCAACTAATGGGAATTTATAAACTGTAAAACATTTGTTGGGGATATTGTACCAAACAAACTGTGTTTCCAGCAGTCATAATTGTTGACACCAGCAGGTTTGTGTACTTGTCTGTCTTTTGCTTCATGGAAATAAAGAAAAAAAAAATGTAAATGAAGTTTTGATGGTGTTGGGAGAGCTGGAAAAGGCAAAAGCTGAACTGCTGAAAACAAACTTGTATCTCAAGCTGAGGAAGCAAAGTAGAAATGCTGATGTGACCTTGGCGTTAACTACACGGGGATCCATCTGGGTGTAAAACAAAATACCTGATGTATGCACAGAGCAGAGGAAATGGGTTGTTTTCAGGAGTGTGTCAGGGCTGTTCTGCTGACGGGCATGGGCAGAGCGTGTTCGCTGCTCACACCTGTATCTGACGGGCGTCCCTCTCTGGTGCAGGGGCAGAAACTTGCTTTTGACACAAACTGGGGTATTCCCCCGACCAGCACCGCAGCTGGAACTGGCCAGACAGGAGATGGGCTCTGCTCCCTTCCCTGTGTAATTCAGCGTGCTGGTACAGGGCCAGGGCCAGGCTGGGGAGGATGGGAGGTGCCTGCCCGGGTGGCTCAGTCTCGCCTGTGAGAAACCTGAACAATCAGGGCTCTTGACAAGCTATACATCCACAGCTTTCACATCAGCTGAGCATGAATATTAGCCTGTCAAAAACCACATAAGAAAGAAATTGACCTCATTTGCAGGTAGCTAAAAAGAAATTTTTTCTCAGACTCATGATATTATGAACACTTGTTGTTCACAGAAGCCATCGAGTGTGACACAAACTTTATATACATAAAGAAAATCACCTCTTTTTCATTTTCCTCACGTAATTCTTCCACTTTCACTGTATCAAAACGTGACTGGAACAGACAAATCCTGCCTGCCTTCCTTTGTGTTTGGATTTGGGGTATTTTTTTAAGTTGAGAGGTCCAGATGGGACTTACTCTGTGTTTGGTGTGTTGCCTAAGTTGGACCTTCGGATACCTCCCAGGCAGCCCTTACAGCGTGGCGTTTAATTCAGTGGGAGCGCTAATTCAGGCTCCTTCACCTAGCTGTCCGATATTTGATTTGGACAGGTTTGCTGTAAATAACAGACTATAATAACGTGACCTCTGCTGTCTTTGCCAGAAATTGGCCTGCAAACAGGCAGAGAAGCCATGGATGGCTATGAGCATACACGTGTGCAGGGAGGTGGCATCACCTGCGTTTCCATAGCACACAGGCAAAGTCGTTCTCTGGTGTCTGGAGCACCCGAGGGACAGCGAGGGTGACAGGCAAGCTCCGGATGGGTCCCTGAGGTTAACCTGCTCTCTCAATTACAAAGGCTTCTTCCCCCAGACCAGTGATGTTTGGGACCTGCAGGATGCCGCTGTTTACAGAGTGCCGAAAATAAGCCCAAATAAGTTGGTGACCGTGCGACCTGTTGCTAAGGTGATACAAATGGTCTTTTGCTTCAGCTGCTGAAGAGGACAATTCAGCAGATGTTCAAATGGAGCTGAATTCAAGCCTTTTTAGATTCTTTCACCCTGAAAGAGAAGACAAACAATTTTGTGTTGTGTTGAATAAAATGTTTCAAAAAACACTGATGTGTGAGAAAGCAGTAGGCGTGAAAGTTCACTTTTCTGTCATGGCACTCTTTAGCCATTAGCTTAGTGGGTAGGGCAGCTGGCAGAAGGACTTGGAGGAGCAATTCTGAAAACAGTTAAATCTCAGGATTTTTTTGAGGATGGATCCCCCTTGGGATCCTTTAGTTCAACCATCTACTGGGAGTTGGGCTTGGTGATGCTTATGGGTCCCTTCCAATGTGTGGTATTCTATGATCTATTTACCGAAATACTGATACATTCCAATATATATATTTCAATAAGTGGATAACCTAATAGTAATAACCTAAATGCTCATGTTTCTCCTGATGTTATGCTTATTAACATGAGGCAAACTCAGAGGCAGGAGGGCTACCTTTGGATAGACAGCTCTGGCTATGTGGAATTAACAGAAAGGGAGAAGATTGTCAAGTTGAGATCTATGGGGTAGATTCCCTCTGTGCTTCCTATATGTCTATAACTTACATCACTGCTAATTTTTTTTCCTGGATAACTTGTGGGTTATGGTCATTGAGAGTATTATAAATGGCGATTGGGACATCTGAAAATCAAGATAACTCTGTAGCCAGGTGGTTAGGACTTTGATGTCATATGAACATTAGCAGAATTAGATATCAAATTTGCCATTAAAACATTGTTTCTAAAAAGCTTAAGATATGAACAGATGCTTAATCACAGAGAAAAAAGTGCATTTTTTTGCTTCTTGAATGGAAGTGGCAAGACTGAGTCTTTTACTTAGTGGGAGCAAAGTACTTTAAAACAGAAGAGTGACATTTAGTTGCTATGGGTTAAGTATAAATGGATCTAGTTTCTGTAAATAAGTCAGTATTGAAAGAGCTTAAAAAAATCCCTTGATACCAAATGTTTTAGAAGCCAACGTGACAATGTGAACTCTTTCAAAATACTACAAGTCTTTTGTGATCAGTACTGTAATCTCCAGGCACTGAGCATGTTCAGGATTTGTAAGATTGATCCCAAAATGTCAGAGAAGAACAAAAAAAAAATAAAAAATTAGGAATTAGACATCATAAGATGCCAGAACAAAACGTTGCAGCCTTGTATCTTGGTCTTGTGCCACTGTTAATTAACGTGTATGGGTGCTTTTAATGTGGGTACCACCCTCATTTGTGTCCATTGAAAGTGACAGTGAAACTCTCTGCGACTGTGATGTCAGAGGAACAGACTAGAAAAATGCATTCAGATGTGTATAACCCTAGCGAGATTTAAGATAATAAAGTAGAATTAGTCCATTCTGAATCATCCATATAGCAAATGATGTCTTTCTAAATGTAGAAATAGCAGCTGCAGGTAGCCCCTGAGCGGAGGTCCCTTCTTCTTCAAACAAAAGTGTGATTCTGTGCGTCTGCAAATGTGTCTTTTAAAATAAAGTGGTGCTTGAGAGAGGAAAATAAGTCTTACGCATTCTGTTTCCTGTGTAATGTGGGGTGTTTTGTGCTTAATTTGTGGTTGCACGTGAAAGTGCTGAGATGGAAGATTTCTAATGGCTGAGTTTATCAGAAGAATAAATCTTTGGTGGTTCCTGTGCAGCATGTTACCACTCAGCTCTGTCACGTTTGTCCATTTGAGCTGCCCCGCTGGAAACGATTGTGCTTGCGTTGAACCAATACGTAACTACAAAGGCTCGCCAGTAGATTTCGCTTTGTGCCATTGCACTTGATACTTGCTAAGAAGTCAGCTTCCTTTTAGCAAACACCTGTTTAGTGTTGGTTATTTTAATGCTAGGCAGAACTGCAGGAAAAGGTAGTGTCTTTGGTTAGGTGGAGTCAACACAGTTGGAAAAACAGATGCGCTTTCAGGCTTAGGTCTGGTGGGACTGTAAGCCTTAAAGCTTGTCCTTTTTCTCCAGCTGTCTCAGCAGTCCTGGTATCATCTCTCATCTTGCCTTCCCAAGCCTTACTTCTCTTTCAGGTTGTTTCAGATGCAGTTATTACTTTTTATATGCATGTCTAAGTAGGAACCCAGACTTTTTAAAGATGTTGCAAGGCTCTGGACACATGCTGCTAGTTCTGCAGTGCTCGTACAGTGAGACTGATGCACCTCACCTTGAGCCTTCTGCGTCCTGGCTGAGAACCCCCGGATGCAGATTGTTTGTGGGTTCCAGGGCTCAAGACTTGATCCTGTACGGATACGCACTCTTGGCATTCTGACTCTAACTCTTTATTATTTTTTCAACCCCGTTTTATATTTTTCATTTTATTTTTTCTGATTATTTTTTTTCAACTCAGTTGAAACACCGAGTATTTTATTTTTTCTTTTAGAGAAATATTGTTGCTACTTAAGATGCCACAGGGCTCCTGTTGTACTGTCCTTAGAAATATAAGATACATCCATATAGTGCAGTCAGATGCAAACTCTTTTTCTAAACTCCAGGTGGGCCGAAGTGATCCACGCTGCCATGAAAAAGCAATGCTGCCTTCCTTCTTTGCAGGTAATCATCTCCATTTCTCAGCAGGACCTATTAGGCCAAGCAGAGAGCTGTGGGAATGTGGCTGTAGAGCGTCAGGATCTGCACTGGCTTGTCCAGAGAGTTTGGAGCGTGGCCAGAATGAACCCCTTACTTACAGACCTACCCATTTACACTGATATATTATCTTCATTTTCTGCAGAAGCACCACAGGCTCACATACTGGCTCCATTGTCATGAGATAAAATTTACTTTTATTTATATCTTAGCTGCATGACCCAGTGAGTCTGCCGGTCTAGTGTCTGTCACACATAATTCAAAGTGAATAAATCTCATGATAGTTAATCATATATGGGACACAAATCATGTAGAAATTCAAACAGAATGTTCCCTTTTTTTAAGATTTAGCAATGGGGAAATTTAAAACCAGAGTATTTGAGCTGAGTGTCAGGTTTAATTTTCACTTACTAAGAATATTAGTTAAGATGATATTTATTTAAGAAATTTGACATTAAGAATTTATTCACAGCAAATGCAAGTACCTTCGAAACCTTTGTTCTCAGTTGAAACAAAACACTTTGTGGGGTTATTAAATGCTACCCTGTGCGCTTTGAATTTCAAATAAAAGTTGGGTTCAAAAGCGTCCTCGTGGATTGAAGAGTAGATGGAAGAGAGTGACTGCAGACCTGCCGCCTGAACTTGAGCAGGTCGCTCAGTGCGTAACGCTTCAGCTTGTACCTTGATCTGTGCGGCAGAGATAATTACACTTGCCGTACTTCCTAAAAATGGAGCCGGAATTAATTTTTATTCTCTGCAGCATAACTTCAGAATACTTCTGTTCTTAGCAGAAGGAGTATATAAGACCATTTTTGCAGTTAGTGTTGCGTGTTGGAAGCTGGGGAGGCTGGATTTGATCCTGGGACTTTGAAAGATGCCTGATCTTGTCACATCTCGATGCCCAGTGGTGTTTTCTTTTCTCTTAATCTTCCCCTTTCTTGTTTCTGGAAATTCTAAGTTCATGTAATGACATCTCTCTGTGGGAATGAATACCAGTGACACAACCAGGCTCCGAATTAAGAGGGGCTCCGTGTGGGAGAGGTGCTCTTGGATGGCCAGAAGGTTTTGTTTTTCCCGTTGCTCTTGGAAGAGGAGATGGCTTGCAGAGGCCGTGGGCAGACATGCCAGGCGCTGCGAGAGTGGGCCATGGTGCGGTGGCAGCTCAGGACTTCAGCCCCTTCACAAGGGCAGACACTTTTTTCCCCTCTATTTTTTTTTTCTTCTTTCTTTCTTCTTTTTTTTAAGGTTGGCTTTGTATAAAGAATTAATTCCAAATGACTGTTTCCACAAAATGTAATAGCTTTCACTTCTGGCTGAAATTGCCTCCACCTGGTAAATATTGTCATTGCACACTGTCAGATCTTCCAGGCACTCGGATGCAGCAGTGCAGGTGTCTTCCCGCACTGGTGTGCGACATTGGGATTGTTTTGTGGAGAAAGCCAGTCACAGTTTAACTGTTTACTGTCAGATCGGCAAAACTGGTAGTTTCCTGTTTAGGCATTGCCGATGATGTGCGGTAGAATGAAGAGTTCACACGGAGCGCTGATTTCTGTCTTTCTTTTAATAGGCAGTTGAGTGGGTTCTGCCATTGATTCTTTGGATGATGTTAGGCAAACCCTGATCGCTCAACGTTTGCACAAATGTTTCCACCTTTAACACTGTTTTAATATATTTCCTTCCTGTATCTCTTGCCCTGCCCTGGGAAAGGTTTCCTGCTGTGTTGTGTGGTGACTGTAAGTAGCCTCCAGGGTCTTGGGCGCTAAGCAGCAATCCTTATAATTCCTTTAACGGATCCAGCCCAGTACTCCCAGAGTCATACTGATGTTCTCTCTCACTGCCAGCTGTGGGGCTTGTCACCCATCTCAGTGTCTGTGACTTTCTCACTGAAATTATTATTTCTTGATGAAATTATTACGTGTGAATCTCAGCTTTCGTTTGAGGGAGGGGAAAAGTAAGTTTCTGATTCTTACTTTAACAAGGAAAAGCTTTAAGATGGATTCTGAGTATTCCCTACAGACCCTAAAACTAGAAGGCAAGTAAAGGCAACATTTGTCACCTAAAAAAAAGACATAAATTGTCAGGAGATGGAGGGCAATCTCCTGACTGAGGGCAGAAGGAAGGGAAGTGGTTGGACACAGTTGTAGGAGCAGGGTTGATGCTGCCATATTTTTGAGATCTCAGGGATGTTGTTAGTGCTGAATCCAGTTCACCTCGCCGTTTTGCACTTCAGTGACCTCCTTTATGTTATTACAGTACAATTAAAAATGGATAGTGTTCTCCTCCTTCCTCAGTATTAGTTAAATTCTCCATATGCTGGTAGGCTAAATGAGTATTGACCTGTTTAACTTTAATTAAACAGCAAAGTCTGGGGAGAAGCCAGGAGCACACTGTCAAATTAAGGCAGTTGCCTGTGTAAACAGCTGCCCATAAATCAGATTCTCTTGTATACATAGCAATTGTTAATTGAATAATTACCTAAATTTCATCTCTTAATTTTTTCCTCAGGAAATGCATTAAATTTACTTGGAAGTATTGGATATTTTAGCATGTTTTGAATGAGCAAATCCAAAAGCGTAGTATATGTGCTAGCAGGTATGCAGAAACTTTCAGGAGCTTATGGTTGAGGCTTAGGAGGAGAAGTTGGCAGGAGCGTGATAAATGCATACAGGAGTGGCATTTAGTGTGACAGTGGTGAAGGCGGTGTTATGGTTGTGGGTTGTGTTATCAGAGGCTAGATGCGGTTGGGCAAGTCGAAACCAGGACCCATTGAAATCTCTGTGTCTCCCACTGACCTCTGTAGTGGTCGTGTCCTGCCTCTGGTGCTGTCGTGGTGTCCACAGGGCAGCCCACATGGCGCTTGCGTCCCTTGGCACTCCTGGCAGGACACCAGTGGTAGATCTATGGGATGCCTTCTCCATCAGACAGAATGGGCCATTTGGGGACCTGATGAAACTCAGAGCCAAATCAGAGAATCACAGAATGGTTTGGGTTGGAAGGGACCTTAAAGCCCATCTAGTGCCACCCCCTGCGGGAGGGCACAGGTGTCCCCGGCAGGGACACCTCCCACCAGACCATGTTGCTCCAAGCCCCGTTCAGCCTGAGCCTGCTGTTACCTGAGGCAGGTAAATCATGAGGAAACGCATTAGAAATGGTATTGTCTGGTAGCGGGAGACGGGCTGCTTTCCGTGTGGGAGGAGGAAACCTGTGCTAGTTTGCAGTGCAGAGCAGGTTTCACTTGCGCTGCAGTGTCCCAGCCTTACGGCAGATGTGTGGGTGTTTTCTGTAGTCAAACCTACCCTGACTGCAGAGGTGCTCAAAGGTATCTTTTCCTAAAACAATTCCGTTTGAAGAGTGCAGTTAGACAACACTCACAAATGAGTGCTAGTGTGGGAAACATTTATTTTTAGTGCAGAAAATATAAAGCAAAAGGGAGCTGAAAAAATTTGCCTGGCTCTATTGATATGCTTTCATGGACTCTTCCTGGGATGAGTAAGACCGCATCTTCCTGCAGAGCCATTTTAAGCAAGCTGCTACTCGTGGCCTGCTGTTTCCAGCATGGAAATCATCTCATGCCCCTGTATACACCTTCAGATGTATACATAGGAAGCAGCCCAGTTCAGCTCTATCCTGGCCAAAACCAATACAGCGATGACCTTCCGTAAAGGGAGTCCAGCTCATCCTTGGCCTGACTGCTGGAGAAACGTCCATCTGGTGAGATGAATCCCATACCAGTGTTTTTTGGGAAGTGGTTCAAAGCAATCCATCACGCTGCAGACCATGGCAGCCCAACATGGGCATCAGGCCTGATGTTGTCCGATCAGTAGCCGGCAATTCTCAACGTGCACAAAAATATAAAACCCAAGCTTTATTGAGCTGTTCATGTTTGCTGTTTTCCCCTAGACAAGGCAACAAATCTGCTGCTCTCTCTCTGTTCAAGAGGAGAAAATACATGTCTTCGCAAAAGCTCCTTGCCTTTTCCAAGGCTCTGTCTCTATCCTGTGGCTTTATAAATACAAAGTCGCTGCAAAATCTCTCTTTCTCTGGGGAGATATTAGTTTCTTTGCTTGTGTCTATGTGCTGTGTGTCATTCCTTTGCAGGGATGTAGTTTGGACATGAAAGCCGCAGCCCTGGGGACGAGATTCAGTATATAGCTCTGCCAGTGGCTTCTCCAGGTCCCCCTGGCTCGGAGGATGCCGCCTGCCCCTCCTGCCACGGGGACAGAGCGGAGGGTGACCCCTGGTTTCCCTCTCCGCCAGCCCCACAGGGATGGTTCAGCCCAAACCATCTACAAAGCGTCAACGGGAGTTTTGAAGTCGGGAGCATGTCGCCTGGTGCGTGGTGTTTGTGCGAGGTCTCTGCTGTGTGGGTGTGCAGCTCGGGCAGGAGGAGCTGCAGCCCAAGGCAGAGGTGACGGGCTGAGCCGGGGGGGGAATCAATGGGGAAGCGCTGCTCAAAGCAGCCGGCGCACGGGGTAGCATGGCCTTGGAAACGAGCTGAGGAGGAGAGACATTGATCTGCAAGCGAAGTAATGCTCTTGTTTTTCCGCTCTTCTGGGCACCAAAAGAAAAGCAACAGGAAGGAGTATAAGCATAGGAAAAATGACCTGTGAAGAAGATTAGACAAACTCACGTTCCTTATAATAAGTGAAGACAAGTCTGAGCAGCATGAGAAGGGTGATCAGATGCCTTAATACTCCAAGAAGGAAAGCAACAAACCCGTCCACACCCCTGGTGAGCAGGACAAGGGGTCACACGCTTCACAAGAGACAAGGGGCATGAAAGGACTGGCCTGAATGAAGACATTTCGTAGCCTCCAGCACTAGAGCCCCTGAGCACAGACTGGGACAGTGTCTGTCAGGATTGCCAAAGGGGTGCTCTCACCAGCCGGCGGGCGGAGGAGCGGATTTCCAGCCCCGCTTTGCTACAGCTGTGTGAGTCTCCTGCACTCAGGTTGGCAGAAGTTCCTTCCAGTTTTCAGTTCCGTTATGTTCAGCGTGCAGATGGAATCACCAGCCTAAAATGGCACACCTTTTGTGGGTGCACAGCAGCAGGCTCAGGAGCTGACTAAAAGCAGCTCTCTGAAGCACGGGTATCTTTTAACGTGGGATGGAAAAAGCTGCCTCGTGGAGCATAATTGTGCTTGTAGGATGGCCCTTTTTTCAGGAGCACTGCGACGCCGTTGTAGCCTGAAACGGCAGCAGTCGATCTGACTGTCGTACTCCTGGTGGCCTCGTCACAGAGCCAGCACCTTGTCCTTTGGCCTGCGTTTGGCGTTCAGTGCTCACACTTAAGCATCTTGCACAGCAACAGAGAATAATAACTTATTTCAAGATATTGACATGTCTGCCAGTATTAACCTTTCCTTAGCCAGCCCAGGCAAGGTTTGACCATCAGGGAAGTATCTCAGCTTCTGCTATTCAAACATGTATATATTTTTCTCTGTCAGTGTTCAAAAATTCTGAGTTTCTTTAGGTTTAGATTCAAAACAAGGACTTACCGTGTATTTCAAATTCTTTTATGTGATCTGGGAGAAAAGCATCAACTTCTGTTTGTTCCTGGTGTGCTGGATACGGCTCCCTGATGTATGTCAGGAGCCTGTGGCACTGTGTGGAAGAACACCGCGAGGTTCATAAAGCTTTTATCTGTCCTGTTCCATTTAGAATATAAAACAAAAATCTGAGTCTGCATCTTCAGCTGCTGTAAGTTTGTGGAAAGCCTTTGAAGTTTGCTCTCTAGTATGCATATATAAAGAGTCATGATAATTTTAGGGAAAATCTGCTAATACTGAAGTTTTCTTCTTTATAACAATAATGAAGAATTTTGATTGCTCCTAAACAACATCAAAAGACATCAGACTCCTCTTTGTTTTATCAGTATAATGAAAACATAAATATACTTAAACCACTTCAAATGGCTGAGCATACGGTAGCTGACAGAAACCTCAACTGAGTTATACATTAGTATCTGACTGTAATAACCCAGATTATCTGTGCGGTACGTATTGTGCTGAAAGGGAAAGTACTAACGGATGACTACAGTCAATTCAGTAACGTTTTCTGCAGCGCTTGAGATAATCGCTGTGCATTGGTGTGTACAGCAGGCAAAGGTCTCTCTCTTGAAATCACCCAGCGATGGCAAATAACAGGGATTTTTTTTGCCTCTAATGGAGGTATCAAAAACCTGCAGTGCCGTGCGTGGTGGGCTCAGCGTGCTGTGCCGGCGTGGCGATGGCGGGGACCCTGCCTGCTCACAGCCCCAGCGGGGACGGTGGTGGATGAGCCAGGAGCAGGGAGCACCGTGGGAGCAGGTTGCTTGGAGCAGGTTCTGAAGCATCCTGGGAATCACGGGGCAGAAGAGAGATTGGTGGTAAACTATGGGCAGAGCATATGCTCAGGCCTTTTAACATTTACCTTAGCGCTCCAGAGGAAAGTGCGTATTTATAGACGTTGCCCAGTAATATGCAGTAAATCTTATTGCGATGTTCAGGACAAATTTGAAAAGGCAGGGTGTCTTCTTCCTGTGAAGGTTTGGAGCAAAACTGTACGCTTTCAGTCTTGAGCATCATTTTTCCTTTTTCAGTTATTTTTGAGTAATTATTCTACAGCAAACAATATGCACGTGTGTATTTTTTGTGTTACATTTTTACGAACAGCTGAGAGCCGTGAAAGGTAAGCCATACTTACACTCATAAACCAAGACTGTAACAATTTTATACAATTTATAGGGTTTATTTAATAAGCTTGGGTAATATGGAATGAAAATTGTTCCCGAAGGGCCCCAATCAACTAGAATATTGAACTGGAAGGCAGACTGTAAATTGTGTTTTAACTAACGTCATATGGCTATACACTTTTTATGGCACACGGTTTCCTTCGCGGAGAGGCAGCATTGCACGGTGCCCTCGCACGCGCCGCGAGGGGCCTGACCGGGGTCCTTTGGGGATGGTGTGAGGCCGTGACTGCGTATGTGGTAAGCGATGGGCGTAAGAGAATAATGTGTTTTCTGAGTTCTCTTGACTTCGCCTTTCTGTGGCGGTTCCGCCTGTACATTCCGATGTGTGTGATAGGAGGCTGCCGGGTGTCACCGTCCCCGCGGAGAAGCTGGGCTGCTGCTCCCATGGACCGCAAAAAGGGCATCTCAGTCACCCGGCCGGCACTGCTCACACAGCAGGCTTCTCCCAAAAACGGGACGGAGAGGAGAAAGGAGCTGTGAATACAAATCACAAAGCGTTTGTCTCGGCACACGCAGAGCGCAGGTGACTTTGGGCTTTTTACAGTGTGACTTTTTTTTTTTCCTAATACTGGAAGGGCACGTGCAGCACCTGCATTAATGACGTTTTATGCCTGAGACCGTGACTAGGACAGTATATGAGCAGAGCTAGCTCTCTGGGCTTTTTACTATGAAAAATATACCAAGAAAGGCATTTTTTTTTTTCAATAATTAAGCCGTAACCTCTATTTATTCCGATCTCGTCCCAAATCTGTCACCTCTCAGACTTGCATCAGGGAGAGTATGGGAACACTTCAGTCTTTAAAAAGTGCAGGAATGGTATCAGTATTACACATGTTAGTCTGTGTTTAATATTTAAGTGCAAAATCAAATAATTGTGAGGGCACAGTTTGAGGGATTTACCAATCTGAAACTCTTTTCAGATCAGTTTTCCTCAGTGGTGTGATTTTTTTTTTTTTTTTTTTTTAATTTTCTTTTTATCCAACTTTTGAGTTCAGCCACGAGATGTGAATGTGAAGCTTTGGGAGATAAGAAGTGTAATTCTAGCAGTGTCGCTTGGTGTTGAATTTTTCTGACAACTTACTCTTTGTATTTGTTCCCTTAACTGATGGCAAATACCGAGTAACAAATTGAGTAAAATGAACTTGTCTGAGAATTTGAATGAAAGAAGATTATGCATTATTTAGGTCTGCTGATATTTGGGGACTCATTGTTACCCAGCTAACATCTTCAAATGAGTAAACGTAATCTAAATGACCAAGTGTGCGATTCAGGTCTAATTGAAATCAAGTGAAACTGAAATCCCCTTGGCTTCAATGAAGAGAAGTAACAGGGCACTGCGCTTCTGTGCAAACCAGAGGAGAAGAGTAAGAGATTTCTCAAGGGTAAGGTGAGCAACGGGAGTCATTGTGCTACTGTTCAAACAGCGTGAATACAGCAGAGGCTCCCTCTTATTTTCCCTGGAGAAACTGAAGTTGTCTCCTGAGTCCTGCCCTCTTCCCCAATCCACTCTCCTCCTGCTCCCAGTGGATCTGCAGCAGGGGAACTGAGGAATAATAATATCGGGGACTGCAGCATTTTTCACTTTCCTAGCTGGTTCCAGGAGCCTCCGCAGACCAGGAAGGACACCACAGTCCAAAGCTCGTGCGTTTTGCTCCCTGAAGGCTGCCCAGCCTCAGGGGAAAGGGTTGGGAATGCAGCAAACACCCGCACTGCTTTGCCACAGCCCACCTCTGTTTGGAATGTCGACTAATCGATCCGGCATGGTCCCAACAAACCCGTGCTGGCTGTAAATGGAGTTCTGGTTGGTGGCCAGGCAAGATGGCAGCGTGATGGGCCTCTGAACTATCTCCTCTGAAATGCCATTAAGAGGGGTGTCATGGCATTTGTATTTAATATAGACAGGCTGGCCTGTGCTGGCAATAGTGACGGGAACGTGGTGAAGGAAATCAGCACGGGGCCAGCTGCACGCCAAGTACCCGCTGCAAATGCATCTCTGTCAGACAGACAAGGCAGCTCTGTCACCCTTTCATCAGATGTAATTGAATGCCTACAGAGGTGGTAATTACAAATACCATCCAGGCTGCACAGGCTCATTTGTCTTTGTTTATCATCAGAGCAAGTATATTGATCATTACTAAAGCATTAAATATCTTTGGAGAGGAACAGGAAAATCAGATTAATAAAGCCTGACATGCATTGTAAAATGCACTTCTCCATGAAAGTCAGGTTTGGTAAGTACAGAAATGACAAATGAAATTACTCTTTTAGCACTCTGTTGACCTAGCAGTGTTATCCTGGGAGAAACGACATCTTAGAGAAAGCTGCTGTGGATTCTTTTACTCCGGTCTTTCGTTATATTTTGGAGCCAACTGAGTCACTTTGTGTTTAGCTATGGATGTACAGCTCTGAGATTTAATGTACTCTCTGGATTATGATCCTGACTGCAGTGGAGTTAGTGGTATGCAACTGGAGTGGTGGAATTGTAATGAAAATCTGGCAAATAAAACTCTACAGCAGAGATTACGGTTCGAAGCCTGTTTAAGGAAAAGACAAGGTAGTACATGCCTGAAGTGTGCCAGTGCTGGTCAGGAATTCAATGGGTGGAATTACTAGAATGATTACGTTGGTGTAAACAAACAGAATTTGATCTTTTGCACATTGTTCAGATGCTGTATTTTTATCTCAGGCAGCAGAACGTGGGCATTTTTAGTCCAAGCTGGTATTTCCCTCACTGTGCTCTTAGAAACAATTAATTTTGCCAGTAGTTTCACTAGTACTTTGGCTAACAGCTAGTGGTTACCCATTTTTCTTATGTTTTCTGTTATCTAATAACAGTTTTTTAGAGAAATGGCCAGGAATATCCCGTGCAGGCTCAGGCTATCACATGCTCAATTTTGTGAACTGTTGATGTGCTACAGCAAGGAACAAGGTTTCTCATATTCAGTTCTGCTGAGCCTTCATCAGTAGTATATATACAGGAAAACTACTTTATAGCATGTCAAAATGCTTTGACATCTGGCTTAGCTCAAGTACTCCTTAAAGAATTTGGATGGTTATCAGAGGCTTAGCAAGCCCTTCCTCTCCCAAAATTCAGACCTCTTCTCACTAATGCCTACTGCATCTGGATAAAGCTACTCATGCAGATATTCCCATTTGATAGATCAATCTTCTGCTAGATTGTTTGTTTGGCATGCAGATGAAAATAAAGATATACACTTGCTGTTAAATTGGCATTTTCTTAAGCTTTTCCTTATGTTACGAAGTAGGAAAACTTAAGACACGGGCTAAGCTGGTAGGTAGGTAACTTCGTCTCAAAGTTGTCCTCAGTGGTTCTGTCTTACTTTATGCTTGGCTGAAGATTTGGTTCATTAGTTTTCCCCCGTGGGCTGTTTTTTAAGCTCAGGATATCCAGTTGGTCTTCCTTCTCAGTTATTTTTTAAGAATTTGGGTATTGATTTAGAAGTGGAGCCAAGTTAGCGCTCTTTCTTCAAATGAGTAGTGAGACTGCGTGGTAGGCTTCTATCACTTGCAAAGACACTCCTTATTAAAGGAAGTAAGTGCAGAAGTTAACTCTCATATTTAGCATATTCCAAGCTGATTTCTAAACTACTTCTCAGAATTAGTGAAATAGGAAAATGCTACAGATGTTCATTTAGCACTCAGCATCTCTAGGAGCGCAGCCGTGCAGTGCTGGGGGTTTATCTGGGTGGCTGCGTGAACACCAGATGGGTTCCTGTCGCTCTCTAACACGCGCCTACCTCCTCATGGCTGGGGCTGGGGGCACAGCTGACCTGCGCACCCTTTCTGAGTGTGGGGAGCTTCTTTTAGAACTCTGCTAAAATCTCCAGATTAGTTTGATAGGATGTTTCTTTCTCTTATATATGCAAAAACGCATACAAAGCAAAGGACACCACCCAAGAGCTAATGAGAACTTTACCAGCCGCTGATGCCATCTATTCAGCTTCAATTCGAAGCGTGGTCTTTGTTTTCTCGAAAATATGCAGAGCATCTCTAGTGAGCTCAAGTGGGTGATTATGAGACACTAGAGTCCTTCGGTTGGGTAAAAAAAGCCAGAAACCCCCAGCCCTCCCTGGCCTGAATGCTCGTGGTGTGGGGAGCGTTCGGCACGGACCGACTGCCCGACGGGAGCCAGCCCTACGCGTGCAGCTGCCGTCAGACGCCCGCAATCAGAAGCAGCCTTTAATCACGGAGTTTTAGCCTCAATTTAGATCTTCAGGCATGCCAATTAGTAGAACCTTGTTTTCTAAAGATACAATCTTTCCTATTTTGAAAGCTTGACAGTTCTAATGCTGTAAAATTATTGAAGCTGACATGTCTCCTCAAGAAGTGTTTAATCTGTCAGATTCTTCATTCTTTTATCGTCTCAATCATTTAATGACTAGAAAAACCTCCCAATGAGTTATTTTTTACCTTTCTTTAACTCGCCAATAATTATAGAGATTTTTACCTGTGGTAGGAATTTCTCTTTAGAAACAGAGAAGAGCTAATGAAAAATGCCCAATATCCGAAATTATGAATTATGATGTAGGGTAGAGCAGTTTGCAGGTGGTAAGGTCAGCGTGGCTATGATTTGCTTGTCATACAGGATGCTGAAAAGATACTAAGGTTCATGCACGTTTACAGTGATGTTCTGAAGGAGGTCTGTAGTTCTTGGTTTCCGATAATTGTTCACTGCTTGAATAAGTAAATAAAATCTCTTGTAGTGACACAGTTTAATTTATAAACTGGATTTTTTCTAATTTTTTTTTATATTAGTGTTTTCCTTCATGTTCTTACAGGCAAATCTCATTTTTCCTGGTACGTGAATCCTAGTAATTGTGTTATCTTTTTTTTTCAGTGGAGGTTCCTGATCAGTTTGTCTGAATGAACGGGCGGATTTGGCACAAACGCAGTCTCTGCTGTGGGGACAGCCGAAGCTGGGCTAGCAGAAATGCCTTTGGTGGCCATCCCTTGGGAATGCGTACCGGGGAGCTCACGCAGTGTGGGATGAGAGCAGCACCTCACCCACCTTCTCACTTTGTGACTGTCACATCATCCCTGGTGGAGGCTTTCTTTGGTGTGGGATCTGTCGCGTCTTCCCCCAAAACTGTCCCGAGAGCAGTGGGGTCTCAGCTGCGCGTGAGCCCGGAGCTGGTGGTGGGGCAGGGCTGGGGGCTTGGACTCTTTCCCTGCAGGAAGCCTAGATGAGACACAAAGCCCCATGAGACTAAAATCAGTAAACCATGTAGATAATTACCGTATAACTTCACGGTCATTTGCGCTGGTTCAGAGCAAGTCTGGAATAGGAGCCTTTGGGTCTAATTGTGCTTCATAATCAACTTTGCAGCCCCTTCTGACTGGTGTCAATTGCTACAGGAGCATCAGCAGAGTAGTGGGAAGATTGTAAAATTTAGTGGGATCGGCTGAGATGGAAGAAAATACATGAATGGATGATATCAGCACTATTAGTTTTCTTTCACTCCTTAAGTGAAACCAATTATTGATTGCAGTAGGAGTTTGACTGAATAATAGATGATGTAAAATGGGTGAGAGTAAGAACATCCGGATTTGATCTTAGCACGCTCAGATAACAAGTTAAAGTCTATATGGTATTTCGTGTGCTTAGTCATAGCAGGAAGACTGTATTTATTATTCTGTGGAGGGATATCAACAGGATATTATGCATTAACAATCTAGATTCCTAATTAAAAACAAACAAGAGATGCAAACTCTCACAATCAAAAGTGTTTAATCTGTGGAGGTTTAATTTTCTGATGCTCTTAATCCTCCACATCTGCATATATAATGGCAGATAAATATCCCATTGTAAATGATTAATGTGAAAATATAAACAAAAGCAACTTTGATATATGACTTAAAATGCCTTTCCAGTGATTTTAAAAGTAGACTCTCCAGTTTCCTTCTTTCATTGCAAGGTTTCACTGTAGTTTCTCATTGCTGTTTACAAAATTAAATAATTTGCTACAGTTTACCCTTATTCCATTAACTTAATTTTAGTGTTCTCCACAGAAGCAGAGTCTCTCACAGTCAGGGTTGTTGTCTGCCTTCTTTTCGGTCCTCTGAGAGGATGCAGAGGTAACGGATAGCTGCCTGAAATGCAGACTTTTCTGATGGGAAGGAGCTGGAGAAATCAGAATTTTTATTATAAGCTCCCCGGGAAATGCACTGGGCATCTGAGTTGTGTTTGTGTGTCCCTGAGCTGGAACCCGAAGCAGGCGAAACTTGGTCCTATTCAGAGCAGAGTTTAATGGAGCGCAGGAGTCCAGAGCAGGAGTTTAACGCTCCGATGGAGAGCGCAGCCGTAGGGCTGAGAAGCTGGTAGTTTTGAACTCAATTGCTTGTATACAGGTGCTTGTATCTTTACATCATAAATATTTATGGTATGTCAAGTTAAGTAAAGCTTCTCAGGTCTTTTTTTGGTGTTGTTTTTAAAATAGAAAGAGTATTTACTAGAAGGAGCTTGAGGGGGGCTGGCAGAGGCTGGGCGTTACTGACTAGGGAAACGCAGGGTGCGGGGCCGTCAGGAACGAGAGGCGTCTCGGCATCTCGCCGTGTTTGGGCGGTGCTGGTCGAGGGTGGGGGTCTCTGGCCTGGGGGCTCTCCCTGCTGCACCCCTGCCAGCCAGCGCCGGCCTGGCTTGTCTGTCTGAGAGACAGTCCTTGCCTTTCAGTTTGATTCCATCGAAACTTAAAGAACCCAGGGTTTGTCTGAAAAAGATGATTTTCACCGGAGCGGTGTTTGGTTATGGCAGTGCATTTATTTGCGTGTTTCTGTTAACGAGTGGAGGTTTGCTAGCCCTGGCCAGCCTCTTGCTGTCGTTCGCGTGTGCGAGTTTTGGGAGTGATCCCAGGCCTGTCCCTGGCGTTGCTGTCACGGGGCTGGTCGGTGAGGGACCGCGTTCTTACTTATAGCTCCTTGGAGAGTTTCTCCAGCCTGTGTTTCAGAGGCGGGGGGCAGTTGGCAGCTGCCCCCGTGAATCAGGTACCGGTAGAAAGTCCCTCGTGTGCCCCTCCAGTCCCTTTCCTCCCAGCGGCTGCCTGCCCCGCTGTGTATGGCCTTGCCCCCATGGGCAACAAGGACTCAGCCGCCGGCACCGCTCACCAGCTCCCGACCGATGTGCCTGGCCTCGTAAGGCTGTCACCTTGTCACTGTGCGCATTCGAAAATTCACATGTTCTTTTCAGCTCCCAGTTTCACATGCAAACCAAACCTCGCCGTACGGGCTTTCCAGCCTTTTCTAGCTCCTCTGACTTTGCTTAGTGGGCCCCAGCGCGTTGTGGGTCTGGGGCTGGCGCGGGCTGGAGATGGGGCTGCTCGTTTGCACACCCCCAGCAGTGCCCCCGCACAGCCGCGGCAGGGGTTACCTGCCAATTTTATTTTCAATTAAACTGTCCTCTCGATCTCACGTTGTCTAATCCAAGATGTGTTATCAGGCTTTGTGCTGTCCCAGGCAGCTCCCCAATTACTTTTTTGCTCTCCTGAGCCTTCTGCTGAAACTGTAAGTAGTAGATACGCATCCCTTCAAAACTCCAGAGACTTCCACCATCAACTCTGATGGTCTCTGAATTAGACCCAAGATGAATAAGGTATTGCAGCGTTATCTGCTAGATTGTCAGTGCATATAAATGGGTGTAGGCAGTGAATTTAGCCTCACATCACCCGAGGATCAGCCCTTGTTTGTTCTATAAGAAGCTGTATTCCACGTTTACTCATTAGAAACAAGAAGAAATGTGTATTGTGGGACAAAATATAACGGTACGAAAGTTCAGAGTGGAATAAACAACGCAGAGCTGTGTGATGAGCAGGTACTCAGTTGGGAAATGCAAAATGATAAAGACATTTATGCTAGGGAAGAATCCTAATTGCTAAGAAGAGCTGAGCAAAGAGTATAAATAACTAGGCCTTGCCATCTTAGAGCTAATAAAATCTTCATTCACGTTCAGGGAAGCCCCTGTGCAGCGTGCTCGTTCCTGCTCAGCACCACCTACGTTTTCACCATTGAGAACTAGGGCCAAGAACTATGTTCTATGAAGTAAGCAAGAAATTTATGGTCTCTTAATGATCCAAGGTGGACGAGGGAAGGTAAGCTCGGTGTTTTTAATCGGCAGTAGTGGGATGTCTCCTTTGTGTGCACGCCTTTTGTTTTCCTGCAGCGCCAGCACAGTGAAAGTGACGTTTAAATATTTTATGAACACGGACATGAGACAATGAAAGTCTATTAAAACAGAAATTCACATCGCTTTGTACGTCACTTAATTGTGTAATGGGAGTAATTCTTGGTAGTAATATGCCATCACTGAGCAAAGTACACATGCTCATTTTGCGTATTGGGGCCCAGGGCTAGGAGGACTGATTCTACTAAAAGCATATAGAAGGGATTTAGGATAGGATCTAGGAGAAGCGTCCTAGAAATAACTTGCAGGACAGAAGCTGTCACAATCCAGCAACCTAATAGTAGTAAGAATCAAAGATCTATGTTTTCTTCCTAAGTAGATTACCGGTTGCTTATTCTTTACTGTTATTAATCATGTTTACAATGATATGACGAGGCAAAACCAGCACTCTACGACCGTAAGCAAACAGATGAGCCCCACTGCTCCCGAGGCTGGGGAGCTCATGGCAGGGTATCGTCTCAGGAGCCATTTCTCAGTGGCTCCCTCTTTGTTTTTTCATGGACATGCCATGCGAAGCTCCTGCTGGGAGAGCAATGATATACTTAGGCACATTTAGGCTATCTCTGTACTTCATTGGAAAAGCAAAGATCACAACGTGTTCTCCTCCCTACCTCCCACTGTCCTTACCACCCTGTAGACAGCCTGTGTCTCACCATGCATGCTTGGTTTTGGGAGTGACCCCAGGCCTGTCTTTGTACACGGAGTATCTCTATGGGGCATAGAGAAGCCGGTGTGTGAAGAAATGTTGTACAATAGTGAGCAAGAAATCAGACATTAACTAGCTTGGAAACCCTGCTTAGTTTTCTGCAGGGAAATTCTGTTTGAGGTTCAACTAGAGCATGGAGATGGTCTTCCAACAGCCCTCTTCAGGATTTGGCCAATAGTCTGGAGACAAAAGGGGAGCACAAGAGGGAGCATGAAAAAACGTGATGTTTCCTAGGAGCACAGTGGTGATAGACCACGCGCTGCTCCAGTCACTGCTTGGGAGCAGCGCCATAGACAATCTTGCCTGTGTCCCACCAGAACATGCTTCAGCTGTCATAGAGGACAAGTCTCAGCAGCAATGACTAACTTCTCAATCTGCTTCCTATCTTCACTGCTTCCTTTCCCTAATTTCCACAGTGCTGGATGGAGTACGTGGCCTGCTTGGTATAACCTAAAGGGTTTTTTTCTACTCAGTTCATCTTTGTTGCTTGCAAGATGAGAGCGCTCATCATACTTCTAAAGCTCGAGGAAGTGTATGCTTCTGCTGTGGCAATTACTCTTAGAACAATTTAATAAGGACTGGTTTATTTTAGGCTGGATAGGCCTTGTGCTTTAAGATAACTCAATATAAAAAATAATTGGGTTTGTGTTTGAAAAACCCAGAGCAATTGTGTTAAAGCTAGTAGAGCATGCTTGGCCTTTTCGGGGTCACAGTGTGGGACCACAACTGGTGTAAACTGGGCAGCTGAAGCCAGTGAAACTCTGCAGCCGCATGCCACGGATTGCGTGTCTGTTGGTTTTCAGCAATTGTGCAGCACAGCTCTCATTTCCTCTGATTGCAGAACCTCTGAATGTCTGGAAGTGTTTATCTCATACATCTGTGCTTTAGCTTTTATCTTGCAAATTTTCTGCGTGCTTGTGGGTCCAGCTGCTTTTTTCTCCAGCTGCTGGTTTTCAAGCAACGTAGTGGAGGTGTCGCCTGCTAGGTACCTGTAAGCCTTGCTGGAGCTGCTGCGCCGAGCAGTGTTAGCGACGCGTGAGCTCCTCCGCGCTGCTGTGGTTCCTTGCCCATGCCAGCCCTCCCTCCCCAGGCTGCAGTCCCTCGTGGGGCTGCTCCGTCCCGCTCTGCCCAGGCCACACGGGCTGCTGCACCGCACGGTGACACCACCTCATCACAGGGAGGGACAAGAGGTCATTGTCATGGACACAGAAAAAATCATGGTTAATAAAAATGAATTTAGTCTGCTGACTACTGTTTAACGTCAAAAGGGGGGTCAGTCTCTGGAAAGCTGCAGCTTCCTTGGAAGTCTGGGTGGGCATAAAAGCAACCTGAAATAAAAAAGGGGAAACTATCTGTCTCTGGGTTCCATTGCAAAACTGGGAGAGGAGGGAAGCTGGTGATATTTTAGAGGTTTTTTTGCCCTTCAGTATTCATGCTTAATACAGTTGCTGACAAACTCTACTAATATAATGTAACTCACATGACTAAAACCAAAAAATGAAGTGGAGTCCAGGTAGCAGCAGGGCGGGAGCATCCAGCCAGCGTGACTTGGTGCTGGGCCCTAGTTGTTGGTGGTGGGATCCCTGCAGCATCTTCATGTCATGTTCTGACCCTTCCAGGTCCTGTGTTTTGTCTCCCCCTGAGCATGAATCGTCGTGGGGGTGTTATAGCCAACTGCTGAATATGAGACGTGAGGAATTCAGTACAAGCTCAGGAGCAGAAACAATGGAAAGATTTGGAATAATGCAGCTGTAAATCATTTAAGGGAAAAAAGAAAAGCAAATGATGCCTTGCTTTCCATAATAGTCTGTGACAGGAGGTTCTTTTTACTGTTCTTGTATTATGAGGAGAATGTGGTTCAAGGTCTGCTAATGGAGTTTTGTTTGTGCTGTCTCTTCCACAGAGGTGCTTTTTGGAATAATTTGCTACATTCTGCTCCTGTTATTTGCAAATGGGGAAAAATGAGATTCCGAGGCTTACTTGGAGTCTCATGCTGCAGGGAAAAGGAACACTAATAGCATATGGATAATTAGCGTGTTGTTGTAAGTTCATATCCTAGGTTAATGCAGTCAGTGCATGTCTGTGCTATCACAGAGATTACGTGGCAGCTCTGATAGCATTACCTCTTCCTGAGGGTGCCTGACACTGCTCATTATAAGAACACCTTTTCGGAAATAAACTTAGTGCTATGAGCTGCATGCCAAATGTAGGCATGTGTGATATTTTCAAAATGCCACAATCCTCCCAACAAAAATGCATTTCCTGTGTAGAGGCTTTTTCCCTGCAGCACATCTTTGGACTCGCGCTTCAGTTGTAAGCTGCTTTTGAAAAGTGGTTTGGTCAGATGTAGCAGGTTCATTTGCATAAGTGGATATCACAAATGCTCATGTCAGGTGACAACACCAAGGCAGACAGTATAAAAATGTGTTTTAACTGATTTTTCAACCCGTTATGGATTGCATTAAGCTGCACTAGGACTGAGAGCTTCTCTGGAGGAAAAATGTGAAGATCGGGTACACCTTCACCGAAATACAGCCCACTGCCCAGAAAGAATGCAGGGCCCTGTGGGGCCGAGGGGCTTTGCTGGTTAACGGGTGAGTGGAACCGAAGAGCTTCAGGAGAAAAGAGCCGAAAGTGAGAAAGGCTCCACAAATGGCCCTGGAGCCTGAGCCAGCGGCAGGAGCGTGGTTTTGACGGCAGCCTGCAGACCCGCGTCGTCAGAATGGCCAGGGATGTTCACGGGGAGAGGACTTTGTACGCGTCTTGTGTTCAGACGTCCCAGCTGCCTCACACAGGAGTGTCTGTGCTGAGCTTCCGCAGAGACAGCGTTTCTCTTCTTGGCCTAATAAACGAGTAGTTGAATTAGGCGCACAACTCAAAGCACAGTGAAGGTCCAAAAGGGAAGTCACAGAAGGTTACCTTGTTGTATTTGATTGTATTTCCTCAACAACCATGGCCCAGATTGTGTCCTGAGTCTGTGCTTCGGTGCATCTCTACTCGTTCCCTTTCCAGAGGCAGCTGCATCCCCTCTCCCTGCAGGCTCCTGCTGCTTTGGTCAGGCTGTTGTCCCCTTGTTCTGGTGCGGAGCGTGAATGGCCGGGCTGCTCCTGCTACCCTCCAGTCATCTTCGGGTACTGGTGTGAAGTTACTCCTTCACCTTTCTTAATTCATCCTCCCCGCCCGCTGTAATGAAGATCATCTCAAGGTCAGGCTGGTGCAGAAGACGGCTCCAGGCAGCGTTGCAGCACCTCCTCTGGAGCTGGGCAGTGTTTCTGGGCTTGAGCTGAAAGACCGGCTGATGCTGCTCCGTGCTTCTGCAATGAATGCAGGGTGACATATGGAAGCAACTGTAATGAAAGAAGCTTATGTGCTGGACCGTAACGGTCAAGCTGACTCTGCTGTTTGGATTCTGTAACCCTAGTGAAAATGAATAGTGCAGCAGGTATCATCTCTTAAAGGCAGAAGTTACTTGTCAGGGTCACCATCTCAGCGACACAGCTTGCCGGTTCTGGGTTCTGTCTGCAAAGCCCTCTGGGTCACGGGCAAATCATTATGTTTGTGACACTTTACAACACATGTATTATGAAGAGTTAACGATCGCATCAGAGCAAATCAGTCCAATCTGTCTTAATTGTGCTTGATCAAGCAATTATGAATGCAGATGCCTGGCCCTCATGGTTACGAGACACAGCTGTAAGCTCTGTACTGAACACAGCAGTCCAAGTTTGACAACGCAGATACCTTGGAAAAGCAGCAGCAGATACAGAAAAATAGCTGTACAAGGGACTTAAAGGCAACTTCATGGCTTTTCACTTTTTTTTTTTTTTAAATTCTGACATGAAATGCGATGTGTTGCTTAAAATTGGTTCTAGAATCACTGAATTTCAAGTTACACAGTGTAGGAAGAGCTAGGGGAAGTCCATATAATATAATCATTGCTTTGATTAGGCTGGTTCAGTGCTGCAGTCCATGGCGCTGTACGTGCTCAGTGGCTACAGGGCTGTGCAGGCCACGGTTATGTGAGTGCAACTGCACTCTCCAGTGCCGCGGGTTTCAGTAGAGGAACGAATAGTAATGGTTCTGCTCATGGGAAGAAACTTTACAGTGGGGAGAAGACATCAGATAGAAAGATCAGCCTGCCTTACAAATAACCAGCTATGGCTTTCATCACTTTGAGAAGAAAAACAGCAGCAGTGATTAAAGGTAATTGTAAAGTCAGAGAAGGTTACGTGTCTAGGTAAAAGACGCAGGGTGAGCCAGCCCTGTCAAAAGGGATCGAGACGAGGAGGTAACGCAACATGTAAGGGCTGATTTACATTATCTTGCTAGATAAAATACCAGATCATCTGCAATTTGTTATTTACAGTTCAGCACTGTGAAATCAATTACTGAGATGCAATTTAATTAAGACAGGTTAATGCTTAATCTAAGGCACTAAAGCCATAACACGTAATTTCAGTTTACTAATCATTGTAATGCTAATGGCTATTTGACATCTGTTCAGTTAAATTGGGCAATACGTTTTGGTGCCAATTTGCTCAGTAGATTTTTTCCCCAGTTCAGGAAGAGCAGGGCTCTTGATCGCAGGGTGGAATTGGGCACTAGGAATGGGGAATACGGTTCCTTGTTCAATTCTTGCTGTTGCTCGTGTTTTGGATAAATCTGGTCAGGGATACAGTTAACTTTTTTTATACATTTATATTAAGTAATTTTTCTTACCAGAGAACTGAGTACTTCTCCCAGCTGTCGTTGACCTGCTGGGTGACTTTTGAGAAGTTTTTGGCTTGTACGTTATTCAGTAAAGACTTTCAGCCTTGAACCCAGTTGTGTCCTTGTTCTTTACATAATATTAACTGTGTGAAGGACCTCCTGGATCTAGCAGAATTCTGAGAAACTGTTTGCTCTCCACTTCATTGTCATTCTGCTTTTGTTTCTCATCATCCTGAGGTAGCTGTGCTTTAATAGAAAGGGGAGTGAGGAAGAAGGTGGGAAGTCTAAGTATAGCAGTGCTACGGTTGGGAGAGCTGAAGAGAGAACAAGCTGTCACCTAAAGGGCACCTTGGTGGAAAGACATTATGGTTGTCTCTGCACTGTTGTGTTAGTTCAGTCCCAAGGGTCCACTCTGAGAACGTACGTCTGCAGGAAATACCCAAAAAGCTGCTTGAGGGAGGGCGGGGCTCAGCCCAGCTGCATGAAGCACCTGGGGCACAGCATCTGCCCACCAGCACCAGCTCCGCCAGTCCCACCGACACAGCACACCCGCGCCATCCACCCCACAGCCCACCCCGAGCCCTCTCTCGCTGGTGTCTCGCAGCAAAAGGGAGGGAGGTATGAACCTCTCGTGGGTGGAGGACTCTGTATGTGTCAGAAACCTTCAGCAGCCGCGTCGAGCACTCTGAAGCAGATGTTTCCAGAGTCTCTGGACACTTAAAAAGATGTGGGCTTCTTAATGCTTAGCTAAGCTGTGACAATTCATGCTGGGGCCATTTCAGCTCTCAGCCATGTCTCTCTGTCAGCCCAGATATTGTTGTGCAAATAGCACAACTTCAATTGTGCCCACTTCTCTTATTTTGCCACTCCCTAGACAAATTTGAACAGGGACGGTCATCTGGGGACTGTGCCCTGGGGACCACCGCAGCGCGACTCGCTGGAGCTCACGAGTGGGAGCCTTGGGGCTGTGAGCGATCTTGCCAGCTCCAGTGCATGTTCGTATCCAAACCCTGGGTTATATCTCACTTGCAAAATGATCTGCAGGTTTTAGCCTTCCTGAGCACTTGGTTCTGTGGATTTTAAAGGCGCTTACTTGCTATTGAAATAGACTCCACAGTGTCTTGAGTTGTTCTTTTCTAAGGGCAAGGAATGTTTATTGAATTTCTTCCTAAGTCTTCTCAAATATTTTGCTGCAAAGAGCAAATTGAGCTTGAGCACTTCTCTAGACTTTCTCCTTTCTTCCCCTTGGGACGCTCCTGAAGAGAAACTCAAACATGGTCCTCAAGAAAAGTATTTTTTGTGTGCACACGCCAGTTATTTCTGAATCAAGCAGTGTGTAAACCTTGTGTGTAAAGAAATCCATGAACTCAACTTTTGTCCATTTTTTTCAATATGAGAAGTAAAGTATTAAGAGAGATTTGAGTGTTGAGAGTTGAAGTTCAGGCGATGATTTAAGGAAACCGCAGAATGACTGGGTTTGTTTTCTAGCATATCAATTCCGAGGTGAAAATCCGAATGTGGCCAGTGGAGGCAGAGCCCTGATGTCCAATTCCCCAGTCCCCCCAGTGCCGGTCGGGGCGGCTGGAGCATCAGCCCACTGCTCCCTGGGGAGGAGGAGGTCTGTGTATGCTCACACCCAGTGTCGTCACCTTTCACAGGCTGGATGGAGCCGTGCGTGTTTTAACCTTATTCTTAGATTGTACTGGAGCTGTAGAGTTAATGAAGACTATACGTGACTTACAAATTTTTTACATCAAATGGCATTTCAATGAGAAGTTAAATGTTTAACACGCAGAAGCAGAATGTTCACTAGAATATACTTGCCGATTTGTTGGTGCTAGCACTGATGTGGCACAGCTAGAAATACTCCTAAGCTATCAATGCATGAGTATCTATTCCAGATTCTTAGGGAGGATCTTTCAACAGGGGCTGACTAACAAAATCTTACCTCTGTGAGAAAGTGGACAAAGATCGGCATCATCTGAAGATGGTTTTATTTTTGTCTTGCTTGTTCAGATAACTTCTTCAAAGCTAGGAAGATTGTGTTGTCTTTTCCCACCGCTAATAGGATTTAATAGATGTAAGAGTGGCTATTCATTCAAATGTAAGAACAATTAAACGTCTTTAAGGTAGGAAGATAACAGAGCTTAGATTTGGGAAGCATTTGCCTGCTTCCGTGTGTAAGGCTTTTGTGTAATCCTAATAGCATTTCCTTTGTTGAGTGAAATCACGTTTCATTAGCAACGTAGTCTTCAAAAATGTTCTTGCAGGATTTTCTGCCGAGCTGCCTCCCTGGGTGAACCACAAAGAAAACCTGGTGTTAGCTACTTTTTGCTCCCATGGAAATCTGATGGGTGGTCAGTACTTTAAGTATCTGGTGCTGAACAAGGATCCAAATTATTGCTGTTACTGTAGGATCTCAGATTACAAAAATGAATTCTTCATTTATAAGCATAACAGTTATGTGTATGCTTGACTCTAAATGTGATTTTTTTACCTTTAGAGGTCTAGCTCTACCGCTCTGCGGAGCCACAGGAGCCAGGCTGACAAACCTTCCTGAGGGTAACCATACAAAGTCCTCCCTTTACTAATCTCAGCGTAACTTGTTCGTCTTCTCAGACCCAACGGAATTATCTTTTATTCATGTTAATGGAGCCGTCACTATCGTCTGTGATGTTTGTGTGAGTGGGGGCTTAGAATTGGATCTCTTCCTAGCTTCAGAAAGTTTTTATACTGTAATTTCAGAACTGGCATTTGTAATTATGCCATAAAAGAAGGTAATATGTGAAAAGAGTTCAACTGCTCTTTCCAGCATAGAAAATATATATTGTAATGCATTCAGAAAACATTCCAAGGGTAGAGGATCAAGTTGTATTTGATTTTCTCATTCTCTATAATAATCATTTTTGTTGTCTTGCAAAGCTCCAGCTTTGAAGTGCAACGCATCAAAATTCTGCAATACCAGCAACTGTTTCCCTTTAGTTATTTTCCAAGTGATTTGATTTCCTCAATAGCATTAACTATATGGAGGTCTAACAAGTTGTAATTAATGTATTCAGATATTTTCTTTTGTAACAGGCTAGAATGTGAGTGACAGCATGAAGGGAAAAAGCAGAATAAAATTGGATGCTTGTGAAGATTATCATAACATAAAAACTGACAACTCTTTGGCTCTTGAATAGCATATTGTATTACATTCAAAAGGAAGGAAAAAGCTATTTCACAAAAAAACCCAACCATGGCTTAGAAATTTTCTGAGGAGGGGAAAGATTTTCAAAAGCCTTTTTAATATTAGACAGATCTGAATATTAAAGTTCACAAATAGTTTATCACATGCCCCGGTGTGTGTGAAGTGGAATACACGTGTACCTGATAGAATAAAATCTCCTGGGAGCAGCGGTGGCTTGGCAGCGTGCCCGTGGCAGAGCGCGGGAGCGTCTCCTGCGCAGCCCGCGATGGACGGTGGCTGCAGCGCCTGAGGAAGGGCGGGAGGCAGGAAAGCGAGTACCGAGCATCAGCTCCTCGGTGGAAAACAGAGTCCCCAGCTCACACGTTGCAGGGAGTTTTGACTATAACTCTGCACGCTTGAGACTGGCTTTAGGGGAAGTGAGAGCAGGGAAGAGAGGAAAGGGGTTTATCTATAATTATGAATGCATATTTATGAGTGTTCAGACATATTCTGCTGGGGACACGAAAGCATCGTCATGAGGTGAAGTTTGTCTTTGTACAAGTCTGTTCGCAAAAGCACTCAGAGCCTTCTACCCTGGTGGAAGTGTTACAGCACTGGTTTCCCTCCTTTCCACCCTGTGGAGGGAGTGGGGAAAGCCAGGGAAGAAGCTGAGAGCCTGCCCGCCCGGAGTGTGCACAGCCTCCAGCCGGCCTTCGGAAGGGCGTCTCACGAAGCAGCCGAGAGAAAGGTGCTCGGGGTGTTGTGTGTTGATGGCAAATCTGCTCTCCACATTAGTTTGGGGACACTAGTCCTACTTCTGTTATATACTTGCATGGTGTTCTTCACAGCGGGATCTTTTGTTTGGTCATTCTTGTGTGAACATTTGCAGTGAGTTAATTGTATGCTGTGGGAAAGGTGCTCAGGGTGTGGAAACTCCAAACATTTCATTTGCGTGCCTTGTCACTTTGTCCTTCTCATGATAAAAAGACATGAGAATGCTTTGAGGAGACAGTCTGTTTTCTAAGAGACGCTTAGTTTTGCTTTATTTTCTGTTTTGAAAAACCAGTGTCAAGGAGTATGCACAGAGAGACGGCCCAATGTGCAGGTGACAAAGGCGGGAGCTCATCACAGTTTGTTGAAGGGCAGCAGTAACATCAGAACCACTCTGAATAAATACCGGGTATTCGGTTCCCTGTTCTGCACTTTGTTCAGGCTGCTTTTCACCAGGTCTGGTTTGACTGGGCACGGCTTTCGTATGCACGATGTTTTCTGAACTTTCTGAAAGTTCTCTGAAGCTTTATGTGGAAGGTCAGATATTTTGGTGATGAACCTGGTTGAAAACGAGATTTCTCTCCAGGTCACTTGGATCTGAAGATAAAGTTGGAAAGCCAAGAGCAGAATTAGAGAAGCGACTTATTTCCTTTTCGTTGGAAGAACTATTTTTGCCTGTGTGAGCTGGGTCTGAACTCGGAATGGGAAATGTGTGGGCAGAGTCATGTACTTTTATGAAGAAAGGGTATGTTAGGAAGGAGGAAGGATTCAAGGATCTTTCCTCACAGCTATCCAGGAGGTACGTGCTCCACAGAGGAACGGAGGAGGACTCCCATCCCTGGGGCTGTCAGCCAGGCTGGGGCCAACACCAAACTGAGAGAAATGGGCTTAAGTGTTGGGAATTTTTGAAGGGTTCTGCTTCCAACTTTGGGACAAAAGAGTTTGGATTATTTTTACTTAGTTTGAAGTTGCTTGTTTGGCCCTAGAATAGTAAAACATAAATAAAAACAAAGCTTCTATAAGTTGGCTTTTACATTTTAGGATTGTTGGTGGAAGAAGTCATCCTGTAGGTAGCTTCTAGGGGAGGAAGATGCGTTGAGCAGTGTGAATCCGAATCTGATCTGAGTGCTGTGACAGAGCGTTGTTCCCCTATCGGTTATGGGAGAACACAGTGTCATCGAGCCTTCGTAGGCGGGGGTAGAGCCCCTGCTCCACGCACCTCCCTGTCGGCCCTTCCCTGGGGGTCCCTAGGGCTCTGCCAGCAGTGGCCACCAGCCACCCTGTCCTGAGCAGCCTCAGCCCAGCCCCTTGGCTCCAGCCCCAGAGGTGCTGGTTGGCATTTCGGAAGGTGGGATTCCTCCTTGAGAAGATGCATTGGATAATTAAAGATCGGCACCAACTGCCTTTCCTCCCTCACTGCCATCCGTCCCCCACAAGGTCATCTGTACGCTTGCCCGTTCATGTTTATTTCTGAGCCAATAAAATTCCCATTTGCTCTGGTACATTTTGTAATCCGCAGCTTTCAGGCCAGAGATTGATTATCTGTATTCCTAGATAAAATCAAAGCGCAGTTCTTAAAACAGATTTCCACTCAATTATTTCCCCCAGACAGCTTAAATGATGCTTTGAAACCCAAGATTAACTCAGTAGTGGCCAAGATACGTATCGGCATTTTCCTTCTGGCCTTGCTAAATTTAATTTTTAAAGCAGGTTTAATAAAGGTTCTTTAATGTCCATGAAACAGTGGGCTAATGTTTGAGATTCAGGCTGGAGTCTGTGCGTGATATCTGAACCAGGGGAACTTACGTCAATCAAAACTCTTGATTTCAGCACCTGGCCCTCTACTTGCAGAAGTCGATGCAGAGCTACCGGACCAGAGTCTTGCCTTGTATGAAGTAATAGCTTCATTTTCCAGGGAGGTCATCCAGTTCCCAATGAATTTCATAAGCTGTTTAATAACGATTTGCATTTGCTGGAGCAATAAGGATGAATGTGTGTTTTCTGGCAGGCTAGAGCTGCCTTCTCTCTGCTTCACTTAAGCAAGAACTGAATCAAAAACATTTTATTTGAGCTTCTCTGAGGTTTGTATTTCCTGCAGTCATTGGACACATTTGGGTTTCCTTTTTTCCGAAGTAACAGCTTCACTTTGGTTTTGTAAACTGAGCCAATACTGATTCCTTTGGAAACAGGTCAGCAGGAACAAAAGAGGAGTGGACTCCGGCAAGCACAGTGCCCGTGCTCTTGGTCCCTGCTTCTGCAGTCTCTTGCCTTTCCTGGTGTTAAACCAAACAAAGAGAAACACAATGAGTATTATTTTGTCGCAGCTTGTCTCTGTGGGATGTCGCCACACAGCCTGGCTAATAACTACGTTCTTGACTTATGTCTCTCTCATTTTCCAAAATTTCCTATGCCCTTTCATAGGCTTTCAGAGCTGCAGACCTAAAGCCCAACGCTCTCCTGGGTTACCTGGCCTTTGTCATAGTAAGGTCCTACCAAGCCATTCAGCTCCCACAGGAGAGATGCCGCTGGCAAACCAAGTGCGTGATCAAAATTGCAATCCTAAAATACATTGGCTGAAAAGTAAAATATGGTTTTGAAACAAAAATACAGAGTTCCTGGTGGGACCTGTACCTCTTCTCCCAGTTTTCTTTGCGTGACTTTCAGTTTGGATCAAGACTGTATCCAAGGAGCCTCAGTTCACCCATTTATATGTGTGGGAGTGAAATTCCTAGAGATATCAGGAAGGAAAAAATGAATTTAAAGGAGGATGTTGGAAACTAGGATCGGAGGAGAACTTCCTGTTAGTATTTGTTCTAATATTTCGAGTTGGGACTGGATAACATTTCTGCGCAAAACTTTTTCAAGAGAAATATAAATTTAATCCCAACATAATTTGAAAAATACATTCATTTTGAGTTAAACAGCAGATGGAGGCTTTAATAATGTATTATTTTCCTTAGACTTATCAATGTTTAGAATATTTTTTAAATTTTCTTCTGAAAACATTCAGCGTTTCATTGATAGGTGTAAGATTTACTATTGCCAAAAGAAAAATATATATTTAGCCCAACCCAGATATTTGAACTTTTTTGATTCATCGATGTGTTAACATTCATTTTAATAAGACTTTTTTTCTTTATCTTAACACTTCTGAGAATGATCAGTGATTCCAAAATATCTTTTTCATGCCCAGTTCTACTTGAAACCAGGGCGACATAAGTGAGGAGTTCGGTTCTATGGAGACAGCTTCGTAATGCAGGAAATGGAGATGCCGGGCAGGGAAGACGACGTCCTTGATCTCTTTCCTGCTGATCTTGAAGCATAAATTGAAACGGTGACAACAAAGTCCGGTATCGCTTATACCAAACGGCAGTTGTCTGTGCTGTGGGATGGGTTTGTAGCTCACAAACAGATCGCAGGTAGTAGATGAGACAAATATTTGGAAAAGAAACCTGGAGCCGGATCCTCCAGCTGCACTCACTCACGTACATCTACACTGTAATTTCAGGGAAGTTATTCTGGCTATTCCCATTTACAAGTACAACTGAGATAAGGAGACTTTTAAAACAAATAGGATGGAATCAAAAGAGCTGCTAAAATGCGTGAGTCATCAAGGAGACCAGAACACCGTAGAAGGCGTTACAATACAGGACAGTGGCATGTCTCCTTTGGTGAGTTCTTCATCTTCAATTTTGGTCCGTTTTCCTTTTTCCTTGGAGTGCCATAGGACAGGTTAAAGTGCACTCTAAAAAGCAGCATGTGGAATAACTGCATAATTTTGCAATCTCGTGTTAAAGCAGCTGCATCTGTAACTCACTTAATAGAAGTTTTACCACTTTTTTTCCTTTTACAATATCACATTCGAAACTCAATAAACTTCAAATAATGTCTGTATATCATGGAAGATTCAAACCCTTGCAACTGAACCCGTATTCCCTGAAGTGCTGTTTATGAACAGTGTTATTTCAATCTAGTGGTAGGAGTAAAAACAAACATTTGGCAGTGTTTATGTTTGCACCCTTGGGACAAATGATGAAGGAGTTATTTGCTCTAGTCTTTAATCAGTTTTCAGTAAACAGCACTAGTATACCTTGAGCATCCATATTTTCTAATTGGCTCTTTTAAATGTGAAGTCTCCCATAGTTCACAGCCGAGATCTACGGCTGCGGGAGAGGGGAGCCACCAGCACCTCCCTGTCGTTGCTGCGGTGGATCTGGATCGGCAGCGGGAGCGGCAGAGTGGAGTCGTGAGCTACGGCTTGTTTACCGATCAAAATGCAAACCGTGGGCGATTGCCCCGGCTTTGGTTGATTCACCGCTCTGCAAATCTGCATCTGCACTAGCAGCAGAGATGCCCAAGCAATGCTAATACTTGATTTAGCACTACCAAATCTGTTTATTTTACGCGTGGTAAATCCTTTGGACTGCGTCAGTTTGCGTTACTCATACCAGGACTTCTCCTAGGGTTCAGAGAGTTTGATGAATCTGTTTTTTGCACTTGGTGCAGGTGGTGAAGTGAGGAGTTTGTGCCAGCAGCTCCAGAGAGCACTTACGGTGAGTTATAAGATGAGTCAAAAGTGGAGATGAATCTCATTTAGGACTGCATCCAAAATTACACACGTCATGGCAGGCAGTACTGAGGAGAGGAAAAGCATGAGAAGAAAAGGGTGGTGGTAAAAAATGCCTCATGCTTTTTTTATGCATTTGATCCCACTCAGCTTCACCGGGAGTCTCCCACAAAACTCTGTGGACCTGAGGCTGAATCGGAGTCTTGTGTTGATGTGCGTAAGTAAATTTGAAGGAAGATGCAATGCCAGAGTATTCACAGCAAAGGGCAAGTAGCATGGGAGTTTGGAGAGTGATGTTTGGGAGTTTGGAGAGTGATATGTAGGATTTGAGGTGGGGACGGTGTATTAGGATTTGATTAGACCTTGCCTGTTGGCCAAAGGTTTGTCATGAGAGTTTGACCCATGTAAAACAGGTTCAGTCAAACCAAGAATTTTGAACTGTTGTCCCTTGAAAATATCCAGGTATTAATTCCAGAGCATAAGACCTGGGCAGATTTCTGGAGGGGAGTCTGGCAAGGATCCTGCGGCTCCACTACTGAGGTCATTCAGAAATAACTTAAACCCGAGCACACTGCAATTGCATTTTGCCTTTATTTTCAGTGAATCAGTGACTTGTGCTGTGATATCGAATTAACCAGCTGGCTAACCATCAGGGGACACATAGCATCTTGCAAAAGACATTATAATATCAAAGAACACTCGAACACTACCTTTTTGTTTAGATGATGTCCTTATGTTGGATATTTCTGGGTAGTTTATTTTTAGTGTATTAAGCCATTTGATGATTTTTATTTTTTTTTAAGATCTTTCTCATTTTCTGATTTGTGACTAGACTACATTATTTTGCCCCCAGTAGGAAACTTTCCAGTGATTAATCAAAATAACGTATTTGTGGTTATCAGTATTGATTAAAAGCCTAGCATTGTCTTGTTTATTATCCAGTGAGGAGGGGGGCTGCCTTTGTCTTTTTTACTCACGGTTTACTCCAAATTAGTGTTTGGAAAGCTACATAAGGACTCCTTACCTACGTGCTCAAAATATGTAAATGCAACGTTCTGTTTATCAGATGCACAGTTTGGTGATGTACGTTTTCATTTGGTCTCCGAATGTGCTCAAATTCATTTGCTAATAATAAATGATACAATTCTATAAGAACAAAGAATTATATGTTATGTTATAATTTCTTCAGATACAGTAAATCAATCGGTGTAAAGCCTGACACAAGTATGATTTTTGGTTGACTTTGATCTCTCGTGTGGTGGTGAAATGAGGAATAACTCTTAATAAAAGTGTCCTGAGGTCGTGGCTGAGTGTTGTGCTGGGGTCGCTGCGCGATCACTGTCCCTGGCAGGGAAGGAGTGAACGTGAGCTGCTGCGGGGGCATTTGCAGGTGTCTCTGATGGCAGGGCCAGTCTGTGTCTGTGCTCCGCTGTACGAGCCACTGGTTGGAAGGACATCTTTACGGGAGGGGGTAGTTGGAGAGGACAATGAGTCAAGAAACAACCAACGAACGTGGGAATGTAAAACCTTCCTTAAAGACCCAGGAGTTTGGTAACAACAGTCTGTTAAACGGTGGGTGTGTTTGCTTGTCCTGGCGCTAAAGCCGGGAGCTGTGGGATGGGCTGGTGGAGGTGGCAGCTCTGTCCCTGCCCAGCCCCTTTGAGACACTGGGCGAGGGGCTGGGCGTCGGGTGCCGGTGGGTGAAGAGCATCGTCTGCCGCTGCCGAGTGCAGGTTCTTTCCTCCTCAGGTGCTGAGGGGTTGTTCTGCTTCACACGCCGCCAGTTGCAGCATAGATTACAATGTGCAAAGCAGCACGTGTGATTCCAATGTTACAGGCTCTGTTAGTACTGATTACAATTTTTTAAAGGTTTTTTGAGCGCAGTCCGAGCCCATGAGCAGTTTTCAGAGCCACGGACCTCAGCATCAGCTAAATTCAGCTCCCAGTGCAACGATTACCACAACCATCTGACAGTAATTCAGTATTCCTTTGCGGTCCCTTACCTGTGCCTGGTCTGTGTGTGTCACCTGTCACATCATGTTTCAGTTTTAAGGTTTTTGGGGGGTAGTTATTTCTTTGTGCCTATTCAGCCCTGGCCACAAGGTGCTACCATGCCGTGAATGTGTCTCAGCGTGGTAGAGGTGCCTGTTGGCCATCTCCGTTGCCTTGCAGCGGATTAGGTCACCTTCTCCATCCTCACCTGGGTGGAATAACACGTTCCCACAATGAGAACGTGTTAATTTGGGGTTATTCTCATCTGGGAGCAGCAGAACAAAATGATTTACTTTTCGTCTTTGCCTATGACATCTGAGCAGCAGGAACATGGTGGGGAGGAAGGTTCTTATTCTGTGAACAATTAAAAAATGATAACGATGATATGAAGAGTTAAACACTTGAGATACTGGTACTTCTCTGTATCTGAAGTGTAGAAAATAGCACAGTAAACACTGCAGTCTGACAAATGTTAAGTGTTTGAGGTGCATCCATGTAAATTGAGGTGCAGGATATGTAAAGTAGCTGTCAACTTAATAATGGCAATGAATGAAGCTTAATGGTGTTTGAGGCTAAAATAATTGCATTAAGGCAAGTAGTATGAAAGGTCTGTGAAGTCAAGTACAATACTTTTGCGTCGCTGGGGAATACAATATTTAAGTGTAGCCGGTGTAGTGCCTGGTATTTATTGGTTACTGTGACTACTGTCTTTATCTTCTCCACGCTGAAAAATACTTAAATAATCTGGGAGACAAAAAAGTAAAATTTTAATTCTGTTTCTTTTTTAATCTCCATATTACCTAAACACAGTAGGGCCTGGCATGGGCAACATCTGGAGCCGTAATTCCAGTTGTGATTCCATGTCTGCTCTCCCAGCCTTCACCCTCAGCTCTAGTCTTTCGCTGCCAAACAGTGACCACCAAGGTCATGGTTCCTGTCTGCACCAGCATCAGTTCTGATGCTTCAAAAACAAAGCTCTTCTGTTTTCCTAATTTTATACTTTCTGTATTCATATGAGTCCTGGGAGCCTGGCAAAAATTGATAACTTATAGATGAGTTTTTGTTAAGAGTCAGATTTCAGAAGTGCACGTAAGTAATTTCCAGCTCTTTCACCTGTGACAGCATACCTGGATAGCCCTGTTTGAGGGCTTTCTTCACAATATTCTGCATTTTCTGCAAGATAGGACACTTTCTTAAGATTCAGACTTTATGCACTGATTACTTCTTCTCTGCTACGACTTAACTTCTCTGGCATGGCTTAACTTTGAAACCAAATGAAAGAAAATCCAATAAAGATAAATGAGGTGTCTTTAAAGGATCCAAAAGGAAATACAGTAGAGTCAGCAATGAATTTGCAAATACAGTGTGTTGAGGAACTTGAGGATAATGGTTTCTTTATGAGGTTAGATCTGTTCACAAAGGCTTGGAAACGTTTAAGATAATGAATTGCTTTAGGAGCAACACTCGTCCAAACTATCGTGGCTGTGATTCTGTACGCGTTCCTCTCTAGCCACAGAAGGGTTCTGAACTGGATGCAAAAGATAGTCGTTTGAATATTTTGCCAAGCAGTGTGCAGTAAGCATCGACAAAGAACAGTTCAGCTTCCTGTGGAATTCTGCATGGAAAACGCGTTTAATATGCTTTCTCAACAACTTCCTCATGGAAAATGTGTTTAATATGCTTTCTCAACAACTGAATGTATTTACCTCTTTCAGGTCTCCTGCTGCCAGTGATGACCAGAAGGTTCTGCGGTTCCTGAGACAGGTAAGTCACTTGAACTATTTATTCAAAATAGGTCACCGGTGGTTGAATCAGCAATTGTACATTACCCAGGAATGGCCATCTTCAGATGTATTCCCTGTATTTTAAAGGAATTCATTCCTTCCAGAATTTGGGTTGTCGGTGTTGGCCTCAGATTGACTGCTTAGGGTCTGTTACAGGAAGGTTGAGGAACCAAAGAGCTGTTTCTTCTTCCTTAATGTATAATTGAAGCTCTGTAAACAAATATCTGATGAATCATGAGGACAGAAACCAATACGGACGGACAGACATTTGAATGAATATTTGCAGCTGAGTGGCGGTATACCTATGAGTTAAAGCAAACAGGTTTTATACACTAAGATCATTCCGATTCCCATTTGTTGCATTTTTTTTCCGGGTAGAAACGCAGTAATGCTCCCGTCACCTGGCTGGGGGTGGCCTCAGCCCCAGCTGCCTCGAGGGAGCTGCTGCTGGAGCGGGACTGTGCTCGTGGGGCTGCGTGTTACGGCGGCCGGCCCCTGTGCTGGTTTACAATTATGGCAGGGCAGTGGGCACGCATAGGTTTGCGGAGAATATTCTGAACATCCACGTACAACATTGCAGATGCACAATCACTTCTTTTACGTTCAGTTCTGCTGAAGGGGTGTGAGTGCTGCAGTTCTCGGCGCGAAGGGTCAGGCTTCCAGCCTGAGACGGGTGAGACACTGAGAATCTGTTTCACCCCAGCTTCACTGAATATCCAGCTCTTCTAAGCTGCGTCTGCAAGGTTAGAATTTTTTGTTGGGTGTTTTGTGATTGTTTTAAGGAAAAGTAGTCTGTACTCGTCTAAGGCTTATTCAAAGAGGAGTATTTCAGATTTCAAGGTCAGCCGCGCTCGGTGCAGACGGTGTGTGACATTTCAGCAATGAGTCACAACACTTAGGGTTTTGCCGTGTGTACTCTCGTATGGCATGTGGCTTGAACAGCTTGCTCCCTGCATGCTATTTTATAATTCTCTGTCCAAACTTCATATAAATATCCCAAATGCTAGGACTTCTTCCTTTCTTTATAAGCCTGTTCTACAGTATCTGTTTAATAAGATTTGTGCTTGAGCTGTCATGTCTGATTACACGTTACCCTTAGTTTATATTGCTTCCTTCCCAGTGGTCAACAGTACAAACATCTGTGTGAATCTTAAAGCATTTCCTTTTTCTTCTAATGTATAAATGTCTGAAAACTGATCAAAACAACCATCCTACTTTGGTTGTATATTATATTTCTGCCAAAAATTTCAAATGTAATGAAAATAAAATGTTCAATGAGCATAACACAGATTTTCCGGAAGAAACAGGCATATTCAGCTTGTTTTGAAAGATGGATGAACGCTATTAATTTTGATATATATTCTATATCTATCTTCTCACTTGACAATTGTTATTTAAAGATTTTGTTCTACGTTATTGCTGCACTTATGTTGTAGAGTCATTTTACACCAACGCACGGTCAGTAACTTAATTATAAATAAGTGGGTTTAAGCCAAATGTAATGGAAATAGTGTTTTCATACCCAGCGTCTGCGTAGTCTCGGCTGTGGTGATGGTCCGGTGGGGTGGGATGTGCTCCGCTTCCATGTGCCGCGCTGATGCAGAACATCCCGAGCTGTTGAACTTGTGGGGGCTTTGCTCTGCGCCGTGTGGCAGAAGCCGGGCGGGTTGGTGTAACGCAGTTTGAGAGTCGCGGCTGGCAGTGCCCGTGCCGGCCGGGACGCTGTCAGAAACTACGGCTCTGCCACGGAAGTTATAATGAATGTCCGCCTAAATTTGAGCAAAAATATAGATCAAAATTAGAGGAAAATTATAAACAAGGCTGTATACTGAACTGTTCATTTATACTGATGATAACTTTATTATTCATAGCTCTAACCAATATCAGGAGTTGATACTACATTTAATACTCGTTTCTGATCAATTATGAGACTGTGTTTGTAACTTCTGCGCCACTTGTGCCCATTGAAATTCACCTCCGTGCGAAGGGCTGGCTGTGTTTGTTGATATTGCAAAAAGGGGGCAAAACAGCAGAGAGTGAGGTGGTTGTGGCAACTCCATGTGCAGACCTCGGCTGATCCCAGCAGATCCGCACCCAGGAGAACGCTCCCTGCCTCACTGGGGCTGCTCCTGGAGCACCGCTCGAATCCGTGCCAGTATGGAGTCATAGCTTCAGGTTTACAGTCATAAAGCAGGGCCTTGGGCTCCTTGCTGAACGCTTCTCCATTGAAATCCAATGAAAATCAACAATATAAATCCAGACTTCCCCGTGGTCACGCGCCAGAGGCAGCACGTAAGGTGCTGAGGATGATGTATGGTGCTAGGATTGCCTTCGATCCTTCTGCTCTACCTCCGTTTGTCTTTGGCTCCCTGTCTTAATTGCCAGCTCATTAAATCAAAAATGAGTAGGGAGTGCCATGCTGGGAGGAAGCGAAAGAACGATGTTTCTTCTTACTGGAAGGCGGGTGGTGCCGAGCTGGTGTCGGGCGCGTTCCGGGGGGATAACGGCCGGCAGATGCACAGCATCCGAGGTGTCACCAGAGCCATCATAAACTGGCTGCTTGATACGAATACAGGGAGGAGGCTTTAATGCTGCTGCGCACAGCTATTCAGAGATGTCTGCCTAGCCTGGAAGAGTAAAAAGGGATGCTGATATAAAATATTACAGGGTATTATTTTTACGCTTTATTCTTAAGCAGAAAAAGCGATAGGTATTGTTCCGGCTGAGCCCTTTGATGCACACTATTGTTAACATTAATTTTAAATCCTTTCAAAACCATCTTCAAAATGTCTATTAAAATATTTAATTGCAAGGTGCTTTTTCTTCTTGCTTCATCACTCCCAAGTATGTTGTTCTTTATCTCAGGAAATGAAGCACTGGTGACTTCGACAGCCCGTGCAGGGAAGGGAAGACCATCAAAGAGTGCAAGAGGGTAACAGCAGCAAATCATTCAGAGCCCCGAGTTTGGGAGGTTAACTTTTGTTTATTAGAGGATTTGTAGGACTTGGAAAAGAAACTGACTGCTTGTAATTCAGAATTAGTACCTGAAAGCTTCAAGTTATCTTTATTGATTGTAGTTGTGGTTCTCAACATACCAGCAGAGGGGGAAGAAGCAGAAGTATTTACCGGCATCTAACCTGAAGGAGATTCTCCAGGCTATGAAGGGCATTTAAGTACCTGCCTGTCATTGACTTTTAATGGGAAATAAATACCGTGCCACTCTTCGGGGCTTTCAGAACCTCCCCTCGTACATTTATCCTACTTTTCCCCTTTCCACACACGTTGGATTGATTCTAAAAGCTGCAGGATGCCCTTGGCTGGAGAGTTCAATCATAGGGCTTCATGAACCAAGGGGGCTGAGGTCGGTGGCAGAGGGGGACTAGAGCAGCTCTGGGCAGTCGGGGACAGCCATGCCGTGGAGCTCATGCAGGCCATGCGTGCCACGGCCACGAAGCCACATCTGGTGCATCGCTTGTGGACAGTGCTGGGGCCAGCAGACCCGTGCAGAAACACCTCCTGCTTTCTGCTACAGAAAGAAGGTCCTAGGAGCAAAAAGACCCCCTGCCATCACTGATAGGCTATGAGTTACCCGTGGATCTGAATGCCACCTTCTGTCCCTGCCGCCAAAGGCTACTGAGGACTTGCACGGCTGCATGGGCAGCGATTTTAGCGTGATGAACTCCGGAGAGGGCGACCTCAGCAGATGCGGGGAGTTGGGATCCCTTGGGGTGGTGGTCTAGGGCATGAGCAAGGGTTGGTTCTGAGAGAGGACCGATGAACACACCGCAGCCGAGCATCCTCCTGCACAGGGCGGGTAGGAATGTGGTGAAAACTGTTAGAGCAGAATCAGGAGCTCCTTTAGGACTCGAAAATCTGAAGAAGTGGTACAAAGGCAGAGGCACTTGACAAGAAGTGAAGGTGAAGGTATAGCACAGGCATATAATGGTAAAATGAAAAGCCTAAGGCAAAAAATGTGTTTCATTTAGCAAGTGAGATAAAAAGCAGGAGGAAGTAGTGCTATAAATACATTAGAAATAAGAAGATAGGAGAGGAAATACAGATCTAGCACTTGACAGAGAAGTGGCTGCTTACAGAAGTGTCTAAAATGCCCCGATAACCTGTTTAATTTTGACCAGAGTGTAGAATAAGGGGCCAGAACAGAGAACAAACAGGTAAGAGTTTATTTGGATCTGCTAGATAGGGTAGGACACGGGATCTGAGGAGATTCTCCTTAGAATTAGAAAGAATTAATCAAAACTATTTTTGAACAAGGAGCAATTATTTTTAACAGCTTGTGGAGCTCAGAGGAGGTCTCAGAACTATCAAAATGCAAATACAGATCCTAAATATAAAATGAAAAAATACAGTCTAGTGTATTATTGACTAAAAAGCCTAATGAGTTCTTGGAAAGGCTCTGAAATTAATTAATGAAAAAAATCAATCCATAACACTTGGAAGAGGTGACTAAAATCGAAACAAAACAACCATCATGGATTTGTCAAAAGCACATCAGATGAGTCCAATTAACTGACCTGGCGGGTAACAGGGCAACAAATAGTGCTGATAAACTTGGATTGCCTGGTCTAGTGGGAGGTGTCCCTGCCCAGGGCAGGGGGGTTGGAGCTAGATGATCTTTAAGATGCCTTCCAACCCAAACTGTTCTGTGATTCTGTGATTTTTGTATTTCCAGGTAAGCCGGAGAGACGTGTCTAGGTGTGTAAGATGCACATACAGCTGTTTGAGAAATTTGTTTTAAGTAGCAGCTCTCATTATTTGCCGGCAAACGTGGGAGAGCGTTTCAAGTGAGAGTCCCAAAGGGACTTACTTTGCTCTTGAGTCTGTTCTTTATTTTAATTAGTGATTTCTAAGATAGAGAACTTGTAAAATTTGCAGATGACATGGAGCAGGGAGGGATCACAGGGTCTCTGAGGGCAGAACTGAAATAAAGGGCAACTTGAAAAACGGAGGAGATGTTTCTGAAACCCCCGGGCTGCAATGTGAGGCACCAAAGGACGGAGCAGTGCCCGGGGCGGGAGGGTGGGCAAAGGCATCCCCAGGCAGAAAGTGACTCGGGGGTTTGGAGTGGCCGACAAATTAAGCATAAGTAAAAAGTGCAGAGCTCTTGTCAAGGAGGGGAGCTCCGTCTGGAGTGTGGTAACAGAGGGTCGTGGACAAGGAGACGTGGGAAGTTGCCCTGCTCTGCCCGCGGGCAGCGCTCTGGGGAATAGGGCTGGAACAGGGAGGGGTCTTTGCTCTTTTCGTGTTTGATCGGTTTAACTTATTAGAAATCTGGAGAAGGAGAGATTTATTTACCCTCATTGGAAAGTTTGTGACAAAGATTCATTTTACAAAATGATGAGTAAATCAGCCGCAGGAAGATCTGCAGCACCAAAACAAGGGTAAATGCCCACAAACAAAACGAACAAACCGCAAGCAAAAACAAGGGTTCAAAATAAAGCTAGTTAGTAAAATCTCTTAATTAACTTTAACCTGCTATAACTAACAATTCATTAAAACTTTAACCTGTCTGTGCCTGCAGTTTTGCTCCATCTCGAGGCAAAGCCAGTCTTCATCACTGGTAACACAACACACAACGACTAGCAACAAAAATTAGCATCTTGGCAGGGTGATATGAATTCATCCAGAAAATAAAAGGGGTGTCATTTGCACCATCTGCTGGGCATGAATCAGGAGAGAGGAGAGCAGCTGAAACCTGGAGCCGTCAATATTGCAATGCCACTGGGAGGCGAAACGGTGGCCAAGTCAACAGAGGGGCTGCGGGGCCGGGGGACGTGAGCGGGCACGGCCACGAACGTTTGCCAAGCCTTTTCCTTCTCACTGGCCTTTCTTCCTTTCCCTGTTTTAGGGATATTAAATAATCAGCTTGCAGGCGCGTTGCGGAAGGTGGAGGTGTCAGTGTGATGCTTCCTTCAGTGCGAACCCTTCAGGGCTCAAAGGCAGAGATGCTGCGGCTGGTTCGTGCCCTCCAGAGCACATAAAGTGGGTGTAAATCATTCCTGTCCTCTGGGGTGGGATGAAACTGTTGCAGAGGAAAAAGTACCAGACCAGTGCGGCTCTTTGGATTCAGTTTTCTGTATTGCATGTATGTGTGTTTGCACCTAAAGAAGGTATAAAATGCAGGTCTGTGCGTGAGACGGGGCGGTGCGTGGGTACTTCGGGACAGCCCCACCGGTGTGTGCGAAACGAGAGTGTTTCTCTACCTACGGCCAGGAGAGCCCGTGCTTGCTGTGCCAGGGCCTCCGCCGTTGGGCTGCTGAGCTGCATCTTCTTAACAAGGGTGAAAAGGCGGTGGGGGATGTAGGCTGAGAAGCGTTCCTGGGCTGGGGAGGAGGCAGGGTGGTGTGGCGTGGGGTGACGTGGGAGGACGTGGCGTGACATGATGTGGTGTGACGTGGGGTGACGCGGTGTGATGTGGGGTGACATGACGTGACGTGCCACCCTCCCTGCAGCCAGGCTGCCCCATCACCTTAACAAACTCATCAAGCACACATTTCCATCTCAGCTCCCAGACGCTTTCCCTGGCCAAGTTGGTTAGAAATCTCTGTGCTTCCAGCCCAAACCTACCAAAGGCCAATTTATATTTACCCGTTCTTAGCCAATATTGTCACAGGATTCTTCTCCCGTCCCAGGGCTCAGCCCTGGCGTGTTTGCGAAGAACAAACACTTCCCCCCGCAGCCGTCTTTTCTCTGGCTGAACAAGCCACGTCGTGGAACGCTTCTGTGGTGTCTTCAAGGTACCAGGATAGATTCTCTCAATCTTATTTACATGAAATAAAACTTTACTGCACAGTTGGCTCTTTTAATGTCAACGGGCCATTCCCAGGGAGAAGTAACTAATCAATAGGCCTGCTCCAAAGCCCCCGAAGTCAATAGGAATGTTATTTTTACATCATTGCATTCTGGACTGAGCCCAGTGGTGATGGGAGGAGCTGGATGTGAGAGTTTATAAATGCTGTTCTCACAGACACTGAATTCGTGTGGGTGAAATTGAGCTTGGAGGAAAACAGATGCAGCTCTGGCATTTTAAAATGTAATGCCGTTTTCTAATAGTAGCTGGCTAGCTGAGTTGTGGGCAGGATCCAGAAAAAGACAGGCCTTAATAATCATGCCAGAAGGGGTGAATAGCCAGCTACAGATCCCCGTGGCCCCAGGAGCAGCCCTTCTCACCAAAAAAGTAGTTTTTCGGTGTAGCTGACGCCCACTTCTCGCTTGAACTGGCGGGGATGGGAGCTGTGGGGAGAGGCAGGGGCTGGCGACCTCTTCTCCTCCTCTGCAGGCGTGAGGAACTGCAGAAAATGGGCTGGAAACCGGGGAGATGTTTCTCCAGCCCTGGGACAGAAACCCCGGCTGCAGGAGGGGGACTTTGAAAGGGAGAACCTCCCCCCTGCCGGCCCTGCGCACCTCAGGGCGGCCCTCGCCGCAGCACCGCTGGCAGCCCAGCCCCATCCCGCTCCCCACCGCAGCCTGGCGTCGGCATCGCCTGCCGTCGGAGGGAATTCTTCCTTCCCAGCCTGCCTGACCCTCTGAAGAGCCGTCTTTCCTCTGGCCAACCAAGGGAGAAGGGGCATGTGAAACTTGGCACAGCATGAAATTTAGGAAAAATCGAATTTCAGTCCGAAAACTGATGGAAACAACTTCTAAAAAATGTGGAGCCCTTGGTGCTGACATTTGCAGCGGGGTAAGTTCTTGCCTTGATGCTTCCAAGTGGCGCTTTTCTTCCTAAATGCTGCCTTGTATTTGCGTAGTGAGAGCGTGGTGACAGTTAACTGACCCGAACATGAAGGAGGAAAAAAGTGATCTCACCTGGAAGTAAATGTTTTATTTGATTGAAACACTGAAGCCGCAAGATTTCCTTTTGCGTTTGGCACGAACCAAGTGCAGCTTCAGCTGCGGCCCCTGGCAGGACGAGCCCCTCTCAGCCAGCGCTCGGCTGCGCCTGGCCAGATAATGACATCCAGCCCCACACGCACGCGGGGACCTCGCTTTCCCCCGCTCTTGTAGTGTTATTGCCACGTCTTGGACTCTATCAGGATAAATTAATAGCAATATTTGGATTTACTGGAGGAAGGCACATCGTGGGTGCTCCCTGCCCTGAGAAGCTGCCCTTGTGCGGTGCCGGGTGCTGCGCTCCCAACCGAGCATCCCCGAGTCCCGCCAGCGTCCCGCGCCGCTCCCGGCTGGATGGGCGATGGCAGAGGGGGAGGAATGGGCCGACTTTGTACCTCTGGAATAAAATGCAATTTACATAAACACCCTTGTATTTCATTTTCGAATAATTACCACTTACACAGACAAAATCACCTCTGATTGAAAGCTAGCAAGACAAACGGTAACTGGAAGTTGGTATAATTTTTTTACCGGTTCACTGAACCATTTTAAACGAGTATTGACTTCTCCATTATCATAAATTTTTATATACAGTGAAGGAGCTGGGCTGTGGAGTTGGATGATTAATGGTGAAGACTGGGACTGGTTTAGATTGAAACTTGATATCCAGTGGAATATTTATTTCTATTCAGTACCGTTGGTACTGGTATTATTTTTCCTGTTCATAGCTTCTTCCTGAGGAAACCCATAGCCTGAGGAGGTGTGAGCCACGAGGGCTGGCGTTATTCAGTGCTGGAGTTGGGAATGGGGCAGGAGATGTGCTGGGAGGAGATGAGCTGCCTCCTTCCCATGCGAGTTTTCCTGAGGGCACTTTAGGACAGCATGCGGGATTGAAAACATTTGGGAGATTGGAAAACGGGGAGTCATCTCCCTCGGCTTTCGCATCCAGAAATTCAAAACGCATCCAAGCGTTTTGTCTTCGGTGGGGATGTTGCTCTCCCTGTAACGGTGGGAGGAGACGGGTGAGTCCCAGCCCCGCTCACCGCGGTGTCTCCTCTTGGGCTCAGCTGGAGGGACATGAAGGGGTCCCTGGGCTCCCAGCCGAGGAGGCGTGTGTCCCTGTGCCCGAGCACCCGGGACTGTTTTCCGGGACAAGGGTGGCACGGGCAGAGCCGAGCCCCTGCTGTGGCAGGAGACTCAGGGGGTCCCGGACCCCCGGTCCCTGGGGTCACTGTCACTGTACCAGGGGGTCTGTCCATGTTTTCGGTGTTTGCTGGTAGCTCCCACCCAGGAAAGCTCTGTCAGAAATACCGCCCCGCTGCTGGGACTTCAGCTATTCCTCCGGCACCACTGCCACTTCTGCAGGGGTCTGAGAAAAGTCAGAGCCATGGGCTATCCGCCTGTCGTTTTAAAATTACTCTTATTTTCATCGATAATTAAAACATTCATTTGCAAATACGTTTTTTACCTTTTCTTTTAAATCTTTGCTTAACCATACATTTTTTCCCCAATTCTAGACCTTGAGACTTACACTTAGTTGTAAAATTAAGCATGCATTTTGATAAATGCATAAAATACTGAAAAGGAAAAGAGAAGGGAAGACGCCAACATGACCTTTGTCTGTAACTGCCAGTAGGAACATCACTCATTTGCATCTTTTAAAGCATATTAGGTTAAACTAAGTGCTTAGATTTATTTTTATGGATTTCATTTTTAAATACTTTCACTTGTTACGTTTAATATATGATTAAATGTTACATTTAATTTATGATTATTTTCTGTAAAATTCACTTCATATTTCTCATGTTCTAAAAGCTGACTGCTTACTCAAGAAAAAAACACTTTGATGTCATGGAAATAATGAGCACTATAAAACCCCTAAGTCAAGGGAATTTTTAAAACTTTAAATTTTATTCTCGAAATGTCTGATATTGTAATTTATTTTTCTTAACTCCTTTTTCACTGCTACTGGAAGTACAAAGAGGAATAAAGGGCAGGGCAAACAATACCCTGCAAATAAAAATGAAAATATTTTAATGGGAATTAATCTATCCCTTTTCTAAGAACAAGCGAGAAACCCAGAAATAATTCTGTGAAAGCAGGAGGAGAAACCCGTGGGCTCCAGGAAAAGGGGAATTGTGGCTGTGCCGGGGGGTCTGTGGAGCCAGGAAGGGTGGGAGAGCCCAGGTCTCCAAGGGGGAAGCGAAGTGCTGTGACAGCTCCAGTCCCAGCCACGGTGGCATCGGATGAAAATGGACAAATGTCATTAAAATAGGTAATGTCTTTGTTTTTCCTGTTGCAAGGAGAATTGAATTTCTCAGGCAGGTGCCAACACAATGTTGGCGAACTCTAACCAACGTGATAAAAGTGACCTCTTAAGAAAAGCTGCTTGAGAAGACGCGGGTGTGTTGTGACCCCCCCCGGGAGCCAGCCCCACTCCGCCAGCTCCGGCCGAGCCTGCGACCCGTCCCGCTCCCCTTTCTGCGCATCACGGGGCCTTCCTTTGGGATTTTAGAACAGACTCACCAGTGAAATGTAAAATGCAGCAAAGGCTGTAAATGTTGGACTTGGAGCTGCAGCTGATAGAAGCGGTCGGTACGCTGACGTCAGTGACTGTTTATTCCAGAGGAGCAAACCTGGTAGTAGGCTTTAAATCGCTTTTTGTAAGTGAGAGGGCTTGGGGGGCGCGTGGAGGGAGGGATGGTTGTTTTCCAGGTGCCTCAGTGTGAGCATTTCATGTCACATGGAAATAGGTACTGACACCGGCTCACTGGAAATTATAGCTTGCGTTTTGCTGCTTTCTCTGTCTGTTTCCCTACTCATTCTCATGGCTTGTTTTGCATGTACCTCTGTCGTGTTCATCCTGCAAGTGTTCTGATGTAAATCTGGAATTTTACTTTATTAAGAAACGTCGCTTTTCGTACACATCAGACGTTTCTGATGTACGCCCTTCGCAGTAATCAAGGCATGTAGTGTGGATCGCGAAGGTGCTGCTGCCGAGCGCGGTGAAAGCTGCATGTGGTACCAGCGGGCAGTGGAAGAAGCAGGAGGGGATCATGCTCATAACATAACACATGCCCGATGGCAGCTGATCTGGAGATCATAGAATCATAGAATCATGGAATGGTTTGGGTGGAAGGGACTTTAAAGCCCACCCAGTGCCACCCCCTGCCCTGGGCAGGGACACCTCCCACCAGACCAGGCTGCTCCAAGCCCCGTCCAACCTGGCCTTGAACCCCTCCAGGGATGGGGCAGCCACAGCTTCTCTGGGCAGCCTCTGTCTTGCATCTGTCTGTTTGCTTTTAGTCCTCAATTACAAGAAAGTAATGAGTTCCTGTGGTTGCTAATAGGGGCACCATAATATTTACCCTCTTTAGCAATAGATATATTGCCAAGTCCTCAACGGTGCTAATTTTTCCTGGGTAGAATATTACATTATGCAGGTCCTGGAATCTGCAGTGAATACATTTAAATTCATTACTTATGTACAATACCCATCAGCCCACCGACTTGATTATCGCTATCATTGGGACACCAATGTTTCTGTCAAATTTCAGTTTACTTAGTTTCAAAATCCGATTCAGGGTTAGCATAGACGTTTCCTTGCCTTTGATTGAAAGTGACAACTCGGGTGCAAATTGCTTCCAAGTTCTGCTTTTGTGAATGTTATCTTGCAGCACTTTATCAAATATACCACTGTAGGCTTATTAAAATCTACACATATTAAAAGAAAGTCAATGGGTTGATTTTTTAAACAGAATCTTTTAAACAGAAAACAGCTAATCTGCAGTTTTACCCACCTGTCAGGTTAATGTGAGGACTTCACCCAGCTCCAAGGCCATGGTAGTCTGCCACACTTCAATATTAATATTAATGTTATTACAGGAGATTTGGTTTTACGTTACTACAGAATATTTGTCTTTTTCTTTCATTATTCATTGTGTCCCCATGATTAGTAGTTTCTCCAGTGATCAGTTTGGAGACCACCCTAAAGGGGCTTCAGGAAAGCTGGGGAGGGACTTCAGATCAGGGAGGGGAGCCATAGGACGAGGGGGAACGGTTTTAAACTGGAAGAGGGGAGATTCAGATGAGATGGTAGGAAGAATTCTTGACTTGGTGGTGAGCCCCTGGCCCAGGTTGCCCAGAGGAGCTGTGGCTGCCCCATCCCTGGAGGGGTTCAAGCCCAGGTTGGACGGGGCTTGGAGCAACCTGGTCTGGTGGGAGGTGTCCCTGCCCAGGGCAGGGGGTGGCACTGGGTGGTCCCTTCCAACCCAAACCATTCTGTGATTCTATGATTCTGTGATTCTATAGTTACAGCTTTATGTGGCAGGTTTGATGTGACTGGCAAAGGCCAGCTTTGTTGGTCTGAGGTAAAGTGACGAAGAACATGAAAGTTACTCGAAAGGGTGGGATTTCAAAGGCATCAGTACTGAAGAGCTGGGGACGGTGGGGTGCCCCCATGGCCATCTCTCCAGCTCCGTTTTCTACATCCTTCACAGTTCGGATCGAGAAGGTCACAGCAGCCAAGGGCATGGGTCCTGCACCGCCGAGGGCTGCGCATCTCCTCCCCGGGGTGCGCCCGGGCACTGTCCTCTGCAGCTGCAGGCTTCAGCAACGTGCTCCCTTCTTAGATCAAGTTGGCTGATGTAAATGTCAAGAAGAGGTTTCTGCTAAATTATTTTCATTATTATAATTCTGAATACATTAATCTCCACAAAACAATGTATCTGAGGTGATGAATTGGACATTGAGAAATTAAGTCCACGCAGAGTTTTCTCCAGCAAGAAATAGTAACTGTCATAAGCACAGCCCCCAAATATTTTGTATCAGTTCATGTTGTAATTTATGGTGAAGACATTTAATGCTGATGAAAATGTCATTGTAATAGATTATATCACTGCTTTTCATCCCAGGAAAGAACACATCCTATGATAATTTAGAAGATGTGAACACTTGAGTGTGCACACAGAGCGTACAACCCTCGGAAGGCCCTGCCTCACCCCAAAGATGAGGTTTCTATGTGAAAATCCCATTAAAGCTTGGCAACTGAAGATCCAGGTGAAGCAAGTCGTTATCCGTGCGGGGTTATACTCATTTGACAAGGCTTTGAAAGCCTGGCGGCTGCCAGAGGTGCGGGAGTTCTGGTGGTGGTGGGAGGCAGAGGACCCCCACCCTCCTCTGCGCGGGCTCCTCGCAGCACCCGGCTCCTGGCTACCTCCCTGACGGCAACTCTCACGATTCCACCCAGCTGGCGAGGCAGGCGGTGGGGACTTCAGCTCCTGCAGCACCCTGTCCTGTAGTTCCAGAGCTCAGTACGGCGGTGGTGAGGCTGGAGAGCTTTCTTACCAGCCTCGGATCTGATCTCTTGCAAATTGAGTTACAAAATTCTCCTGAATTTCCGAATCAAGACTATAATTCTCTTTGGTCAGAAATTTAAAGGGAATCAATAAAAAGATACAAAGCAATCCAAACCTGCAGTGTTCCTTTTAAGTGGTTCCCGTGGTACATATCCCTGCCTGGTAAAAGCGACTGCCTATTTCTAGTCTGGTTTTGTTTAGTTTCTGGTCCCGTGTGCCTTGTTATGCTTTTTACTTTGATTTTAAAAGCTACCAGTCCTCAGAAATGCTTCTTCTGTGCAGATTTGGGACTCATTTTTGTAACTCATTTCCTAAGTCTTTTCCTGTGTTTTTCCTTCAGATTGCACAGGGGAATAGCCCCCTGCATCCCCCTCTCCCGCCCAGGTTGGTGTGCTGGGGAGATTCGGGGCGGGTTTGCCATGGGTGCAATGCAATACGATTGATGCGATGCGATGCAATGTGATATGAAGCGATGATGTGATGTGATGATGTGATGCAGTGCAATGTGATGGTGTGATGGGGTGCGGTGTGACGATGCGGTGCGGTGTGATGGTGTGATGCGGTGCGATGTGATGGTGCCATGCGATGCGGTGTGGTGTGATGGTGCGTTGCGGTGCGATGTGATGATGCGATGCGATGCAAGGTGATGATGCGATGCGGTGCGGTGTGATGGTGTGATGCGGTGTGATGTGATGATGCGGAGCGGTGCGGTGTGATGTTGCGATGCAGTGTGACGTGATGTGATGATGTGATGCGGTGCAGCGTGATGGTGCGATGCGGTGCGATGTGATGATGTGATGCGATGCGGTGCAGTGTGATGGTGCAATGCAGTGCAATGTGATGTGATGATGTGATGCGGTGCGATGTGATGATGCGATGCGGTGCGGTGTGATGGTGCGATGCGGTGCGGTGTGATGGTACGATGCGCTGTGGTGTGATGGTGCAATGCAGTGCAATGTGATGTGATGATGTGATGCAGTGTGATGTGATGATGCGATGCGGTGCGGTGTGATGGTGCAATGCAGTGCAATGTGATGTGATGATGCGATGCAGTGCAGTGTGATGGTGCGATGCGGTGCGGTGTGATGGTGCAATGCAGTGCAATGTGATGTGATGATGCGATGCAGTGCGATGTGATGATGCGATGCGGTGCGGTGTGATGGTGCGATGCGATGTGTGATGGTGCGATGCGCTGTGGTGTGATGGTGCAATGCAGTGCAATGTGATGTGATGATGCGATGCGGTGCGATGTGATGCAATGCACCGTGATGCACCGACATGCTGCCCAGGGCTGCAGCGGGCTGTCCCAGCTACCCCCGGTTCCCAGCACGGGATGGCTGTGGGCACAAAGCATCGCCTCATGTCCCCACATGGTGCCACGCTCTGGGACGGGCCCTGCCATGTGCCAAGTACAAATGGCGAGCTGTAAAGGCGGCAGGAGTTGTTCTGAGCACATCTGTGCCTTTAGCTACTCAGGTAGCCAGAGAGGTTGTTCCAAGTGGAACAGATAATGTAGCATTGCAGATAAAAAAAAAGATATTTTTTTCTTTTCTAAAAAGAAAATCTTGGAAATGGCGGAAGTCCAACGAGATAAAGGATGGCCAGCATTAATTTTACATTTTACAGTTAGGGGAAAAAGGAGTAAGAATGCAGAGAGCAACTCGTGAGGCTGCGACAGCATTATTTTCTTCCTCCATCTGTTTTTTTTTTTTTCAGGGAGAAATTCGCTGTCTCCTTGCACTTGTGCAGCTCTTCTGCCTATGTGCTGAGCCTTACAATGCCCTCAGAATGAACGCTGCTACTTTTGCAGCATGGACACAGGAGGGGGTCTGCTGCATCCCCCCCCTCCCTGAGAGGGGCTCCAGTATATTCTTTATCCGAGCTGTGCCACTCGCTCAGCTCCGCACCAAACCTCTCCCAGACAGTCCTGCACCAAACCTCTCCGCAGACGGTCCCTGGACTGTCCCCCGTGTCCGGCAGCCGGTGGGACCCGCTGCGCACCCTCTGCCGGGAGGGGTTTCTCAGCACCCACCGCTCAATCCAGTGCTGGGAAACACTCGGCGAACAGAGCACCCCTCGCCTTTCTGCGTAGTTTAGTGCAGCGCCAGGAAAAAACTAATAATGATTATTAATTATAAACACACTTTTCTGTCATTTAAATAATTCATAAGCTTCTTTCTCATAATTAGCTCAAACCTGTCTGCCAGGCTCACAGCAGTAACGGGGCTTTGTACGTACACCAGTGTCCGGGGGCTCTGGGGTTCCACTTAAGTCCTGCGCCTGTATTAACACATAGTGCCTAAATATCCGCCTAGAAGTAGAGAAATGTGTTTGTAGCAACATCTTTTAGGGCAATAGCTCAGCAGCTTTACGGTTGGTCAAAATATTTTCAGTGCTTGTAATTAAAAACAAAAAAAAAACAACATAATTTTTTCAGAAGACTTTCCCAGTTCCCAGCCAGCAGCGGTGAATACTCCGGGCAGGTTCAAAGGAACATGGCTGAGCGCTTGGCTGGGTGAAATCTTCGTCCAAAGTACGCAAGATGCCAAAGGAGAGGTCTGCAGAGATGTGAATAATTATGCTCACAATTAGTCCAAAGTGTTTCCACGTGCTTTCTGGCAAGGTCGTTTCCAGTGTAATCTGTGCAGCTCTCAGCTCAGCTCGGACGCTCAAACACAAAACCTTGGGCTCCTCTTCTGTGAGTTGGTGGGGAGAAGGAGCGATGCTTTGGGCTTTGCTCAGTGGTAGGTGTGGGTAGAGGAGTCCAGGGCTCAGGACAGTGTGTGTCTTTGCAACAGCGAGTTTTTTCCGTTCTCTGTTGTGTTCATACTGTTTGCCTGCTATTTTTTTCCCAGTGGTCCCTGGTTTCTTTGCTGCTTCCTTTCAGACTTGGTTTTATTTTCTTTTCAGTTGTAGATGGCTGAAACGTTCTCTGGCTGAATGTTAGCCGCCTTGAAATTTGGCTGAACCTTTGTTTTCCTTTGGCTTCTCATTCTGGATCCCGTTTGCAAGGTCAGTTCTTCCCAGCACAGCAAAAATTGCTTTCCTTAATAGATTTAATTGCCCGCGTTTATTTTTTGTTCCACTACATTTTACTCAAGCTGGAGTAATTTGAAGTGTTGTCACAGCGTCTCTGCCCATATAGATTTGACGTACAGAATGAAAAGAAAAACATTAGGAAATTATATCCCCTCTGAAAGTGAAACATGTACGGTTGTACCAGTAATTCTGTTTCACGGAAGTGTGTGTTCGCTTACGGCAGACACATAGCAGATGGTGGAAGCTATAAAGCAGACAACGTCCAGCCAAGTCCAGATCCCAGATAACCTTGATGAATCGTCTCGTCCTTCTCCAGCTGAGCAGAGGTCAAAGGAATCCTTTCTCCGGGGCGAAGCGCTCCCTCCTCAGTCAGCCTGCGCCGCTGCCGCACAGCAGCGAACTCCGCAGAGGGGCCGGGGGTGGGCGAGCAGAGCAAAGGATGACGGAGCTGGGGGAGGCGTGGAAGTTCTGGGGCAGGTACAGCTTGAAGGTTGCCTGAAAGACTTGAATTCCCAACCTGCTGCCCCCCAAAAATAGGAGATAATTTTGCACAGTGGAGCTTTTTATGAGACTTTTTAATTATTCTCCTGGGCCAGAAAACAATGCAAACCCAGCTTTATTGTGATAATTTGTCGTTGTGTCCCCAGTCACTAATCAAATGGGATTTATAGCTAGGGATTTCTTGAGTTAACTGTTAGGGGGGAAGCCGAGTCCTTTGAAGTGGCTGGCGGAGTTTGTCACTGGAGATCTTCCCCGCTGCGGAATGGCACGTGCGGGACGCACGCGTGGGAATGTTTGTTTCCAGAAGCGGGGCTGCCTGCGGCCATGGAGCAAGCGGTGTGCGAGGCTGGGCTTCTGGGCTGTTTCTCCTGTTCTCCATCACGAGTGCCCTGTGTTCTTACCGTCTTTAATGCGCCTCTAATGTGCTTTGATTTTATTGATACAAACCTAATGAATGGTGCATGATTTGTGTAGAGGAGAAGAATAATCTCCCTCGGTTTCTCTTTGATTCATCGCTGTGGTGCTTTAGTGACAGATCATTAACCCCCTTCTGCAGATGCTGCAGGAGCAGGGAACCAAAACCCATCGCTGCCCCCACGGTCGCAGGGGGACAGTGACAGCAAAGGGGTGTCAGCAGGACGGGGGAGAAAGCCAGGGGCTGCCACAGGCCTGCGCCAGAAACCCTCGTGTCAGCAATAATCTCATCATTGAGGTGTTTTTATATGTACTTTACGAATGCAAATAGTTGATGTTGGCTTCTCTGCCTGTTTTTTGGTGGTTTGCATTCAGGAGGGGCTTTGCACTAAATGGTTGGGTTGTATTTGCCCAGGAGAGGCCACAGGGAGAGCGGTTTGATGGTCACAGGTGGAGAAAGGAAAAGCCACCAAGAGAGCTGAATTTAGAGGTGTAAAGCAGGGCATTAAACCAGAGGTTGCACCTGGTTCCGAAGGTCCGAGTTGACATTTCCAGCCATTCAGAGTCAGACAGCAAGCTCAGCCAGCCCCGCCACGGGCTGCGTGTGAGACATCGGTTATGTTTCGCAGGATGCCCAAGCCATATTCCTTCAGGCTTTGTGCTGGCCGGTCAATTTGGCTTGTCAGAAGTGTCCATAACAAATTCGGGCTGGTGTGAGCAAGGTTAAAATGTTTGTGTTGTCTGAAGTGACAAACATCCTGTTCCTTTACCTGGCTGATGTTCAAAGAAGTAGCAGGTCTTTCAAATTTCTGGAAATGGGGATGCCAGAGGGGCCAGACTGTACAGATTGCTGATACTGATAAGTAATTTTTTTTTAAAAAAAGGGTAGAAACACATTTTTCATTAGGATGATCTACGAGCATTTGTACCGGTAGAGCTTTTTCCAAGCATTTTTCGAGAACCATATGTTCTCAGCATTTCTGCTCTCAACATCACCTGAGGCTGGTGCTTCATTTCCAGCTTCCCTGGCCGGCCGGGTGAAGTTACCGCATCAATAAATAGGCAGGGATGTGAAATGTTACTTTTCGAGCCATCCCGCAGGGCGCTCTATGATTATTACTAATAATCTTGTGTTATTTTGTGATGGAGTGTCACAGAGGATGCACCAGGAGTCCTGGACAGCGGAACCGCTAATTCGGCTACCATGCTTTTTAACGTCCAAGTAAGTCAAGCCAAGAGTCACAGGCTTGGCGCAGGGAGCAATGTAATTGCAATTAGCATGTTATCCGGCCTATTGATTCAACCGAAATTCTGGCGTCGTTGTTTGGGCGGTGTTTAATTCACAAGCAGATGCCCCCACCAGCTGCTTTCTCCGGGCAGGTGCCTCCACCACGGAAGGGCGCCGGGAGCGTGGGGCTGCGCGGGGGACGCGGGGCCCTGCCCGGCGCTGGGCTGGGGGGACCTCACGGGGACAGGACTTCACCCATTCTCCTGGGGCAGGGCGGGCTCCCCCGGCACAGCCCGGCACACCAGCGTGCCCGGGGGACGTGGGAAGACACCGCGTGTTTCTGCCGCTCGCCAGAGGCTTGGTTTTAAGTGAGTTTAGGTGAAATGGAGATTTAAATTAGTTATTCCTTTCTGCCTTACTGATACGTTTCCTTTTTAAAATTTACTTGCACATAATAAGCCACTGTATTTGCATCTGATGAATTTTCTAATTGGTTATGTTTTCTCTTAAATCGTGTTTCTCTTAAACACTTCAGTATTTCTCTTAAACACTTATATCTTCATGGTCCAAACACAGCCGTAAGTAGGTCTTCACAACCCCAAGTGTCACTAGTTAGTGACATTTCTATTTACAGATTAAAATCTCACTTCAGATATAAACTCATCTGCCTTGTAAAACCATCCCAATGATTTTTGCGAGGCACCATTTTCAACTTTTCTAACTACACACGTGTTGCATTTAGTTCCTTCCAGATCTTTCCAAGCAGACAGCCGTACAGTAATAGCGGTGATGCAGCGTTGCGTGCTGTGAAGTTATTACTATTTTTGCCCGTCTCTCTGCAAAGCTTTCTTTTGCAGTCACTGTGAATAATCTCTGAAGTCTGTACTTTTAATAAAAGAGGTCATTCTGCTTTCCTGCCAACATAAACAGGAGTATGATTTGCATGTCTAAATAAACAAATCTGTTACGCACAATAACTTCTGTCGAACGATGCATTGCCCGTTCAGATTTTTGGCTAGCAGTTTCAGGATAAATTTATTGATAAATTGAGAGCTCAGCCCTGAAAGGGTGTTGGGATTTGAAGTGTCCGCTGAGTTTTGCTGGAGATCTGAAGATCTGAAAGCTGACGAAGAAAAGCAAGTTTCTGTGTTCGGTCAAGCAGCCAATCTCTGGGAGTCCCGAATTGCACCCTCCTGCCCAGGAAGGCGTGTGAAGATGAGGATGCTGAGGGAGGACGGGCAGCCCTGGGAGCCCATGGCCAGCGTGGCCGTGTCCCCGGAGAGCCTGTGGCCAGTGTGGCCATGTCCCCGTGAGGGAGGAGCGAGCCGATGCTGGCAGTGCAGGTGATGGAGGGGGAGGAAGGATGCGCGGGCGCAGCAGGAGGGGACAGCAAGGTCGGGGGTGAGGGCTCAGCACGGAGGGGACGAGGGGTGCTGACGCTGCGGAGGTTTCCCCCACATGGAGCTGGCGAGGCCACCCGAGCTCCCGGTGCTGCGACAGCGGGGTGGTGGCCCCATCAGAAGGGCTGGTGAAACCTGGAGCTCCCCGGGAGACGGGCAGAGGACAGGATGGAAGCGACAGCACGCTTCAACGTGGCAGGAATTTCGTTTGACTGTAGGGTTGGTTTTTTCCATTGTAACATCTCTATTGAAAGGAATATAAATAAAATTAAAAATCCCTGCTGTGTCAAGGGCACATCCAGCCATCACTTTCACCAGCTGAACGTTACCTTAGGTAAGTCCGGCAAAGAGAGCTGTGCACCTTGTCTAGAAATAACCCTGAGGTAGGAAGAAACTATTTTACATGCCTGTTTCCTTGTGCCTTTCCAGGTACTCAGGAATATTCACACCGTTTCGTTGTTTATCAGCCTAGAAACTGTGTATTCATTTAAAATAAACTAGGAAAGCTCTGCTGCAATGTTTTCGTGTCGAGGTGGGACTTCTGTAGGCTTCATTGTCATGCAGTGTATGGAACTGCAAAGGAAAAAAGGAGTATGAAGAAATTACCCAGTGAAACAGAAGAAACTCTTATTCTCATCAGTTTTGATTGAAGGTGGGAGGTAGTGGAAGCAACACAGTAAAAGCTAATTCAAAATATTGCTGCAGATGATAACTCCCAGCTTCATTTTTCTGCAGAGGTAATATAGCCCCTTGAAATAAATAAATATTTCTAAAATCTTAGCCCTGTTTATAGGCAGACAGCAAACGCATCGGAGTGGAGCTGTGGCTGAGCTGAAGAGTCTGGAGAAATGAGAGCGGACGGGAGCCTCTGCAAGGGGGCCGCGGCCGGTTTAAATTTTCATGTTTGAAGAATATGGATCTGTTGGGCAAAAGTTTGTCGGAAGGCAAAAATTGCCACTTATTCTGCAAATGTTGACTTTGGAGAACGTTGCCCAAACGTCAGCCTCGGCAGAAAGGGCCGTGCCTGGTCTGACCTCCTCGGGGCAGGACTTCCGTTTCCAAGCAGGTAAAGACAGAAATCTGATATTCTTTCCTAAAGAGACTTTTGGTGGCCAGTGGAGACAGAACGCTTTTGCCATGTTTCCTCTGCTGACGTATGGAATTCTCTGAGCCCCCGTCTCAGAGAAACAGCTGATTTCTAGACAATGGAGTAACAAATGGAGAAATAACATCCCTTTTCGCCTACTGCGTCCTTCCTCCTCTTGAATGAATGGCAGCCTCGTCGTGTTGCCTAATCTAACACCTCGCTTGTGTACCTCACCATTTAATGCTGCAGAAGGGTGACTGACAATCCCTTTGACGTGCTCAGTTATTTGGAATTAAATGTAACCAGACTGCAGGCAGGTTTTGTACAGAAAAACAGCTTTGGAGAAGTTTCCCCAGATTTCAACGTAACAGGGGAAAGACAAAGGGGATGGTGAAGGGATCCAGGCGGGATGCTTGGCGGAGTCGTCCCGGGGAGAGCGGGACCCACTGTAGTGCTTTGCTCCAGAGCCAGATGCTAGGGAGAGGACGGGGACCTCCTGCTGTGCTCCGTGCTCCGCTGGCACCGGGATCAGCCAGCGACGAGGCAGAGGAAGGGTGGGAGACAGAGAACTATTACTGTTTTCATTTTGTCGATGGGATGCAGGAAATCGGGTACAGAGCTTCAAATCCAGTAGCGTAAAGCACGGCTCTGCTCAGTATTACTCAATATAGTGCTCCTGCGTTAAGCAGATAATTAAAACCATTGATTGCTTTGCTCCAGTCTTATGAATCTTTTACTGGAGGCGAGAAGAAGACCCAACCCAACTGAATATCCCGCTGTACTCAGCCGCAAGGTTACGCATGGCCCCCGTCCTGCGGAAGTCCTTTACCTGCAAAAAGGGGTGAGAGCCTCCCGGGGGGGGGTGAAGGCGGGTGACGAGGTGGCTCGATGCCGGGTGTCTTCCTTTGCCAGTGCTGTGGCCAGCTCCTGTGAACAAGATTCGCGGGGTCTGTGCCCTGGAGCTTAAACTAATTAGCAGCCGAAAGGTACAGTTATGGGGACAATTCTGCAAGAAAGTGGAGGAGAGAGGGAAAAGTGGCTCTGGGAGAATATACAGACACAGACTGCCAAAATCCATCGCTGTGTGCATGACATCATTAATAAGGAATATAAACAACATGCTAGGCCATCATGATTGATAAGGCAATAAAAATCTTCCTAACAGCTTCTGAGGTCTTGCTGCTGTTGTTAATTATAGTCAAGCAATTCACTGTAAAGGGCTCTCTGGGGGTTGCAGAGCTTGCCCTCCACCGAAACACAAAATGAGCAGCCTCTGCTTATTTCTTTACATCCTTAGGAGGCAGCAAGCAAGGACCTGCTGAACGGCTTTAATTCAGGGAGGAGGAGAGTCCACAGAAAGTGTGTGGGTTTGGGATCCTTTTCCGTGCAGTTATCAACTGGAAGAGGCTTTGTTTTGAAAACATGCAAAACATGTCGTCCAGCCTTGAGATGGGCAAAGCTCTTGCTTGAGCTCAGTGTTGGTGTATTGGGAGAAGGTCGTGGCTGCAGCCTGAGGACTTGCCCTGCAGAAGCCACCGTGGCCTCGGGAGGAGCAGGACGGTGTCCCCAGCCCTGATGCACAGTGGGGACTGCTCACGAGTACTCCTGCTGACAACTTTTGACACTTCTCTCAGTCATGGTCTGAAGAATTTAAGGGCTAGCAATAATAACAATAATTTAAAGTTCAGTAATAATGATACTCAGTGTGTGCTGTTATTATTTCAATTGCATCTATTTAAACTTTTTTTTTATTTTTGTGACACCCACAAGCATTTGGTTTTGTTGTGTCGTTTTTTTAATAAAAGAGTATGTTAAATGCACACATTGTGAAACTCTTTTACGTAAAAAGGACTATACTTGCTCTGTAAGCTATTCCTGGGAATGAATACATTTTTCTTAAAATTTATTTTTCTCTGAGTACTTTGAGACCTCCAGGAGCATTAAACCAAGAAGTGGTCATTAAGGATATCTGCTTGATTTCGCTGTTCCAACAGTAACCACATGGGAAGAAGTTAACATACATTGTGGACTTTAACCTCTAGCCCTCTATCCAAAGCTGGGCTAACGCAAAGGGACAGAATGGAGATGGTCCGTGCACTGGAGCTGCAGTGGCTGGGCTGGCTCTTGGAGAGCATCTCACCCCCCTTGCGCTTGGAGACCATCTCACCCCAGCTCACTCTTGGAGAGCATCTCACCTCCCTTGCTCTTGGAGACCATCTCACCCAACTCGCTCTTAGAACCATCTCACCCCGCTCTCTCTTGGAGACCATCTCACCCAACTCACTCTTAGAGACCATCTCACCCTGCTCTCTCTTGGAGACCATCTCACCCTGCTCACTCTTAGAACCATCTCGCCCCGCTTGCTTTTGGAGACCATCAAAGGCCAGAGCTGGGCATTGGTGGATGCTGCAGCAAAACTGGGACAATTTGCAGGTCCTTGGGTAAAGCTTTCTCTGAACGTTTCAAAACCCACTCCAAGCACTGATCACTTGCTGCCACGTGAGCCCAAAGGCAGCAGCCCTTGTCTGTGACCTGGAAAAAAGCATTGCTTTATTGAAACAAAAAAAAACTAAACAAAGTGTGCTACTACAAAAAATTAGCACCACTCAGTATTATTTTAGTCAAGAGTCTGAAATAGCAAGAGATACATCTAGGAAATAAACCAAGCCAGATTCATTCTAAGGTACTAGTCACCGGGGTTGTTCACCCAGCTCTGTTCTTCTCTCAAATCTCCGCCACTCCTAGCAGAGAACGCAGAATGTGGTAAAAAGTGTTTGCTTTCTGTCACTGAAGATCTGAACTATTATTTTCCTAACAGCGTTTGAGCCTCCTGTGTCCCCAGGAATGTGTTATTCCAGCTAAGCATATGGTTGCTATAACTACCAGCCTACTTTGCTTCTCACACACTCTTCAATATGGCATATATGCCTGATCTAGCAATGAGCTTTGCACATAAATTCATACCTCCTCCATTATATTTTATCTTTCTACTTGCTGTTCAAAATTATAGTGGCTTATTGGTTACTTGCTGCACAGAATATATATATTATTTTTTTTCTTTTTTTCATTTATTTCAGATTGTATGACGTAGGATTAAATCGGGGGATAAAGTTAGGGAATAAATCAGACATTATGACCTAGAAGTAAATGAATAATAAATTACAGAATAAATCAGACATTAAGACATCAGCACTGCTCTATCATCTTTGCATGAAAAAACGTGGAATGAATGTTGTTGGATTCTTTTGTTTGGGTAATAGTCCAAAGGAAAAAGGCACATTTGCAAATACCAAATCCTGTTGCGCTTTGCACATAATTTAAAGATCTGAAAAAGAAAGAATCCTTTGATTTTCAGGAAAGAGAGAGAAAATTACTACCAATAGCAAGCCTAATTTGAGTTACTAACTGGGCTCCGGTGAAGCGTTCCTTGGGTTTGCTGCTTTGTCAGATTCAGTTTTTACCCGCCAGTAAAAGCACTAGGAACATTTTCAAAAGAAAACCCCCAAAAACCAAATAGCAGTTACTCATCTGATTAGTCACCAAGGGCACCATGCTAGCAGTATTTACATGAATTCTCCACACATGAATAATTTTGAGGTTTTTCCAGACTGTCGTAGAGTTAATTCATCGTCCTCTGCATTGTTTGTTCCAGAACTTTGTTTATCACTGGCTGAGGTTTCTCCAGATTGGATTTGCACCCATCACTAGGTATTTGTAAAAATATTGACAAATCACAGACATCTTTCAGATTTGAGTGATTGCACAGCCAAATGCTGATCATAGAATCACAGAATGGTTTGGGTGGAAAGGGACCTTAAAGCCCACCCAGTGCCACTCCCTGCCCTGGGCAGGGACACCTCCCACCAGACCAGGCTGCTCCAAGCCCCGTCCAACCTGGCCTTGGACCCCTCCAGGGATGGGGCAGCCACAGCTTCTCTGGGCAACCTGGGCCAGGGGCTCACCGCCCTCAGGGTAAAACATTTCTCCCTTTTATCTAGTCTAAATCTCCCCTCTTTTAATTTAAAGCCGTTGCACTGCCCCTTCTCCTCCTCTCACAGCAGGCCCTGCTAAAAAGTCCCCATCTTTCCTGATACTTTAGCATTCACTGTTTTACTATTTAAAAGTTTTTGTTGTCAATCTGTGCCGTCTGACTCACGCAGCCAGTAGCGCACGGTGAGCAGCGAGCAGACGGAGACGGGCTGATGGCCCTGCTGGGTGCTGCCCTGTGTGGGCATGGCTTGGATGTGGGATGGCCATGGACATGGGCATCGCAATGTGGGCATGGATGTGGGCATTGATACGGGCATGGATGTGAGCACAGACATGGGCATAGACATGGATATTTTAGCGGACACTGGTGAGGAGTGAGGGCGTGAGTAGGATTCAGGAGACGTTTGTACCTGCGATGTGAACGTAAACGGGGGCAGGCTCCGTCAGTTGGTACCTCACCTGCTGTGGCTCCGTCCGTGCTGGCTGCTCCTGGCTGCCTGTGGGTTTGTGCGGAATTGTCTCATCTCCAGCTCCTTTCCAGTCGACTTGAAACACTGGCCACTGTTCCACCTGTAGCGGCTGGACCTTGCCCGGCCTCAGGGGTTTGAAGCCTCAGCCAAGTCTTTAGCAGCATCTAGGAAAACGTATAGAAAAATATGCACTTTTCCCAGATGCCAGCAATCTTTCCCTGGGGACATGAGTTCCTTTGCCCGGTAAAATCGAATTGTTGTTGATGAAAAGCCGTGCTCTGATATGATGGTGATGATCATCTCAGCCTCTGCCCTAACACAGCTTTGACCTTTTGCGGAGTTAGTGGGTGTCAGTATTTCCTCAGTTAGTTGCACGTACATTGTGGCTCCATAATTTCCTGCCCATTTGTTGATACTGGCGGTATGTTTCTGCTCATCTCAAAATAGAAACACATGATACAACCTAACAATTTAACCTTAAAATTGTGGAAGAAAAAAATAGTTAAAAGCAAACCCTCTCTTTCAGAGGTTTCAGCTATGTTAATATATTAACTTTAGAAATAGTAGCTGGATAAATAATGACATTAATGAGCTTAAAAGGGGATAACATTGGGCCAAAAATGTGGGTTGCTTTCCTCCTTTTTCTGTTTTTCCCCTTAATTAGACATGATTGAATACCGTGATTTTCTAAACAGATTCATTATTTCCTCCATCACTCTATATTGCTAATGGTCTTGTCCAGACGCTTTCTCAGAAGGACATGAAAATGCAGACCTTTTTCCTTGAAAAGACGGCGGGATCAGGTCAGCCGTGAGTACGGGGCGGCTCCGGGTGTTCCTCTGGGAGGACACATCCCCAGGGTGCTCCATGGCCCCGGCTCTGACCCGGGTGCAGACTCCGGTTTCTCCAAGGTGCTGTAAAGCTGCTGTTGAAGTTGGGTCAGGCTGGTTTTGCGTTATTCTCCTCTGTGTGTTTAATGGTCAGCTTTGCTCCGTACCGGCCGGGGGACAAGGGGCAGGAGACCCAACCTGGGGGGGAAGAGGCTGATGGGGGGCCCTGCCCCACGTCTGAGCCCCTGGACAGAGTGAACAAACCCTGCCGTTACCCACCGGGTGTGCACAGTCTCTGTGCTTCTCCATGGATCACTCTTAAAAAAACCAAGCTCCAGCTGGTTTGGGAAAAGAACCCAATTTAAGCAGCAGTGTCACAGGCCATCTCGGGATGACACACCAAGAATCGGGAGTTTGTACCTGCAGATAGATCCGGTACAAATGAGCAGCTTGTTAATATGTGAAACTCTCAGAAATAAAGATGTCAATGTGGAATAACACCTACTAGGAGCGATTATTGTGACAGGAGAGTCATTTGAAAGCATTCCGCGCACCTCGTGTCTCTGCGGTTTCACTTGTTTGCTGGCGCGCAGGTTGGGAGCGGAGCTGTCAGGGCTGTCAGAGCAGGGCAGCCGCGCCGCCGCCAACCTTCGTGATGCTCGGCGAAGCGTGCGATTGGAATTACACAACATGAATGCTGTCTTTCTTGGGATACGTAAATAAACGCACGAAGACTGCCTTTACGTGTAATTCACTTGTTCCTAATAATGTTTTTTTGTGTGGAGGATAATAAAGTGTAATCATTGTTAAATTCATAAATGAAGTTAATCCCTGGTATCTGTCATAAATATGGAAAGATTTTGAAAGCTGCCGAATCCAATGCTTGAAACTGGAAGGGAATCTTCTCTAAAGGCTTAGACCGACCCTGAGGACTCGGCCCCAAGTTGGGCGAAGTGGCAGGAGGCAGCGATGGGGTTCCTGCACGCTTTGCTAAACGGGGCCTGGGGACCCCATTGGAATCCGTTGGTCTTCCCACGACAGCAAGAATGCCTGGCCCTTCACAGCACTGTTTGATTTGCAGTGAAGATTTGTTATGTGCCTATTCCTAGCCATTAATAAAAAAAAAACCTGTAGTAAGCTGAACAGTAATATTTTCAACTGTTTCGCTTACCGTTTTTAATTGCTAAGCCACAAATATCCAGATGGCCACAGATACAAACTGAACCAACTGGAGCAATTAGAAGCCCCTGATACCCTGTAGACTCCTGTTCAGAATAAATCCCAGCCCTCCGAGGCTGAAAGCAGGTGGCTCACTTTCTTCTCATAATTTTTCATTTTTGTTTACCTCTATATTCTCAGAGTCAGGCCAGAAGTGAAATTGGGCAAGCCAGAAACATCATTGGGAAATATGGTCTAGGAAAAAGGGATTCATGAGACTTGTCCTCTCCTTGCGTCATTTGGGTGTACACATGCTAATGAACTCGGTAACATTTGAAAAGCTTCCTCTAGTGAGTAAGTTACCGATGGGAACACATGTGTAAATGCGAGCTGCTGCCTGCTCGGAGGTGATGTGGTCTTCGGGGTCTCCAAGGCCTCTTCACTTTGGTCTCCTCCGCGGGGGCTGGAGCCAGCCGGGGGGGTTGTTCAGCTGCCCACGCTAAACCCGTCTCTGCCCTTCTGGGCATCCTGTGTCCAGTCTTGGCCTCGGTGGTGTAACTCTGCTGCTTGTCGTAAAAGTCTGTGAGTGTCAACAAAACTTCATGCAGTTGTTAAATCTGAACACACAGCACTTTGAGGAATTGCTTAATGATTCAGTGAAGACCATAAAGGCAAAAATTTGCTAGTAGTTTACTGAAATCAATTACCTGTCAGTTGTTTTCTTTTCAATTTACATTTACAGATACTGTATTCTGAAACTGTGATTCAGATGCTGAGGGAATTAAATGAGCTGGGACTTTGTACACTAGCCAGAGGGGAAGTCTCGTATTGTGCAAAATTAGCATTGCAACAGCAAAGGTTTTTTCAAGTTAATCAAGTTATCATCAGTTAAATGCAGATGACTGAATGTATACAGTAGTATTTGGCTTTCACTAAAAACTCTTCCTTTCTCTCCCAGATACCGAAGGAGATAATCTCCACATTGCTGTTACAACAGATCTTGCTGTAATGAGTATGTGTGTCGTTAAATCCCAGCATATACACGTATGTGTATGTATATTTATGTATGTACACACATATCCGTACCAAGGACCTACACTTCGATATTCTCTGTGTGAGTAGGTACCCACGTATTCATGTAGATTATCAGAGAAACATCAGGAATCTACAATTAAGTGAAAGTACAAGTCTTTCCCTGGCTGTTATTTATTGTTTATCATTTTGCAATACTAAAACAACAGACTGTTGCACGCAGGAGGAGCAGCAGAAATTGTTGCTGGACATGGAGCATTTTCCTGCCATAGATAGAATAGATTTCCTGCCAATAATAGAATCACAGAATGGTTTGGGTGGGAAGGGACCTTAAAGCCCACCCAGTGCCACCCCCTGTCCTGGGCAGGGACACCTCCCACCAGACCAGGCTGCTCGAAGCCCCGTCCAACCTGGCCTTGAACCCCTCCAGGGATGGGGTGTCCCATGGGGTCCCAGTGCCAGGAGCCGCGGCTGACACTGAGCAAAGGCCCAGCCGGGGTCTGCTCTGAAAGCCCCCGACGCACTGGCCAGTGCTGGACCGTGGCAATGGAGCTGGGCGGCTGGCACTGTCCGTGGCGTAGGAAATTGATGTCCAGGAGCCTAAAACTCTGGCGCTTTACGTATATCTCACCGTGGAGACCCAGGAACCCAAACGGACGGTGTTGATGGAACAGCTGGGTATTTGTATTTGCTGGAAATGTGGCCCTGGCTGTGGAAAGCCCTGGCCGTGGAAAGCCCTGGCCTTGGCCTTGCTCCATCTGCAGAAGGTGGTGGTCACCCAGCAGGTCACCCAGCACGGCAGAAAAGCTCTGGTCGCCTGCCCGCTGCTCGGAGCGCTCACCTAAGCTGGGAGCAGACAGGGGTCCCATTCTTTTCTCCAAAGGTTGTTTAGTATTTCATCTGTGGCTCTTTAATATAAAATGCGGGAATGGCCAGAAAATCATATTAATTTTCACTCCTTTTTCTGGCCCAGTGACTATCTAATTAATCATGTCAGCAGTTCTCCATAGCAACAACTGGTACAAAATGCGATTGGCTTGTTTCGGTTTACTGTGTAGATGTTGGACCAGTTTTAAGATGAAAAAAGAAATCAGATTTTGCATGGCTTTGATGAATAAGATGTATTTTTTCATCCCCCTCCTGAGTACATAAAAAGTGTCTTTTTTTTTCCTCACTATAGATTAGATTCCTAACCAGCTGATGGATGATTTCGTGGTTACGGTGATGAAGACTGAAAATTACATGATCAAAATAGTTGGGTTGAACTCTACCAAAAAAATATCTGAACCCAGATGTAGATTATCATCTGATCTGATGATCTGATGAATATTATCTGAAAACCATAATATTAATTGTACTCTTTCCATATGACCACAAAAGATTAACAAAACCCAGGTCCGCTTGGGAACTCCTAGAGTAACCTCAAAAGACCTAGGAGAATACTCGAGGTTGGTATTTCAGCCCAGTTGAGTATCTACAACCTTTAAAAACATATATTGTAGCAATAACAAGAGCTATAATAAAGCTATATACCTATTTACATGGGTTCATTGTAGAGTCCCCATGAATTTTATACACATCAAAGAACATATTTGCTATTTGCCACTGGGACACCATTGTTGTTGTTGTTGTTATTATTATTATTTTTATTATCATCTTCAGTTCAGAACTCCCAGCCATCGCCTTGCTTTCATTGCTGTCCCTTCTTTTCTTCATGCCCCTTTATACCTGGCAGCAGATGAGCACTTGCTGCACAGCGTTATGGACATCACCTTTTTTTCCAAAGACCTTAGGATCTAACCCAGCACTTTAAACGCTTCTCACTGAAATTATAGGATCCGTTGAAGATTAAGTGAGATGCCTAAATACTGTTATAATGCTTTAGCAATTACTGTTCTCGCAAGACTGCACTGTGTAAGTCTAGAAGGCAACACGGAATTAGAGTCGGACAGTGAAGAGGAATGGATGCAACAGAAGTAGACAAGCTATTAATGTCCGTATTAATATTTATATTTCCACTTATTTCCATAAGTAATCTTACTCACTTGGTTATAGTTCTTAAGAAGTATATTAATAGTTACTGTAAAAAAGTAACTTCACCCTGAAATAGATAATTTAAAACTGATTTAGTTGGGATGCTGATATTAATGGCTTGGCTGTCATGAAACAGTCTGAGGAGCGAAGAGCTTGAGGTACCAATACCCTTCCTTAATATTAACAAAGAAAACTTATAATATTACTATTTTCTGTGGGAAACTTTTCATGTGAATATGCCTATTTTGGGCCTTTGGAAGAGAAATGAAGTACAGTTGGCACAATTGCACATGTCAGGTACCGTTGACTCAAGATAATGTCAGTTTCTGGAGTCTGTCACCAAAAAACATTTGCAAGAAAAAGCAGTGGCCGGGTTTTCCTGCGGTGGGCAGGAGCCTGGTTGAACTGTGTCACAGGAGCAGGGGGATACTTAGGGATCCTTCGGTGTTTCTGGGCTCCCAGTGCGGCTTCTCTTCTCCAGGCTGAACCCCCCCAGCTCTCTCAGCCTGTCCTCCCAGCAGAGGGGCTCCAGCCCTCCCAGCATCTCCGTGGCCTCCTCTGGCCCCGCTCCAACAGCTCCGTGTCCTTCTGCTGTTGGTGCCCAGAGCTGGAGGCAGCCCTGCAGGGGGGTCTCCCCAGAGCAGAGGGGCAGAATCCCCCCCTCACCCTGCTGCCCACGCTGCTGGGGATGCAGCCCAGGGTTTGCAGGGGGTTTCTGGGCTGCCAGCGCACATTGCCAGCTCATGTTGAGCTTCTCATCCACCAGCACCCCCAGGTCCTTCTCCTCAGGGCTGCTTTCCCTGCACCCGCTGGTTCTGCAGGGACAAACACCCCTGCTTCGGTCGGCATGTCCAAACGGAACCGTCCCACACTGCTGTTGGTGTGGGCATCAGGGGCTTGTGGAACTGGAGTGTGTAACCATGCTCGGTGCTATTTATTTCATCTCAGGTGATGAATAACATCTCAGGAAGGGAATTGGAAACTGAGGTCATTTTCTCAGCAGAAAAGGCAGGCGTACCTGGCTAAATAACACTCCTAGCTGCTGTATAACCTTTGGAAATACATTTTACAAGTCACAGCTATGAAGAAGCACGAAGAGGTTTTCCCTTGTTTCTCTATCCCCTGTTGCATAGTGCTTCTGGCTGCAAAGGAATAATCCTCATCTACGCAAAACTAATATGAGCTTCTCAGAGACAGCACATTAATCTCCTGACATTTATATAGCCATCTCAAAGGCCTTGGAAAATTGAAGTCCACGTAGAAAAAAAACAAAAAAGCCGTATTCAATTAGTCTGAATTTGAGCGTTAGTGCCAGCTGAACTGCGATGCCATTGTGGCTGCAGCTCCGTCCTCCCGGGACAGCCCCAGGGGGACAGCCCGCAGCCGGCATCCTCCCCATGCTCCTCACCCAGGGCACCCGCGTCTGGACCAGCCCCTGTAACCCCCCCATCCCACCCCGCCACTCGTTATGTGGACAGACGGTGTTCACTTCAGGTATATCTCGTAAGTAATCGAAAGGAAATTGCTGAGTTTGTGTTTCTGTCCCCCCACCACGCCCCTGGCATTTCAGTTTCTGGAAGCGTTTCCCTGTGAGCTTTGTGACCTTTGCTGCCGCCGGGGCAGTGTCCTTGTCAGGACGGCATCTCTGCCTCCGGCACACAGGCCAGCAGCCGCCGCTGCTCTGGCCCTCGAGAAAGGCAGTGTTAAGTAGCTTTTTTTGTCACCAGCAACTGTTATATATTTATATACATGCATGCGTATGTACAGGCGTATCTATATTTTTATATATCATAGAATCACGGAATGGTTTGGGTTGGGAGGAACCTTAAAGCCCACCCAGTGCCACCCCCTGCCCTGGGCAGGGACACCTCCCACCAGACCAGGCTGCTCCAAGCCCCGTCCAACCTGGCCTTGAACCCCTCCAGGGATGGGGCAGCCACAGCTTCTCTGGGCAACCTGGGCCAGGGGCTCACCACCCTCACAGCAGAGAATTTCTTCCTCAGATCTCATCTAAATCTCCCCTCTTTCAGTGTAAAACCATTCCCCCCCTCCCACGGCTCCCCTCCCTGATCCAGAGTCCCTCCCCAGCTTTCCTGGAGCCCCTTTAGGGACTGGAAGGGGCTCCAAGGTCTCCCCGGAGCCTTCTCTTCTCCAGGCTGAACCCCGCCAGCTCTCTCAGCCTGTCCTCCCAGCAGAGGTGGGAGGTGGGCCACCAAACCAGCCCCAGCCCTCTCACAGCTCCTTGCCGGGCCAGGCTCTCCTGGGCTGGTCCTGCGGGGATGGCTGCTCCTGCCGGTGCTCCTCCCCAGGACAGAGCCCTCTCCTCGCCTCCGGGAACATTCCGGCTTGACTTCCAACAGCGTGAGGCAGAGAATCTATCACTCCCCTGTCAGGTTGTTCCCGTGGCTAATTACCTCCTTTGTTAATGATCTTTAACTAGGAGCTAAACTTGTCACCGCACAATTATATAACCAGATCCTTTTTCTTATACTGAATCTATATGTTACAACAAAAGCCCCTTTCTTCAAGGAGGCCTAGGAAAGAATTGGGGAGAGGCAGGTTATGCACAAGCATGTGATAATCTGGGTAGACATTAACAGGCAGCCGTCAGCCGAACAGAAACACCCCCTTTTACAGGTGGGCTAGGAGAGAGAAGAAAAGTCGCCTGAGCCAACCCAATGTACTTGAGTCTCCAGGGCACATCCTACCCCATCACGCTCCAATTTCTACAGCTACAGAGCTCGACTTTACTGCACCCACTGTAATGGCCCAGCACCCCTCTACTCACCGCAGTCACGGAATCGTAGAATCACAGAATGGTTTGGGTGGGAATAGAATGGCCAGTCAGTGCTGGGTGTCGTGGTGCAGGAGGGTTCCGTGCTTTGGGCACACACGGGATTTTTGCTCTCACCACAGGTCAAAATAGCACTGCGTGCCAGCACCTTGCCACCGTGTCCCACAGCATCTCAGTGAGAATAAGCCTCAGGGGAACAGTTTTGTTTAGGTTCCAATGTATATCCCAAAGGACGTTATAGGACAATACAGAGCAATGCAGGACCGGATCTTCCACTGGTGCACATGTAATACACCCGTTGACTTCAATCAAAGCAATGGTTACTGGAGAAACCCCATAGAGAGACCTACCAGTAACTGATCATGCTCATCGTAGTCGAAAAGTAACTAAATCAAACTAGCATTCTCATTTTAGATTAGCTTAAACAGGAGACATGGAAACAGCCGAGTCTGTTATTTCAGGTAGTCTGTATCCCAAATAAAAGCCATTTGACGTATTTGCCACATACACATTTAGATTTAAAATAGTGTCTGCAGCTTGGAGGTACACCATAAGAAAATGGCCTTGCTGTTTTCCTTGGACGAAAACTTTCTTATTGAGTTCTTACTTTGCCTGAACCACCCTCAGAAGAATAAACGTCAGCCCTTATTCTCTAGTAGCTCTTCTGCTCTTCTCGCTGGGATGGGTCTGCAGAAAAGGTGTGTTACAGTGGGATAGCCACCATCGCGCCAGCCCGTGGAAAGAATCTATTTGGAAATTGGGTCGTGGAGATGAGCGAAGCCCGAAGAGGCAAGGGAAGCTCAGACTGAAGGCCGCGGCTTTGTTGTTTATCGCGACTCTTGTACCTGAACACCATGGGGAATCCCAGAGCAGTGGCTAGTCTGTGAGTGGTCTGATCTCTCTGTGATTTCAGGTAGCTGAGCCAAGTGGAAACGGCTCGTTGTGGATTGCCAGTTTATTAAATACCGAACTTCTCTGCCTTCTAAGGCCAGCTTAGCAAGAGCGTTTACATCCAAATGTCATTGGATCAGTTAAAACTGGATAGGATGTGACTCGACAGAGCCATTGCGATCCTTGAGTACGCCTACCCACACAAAGTGGCATGAACTGATGCGATTTCGCGCTGTGCTCTGTCAGCTCAGCTCCCACGGGGGCAGGGGCAGGCAGGTCTCCGAGCCTGGTTTCCAGCCAGGATCTGTTCTTGGCAGCGTCATCTGATAATCTTAATTTATACAGCTAATTCTGGCTGGGAATCTAACTGTTTGTTGTACATCAGTTAGACTTAGTATCACAGTGCGAAGCAGGCAAAGGCATCGTCCCCTCTGTTTTACATGGAAGTGCCTTGTTGCAGCTGTAGGTCTGCTCCCGCTCGCACTCAGCCTGGGGAAAAGCCGCAGCATGGCCAAAATCTCTGACACAGATTTAATCCAGCATTGCCCTTCCTTCTCTGTCCTTCCGTTTTGCGCAATGGAGGGTTTGCCTGGGTAAGTCTTTTTCACATGGAAATCTGGAATGCTTTCTGTGTGTGGCTGTGTATTTCTGTATACCTTGCTGGTTTTGTCTGCGCAGCCCCGTAGCCAGGGTGGATGGGTCCATGTGGTCAGCGAGGGCTGGCGGGGAGCAGGTTCTGGGTGCACGGTCCTGCACTGTGCCCTGGCCGTCGCTCTGCCGATGTGTCGTGCACCACCAACATCCCTCTGCCACTCTTCCTCGCTCACCATCAGTTTCGGAAGACATGGGCATGTCTCTTTTCTCCAGCCGCAGAATAAATGCAGCCCTGTGCTTGCAGCTGCCAGCATGTCCCCGGGAGGGCCATCAGGGTGTCCCTCAGCCCCCGGCCAGGCCCCGTGGGTACCCGGGTCAGGCTGCATCTCCTCCTCAGGGCTCCTCCTCTCGATTCTCCCCATGGGCAGCGATTGTCCCTCAGCTCAGGTGGCACAAAGGCAGGCTCAGGGAGGCTGAACATCTCCTTTACATCCAGCCAGGACCAATATTTTTACTTTTGGAAAGGAAACGGTGGGGTTTGCCACTCCGTGGCATTCAGCACCCGCAGCCTGGGTGCTGCTGACAAAACCACCTGCTCCACCTTTCCAGAGGCCAGTACTGAAATAAACATCGGGACCGGAGCATCCCGGGCTGCCAGCGTGGGGCTGCCACGGCTACCGGGAGCAGGGCTGTGCCATGGCTGAGCCCTGGGAACCCGCCAGCCGCTCGGTGCGGCTCCGGCAAGAGAATTAGTGGGATTTGTAGCGGTGCCCTAATCTTATTTAGAAAGTAGATTACTCCCACTTCATTTTAAGGAAGGGGAGGAATAGAGCAATTTACATGTGTTTGTGTATTTAGTGTGAATTACGCGAGGAGGAGAACATCCCTCTCGGCCTTCTGCGCACACGACCTGCGTTTTGTGCCAGAATTCACTACAGGGGGAGGCCCTCCCTAAAATACAGGATCATTCAAAATAGAGTCTCCTCCTTCTCTCAGGTATATCAGTTTACCTTTCCAAATACATTTTAGCTCATAATGGGACAAAACCATCCATTTGATTATTGTCAGGCTTCTGCTGGACTCTTTCATCCCTGAAATCTCTTTTTTAAGCCTGGAGCAGCCTGTGCACTAGCTGTAAATGCCAAGTTTTTCACACGAAGTCTTGGCAGAATCGCTTTGCTTAAAAATATGTGTTTGCATTTATTAAAACAAGGAAGTGCTGTGAAATCTTTGTTTAGTTAGGTTATGAAGTATTTGCTTATTTTGTCCCGTATTTGTGCAGCTGCCGATATTACATATTCATAGTTGTGGCTCAGACCAGCTTGTGTCATTCGAATAAGTAATGCTGGTAAATTTAATTAAAGAAGTTAATATTGTTTTTGTCGTGATCGGACACGGTTGTTCCACCAACGCTGCAGGGAGGAAGCTGGTTCCAGGCTCACAGGAGGGACCGTGAGGCCGACGGCAGCGGAGGAAGAGCACGGTGAGACCCCTGTCCCACAGCCGGTGGCCACTGCGTCCATCCAGAGGGAGACACGAGCGTGTGGAACACCCGGCGCTGACAAATGTCAGGATGCTTTTATTGCCTTGGCATACGAAAAGTGGGTAACTATTACCCCAGCATGCATTTCCATAATGATTTCTTCAAGCAGTTTGCCGACAAGGTGTGAGGAATTGGCTGTGGTCCTAAGACAAATGGCAAAGCCGTGTGATCTCTAATCCCAGTTTGTGAGCGGTTTATAAACTGCAGCCACCTTTAGTATATCAGATGTATTTCATTTCTGAGGGTTGTAATTGCGGTAAATAATTCGTTGGATTTATGCAGGTAAACCTGCGTTTGGAGTGTTCAGGGGGAAAGAAAAGGAGAAAGTAGGAAACCCAGCCTGTTCTCGCTGGCTTTGTTTGCGGTGCAGACTCACTGACTCAGGGATGGACTGTCTCTCGTTCGGCCTTTTAATGACACGTACCAGACTGGTGGTCAAACGAGGCTGAGAAATAGAGGCTAAAGCCTAGAAGCAAGGATTTGTATTGCCTTGGAAGAGTGTTGAATTGGTCCAGGGAGCAGAATCTGGAAACCTCTGTTCACAGAATAAAAATTCAGCACTTTTTATTCCTCCTGTATCTTCTTTGGGTAGAGAGCGTAGAGTTGCGTCTTGCCCGGTAAGACAGCTTGGGGAGTCAGATGCTTTCTTAGCAAGGTCACTTCTTTGGGCTAATAAAAATCATTACTCTCTAAATGAGTCTGGTTTGCTGGCTTTGATACGGGCTGAAGAACAGTGCACACACCTCCTCGCCTAGGGGGAGCCAAGGGAGGCTGGAGGCTGGAGTGAAGTATGTCTTTGCATATGAAGAAATATCAAGGGTATCGATGCCACGATTAGGGACATTATATGCTTGATAAATAACCTCTGGGGGTGCATACAGGAAACTCTTCTCTGTAAAGTCAAATTCAGATTAGGGAAAAAAGGGGCACGGCTCTTGGTGAATTGTTTGTGTGGTTGTCTCCAACACTTCCCTTGGACACAGTTTCTTTTACAAAATTGGATAGAGTGGCTTAGCAGGCATAAAAGTAACTCAAAGCAAAGTTGAATCAAATTCACAAGCAGAAAACAACCACCTCAAAGGCTTAAAATATAACCACAAAAGGCCTTCTGGCTTTATAGCAGTATAATGGAGAGCATGTAATAATCCAGTGACAGCATGACCAAAATAATACACATTTAAAACAAAGGAGAGAGAATGAGCGAAAAGAAAGAAAAAATTTTGAGATAAGAGACTTTACAATCATTGCCTGTTGTTTTTGTTGCCGCGGTTGTTTTCCTCCTAGTGCCATTAAATTATGTTTATACTGGATTATCATAAGGAAAAAGGTATCATAAAGTTTTATGATGAGAGTCTTTGAGGGGATAAGTATTTGCAGGAGGCTGCTGTTGACTGTCTGAGCAATTCATTTCCCGGCGGTTGTTTAAGGGGACCTGCTGATAGAATTGCTGCTGTAGGAGGATGTCAGGGAAGTCATTTCGGGGAGGACGGGCAAGGTGATACCGCCAGGAGTGACAACCTCTCATTCTGGGTGAGAGCATAATTCATGTGCACCTTACGACCTGACCTCATCGAAGTGATGTAGCTATAAATTATTAGGAAGATTGATCTACCTGTGAGCTTTACTGATCGCTTGCCCAGGAGTTGTAGGCACTATCACAGTGAGGCCCCGAAACACTTTCTGCGAGCTGTTGTAAAAGCCGTTGTAAAAAATAACTGGCGGTTCTCCATCAGTCATCCATGGCCAATAACAAGTTTCTTATCGCAGGACTCTATTTACTGGTCAGCTCAGGCTCCCTTGTGAATGATCAAAGATCCCTGCAAGGTCACAGTGGGGTAATTGAGAATTACTGCTCAACAAAGACCTACCCTCTGCTGTGCCTCAAAGGTGGATATTGCTCTTTAAAGCATGCATCGTCATGATCAATCATATGATAAAATACACGACACTCAGCTTCCTAATACCCTTGAGATTATCAATAATTGAAGATTGATTTGGCTGTCCTTGTCCTAATGTCTCTTCTCCTTCCAGTCTTGCCGCAGAGGGAGATGCACCTTCAAGCAACTTCCAGTGGTGCAGCTTGGTGGGGATACAAAATGCTGATTTTAGGGGCCAGTTCTCTGCACCACTTGGAAGAGGTGAAAATTAAAGACTAGAAGCCATAAGGGTTTTTGTCTTGAATCCAAATACATATGATTGTTCTGCCCGGGAGCAAATGGGATAGTAGTTCTGCATAGGGACAGCCTGGCAGAGAGCAGCCAGGCTCCAGCAGGGATGCTTCACGGGTGGACGAGCCCTTCCCGTGGGGAGCTGCGCGTTAACACCAGTGGCTGTTTTCCTCCCAGGACCCCACCACGATCCCAGCAGTTAGCACCTGAGATTGACATGAAATGGGCCGATCTACTATTTCTTTGAAGAGCGAACGTGCAGCACGAGACGTTGACTGAGAGATGGATTAATTGTCCCAGGTTTTGTAGTCCAGATTTTGACCCAAAGGTAGATCCCCAAGGTAGGAACAGACTCCTTTGAGGAGAGAGGAAGGAGTGGCTTCTTCAGTAATAAATACAATCTGAAGGCAATAGTGGGACCAAAAAGTTGAACAAATTTGGCAGTGTTTTTAAAGGCAGCACCTATCTTCCAAAGATGCAATCGGGCCCAGTTATGTAAATCAACATATTTAGTGATAGTTATCTGTGATGATTAAGAAAATAAATGCAAAGTCGAGTGAACTTTGAACAATACAACTGCCTGGCACATACTGGGATTCATACCTGTAACAAAGCACGTCTATAAGAGGAAAAAGTGATGACCTAGCCTGGTCCTACCTTTGTGTTTCACAGGTAGCATGTATTTTCCTTTCCTTAGCTGGAGATCTTCTGCATTTCATAAGCGGTGGTTAAAAATCTCTTGTCATCAGTTATTCCCATTGCTCCCTGTGTTCTCCATTGGGCTGGGACAATCATACGACAAGTGTTAAGGTTAAAAAATTATTTCCATTTATAACACAGGGCCAGCAGCCAAAATCACGCACCCGGCTCGCAGTGATCGGGGCCCTGCGCACGCACCGAGCAAAGTGACAGCCCTCGAATCTCCGAATGTACGGTTAATCCTGACAAAAGATCATAGATAAAAGGAATTAAGGTTGATTGGCACTGTATGGACTGGGCTTATCCCACCCGAACAGCGATAAAATTCTGTAGCCTGAGCCTTGCGAGCGAGAGTTCCCCGCTCTGTTCATTAATTCAGCAGCGTCCATTTGTTAATGCAGAAGGCATCTCCCAACAGTTCCCCAACTAACCACGAGGATGCTTTGACTTCCGTGGAAGTAGGTCCTTGGGCCTGCTCCTTCTCCCACAGGAGCTGCGCTGAAGTCGTTGCATCTTTACTGGTGTCCTTGGCAAAAAAACAGGGCCATCCACACTGGAAGGACATGAGAACAAACTGGGTCTGCTTAAATTTCAGATAAATCCCAGAGTTTAAAGGATCAGACATTAAAGAGAATCTTCTCATAACCTGGTTGTTAAATTTCACTTTGGGGGTAAGAGGGCAGGTTGAGAGCAGCATCACACGTCCCTCAAAAAAAGTCATCATCTAGAATGGTCCCATTATTTCCAGATATCCCCCGTGAGAACCATTGCCACAGACACAAACCTTTTTCTGCGGAGTCCTTCACTGTGCTGAGCTCCTCCAGCTTTAAAGAATGATGACTGTAAAAAAAAAAAAGTCTAAAAAATTAAAAATCCCCCTGCAACTGCAAAGACTGTGAACTTAATTTACCAATGCAAACAAGAGAAGCCTGCCAAGTTGCCAACATAGTTATCTAATTTGTTGACAAAGAGATCACAGGCAACATTTTATTTAGTTCTATACATCTGCCTTTGTTTGCCGTCCGATCAGGTCTATAATCCAGCCACTTCTGCATCAGGGAAAATTGCCCCGTGTCCTTCCCGGGTCTCTTGCAGCAAAGTGCAGCTGGGATATTTTAAACTCTATTTCTGACTTTCCGATGCTCCAGTCTGGGGACCTTAGGGCACGTTGTGAGGGCTGTTTGTTCCTAGGATGGTCTGGGGCGGGAGAGAGATGTGGAGAGACGTGGACATGCCTGTGCCGATAGTGTGAACAATGGGGAGCTCTGTGCTTTGCTCTGGGGGTGACTTTCTCTGTGATTCTTCCAAGGAAATGTGCGTGTCCGTGGAAGTTTAACGGGAGCCAAAGCAGCTGGGTCCAGGGATGGGGCTCCAGTGGTAGCCGGGGGACTGTCCCAGCCCCTCAGTATTTTCCCAGACACAGGCAGGGAGGCACGTTCCTGCCCAGGAGAACGTCCCTCAGTTAACAGACCTTTTCCTCCTGCTCTTCCCCTTCCATCCGCTCCTGCCTGTCCTTCTGTCGCCGCGGTCAATTCTTGCCATCTCCCTTATCTGAAAACCCCCCAAACTGTCCAGCCCAACCGCTGCGAGAACTCTGCGAGTATCTGCGCTTTTCTGGCAGGGAAACGGGAGACGGAGAAGAGCAGAGGGGTCACTCAGCCTCCTACCTATTGCCAAGGCAACTTGACCTTCAAAATTTATAATGCTCATTTCGTGTGTGCCCAGATGACATAAGGGACTGGACGTGGTCCTTCTGTTTCAGGAAGAATCTCATTTGTCAATAAAACATCATGGTCTTAAATTTTGTCTCCTGACCTCTGAATATTTCTTGTCTCACAGTGATATTTTATTCTTTTCCTGATTCTCTCTCGTACATATCCTTTTGGTGACCTCTTTAAAATCACCTGTGCCATCCCAAATGTACTCCTTTTAATCTCCCTTCACGAGACGGCGTCCCCGGTCACTTCATCATTTTGTCGCTTGTCTCTGAATTCTCCCCAGTTTGTCACAATGAATGGCCCCCGGCAGTTGGTGGTGATGAGGGGATAGAGGGTGTATTTAACGTAACCGTTACTTATTCCGCTGAGAAAACATCTTTGTTTTCCTTTTCAGAGGAATAGGGCTTTACGTTTTCATGGCATTAGAGGGCCAGCTAGCTCACGTACTTACGAGACGTTACACAAAAATGCTTTCTCTTGCAATAGTTTATTCTTTATTCTTCTGTTGTGCCCGCCCTGTGCCTGGTGGCAGGGGATGTATGACCTGTGGGTATAGATTTGAATGGTGTAGAAAGTTTGGTTTTCCACAGCTAAGATTTGGGATCGCTATTTACTCTTTTCCTAAAAATTATGAATGTGTCATCACCTTTCACTGCTAGATAAATAAACATTGAAAGCATTTGCCCAATTAAATCTCAAATTTAAAAAATGTCTCATTGACTGTCAAAGTCCAGTGGTACCATAGATGGGTGTCTGGAGAAGGACTCTCGCTGCGTACGCACTTGGTAACTGCAGAGAGGTAAAGGAAAATATTTTGGGTGAGAACCAGAAGTAGAAGGTCTCCCAGCGTAGGGCTGCTGGAGCCATGCGGAGCTGGGTGTCTGTGCGTGGGAACCGCTCCGGAGCTTTCTCACCCGGAGGGGTTGACTTCTGTGTGAACTCCACCAGGACACTGAAGCAGTGAATTCACTAAGGGCCAGGTTCGATTAAAGGAATGTACGCCTTTCCAAAAACTTCTGGGTTTTTTTTGATCTCTTCCTAAGGACATTCCACTTTTTTGACCTCAATTTATTATTTAATCTGTTGGGGCAGAATAAATAGTCTGACTGCCATAAAGAGCTTTCTCCCTTTATATTAATAAATCTGAATAACTCTAGCTTTTAAAAATGTAGGATGATATTATTTAGAACTCTCTAAAAATTTGTAAATAACACTTTCACCCAAATAACAGCTGGCAAAATAAATCCTTTCAAAAAGAACAATATTTTTTTAAAACTCCCAGCTCTAAAAATACAATTTGCAGGCCAGAAAATCCATGTGTTTCATTGATGCTTAGGTTGGATGTCGGTGATTTCCCAAATATCCATTAAAATACAACCAATGGCTTTCCTTTCCGGAAAACCTCCATTTTGCTCTGTCTTCTCCCTTTTTGCGATTGGAACGATGATGACAGACCAGAGTATTTAGGATTTCCAAATTCCCTGCCACAGAGTGAGCTTGGGTGGCCGCGTCCCACCCCCCCCACCCCCACCCCGGCTTCTGCCCTGGATTAGCCCTTTTATGTACGTTGCTCAGCATCTCTGCGGGGGCCCGCGCACACATGCGGGGTGTCCCCAGGTCGCTGGGGGGCGGGAGGGCAATGAGGGGGTGCTCTGCAGTGCTGCCGCAGTCACGGCCATCAACAACTCTTCCCCTCGTGGCATCAACCCCGGCAGGGCGCGGTGAGAACCGTAGGGCTTCTGGATGCTCCTTACTCATCAATGAGCTCATTGGTGACTTCTTCCCGATAGCCGAGGAGTGTGGAGGAGTGACCTGTGCCGAGGCCACCTCTGCCCTGCTTGGCCTCACAGAAGCATCCCAGCACTGGGCAGCTGCGTGGTGTTAGTAGATACCAGTTGAGGTTGTGGAGTGATTGTTCACGTGAAAAGCTGCGGTAATATCTTAGTTTTTTGTATAATTAAAGCAGATTTTAACTCTATTTTCTTGTGAAAGGTTTGATAAATGAATCTTATGTCTGCATGATATTTTGTGTTTGAAAGGCAACATTTGTTTGAACTTCCTAAGGCAGGGAACTTATTTTAACAGCTCATTTCACAGCACTGAAATATTACTACTGCTCCTCCTCCTACTACTACTACTACTGACAATAGTACTACCACTTAATGGTTAAAGTGCCTTTTATCTTGGGGAATATGAGACTGTTTTACAAACTCCTCACCCCTGGAAAGCTTCCATCTGAGAAAGAAAGGAGCAGGTATCGGCGTCCCTCGCCGCGGCTACCTTCTGGGGCAGCAGACGAGAACTGGCCTTTCCAAAGGAAATTGCGTGAGAGTTTTACACAGGAAAAGTGAAAACAGACCTTTGCAGCGCCTTTAGCTAATGGTTAGGAGCCGCAGTTCAGAGTGGCGCTGAGGTGTGCCTTGTTCCCCTTTCAGTCGTTTATCTGGAAGCTGCCAGGTTTGGTGCCATCCACCCTCGTCCTGCCGTACGCCAGTGACACGTCTGGTGGCGTCACTCGCCACTTGCCGGTGACTCCTGTGATAACCCCCCTGTCTCCTGGTGCCTGCTAGAATGGGGGAAGCCGCGGGGGCAGGTCCTTGGCATGAAATAGCACTGCTCTGTTGGTTATTTGGCTGAAGAATTTACCCTGGCTGGAGTCCTTCTTCTGGGCTTTCTTTTCAGGGCTCAGGGAAGAAGAATCCACGTGTTTCATTGATGCTTAGGTTGGACCTCGGTGATTTCCCAAATATCCATTAAAATACAACCAATGGCTTTCCTTTCCAGAAAACCTCCATTTTGCTCTGTCCTGCCACTTTCTGCGACTGGAACGATGATGACAGACCAGAGTATTTAGGATTTCCAAATTCCCTGCCACAGAGTGAGCTAATCAGAGGGACAGACAGGCTAATTATAGCAGAGCGAGCGCTTCTATTTATTCCCAAGTATCTTGTTAATCAGCAATAAAGGAAAAGGAAATAGCAAGAAATTACATGGCAGTTAAGTCAGTTTTTGGTAAAATATATATTCTTAAATTAACCTAAGTGTGTTTGAATCATGAGAATGTAATTTAATTTAATCCATTAACAATTTGAAACTTGAATCTTATTTCCCATCATATTTTCAAGAGCAGAAGTCAGGAAATGTTAGGTGAGGAGTAGGTAGTGTCACTATTAGACACTTGGTTGCTCAAAGGTGGAATAATATCCACCCAAACATTTCATTTTCAGGGCTATAGTCTTTTTTAATGTCACTGTTGGAAAAGGATGGGAGAGAAGCGCTGGGCAGTTTCTGGTGAGGTCTAATGAAACAAATCGCGGTCTGACACCTGAGCTGCAGTGAGGTTTATTGGGACAGGAATGGGAGCAGAACCCATCCGGCAGAAATGAATGTATAGAGCTGCTTGTTCCTGGGCTGGGGGGTTGCGCCACAAGAACATCTGTACAGACATCAACATTTTAAAAAAGCAGTCACATTTTAGCCAACATCTGATCCTTTTACGGGAAGGGATCTAGAGCAGTAATTCTGTTAATCCCCAGGGTGGGTGTTGGGAATGAGCCGATGCCCCCTGACCGTTCTGTTCCCCTGCCCAGCTCCGTGCTCCACCAGGGCCAGCAGTCGCACCATTGCTCTCGTTTCACGGGGCAGCAGATTCTGCAGCACCCCGTCCCGTTCCTCGGCGTCAGCCCCATCCCTTTGCCGTGCCCCGCGGCTCTCCGATGCCTGTCCTCGGCAGGGAACAGGAAGGAAAAAGCACGATTTATTAACGCTGCAAACAGCAACCACCTCCTTTTTTTTGGATGAATATTTTATCACCCAGTTCTGCAAGGATCTCCCTTTTGGGCAAACTCCCTTTCGGGTTCAGGACTACAGACGGCAGCACGGGGAAAAGCGAGGGGATTTGATCCATTTTGAGCCTGTTTAAGGAGGTTTATGTTTATGAGCACAAACAGTTTCCTGACTGGGGGGGAAGCAGCACTGTTAAAAATCAAACTTTGATCCCCTCGAGTGACATAGAGACAGTCACTAACAAGCATCTTATGAGATGAAAATTGAATCTTATAGCACTTCAGCCAAGCAGTCTTGGAAAACTAAGCTTAGGGCTGGAAATAGAAGAAATCAGCATTAAAGCTTACGTAGCTGTGCCTTATGTATCAGCTGTGGTGACCAAAAAACCCCAACTTTTTTCACACTGCAGCTAAATAAACTTTGGTGGCATGTTAATCATCTGATTAATGGTTGTCTGGTACCCCTGTGAAGCTTCCCTCCAAGCTGGTACGTTGCTTTACAAGGAGAAGATCCTGTCGGTTTTCCCGCTGCAGCCAGAGCCGTGGGTGCCTTTGCTTTGGCTCAGGGATGTGATGGAAAAGCGTCCGAGTGGCTGCTGATGCCTTTTGCAGCCTCTTCTCCCCAACCACACCAACAGCTCCAGAAAACAGTCCTTCAAATATTCATGACTTCATCTTTTTCCTTTCATTTCTGATGGCGCGATGCTATTTGGAATAACATCTTTTATGAGGATAACCTTTAAAATTCAGTAGAGAAAGAAGAAGAATGATGCTTACAGACATCCTGAAAGAAAAACTAGCACGAGCTCTTGTTTATTTGTATCAGGTTGGACTTTTAAGTAACCTACACGTGTTTTCTAAATGCACAGGCCTGAATGTCCCGGTGATGAAAAACCTGCTTGTTTATCCAGGAGGCGGACCAACGTGTAGCGCTGGCATTTCAGTGCTTGCGCATCTGTAGCCCTTTGGTTTGGAAAGGGCAGTGAATTAAACTCCCCCCCCGGAGACACCCAAAGCGGTCCCTCGGCGACGCGTGCCCAGAGCGACTCACCGAGCTGACGAGTTATTGATTATTAGTAGCACAAACGTTCCCATTTCAGTGGCTGGAATTGCTCATGGCCAGAGGGAGAAGGGGGGAATGGGCTGAGGAAGGCAGGCTGGGCTGGCGCGGGGGGAGCGGGGCCAGGGCTCAGCCTGCAGGAGGACAGGGCACGTCCTCTGCTGGTGGCTGGCCACTGTCCTGCCAGGGCTGGTGGCCAGGCTGCGGGTGGCAGATGCCCCTGAGCTGGTGGCTGGCACCAAAGCCTTGGGGGCAGCAGACAGGCCAGCCTGGCCCCACTCTGCCCAGTCCTCGGTACCCGGTGGACGCGTGGGGACAGCGGAGCGCTGGGGACAGGCGGAGGAGGGCGATGAAAGGGGTGTCTGCTGGAGGGGACGTGCCCCGGGGCAGCACCGCTCTCGGCTTCTCCCGGTTTATGGCACAAAGTCAGGCTTCAAGTTTTTGTTCTTTGAACCCTACAGTTAAGTTCAAGGAGCATAAAACTCCTGGAGTTTCAGTGGGACTGGAGAGCTGGGTCTCATCCCCATTCCCTCCTCTCTTACCCATCATTTATTATTTGGGATATCAAACTTTGGTCGCTTTGGGGCTCTTCCACTCAATCTTTTCATTTTGGGTTGTGTTTTTTTTTTTCCAGTTTCTGTTGTATTAAAGCAATCCAAACCATTCTCAGCTTGAAGATATGAAAACTGAACTGTGACACTAAAGCTGTTATTCTTTGCAAAGGCTGACAAGTTTTGAAGGGTTGTTGACATTTCCTGTGTCAAGAATAACATAAAGCAACAACATTCATAAATCCTGCAAAGGTAATTCCTCTTGTTTTCCTGACCGGCCCTGGGGTATTCGTACATATTTACAAGGACAAGTATATTCCTCTAGACTAGTCCCACCGGGGGACTGGGGTCCCAGTGCTGGGTGCCGCAGGGACTGGGATGTCACCGGTGATGCTCTGCCGTGCTGGGACACGGGCAGCGCTGTGGTCTTAAAGCAATCAAACTTGCTTTGCAAGCAGTAACACATGGGTACTGTTCTTATTAAGATTAGATCCTCTAATCATGCTGGTAGATCTGGGCTGTAATGTTTTATTTCGGTCAGAAGTGTTTTCGTGTAAGACGGAATGAAACTTAGGAAGCTTAATGTCCATGTCAAATATAAAATTTTCCTTCTGACATATTTTATCTCAATGCCACCATGGAAAGTATTGGATGATCCACTTCTAGATGAATATTAATGAAGTAAATTATCTTAGAAAGTTTCCTACTGTGTTCAGACTACAGGAACTAGCATGCCTCATTAGATGCCTGTTGATTAGAAATGTTAAAGTGGCTTTTCTTTCTTTGAATTGTAATTAAAATTAATTTGATAGACTTAACCCCCACCCCCGTAACTGGTTATCCACGGGATCTTTTAAGTTGGAAGAAAAGCGTTAGCTTTGTGGTCTGTGGTTTGCCCGGGGCCGGGCTGTGGTCATGCTGGAGGCCAGCGCATGCTGACGTGCCACGTCCCAGCATCGTGTCTGCGCGGGGGTGGCAACGCTGCCGGGATGGGGCTGGGACAGGAGTGGGGCAGTGGGATGGGTCCCCCAGCGCAGGCGTTCCCACCGGGAATCCAGCCCTTGGGAATGCAGCCCAAGCACAGACAGAGAACTCTCAGAAACATGCTCATTTTGTTCGTATCTCAATTACAGCAGTTTTCTCGTGCCAGAGCTGCATCTCGAATTGGTTGGGTCTCCGTGTCCTCTCTCCGTTCTGCAATTCATATCCTTCTTTTGCCTTTGCAGTGTGTCTAGGATTGTGCTTTCCTTGTAACCCTTCTCCGAGTCATGAAATATTGTTTATATCGTTAATTCAGTGACAAGAAACGCGCTGAATGCAATCTTGCCTTTGCAGCCCAGTAAGCAGCAGCGAAAGCTGGTTGTAATAACAGAGCAGTGCCCGTTATCGTCACCAGCTGTACTACACAGAGTGATTATAACTCTGAATCACAGGCACTCCAGGGACTGGAGGGTCAGAAAAAGTATTTAATCACTGGTCCCTTTAGGATTAATAGACAAGGCGAGGGATAACATTTGTAATAGATTATATCTTTCCAAGAGCAGAATCTAGGCAGATTAAGTACTATATTCCTTACAGTTATTTTTGCTCTCAGGATGTATATTTGGGTCAGAAAGATCCCTAATGCTATAATGGCAATGCATCATATGGCAGAGAAAGCTCTGGTCGTTGCTGGTAACATGAGCAAGCGAGTCCCCTTGCTCTGCTGCTCCCTGCTAAGGGCACGAAGCTGGATTTCGTCACTGCTTGAAACAAGCCAAAGCAGGTGGGAAATTAAACCAGCGGAACACAGGTCGGGAGTGCGATGCTTTCTAGGTGTTCAGAGCTGTTTGGCTCTGTCTCCCCCCGGCACCCCTTCCCCGTCCCCAGCCCCGTGCCGGGCTGTCGCTGCGGGCTGGGCACTGCCCAGGCACCTCGGCAGGGACACGGAGCTCCGTGCACTCCACTTGCACCGTGATAGGGACAGTTTGAAGCACTTCCTCTTTTGAGCCTGCTTAAAGTGTCTTGGGCTTTTTTTGTTTTAATAGAGTTCTACAGCTCTCCATGTTTCCTGGAAAATTCGCTGTGTCGGGGGGAGGGAGGGGAAGGGGCCCAAAACCAGAGGCGTCCAGCTGCAGTCTTGAAAATACTGTCTTTAAGTAAAGTCACAGAGAGGAGCTACTTTGTGGCTTGAGATGGTGTTTTAATTACTGACCTCTAATTTCATTCCTACTACATGTATTTCATGTGCTGTGCAACACAGCACAATTCTTGTACTGAAAAGCTCCAAGAGAATCACTATGAATTCACCCAGAATGATTGCAGAGCTGGAGGAAGCTCTTTTCCAAGCAGAATTGTGGTGCTCAGCATCAAGCCCAGCTGCCGGTGTCCGTGTTTCTCCTGCCTGCGCAGCCTGGCAGCGCTGCTCCGGGGGTCAGCTCCTCCGCAGGGATGTCACCCTGCGGGCACATGGGGGGGGACACTGCAGTACAAAGCAGTTCTTGTAATCAGAAGGGCTGAACCGTGAAACTGCAGGTCATCTTAGCACTGATCATAACACACGCCCGATGGCAGCGGATCTGGAGATCAGAGAATCATAGAATCATAGAATCATGGCATGGTTTGGGTGGGAAGGGACCTTAAAGCCCACCCAGTGCCACCCCCTGCCCTGGGCAGGGACACCTCCCACCAGACCAGGCTGCTCCAAGCCCCGTCCAACCTGGCCTTGAACCCCTCCAGGAATGGGGCATCGACCAGTATCTCACCACTCAGCGTAAAAAATTTCTTCCCTATATCTAGTCTAAATCTCCCCTCTTTTATTTTAAATGCGCCCGCTTGTCCGTTTGCAGGTGCTGGCGAGAACCCCAGCAGGTTCTGCGCTCCAGAAACTTCCCCTTCCCGTGGGAGCAGTCGTTAGCACAGCCCCGATTCCATTCCCTCTGGGGATGGTGTCAAGCAGTTGTTTTTGCTCCAGGCTTTCTCTGGAATTAGGGACTCCGAAAGAGAAGCCTTGTGTTGGTGCATCCCCAGGCAGTTGCTCCCATTAAGGCAGGCTGTTCTTTTTCCCTGAGCCCCAGCTGCCCCGGCTGCGGGGGGGCTTGGGAGGCAGGCAGGGACCGCAGGCAGATGGATCTTGAGGGGGTTTGAAGCAGCAAAACAAATTGATGCAGGTGTGAGCCTAAGGGGCAAATCCTGTTTTCCCTCCAGGGCCCCTGTGGGGACAAGCTTGCAGGGGCTGGAAACTTTGCAAATGGCTTGTGACAGCCCGAGGAGACATCCACTTCTGCCATCGCAACATGGTGTCGGTGTTTGCTCACCGCCTTCTTTTCCTTGCCGTGTCTGCCGCTCCCGTCGCGTCAGTGCCGGGGGCTGCCAGGGGTTGGGAGGTCTCTCGGAGCCCGTTCCTGGAGCAGGAGTAGCCTTCAAGCCATCGGCTGGGCTCGCTTCACCAGCCTGGTTAAACAAAGCAGCATTTCTTACCCAGTAAGTAACTGTTCACATGCACCTGGCTGGGATTCAAACGCTTAACAGCGATAACGTAAAGGGATGCCATGTGGCATGCACTGAACGGGAATGCCAAACTTGCTATATTTGCAAGCCAAAATACTTATGCAATTAGTGCAGGCTTGGCCAGTGGCCACTGCCGGCAGATGTCTAGCCGAGTCCTGCGCACGCCTGGAGGAACAGTGCACGAAGGAAAAAGAATGGATTTTCTTTAAGTAAAACGAAACAGTAGGATTCGTAGCTCCTAAATGAGCTGTTTATAAAGGGCTTATATGGTTAACTCGCGCCTGGTGATTTATTCCTCTCTCCCCTCCCCTACACCTCTTCCCTGGACTTCCAGCGTCTACTGAATGTCTAAATTAAATAATTGTCCTGGTTTAGACATAAAGAAGTTCTCAGCTGTCTGAGGCCCCAGTTAGGCATCAGGATTCCTGGGAAGGAATGAAAACTCCTGCAGCCACAGCATACAAAGCACTGATTTGGGAATAGGCTCTCCCCGGGAGTTTCAATACGCTGATTAACTTTGCACCAGCCAGCTCTGTGCCAGATCAAGCCTGTCTGCCCGCTCTCGTTTGCTGCTGTAATTCTGTGACCGAGTAATTTCCTGGCTTGGCATTTAAATAAATCACTTGTGGCTCCACAAGCGACAGTGGCTCCAGGGCTCCGGCCCTTCCCTGCCACCGCGGTCCCTGGCAGGGACACAGAATCCCTTGTCTTGTCTTAAGATTTACTGGGACCCATCTTCCTGAGTCCCACCCATGACGTGCTGCTGGTGCTGGGTCAGGGTTAGTCCCTCAGGCATAAGATAACCACCAGGAGAAGGGACTGCGGTTCTTTGGGCTTCCGCCAGGCTTTCCCAAGGGAGGCAGGCGGGATGCAGCTGGGAGCGGTGTAGAGCAGGCGGGTGGGGGGATGAAGGATGATGAGAGCTGGGAGGTACGGACAAAGCGAAATGGAGTAATTAGCAGGAGAGCAGGGAGAGGTATCAGAGCTGAGCTCTACCTTATGGAGTGGAGAAGGACTGCAGATGAGTGGCACGGAGGTGGCTGGAGGGCAGCGTGGACAGACGGCTGCTGTACGGGCTCTGCGGTGTGTCCAGAGAAACCAGTCTCCATCAGCAGCTGGAGGATTGACTATGGGATGATGCTGAAAAAACTGAGACGTTGGAAATTTCCAACTGATGCTTCAACTTTCTATTACTCATGGATGAGGACTGTGGCATAAAGTACTGCTTCAGTACAAAACCAGCTAGTTTCCATGACAGTCGATGTAGGATAGAGTATGTTCTTTCAGGTCCTCATGAACTATATATTAAGCAGCTTCTGGGTCCATCTAGCTGTTTACTGACATCTGCCAGTTGAGGATCTCCAACCTTCTGGGGAAATGGAGGGGTGCCTGGGGCAGGCAGGGGGTAATTCTGCAATGATGAGATTTGAAAGGGTTTTTTCCTCCAGGTATGGCCTAGGTCTGACATTTCACCAAGCTGCCGAGTTGGATGTTGATTGCAGCACAGGAAAAAAGAGAGTGCCCTCTGCCCTGGTCCTTGCTTTACAAGCTGTTGAGGAAAAGCAGAAAGATTAGTTATGCACCAAAAATCTCTTTGTGCGAGGGATCAGCTGGAGCTACAACAGTGACAGGTGGATATTCACTGCAGCTTTTCTGAAAGCAGGGAAGGTAGAGCTCCTTGCACCCAGAGAACAGGTCCCTTCGTGGCCCTGGGCAGGACTTCCTGTGCGTAGTGCTTGAGATCTCCTACGAGATGGGCCACGAAGAGCGTTAGGTGGGACTGTCCTGTTGCTGGATACACACGTTTGCAGAATCTCACCAAGGACCTCACAGCAGGGTCCTGAATCTCGTGTGTTACCGTTGGTCAAGCTGCTCCCTGGGGGCAGGGGAGACCCCCCCAGACTCACACTGCTTCTTGCAGATGGAGGTTGGCTGCTGAGCTCCCCACCTGCCGCCCTCCCCGGCTGCAGACGGTCGTGATGCTTGCATAAAGGCAATGGTCTCCACAAAACAGTGTTGGTTACTTTCAGAGCTAGAAACGTGCTTGGAAAAAAACACCAAACAAAAAACCAGGAGCATTTCTGAAGATATTGATGGCTTTGTGCTGGTTCTGCTTATCCAACAACACCGCAAGCGGAGTCTAGAGAGAGAGGGGCAATGTGTTTTTCAGACTAAGTAGTTGGCTCAGAAGAAGTGTGTTCAGGACCTGAAGCCGTACCATGTGTCCGAACGCTTCTCCGCTTTTTCCAACTCTCTGATTTGGAAAAGCATCTCAGTCTCCAAACCTGGCCTCAGTGTTGTCGCTTTGCCTTCCCCATATTGGCTGAACACGGGGTGCTTTGGATGTTTGCAAATGCCTGCCTCGAGCATGGCACAAACCGATTGTAGAAGTGTTTAATTTAAAATACTTGCATCACTTATTTTGTGTATCCTTTTACCATTCTTCTTCTTCTTCTTCTTCTTCTTCTTCTTCTTCTTCTTCTTCTTCTTCTTCTTCTTCTTGTTATTGTTGTTGTTGTTTTTCTTCTTCTTCTCCTTCTTCGTATTATTATTATTATTATTTATTATTATTATTTTCTCTTCTGTTCCTGTTCTATTAAACTGTCTTTATCTCAACACACGAGTTTTTTTCTTTTTTTCGCCTTCTCCCCCTGCCACCGTGGCAGGGGCCGTGAGTGACGGGCTGGGTGGTGCTCGTTGCTGGGGTTAAACCACGGCACTGCTACAACATTTATCGATTCTTCCGCAGTCGCAGCTGTCACCTTACCCACCTGCAGCATTTATTACTCTTCCATGGAAAGATTTTCTGCCAGTTTTTCCTCATTACCGACTTCACGTCATTAACAGTAGGCCGTCCCTGAGTGTGGAGGGAGGGGGGGTCCTGCAGGCTCCCCGGGGAGCGTTGCCGGAGGTTGCTCTCGTGGGACGGATTCGAGGGGTGTGCTGGAGGGGTGGGGGAATGGTGGCTGCTGGGTGAATTCCAGGCTCCAGCCCCCCCGGCACCCGCAGCTTCCCAGCTTCCAGCTCTCCCAGCTGCCCCTATTAACTCTGTTTCTAACCCAGCCCACGCTGCAGAGGCTGTTGGTATGAAAAATGATTCCCAAAATAAACACAAAAAGGAAATTTCTGTCTCTCCAACGCTGTAATTTGCAGGCAAAAAAAAAATTAAAAATCCAGGAATTGTGGATGGATCTTATTTAGGCCAAATTGATTCGCCCAGCTTGTATACTCCTTTCCGCACCATCTTTGCAATCAAAAGTCCATACATAATTAATCAAGCGCACATTAAAATCCGCAGGACAATGAATTCTTCTGCCGAACGCCTCCCCGGGTGCTGGCAGAGCGTTTGCTCCACAGCCAGGCTCCCCACGGGCTCTAACCCGGCGTCGCCCAACACCTGGGCTCATCTGGCCGGCGGGGGCCGTGCCGGCACTGCCGGGGCGGGAGACGGGGACCCCCTGCCCGCACACCCCTCTCCCGGGGGTCACCCTCCCTCGGTAGTCTTCATGGGGCTGCTGAGAAACGGGGACGGAAAAGATGGGGGGAAACGTGTCCTTCCTGAAGTCATTCCAGGCGAGGCAACCCAAGCGGATTTTCAGAGCAACAAGTTGTCTGGGTTTAATGAGGTGCCGGGGCTGAACGTGGGCTCCCCTCGGGAGGAGGGAAAGCCCACACTCGCCTTTCAGCTGTATTCCTCTCCTGTCCCAGGAGCACAAGGATTTCTTACCAGGGGGGTTTCAGGCCACCACCCCCCCCCGGAGAGCACAAACAGTTAAGCGCCGCTGTGTAACGACAACATAAACTTGTTTCTGCAGCCCGTGTAGACGCAGTGACAACGGGTATTACTCACTGTCAGCCGGGTTCCTGAGAGCACTTTATTAAATTGCCTCTAAGAGTCGGGAGTGGGGTTAATTATTTAGGTACCTTAATTTTCAATACATCTCTGTCTTTTGCCTGCAGTACCAGAAATCTAAAACTCTGGTTCCAGAGACAGAAACACAAGAAACCATGAGCAGTGTTTATTTAAGTGCAGTCACTGCCATGCGAAGGAGAGGGGATTTACAACGATTTTTGATGCCTAGAATGCAAAAATGAATATTTAAACAACTCCGAGAAGTTCTCCTGGATGCACAAGACCCCGGATTCTCACCAGCTGCTTTTGTCTCCGTTAGTTAAGTGTTGATGCACATCCCAGTTGATGCAGTTCACCTCGTTCCGCGCTGCCGTCGCTGCGCAGGAGTGGCACGGGGGGTGATGTCCCTGCTGCGGCTGGCTGGAGCCGGGGTGCTGGCAGGGGCTGGGGCTGAGGCGGGGGGCGGCGAGGCAATGGCTGATCGATGGGGACCATCATCAAGAGCGCAGGTCCTGAATGCCACCGTGGAAGGGATGGTGGGGGTGTGCTGCTCGTTAATCCCGCAGTGACAGTGGTTATCGGGGAGCGATTGCATCGTTATTGAGCCCAGAGGCTGTGCTGAGCATCGGACGCCCTCCAGGGAGGCTGGGGGTGCCTGGAGCCTCCCTGGGGGAATGGCCAGTGTGTCACCGGTGGGTGCCAGCAGGAGGGATGTGCCGGCTGGCAGGAGCAGGACCCATGGCAGGAACAGCTGCTGTTGTCTGAAGGACTTTCAAGCACTTGGAAGGTTTCGTAGTGTGTGTGGTAGGAGGTGGGTGCCCCCACTCAGCACCCAGCACCCGTCAGTGGGACAGGTTGGGGGCTGACCTGCTGGTGAGCAGCTCTGCAGAGGGGGACCTGGGAATCCTGGTGGACAACAAGTTGCCCATGAGCCAGCAATGTGCCCTTGTGGCCAAGAAGGCCAATGGTTCCCTGGGGTCCATTAACAAGAGCGTGGCCAGCAGGTGGAGGGAGGTCATCCTCCCGCTCTGCTCTGCCCTGGGGAGGCCACGGCCGGAACACTGGGTCCAGTGCTGGGCTCCCCAGTTCCAGAAGGACAGGGAACTACTGGAGAGAGTCCAGCGGAGGGCTACAAAGGTGATCAGGGGAGCGGAGCATCCCTCTGATGGGGAAAGGCTGAGCGCCCTGGGGCTGTTCATCCTGGAGAAGAGCAAACGGAGAGGGGATCTCATCAATGCTCGGCAATAGTTAAAGGCCGGGTGGCAAGAGGACAGAGCCAGGATCTTTATAGTGGTGCTCAGTGACAGGACAAGGGGCAACGGGCACAAACTGGAACACGTGAAATTCCATCTGAACATGAGGAGGAACTTCTTTACCCTGAGGGTGGCAGAGCCCTGGCAGAGGCTGCCCAGAGAGGTGGTGGAGTCTCCGTCTCTGGAGACATTCCAAACCCACCTGGACACGTTCCTGTGCAGCCTGCTCTGGGTGACCCTGCTCTGGCAGGGGGTTGGAGGAGGTGATCTCCAGAGGTCCCTTCCAACCCCGGCCAGTCTGGGATTCTGCGATCCCTCCCGGCTGCCGCCCTGCACAGGGCTCTCCAAACGCGGCCGTGGCGCCTGGGCAGTCCTGGGCAGCACCTTCACTGCCCTGCTGTGGGGTGTCATCTACGTATTTAGCTAAAACAAATATAAAATAGCCTACAGTCACCTGGTTCTTTGCTAAGAAGTTGTAATCAGGGGCTCATGAATGTATGGAGCAGCATTTTAGCATAAACATACACTCCGGCAAAGTGACAAGAATGATTTTCTGTTTTCATTTATTTAATAAATAATCGCAGCCATGGAAGAATTTGCTTGACTTAGTCTACCAGCATGAATTAAAACATTCAATTACACCAGTGGGGGAAGTTTAAATATTTACTTATTCTTTAGGGGATTATAAATTAACCCTAAGGACCTCCATAAACCTTGCTCAAGACATTGACAAAAAACTTGAATTCAGACCTTAATTAATCTGGGGAAAACAGAGCGGAAGCCCCATGAGGTGTTGGATAGGGGAGAGCCCCACGGGCCGTGCTTGCTTGTCAGCCCTGTAGAAATAGGCACACCCGGCTGTAAATAATTCAGATTTAGTGAAAGCGTGTTGTGGGGATAATTAAAACCCGCTATACCTGACACGTTTCATGACGGTCCCTGAAGTGGGAGCCGGGGCTGTTGCCGTATAAATCAGGCGCTTTGTGGGCTTGTTAACATTTCACGACTCGGAGATAAAGTCCTTCCCCGCGGTGGGGCGAGTGCTGTGAGGGTGCTCTCGCCGCTGCCGCGGGCTGGGGGATGCTCTAACACCAACCCTTAATTCATCAACTTCCAGCCGGGAAAGTGCTTACTTGTGAACAGGATCGTGATCTCCATGAACTCGCCTCTTCTCTCCCCAAAGGAAAAATTGGAATTGAAACTTGCTTACCTGGTGTGTTCGCTGCCATTCTCTAAGGAATTAAATTAGTGCCGTCAGAGTGCAATAAATTAACGAGAGAGAGTTTTCGTAGGAAAATAGCAGTACGGGGAGGTGGGGTTCCAGCGAGAAGAAGGTGGAAGGACAGTCTGCGTTTTGACCAGACCTCTGAAGTGCTCGTTTTTTGTGGTCTGGAAGAGCGTTATTATCAAAATGATCTGCTTGCTATGATTTCCCTTCCCAGTAATTCCTTCCAAGCAGGCGTGTTTCTCCAAGGCAGAAAAAGAAGGGCCATTTGCGGAGGTCCCTCCGGAGCGCTTCAGGTGGGACTCGACCCCCTTCCACTCCGTGCCCGCTCTGCTTCGCAGGTGGCACCTGATGGCTTATTTCAGGAGAAAAGGGACATTCTGCATAAGAAAAGGTTGCCCCGCTTGGCCCTCGTTTTGCTGCGGACTGAGGCTGAAGTCCCTCTTTGATTTGGATTCATTTCCTTGAATTATATTAATATAAGGCAAGGCTGTTTTGAAAATCACCTATCCTGGAAAGATTATCTTGTTCTCCAGACACCACTGAGCTCCTGAAACGAAGGGTCTGCGTCTCCATAGGGCAGGTGAACCTCTCGATAGAAAGGACTGTAAATTGTCCCGGTCCCAGAGGGAAAGCAATTCTCGGGATAAAAGCAGCTCCGGTAACTACACTGTAATGACCTGCTTTTACCCGGCCTGTATTCGCAATGCAACAACTGGCACGAGCAGCAAAACCCATCCCTGTGCCACAGGGGCATGGAAGCGCTGTTTACCCTGAGCCAAAAGTGTAAAAGAAACGAAGTAAGTGGCAAATTTCGTGGGGTTGGGGATGAGAGGGAGGATATAGGACTTTCCGTGGGTTTCTGTAGCCTTTGTGGAGGACCTGCCCACGACGCCCGCCGAGCTGGAAGCCGGCACCTTCTCCTGCCACTGGCTCAACTGCAAAAGCAAGGGATACAATTTGAGGGGAAATCTACATTTTGCAAGCTGTTTCTGCCTTTTTTTGTTTGTTTGGTCGGGTTTAGGCATCGGCAGGCAGAGCCCTTTCGCGTTCCCCGTGGGCCACCCCAACAAAAGCCCCCCACCTCTGCCAGATCCTCGGTGAAGCCAAAGTGAGAACAGTTAATTTTATTTCAGATATGTCACTTCAGTGGTGATAAAACCTCTAATTAAAGTGAATTTTTGCCTGGCACAGGGAAAAGGCAGGCTTGGCAGGTAACCAGCAGCTTCTGTGGCCCGAGCTTTGGGAGGGCTTCTTGTCCCATACGGGCTGGGGAAAACTTTCAATAGGAGATGCGAGCTGCAGCTCCATCCAGGTTCCCGCCTTGCCTTCGGAGGCGCTGGGTGCTCACCTGGCACGGCATCGGGCTCAGCAGCACGTTTGCTTTGCTCCCAACTCACGTGGATCAAATATTTGCAGGATTTGCGCAGCTCTTCCCTGGTTTAAAGTCAAAGGAAATACATTTCCCTTTTCTATACCAACAGCCTCAGTAAATTGAGTTAAAACTGGGTAATTACATATGACTTTAGCAAGTGAAGTACGGTTATGGCTCTTCTAAACTCCGTTAATGACTTGGCTGATTGATTCACTCTTCCTCACAGCGTTGGTAGGAGACGGGAGAGATGGATGTCTCACCTCCTGGTACCGCTCCCCGTGTCTCCCACCCTCCTGCTTCACAGTAGCACTGGAGAATCGCCCACTGAGAAACCCAACGCGACTGACCATTGGAAGGGGACAGAAAGCAACAGGTGGAGGCAAGTTAGAGGCAAGAAAACAGAGCGCTTTCCCCTCCTCTTATAAAAGATGGAACAAATATTTATTTGTGCTGTGACTGCTCTCCTTTCCTCCAGAGTGGTTGCTCCAGGCCTTTGCTCTGCTTTCGGTTATCAGCTGGGTGTCACTTCCTGACAATCCGCTCGTGCTGGATTGGTTTCACGCCTCATCCCTGCTGATGGCGTGGTGCCATGTGTCGGTGTTACCACTTCTCTCCTCCCCGCAAAGCTGGACCGGTGCTGGAGCCAGAGCCGTACAGGCTATGCGCTGCCGGAGCAGTGCCTGGGTGCTGTACCATCCATCCCAGGGATGCTGGGGAATGTCTGCTGCTGATGCCCGCTCCCAGCATGGGTCTGTGCTGGTGGAGCTGGTGCCTGGGACGGTGACCAGAAGAAAAATGTCAGTGCAGAAAACCCTTTCCCCACGGACTCGCTTACTGTCTGGCAGTCGGTTCTGCAGGTGAAATCAAACAGTAATTGGTGGCAAAATTTCTGATGGAAGTGTTATTAGGGAAGGAAGCTGACAGCATTTCATTTAACTCCTGTCTGGTAACTATAACTTGCAGTTTGGTGCGTGTTACCCCCCAGGTGAGGCCAAATCCCCCAGCTTTGCTACGGGCAGCCCCAGCGGCAGCCAGGAATCGCGATGTCTTTGACACACTCTCCTTTCAAATGCTGCAGAAGCTCATCGAGGGGGAAAAGGTGGAGTTAAGAGACTGAGGCAAGAGGTGTCTGTGCCTGGGAGCAGGAGGAGGGAGGCAGCCGCGGGCGATGCTGCAGCGGTGCAGGAGCTGGGCTGCGCTCGCCTCTGGAGCAGATGGCAAATACAAGGCTATTCCGCACCCGCGGGCACCAGCCTCGGCTTAAAGCAGTGCCAGGGCCAGGTCACGAGCTATTCTGGCAGTCAGGGCAGCACCCAGGTAAAACCAAGGCTAAGGGCGCAGAGGAGACACATCCTTATGAAGACACGTCCTTATCTTCTCTGGTCATTTCTCCTTTTCAGGCGCTTTCATTCCTGTGCGCTGTACCACCTCATACCTGACAGGCCCTGGGCTGTTTTCTCAACAGGCTCATGAAATACCTGTTCTGTGCAAACAGGCGAGATGGTGAGAGAGAAAGAGCTAATAAAAATTACTGTGGGCTCCTCTTGCTGGTGGACCTATTGCCAGCAGGCGCCTGCAGGCTGCTCTGACAGCAGAAAGCACAAATTACTGAATCGGTCTAGACTAATATTTACCCCTCCATCTCTCCTGAATCCCCAGCCCTCGCAGCTCCCCCCTGCCGGAGCCGGGAGAGCAGGAAGAGGCCGGTGTTACCCAATGCCTCCACGGGGAGGAGGGTTTGGGTACCTGGCGCCAGGGTCCTCCTTTCCAAAAAGTGCTCTGCCTCCAGGGTCCACGAGCCCGGGCAGCTTTCAAACTTTGCGAAATCTGGCCCTGCAAGTAATGTGTTTATCGTTCAGTCTCATAAAAAAAAAAAACAAACCCACCCAGACCTCCCTCTCTGTGTCTGAGGTCACCAGCTTGCGGCTCGTTGCACTCCCCAGGGAGTTGTGGTGTTGTCAGGCGCAAGGAGACACTTATTAATTGAGCAATTTCTCCTGACCTTGATGGAAACCATCACTAACAGTCAAATAAACAGATTAGTATCATAATTTTTCAAGGCTAGGCTTAGAAATTAATTGCATTTATCTGATTTTGGCTGTTTTGCCATGGCAGTGCTTTACATTTTTTTCACGTTTCCTTTCCGATTTGCACAGATGCATATATCATACTGAGGACAATGCTACACCTAATTTACTTCAGCAAATGAGACCAATTAAAAATAACTCAGTAAAAATGATACTGAATCTCCAATTACTTGGGGAAGATGAGGAGCGGGGCATTCTGTAATTGACTTGTTCATCTTCTCGTCCTCTAAAACTCTGGCGTGAACGTTAGCCAGGGCAGCTCACTAGCTGATGGCCATTAGCGCTGACTGCTGTTTCCACTCTATGACCGATATAAATCACATATTACTCCTTTATTTTTCTGGTTGGATGGAGGCTATTATCTGTACCTATGGGAGAGGTGGAAGGTGGGGCATTTTTTTTCATCAGAACTGCTGTTTTCTTCCAACTCTGCTGTATATGGTGTGTTCTGACACCTCCTGCTGACACCGGCATACATCGCTCCGGATGGGTTCTTATGGTAAAGAAAAAATGCGTCGATATAAATGAAGCATTGCGCTTTCATGCAGGATTGGGAATTGCGGGTGCACTGTACGTTACACCTGTTTTGCATGATTTGTAGGTAATACCCTATTTCAATAAGTAGCAAAAATAAAACGCCGTGAAAATGATCAAAACTCCCGCCCTCGGCAGATACCTGCCTCTAAAATCAGATGCTACCGACCTTGCTGTGGTGAATTCATTTCTACCAGAGAAATTAGCAGCTCTCGTGTCACTAATTACGAGGATTTTACAGAGAATGCACATCTCTAATTAAGGCCGTATTACACATGCTACTCCTTCACAGCTAAACTCATTTTGATGAATAGTGAGCAGCTGTTGCTGATAATGCCAAGATATGGATCTTCTTCCTTTTAATTGTGAGAGGCAGCCTCTGGGGGGCTGTTGAAGGGTGTTGGTGTGAGGATGGAGAGTTCATCTCGGGGCTGTAGAAATTTCCAGAGCGATGAGGGATGCCCAGCCCCGGTGCGGCGATGGAGGGGAGAGTGGGGCTGCGGGGGCTCTCAGGCGATGGGTCTTGGCTCTGGCGTATTCGGTGTGTTGTATCGGTCAAAGCCTGCTGTTGGCCGAGCAGTAACCTGCGTTTTCCTGGGGATAGGGAAAGAGCTGGCTCTTTTTGGGTACCTCTTACACAAGGGTGTCGCTGAATCTGTGCCTCAGTTGAGGGGGAAGATTTCTCTCTTGTTGAAAACTGTGTTTGGAAGGTGTTTCCCTGGAAAGCTGCTGGCCAGGCTGGGTGTTGAGAGCCGCCTTCCCTAGGATGGTCCGTGGCCAGCTGGTTGGCAGCTCTGCTTCTTTATTCCACCATTTTTCTTTTCTGCTTCACCTGCCCTGTGAGAGATGTAAATAAGTTTAATTGATGAGCGGGTCTAAAGTGCTTTGAAGTCCTTGGATGAAAGGTGTTATATGTGCGTGAAGTTCTACAGTTGCTTGTTTGGATGAGCATATTTACCTCCTCTTTTTCCATTACTAAATTCGTGGCCCTTTGTTCACTTCTAAGGCAATATTTCAAACTTTGCATAAAAATGAAAAAAATTTGCTTTCATATTTAATGCGTAATAAGATCGTGCAATTAGAAATGAGCCTCCATCATGATACGTGAACTTGTCAGTACAGTCTCCGAGGAGGACTCTTCTCTCATAGCAGCCAATGTAATCTTAAGGCCACTGTATGCATTTCCTTCCTTTGATCAATAATTTAGGGTAATCATTTTGTTCTGTAAAATTTCCAAAGTCCATATATATTGCATAAAATGCAGAATAGCAAATCCTAGATTGGATTTTAAAAGGCTTTTCATGAAAGGTTTGGGTTTTTTCCAACTCGGAGGGGGGGAAAGAAGTGGCTCTACAGACATGAATAAATCTGTTTGTTTGGGGACTTTGATTCCTGAAGATTTATTTTCTTAATACTGTTGAATAGCATTTAGACTGTCTCCAGCTCCTGTGAGCTTATAGAAAAGCTATTTTTCTGTTTTATTTTAGCCTCTGGCCTTCCAGCCTCAGCCAGGAGAAGAGACGCGGGACTTGCACGTCGTACTCTCTCGCAGGATGCCAGAGAGGGAATAGAATGCTGTGAGAAACTGCGGCGCGAGCTCCGCAGTGTGCGGTGACGGTACTGTGTACATACGCTGGAAGTTGCTGTGTTGTAAATAGCTGTCAGCACGCATTTCCCACCTCATGGGGTGTTTAGGGCAGGAGAATATTTAATTTCAATGGTTGTTTGGTGGCCAAGGATACCTGTATCTGGAAGTAGCCGAGGTGGCTAGAACCAGAGTTTTCTTCTGTTTGGAGCGGGGAGATCTGCTAAAGGACAAAGCTGGGTGGAAGGAGTAAAAAAAAAAAAAAAAAAATTATTAAAAGTGGGAATTTCTGTGATAAACGTCAGACAGAGATGAACAAGAGAAGAAAGAATTTTACGTTTGGTTCTTTTTTTTTTTTTTTGGGGTGGGGGCGGGCACTGATTTATTTGCAGGTCGGAGAAAATAGATGGGGAGCTGTATTTGTGCTTTGAGCAGCCTCTGTGGCAGAGGCGGTCCTGGGATCCTGCTTTCTTTATATATTCATTTATTTTTAAAAAAGGAAGAAAAAAATGTCACCAAACGGCAGTGGGAGAAAAATCCACACGTTGTATCTATGACTCTGCAAATAATGAGGCGTAGGCTTATAATAGGTGGGGAGGGAAATCTTCCTTGAGTCTAATATTTGGGGACTTTCAGATTTTACTTCCAAGAACAAACATTTAAAAATGGCTCGGGCAGTGCGAGCCGATGTGTTGTTCCCTTGGGAAATGGAATGCAAAAATCATATCTATTGCTGCTGGTAGGAAAAGTGAGGCTTTTTCTCTGCACAAGCATTTCCATCCCCAGTGGTAAGGGGGTACCAGGACACATCCCATAGCCCACAACCATTTGTCCTCCATGTGCCTGTCTGCCCACGAGACAGGAGACGGTGCCACAAAGCGCCTGGCCGTGGCTCGCTTTTGAGAAGCAGCACCAAGGGCATTAATTCAGTCACTTTGGACTCTCAAGCCGAAGTTAAGTTTTCATGGACACTGTGGTCTCAGAGGCTGAGCAGCGTTGGGTGCTTGCTGGGTGATGTGTGGAGGACTCTTGTCCTTGGCTGCGTGATGGAGATCTTCAGCCTGCCTGATGCCCATGTGCCCACCCGTGGGTGAAGCAGAGCCGAAGGGGCACGTTAGGACTATGTGACACCAGGAATGATGCTTTATGGTCTACAGTACTCTGATCTCATAGAAAGTTTAAGAGTCAGTAGGGAAACCAAACCTACTCTGGTGCCAGCAAATATCTTTTGCCGAGTCTGAAAGGGTCCTCCTTGCGTGCCTACCCCTGCTGCTCCTTCGCATCCAGGTTGCCCTCTTAATTGTAAATGCCGGTGTAGTTGGTTCATCAGCGAAGGGCAGCAAAGAGCCGAAAGGGTTTTGCTGGCAGATGCCAAGCATCACACGAGCCTTCTGCTGCATCGGGATTCTGCAACTGGTGTTTCTTGCTGGAAGTAACTCTTTTCGTGAGGAATTACTCATACCCAGGGCTTTCCCTTCTGCACTTCTCACTGCCAACCGGTTCCTGTAACTCATGGGTCTGTAAGTGACAGGAACACCCTCCAAGACTAATTTGTCACCTGGGTGTGAGTCAGTGTCTCGTTCCCAGGCTGGGTTTCTCCATGTAATTGATGGGTGAGTGCGTGTCAGCGTGGAGTTTGCCATCTGTATAACACTCTTACTGAAGTTGAGTGTCTCCAACAAGCTAAACAAAACAATGAAAAATTGTTTCCCGAGATAATTTAATGTTGGGAAATATTTATGAGGTGTTATAATTAAAAACAAAACATTTATATGACAAAAAAACTTTATATTGCTTTGCCGTTTTAATTAAATTATGTTCAGACAGCCACATGTCATCTCTGGGATAAAACCGGCGCTAACAGAATTCTTTCAGCTCTCTGAGGAACAGAAGTATTTCACAACTGAAACATTAGGAAGCCTCTCTGCAAATTTATCAGATAATGAGTGCTTATTAGGCAGAAGTCAGGTCTGCTAAAGCTGCGTCTCTGATGCAATAGTTTGCATCCCGCTGTCGCGTTCCATTTAGTGGTATTTTATCCTGGATCTTCCGTGCTCCTGAAATGAGACAAATCTCTAAAGCTCTGAAAGGAGATGATGAAAGGAGCCTTGAGAAAGTGGGACAAGGTGGTAGAGGACAGCAAAGACAGGGCAGGCGTTTTCTGTTGCTGACATGAGAGTTTAATATGCATTGGCCAAAATGAAGTAATTATAACTATGATTTTTTTCAATGTACTGCGCCACAGAAGGTCTTTAATCGTTAGGCATTCTGCAGCCTCCACGTGTTAAAATTCCTTCCGTGTTCAGCAGTAAAGAAAAAAATTAGATGTGGAGCTAAGATGGTCTATAAGGGCAGCTGAGCTTGCGCCTGGCAATAATCCATATTCAGTGTAATCCGTGTTCACTGGGGGCTGGCAAGTTTTGACACCACTTATGACACACACAAAAACCTCCACAATTTCTTGAACTTTAAGTAGGTGTTTTCCCTCGCCTGTATTTTTGATTCCAGAACCTAGGAGGAAAAATAATTGGATATATGGAGAAAATAAGAGTCTTTGAAGGTAATGTTACCATAATGTACTCTGGCAGTTCAGGCAATGTGTTCGGTTTTTTTGATCCTGAAGCGTATGAATAACACATAACAATACCCTGCACAATTCTCACGTACTGGCAATAGTCTCAGGGCGAAGAACGAGTCAGAGGTGGGATCTATAAAGGCTGTCCAAAGCGTGACCTTCCGCAGCGTTAGGCTATAACCTTCCATCGCCTCGAAAAACTTCTGGTGAATACAGTGTTGTCTTGCTGATGTTTATTCTTTTTAAAGATTTAGCTCCATGCTAGAGTTGATGAAGATACCTTATTTTATTGCCTGTCCGCAGGGACCTGAGCACAACGCAGCTTTGCAGTAGCGGAGAGGCTGGGGACGTTTCTGGGGAGGTGTTGGCACCTCTCCTGAGCCTGCCCTCCCGGTCAGACAGCTCACACCCAGCATCAAGCCTGGGCATTAGGACTTTCTGCTGCTGCAAAACTCTATATATGCTATTTTTATGTAATGTATGTATGTATGTATGTGTGTTTGTGTATATATAGTGAGTGAGAGAGTACTGTTTGGTCTCTATTGCAGCATGGACTTAAGGGATTTACATTAATTAAATTCAGATGGACATAATTCACTTTTGAGTCCTGTTTTTCTGCCACTTCTCTAGTTGCTACACAGACGTACCGAGATGACAAGAAATGACTTGGCTAATAAGCTGCAATAAGCAAACGATGTTGTATTGATCTGAGCGTTCGGAGCCGTCTAAGCAACCAATATGTTCATTACATTTCTTCCAGGCCGCTTCCAAACAACACTTACTATTAAACGTGAAATGTGCATCTCCAGTACGGGATCAGCTATTAAATTATGCTCACGGATATTAATATAAAAGGGCCTACGGCTTGTCTTTATGCAGACAGAAAAAGAACACCAGTTAGGTGGCAAAAGGGATGAAGAATATGTTTTTATGGCACACTTAAAATTGATTGCATTTTAAGATATGTAGCTGTTTAAAAAGGGGGAATTTTTAAATTCTGACCTTCCCACACATAGGCAGGTATCTTTGGTTTTTCTTGTTATTTTTCCCTAAGAATTATGATTGCTGGCTCTTGTTTCCCCTCAAAGTGTCCAGCAGATTAATGGCTTGAACTCTTGAAACAGGTATGATGGGACTTCAGGGGGTTAAGGAACAACGCGGTGAGCTCATCTCTCTTAGGACCAGCAGGCAGAGACGATGCTGCTGAGCTTGGGCTGTGCCGCTAGTCCTGCGGCGCTTCCCTCCATTTCCCCAGCAGGTTATGGATGGGGAAGAAGAGGCCTAAAGCTCTCGCGTTTCCACTCTAGATAGATAGCAGAACAAGGTATTCATAGCTTAAATTATTCAAAACAGAGCAAGAACATCAGCCCTTGCAGGCTCCATCTAAGTGTCCATGGCAACAAGAGAAGTGTTGTGCCAATGACAAGGAGGAGAGGTTCCTGCAGGTCCAGAGGAGCGTGTGAGATGTCACATGGGGTGGGCCAAGGATGCTGCTGCTTGTCCCGGCCTGTCCGGAAGGACAGGTGACACAGGCAAAAAGATTCATTTTTACTTGGCACACAATAAGAAGTTTCATTGCCTTGTCTGTCCAAGAAAGGTAGAATTTCACCTGAAGCTGTAAAAGAAACCTATTACAATATTTGGAAAGAGGTAACACTTGAGGAAATGCTGTGAAGTGTTCTGTCTTTAGGACAACATTCACATTTAGAACAACAATTTTGCTGTATTCGTGCCCATACCCGATGAGGCTCAGTTGTCTTTCCATCGGTTGTGGGGTGTCTGCGGTGGTGGCCAGTTCTTCTTTCCTGTTGCCGACGGCCACTTGAGCTACCGAGTGTGCTGAGGGGGGTCCGTGTTCCCCCTGCTCTCCTCTGCTAACACCCTTCAAAAAGTAGCTCGGTCCTTCTGCAGATTTAGCCCAGGACTGAGGGTTACGTAGGATAATTGCAGGGTGATGTATTTTAAACACTGTTTAAGTACTGAGCAGCATTTAGTAGTGACCAAAACAGATGAAATACAGCAGAAACCCAGTGGAAATGAAGGTCACCTTTAAAATGTTTTCCAGCCTTCGATTCCAGTGGGAAGGAAATAAGGATTTGACCCTCTTTTCTGGAGGCACATCTGAAAAGTTTTACTCAAAATGTGCTCAAGTTCAGATACGTTATTTTAGCAGCCAGTGGGATATAGCTGTGTATGTGAAAGTCAAGCTTAATTATAGCCAATTTTCACTGTTTTTAAAGTTCCTAGGAATCTTGTGATAGACTCTAATGCCATCTACAATCAAGAAAATCGTATTTACAGGTAGAAACAGAACTCCTGTTGTTTTTCAGTGTGCAGAAAAACTAATCTTACTTTCTCTCCTCAAGCAATTTCCCTGAAATTGCTGTAGAAACCCACCTGACATACAAATGAAGCTGTAATTGCAATAATGGGCTTTAGGATATAACTTACTGCGCAATAACTCATGCCCGGGTGTTTTGCAGCCCGTATTTCAGCTTTGTTTAGTACCTCAGCCATGGTCATTTTCGTGGTGACAGTTTGCTTGGGGCAGTGTCATGAGAGTGTCAAAAGGCTTCCTAAAGCCAGTGCTTTAGAATCATGGAATCATTTTTTGGTTGGAAGGGACCTTTAAGATCATTGAGTCCGACCATCAACCTGACACTGACAAAAACCACCACCAAACCATGTCCCTCTCTACCAAAACCACCACCAAACCCTGTCCCTCAGCACTACGTTGGCTGAGGTTTGCTTCAGGATGAAAGAGCAGGTGCGTGAAGCCATGGCTGACCTGACCCGGTGTTGGGGGTAGTTGTGAGAAATGAAGCTTTTGTACAAACAGTGTAGCAAAAAAGCCCCAAACTATATCTGTAATATTTCCCATACTTATTTTATACCCTTCGGTGTTTGTTAATGAGAGATCCGAGCACAGGGCAGTTCTGGCAGAAGGAAGCATCTCGTGCTGGTGCTGATCAGTTAATGGGAGCGTGTGCAGCGCTCTGCTAGAGGAATCGCTGTCTGGCAGAGATACAAATCTACCTGGGAATAAGCAGAAAAATGGCTCTGAGAGAAGATCAATACTGAAGCAAGAAACTTTCAAAACTCTTCCCTAAGTATTAAGATTTGTGCAGAGACAGCGGAGAGAGGGTTAGGGCTGGAGCATGATTGCCCCCGATAGGGCTCTGGGAGGGACGAGAAAGCTTTCGCCCGATAACGGTGCAGCAGGAGGACGGAGGCGGATCTGGCGGGTGGGCGATGCAATGCCTGGAGGTCTCCGCAGGGGCTGGCTGGGCTCCCTTGTTGGACCACGTGGAGAGGCTGCGGCCAGCGCTGGCTGAGCATCCCTGCTCTGGCTGAGCATCCCTGCTCCGGCCACGGGCACAGCTGCTCTTCTCCACAAAATCAGAACACTGCACGTGTTTCAACATCGCATTTTATTTGGGGCTCTGCATTAAGCAAAACTGAGCCAAGCCTGGGAATCCAGCTTGAAAGCTTTAACGTAGTGATGTGTGATCGTCCTCAATTTTGGTAAATCAGGAGTCGGGGAAGAATGAGGCGCGAATTCAAAGTGAGAAGAGAGTCAGAGCATCCTGACTTTCAAGTAGTGATAAGGATCAAGCATTCTCTGTTTCACTTAGCTTTCCACTTATGACTACATCTATGTTTCTTTTAATAGTGCATTAAAACATTGTGTTGAAAATGCGCCATTCAGAGTTACTGCCAGGTATTTTGGTATTTCTTATTTTGGATACAATAAATCCCAAATCAGATAAAAATAGAGAAAGAGTGAGCACCAGTATTTATAGCATTATATGATAGCTTCTGTCTGGTATGAAAAACGCATTTCCATTTCCACTAATATTGAAGGAATATTCTGTTTTTTATTTTAACCCCTTACTACCAAAGGCTTGAGCATCAAGCAGACTGAGCTACACTGCCTTGAGCTCTAGCCCCAGTATTTTCTCCCCTGTGCAGTACTCGACCAATGCTGCTCCGTCACAGCCATGACTTACAGTTGCTGGGCTGCGGTTTTTTAGCACGTGAACAGTTTCACTGTCGTACCATCTGTGCAGGGCACAGCGAAATCCAAATGTGCATGTAGAATCCATTGCTGGGCAGAGCTGCCGCATCAACTTCCGTGTTTCTGCGTAACCACTTAGCACCTCTGAAAATGCAGTAATTTTTTAGAACTTCTTGCCTCTTTAGTTTCTATTAAAGGAGTATGACTGGCAGCCGTGTTTCACCCAGCCCTTGTTTCGCTGGGCATGAACGTGGCAGGAACACGACAGAAAGACCCTCTTACCCCTCGACTTTACACCTGGGTGCGTTTGGGGGTGGCTCTGCCGAGGGTTCCGTGCTTTTCCAGCTGCCTGGCAGGGCGCGTGCGCTTCGTTAACTTTCTGATCCAGCCTCTACGCCAGCCTGAAAAAGGAAAGCCTGAGCTGAAACATCGATACGATCCGAGGAATGTCGATACCTGTCGGGGAGGAGGCCTCCAAACGCTTGGGAGCTGTCTTTGGGCATTACGGTTAGCCATTGCCGGGGCTTTTGAGTGACCTTCAATGTTCCCAGCCTTCATTAAATATTAAAAGGTTAAAAGAAAGCAAGCAGCAGGTTTGAACTAGTTCCTGTTGAATCCCTGCTCCCACTGAAATAAATGGGAGTCTCCGCTGGTTTAGTGCGTGTTTCATGGTGCACAAAGGCAGACAAACGCTTGCCTTGGGCGCACGCAGCGCGGGCACCGTTACCGGTGTGATTACAGCTGCGTGCTGCCTGCCGTGGGCGTGCTTGTGCCCCCCTTTTCCATTCCCACGCCTCTGTCCCGTCGAGCCACGGTGGATACGTCTCCCCCGACAGGGAGAGGCTCTCCGGTCAGTGCTGCCGTCTCCCGCCCCGCTCCTGGCTGGCTGCCCTGCCTGGTGCTGCTGGGGATGCAGAGATGCTGATGGGCCACGAGCGGCGGGGGCGGCAATCAGCGGCCCCGCTCCCTGCGGAGCCTCTCTGAAGTGCAGTGCAGAAACGAGGCCTTTATTAAATAATGCTCTGTGGCTGATTATAATGACAGAAACTATCCTTGCAGTCTCTAGGTGGATCTGATCATCAGTCATCTCCAGTTATTAAGTTGCTAAGAGAGATGAGAGTAAGAGTGCATTTAGTTCTTTCCATTTATAAGCCCAATTACCAAACCCTTCCTGCCCAAGCACAATGCTTGTCAAGCTTAAGCGAGAATAAATATTGCAGGAAGAAACAGAAGATGGCCGGTGACAAACACGCCAGCCCGCTGGCGAGGCCGGGTTAGAGAGTGGTGGAAGGTCTGCAGGTGCCTTGCCAAAGGCGACGGCACCCCAGAGCATCCTCCTGCCCTACGGTCCATCGCCTTTTCTGAGCCGGGCTTGGGAAGAGGTGAGGCCGTTATAATTGCAGCTGTTTATATCCACCCTTATTTATCTCTAGAGGCAAGACCACAACCAGATGGACTAGAAAATAATTCCCAATATTCTCCCTCCTTCTTCTTCCAAAAAAATTCCTGTGGAAAAACCTGAGTTTAAGGTAATTTGTACTTCTCAGCTGTACCCTTTAAAATCAGAATATTGACAGTGAAAATCCATTTAAATAGGTTTGATCTTTATGTATACCCTTCTCCTGGTGGTGGTTCCAGAAGCCCGATGGATGAAAACCCTCACTGTTCCTTCCCCAGCCCCAGGGCAGCCGTGGTGACTGTCCCCGCACCCTGTCCAGCCCGCGGGGACCCTCCCTGGCCTCTGTCCGTGTCAGTCATGTCTCAGGTCACCGGTGCAAGCCATCGTTCCGTTTGTCTGTTTGTTGTGTTCCTTCTCTCTGCTGGCTCTGTGTAGGCATTTAACAAATTTCCAGCTAAAGATTTTATATTTTTTTTCCTCTTGGACAAGGGGCTGGGATGATTTAAAACTTTAATTTAAAGTTTCCCAATTCCATATATAATTAATGACACCTTTGCCTTGCTCCTTACTCATGTCGAAGGCAACGAATGGGCTTACTAGCAGAAGTCTGTAACGGAGAGATTTCCACGGCACGCTTCCCACTGTGCGTGGGATATGGAGGATATGGGGGAAGATGCTGGATCTTCACTTTGGGGTCATCATTTGAACTTTTCCTGTGAGTCACAGCGCTTGCGTCGGCACCGCAGGACCGATGCCAGAACCAGGGCTCAGCGTCGCTTCACCGGCCACAAATGGCAGAGGGAGGGAGAACAGCGGCAGCCGAGAGTGAAGGTTTTGGCAAAAACTGCTGAAACCCGAGTCCCCTCTGCCAGCCCGCCCAGGGCAAAACCCGACTCCGGGCAGCCGCGGTCGGTGCTGTCCCTGCCCACAGTGTGAGCAGCGTTTGCTTCTGTCCTTCCTGCTTTAGCTGACAAATTCAGGCACTGTTAGACTAATTTACTGTGGTACTTTTAGTGGGTTAATTGTTTCTGCAGGGGGAAATGATGCCTTTATCGTGGGAGGCAAATCTGAGTGCTGCATGTGCCCGTGTGGGACAGCGAGCTAGTGCTCAGGCACAAGACCTGAAACAGTTAATGTACCCAGTGTCTGGGTTTAAGCTCCTTACATTTCACTGTCTTACACAAATAAATAGGAATGCAACCATCATACCCCTGATTTACCCAGGGTATGTCGTGCCTGGAATTTGGATCTGCTCCTGATTGCGTAACACCCCAATCAGTGTAATTACTCGGCAGAGCCAAGGTTCACGGGAATGGCAGCGGAGATTTACCAAGAAAGTAACGCTCATTCCTTTTCGGAGGGGTGCTGGGCTCACACTCTGATTGCCTTGGCCCTGTGATGTCGAAAGAACAAAGTTAAAAGTTTATCCAGAAGCTTCCTTTGGGACATCACAGAAGGTACCTCACCTTGAATAGGATGTGAAACCAAACACTCTGTCTTAGGCGTTCTTTTGCAGTTGCCGACTTAGACATAAGAGAGCAAAAAATATAACTTCTGGACCAAAGTCAAGCCAAGAGTGTATCCCAAACTAACCATGGGTAATTCTAATGGTAAAATACACACCCCTGCATGTGAATCAGGTAACCTAAATGTTTTAAACATGAGCTCAGATGCATATGTATAGTTAGGAGAGGCCAGTGAATCATTATTAACCAATCAGCTGTATTTTATCATTATAAATATGGGGCGATTTGAAATGTGAAGTGTGCTGGCTGTTGTTAAATGCCCGGCACTTGGTTCTGCAGAACTGAAATAATAACAGATACGTCAACTCAGTGCATTGATGGGCTCTTGCACGGCAGGTGGAGAACCCTCATTTCGGGAGAACACCGAAGTGTGCTGCTTTGCAGGTGGAGGGCTGGTATCTGGGGGTTTTAAGGCTTTTTGTAATCTCTTAAAGTACAGTGAGGTTTCTGTAGGTGGGGCAGGGCTGTGGTGGGTTTGAGGGAAGAAGAAGGAGCCGCAGGGCTCAGTGGGGAGAGGGGAGGGGGCTGGCGGGGCGCAGGCGCTGGCGCAGCACCTTCCTCAGCCGGCTCCGGGAGCTGCCAGCGGTGCCGGTCCCAGCCCTGGGCTCTGCTGGGGGGTGGGCGAGGCGCAGCGGCTGTACAAGGACTGGAACCTCCGCCCTGAGGACGGGCTTCAGCCGTCAGGAACGTTCTCAGCAGCTGCAGTCCCACGCAGTGAAGCTGGGGAAGTTCTGCTTTGAGCTTCAAATTGTCAGGGTTTCGGTCGCATCCCCTCGCAGGGCCATGTCCCAAGATGTGCATAGGAGAGGCCACTTCTTCATTTGTTCAGCATGGCTTGAAAGCCTCAAAAGTATTGTTAGCTTCATTTCTTTTAAAACGTGTTTAGTTTATCATTCAAACAGTGCTTTACCTTCAAATCAATGTATTTTTTAAGTGAGACTTCATCTCACTTTCAATGCACATTATAAATATTCATGCTCATATTAAATAGCAAAAACTGCTGTTTAAGTAATACTCTAAAATGGTTAAAAGAATTACCAGGGTAGATAAGGCCACTTCTTAATTCGCTGTCATGATATTAGATAATTGGATAAAATAACTGCCATTCTAAAATGTTATTTTATTATAAGTATTTGCTTAAGAGTATCTGACAAGATACAGATAAGAGTATCTGCAGGCAGTTGTATTGTTGTTATCTTGGATATAACATGAGCCGTCAGTGTGCACTAGCAGCCCAGAAAGCCAGTCGTATCCTGGGCTGCATCAGGAGAAGCGTGGCCAGCAGGTCAAGGGAGGTGATTCTCCCCCTCTACTCCACTCTCGTGAGACCCCACCTGGAGTACTGCATCCAGTTCTGGAGCCCCTACTACAAGAGAGATATGGACGGGCTGGAACGTGTCCAGAGAAGGGCCATGAGGATGATCAGAGGGCTGGAGCACCTCTCCTATGAGGACAGACTGAGAGAGTTGGGGTTGTTCAGTCTGGAGAAAAGAAGGCTCTGAGGAGACCTTATAGTGGCCTACCAGTATCTTAAGGGGGCCTACAAGAAAGCTGGTGAGGGACTTTTTAGGATGTCGGGTAATGGTAGGACTAGAGGGAACGGATTAAAACTAGAGATGGATCGATTCAGATTGGACGTTATGAAGAAGTTCTTCACCATGAGGGTGGTGAGACACTGGAACAGGTTGCCCAGAGAGGTGGTGGAAGCCCCATCCCTGGAAGTTTTTAAGGCCAGGCTGGATGGGGCTCTGAGCAACCTGATCTAGTGGGAGATGTCCCTGCCCATGGCACGGGGGTTGGAACTAGATGATCTTTAAGGTCCCTTCCAACCCTAACAACTCTATGATTCTATGATAAACCATGTTCTTTGCTGGCTGAGTTGTGGGTTGGAAGGAAGGGCTTGTTGCCGGGACATTGGCCATGGTCTGCAGCGAGGGACGGCAGCGCCAGCCCAGCACCGTGGGACTGCGGAGGTCTGGGCTTCTCGGGATGTGCAGGGTCGGGTGGAACTAATTATGCAGGTAAATACAAATGAGTGAGGACAAGTTTGTGGAAATGGCTCTCAATCAGAATTCACAGACGGAGAGAGAGATAATTACCTGCTTTCTGTGCAGCGCAGATTTCGTACTTCCCCTTCTTCTACAAAGTTGCTAGAAAATAAACGCTCTTGTTTTTTTTTTTCTCCTGCATGTATACAAGAAATACTTAGAGTAAAAATAGTAAATGGAGTAGAACAGAAAAATACGACAGGATTATTTGTATCCTCATAAGAAGCCTAGCAAAGCAAAGTAATAGCAGGAAAACATCAGGAGTGGGAGAGGGGAAGGCACAGTAAATATCCCAAACTTCTCCATGGTTGGGCAACTGTTTCTGTGTTATTAGTCCCAGCCCTTCTCCCCCTTCTCCCCCCGGTGCAGTATGAACAAAAGCAACTGTTATTGCCTTTTTATGAGGGAGTCGAACTCTGTAAAGAGTAAACAGTTTTTCCACAAGCAGCGGGGTTCGGGGTGTATGACGCACAATGCCAGTAAATGCTTGTTTTGGTAATCTGACGGGTTGTTTTGGTAATCTGATGGGTTGTTTTTGGTAATCTGATGGGTTGTTTCCTGGCGTTGTGCTTTCCCATTCCGTCGCCCTGCTCGGGAGCGATGCCCTGTCCTCCTCCAGCGCTGCCCGCCGCAGTGGTGCTCCGCACAGCTTGAGCGCGTGCGATTCTTGGTCTGCTTGGAGGCGGTGGACGTTCTGATCACCCCGATACCCGCCTCCCGTGGGGGTGTCAGACCCGGAGCAGATGCGATGGCGTGTCTGCTGGCATGGCTCGGTGGTGGGCTGGGCGCTCCGCAGCGAGTCGCTGATGGAGCCTGCAGGGTTGTAAGAGCTAGCGATCAAAATCTAACACTGCTCTAGTGCTTCGTGACTCTGTAAATACCGACGATTATAAAAAATACATATGGGAAGGGAAGCAAGAGGGGAAGCCGCCTGTGTATCACAGCAGTAATGTCGGAAAACACCAGCACCTTTGCCGTTTCGTTTCTCGAGGTGCTCGCCTTCCGCTCCCTCCCCGTAATCGGAAGAGGATGACCCCGGAGACCCAGGGCTGTGGACACGGATGTGGCACAGGGTGGGTCAAGATGAAAGTGCTTCCTTTGTACTATGAATTATAAAATGTCCTTCTCTGTTCATTTTAATTAGCATGCTTCAGACTGCCTGCTACATTGCTTGCTGTCAGAGAGCGAGCCCCATTTGGACTGCTAGAGGTAGCCTTGAGTAAGTCACGGGTAATACTGTAGTTCAATTAAGTTCACTGTGTTCCCCCTCCCCACCGCTGCTGGAGACGCCCTCCTCTGGGGGGACAGTGTGACACCTGCATCTCGTAATTAAAAACCACACAGCACTTTTCACACCATGTTAAAGATGTTAATTGGGGTGTTCTGGCCAAAGCCCAGCTGGCTGCTGGAAGCCCTGGCGGCTTCAGCGTTCCCGGAGAGGGTTGCCCTGCCTCCTTTTTATTTTTTCCTAAAACGCTGTGGAGTTTTCAGAGCGGCTTTGTCCCATAAAGCACCTCTACAAGGTGGCGATTAACGAAAACAGCAGGTATGGCTGTGTTTGCCACCCGTCCCCTCCGCTTGCCGTGGCGAGTCCGGTGCGTGCAGCTCTTCCTCGGCGAGCAGCTTGTGTGGCCGCTCGCTCCCAGAGCAACCCGAAACACCTCCCGGAGGGGGGCTGCCTCCACGGGACCCAGTGGGCAGATCTGCCCGCATTTAGCACAGCTACTCTTCACTGTGTTTTGCTTCGTTAAGGCAGTTGTAATTCATTTAGGACGCCATGAAATTAAATTGATGGACATAAGCCAGCAGAAAATGTAAGTAATGTAGCAATGGCTCAAATGCAATAGAAGTAAATATTTAGATAGGCTTCTTATGAGTTATAAACAGAACTGATGTGGTGCCCTCCATTGCAATCTATAATTGGCTTTGATAGCAATATTAATATTCAATATATTCAAGTCATAATTATTTTATCTTTCTTACCGATGTGTTTATCTTCCCACTGCTGCGTCTTTATCTAAATCTGTCCCTTTTCTGGGGCGTTTTCCTGGGCTCGCGCCGAAGCCCCCGCCTGGCGTCGCCCTTTCGGTTGCGTGTGCCCAGAGCTGGCTACGACTTCTCTAACACGCGTTTTCCTTCGCATGCCTTGCTCCCAGTGGAGCCGCGCAGACATGGCGGCAGCCCCGCCGTAGAGCCAGCAGGAGAGATGCTGCGTCCCCGGCGAGGGTGACCCCTGCCCCTCATGCGTCACCCGCCCACGGGGACACCGGGGTCCCCCCGGGAACCTGCCCTTATTCCCAGGCAGCTAGGAACCCCTGGGGAAGAGCAAGGGCTGCGTCTCAGCGGGGGCCTGCTCCGTGCTCCGTCACTCCCCTGATGACAAACGCCCACAAATTACACAAACAGAAGAAATTATTTTCTGTTATGCTAATTTTGGCCTGGCCACCTGCACGTTAACCAGTGTCGCATTTAATTGCAGAGAGATGGATTGCAGCAGGTTACACAAAGTGGATTTGTTTTACTTTTGCACTCTTCTCCCGTTCTAACACCTTATGTCCGTTTTGCTGGTGTGTACGTCAAATGTTAATCAAGTATTTAAGGAAAGGCCTGAATGAAAGTTAAATTAGATTTCATTCACTTCCTGGCCTGATTCTAAGGAAACCCAAAAGCCGTGGGGTGGAAAGTGCAATGTAATGGCAAAGTCATCTTTTTTTTTTTTAAATATTATTTGCTATACATATCACTTTATGCTTACATTTGTTACATCCAGTTGAAGGTTAATTGCCCCTGACTTCTAGATAACAAAAATCTCTGAAACCCTGTAGGACTTTGTTAGGGCTGATTATTTTTATTTTTAAATGCACTTTTTGGTATTGTAGTGTTTCCATCGGTGTGAATATCTCCTGCTTCTCCTCCCAGTGTTTGCACAGCTGTAAAACAACTCCTCTTATGCTTCACATGGGCAGATGTAGAAAAAAGTAATACTCGGTGTGCAGTCTATACTTTTATTTTTCATTTAGGTTTGTATTCCCAAAGCAATTCTATTCTTCTGCGATTTAATGTTATTGCGTTGCTTTGAAGATCTGTTAGCCGGTTTTGTTTTAATAAATTTTAATTAATTCTACCTCCTCTTTTAGGCCTGTCCTCAGGAGCTAATCTCTCTATGCTTAATGCATGCTAAAATGAGGTGTTTACACTAATATGCAGAGCGCGTAGTAACCACAGGTCACATCACGCTTACTAAAATACCTTGCTACGCTTAGAATGAAATGGCTCGTTTTTCCATGGGTTTATCCTGGTAATACTTCTGTATGGAAAAACAAATGTGCAAGCAAACTAAACCTTCTGGCACACTTAGTTTTTTGGGATGCAGTGTCTAGCCCGTGGGGAAGGCTCCCAGGGGGACCTGGCGGGGCAGTGGTCCATGGCAGTGGTCCATGGCAGTGGTCTGTGGTGGTAGTCCATGGTGGTGGTCCATGGTGGTGGTCCACAGCACCATCACACCCGCCTCCCTCTGTTCCACAGCTTTCACACGGAAAACAAGCGCACAGCAGCTGTCAGCCCCCCAGCGCCAGCTTGGCCTGCCCCAGTGGCTGCAGCTGGGCCGATGTCGCTGGGATTTGTCTGGTGAAACAACAGAAAACTGTCCCCTTTTGCAGGCTGGCTCTCTCTGCCCCATCCCCTGTGCAGCAGAACAGGGCAGTTGCTGCTGGGCTGGGTGCTGCTCTCGAATGGCAGCTTTTCTGCACTTCTCTTAGAGCATATTCCCCTCCCCAGGGGATAACGTACTTTTATCACCCTTGGTAAAAGTGTCAATATTTCCCTTGCCCCACAAAAAGTAAAACAACAGCAAAAGCCTTCCTAATTTTCCGTGCACGTGTTTAAGGCACACGTGACACCGATGTGACAGGGCCCGGCACACGTGCATGCTTGCCTCCAAACCTGCGTAGCACTCCCCTCGGCTACCGCGCCTGCTAATCGGGGCCCTTCCACTTGGGTTGAAATCTCAACCAGTTGTAGAGTAACTGGGGTGGGGGGAGAATGGGCAAAGTGGTGAGGATGGAGATGTGATTTCTAAAAAAAAAAAAAAAAAAAAAAAAAAAGAACTTAAATCCCATGCCTCAAAGTATTGGCAATATCAAGGGGGGTGGCTGCAAAACAAGTTTCAAGTATTTCATTTGTACAGGAGATATACAGGTTCTTAAAGACAGTCACAGTCTGATAAAATCTGATAGTTCATTTGCAGTTGGCATTGAACATTAACAACATCTAATATATCTAAGATTCATAGCGATATAAAGGGAGGAATATTAACAGAAAATGTGGTAATTCTACCGTTTTACCTTAGCGTTTCATTTAACCTTTTGGATCAGTCCGTAAGTGGCATAAGAGCCCGTGCCAGCGGTGCCCATGCCTGGCAGGGTGGCTGGAGGGCTCCTGTGCTGCCCGGGGAGGTGACCAACGGAACAGCATCCCCAAGGCCCACAAGGGACCCGGTGTGCCAGGTGCCACCTCCCCTCCGCAGCCCGTTAATTAACTATCAGGGTGACGGTGTCCCACCCATTGGATGCGGGAGGGAGGAAAATTGAACAGCAATAAAGGCCGGCAGCATCTGGCCCAGGTTCCTTCTTCCTCATAAATGGCTTTTCCCCAGGGGATGGGGTATGAGCTCAGTGGTGACAGGGATCTCGCCACACATGAATGAGACACCAAATGATAGAACTGAAAAATCAGTCATCAGAGAGAATATTATTTTTTTAGTGGATTGAAGAGAAGTTTCAGCTATTTTAAAAAAATTTCAGGACTCTTGGAGAAAAAGGAGACTAATTTCCAGGGCACTGCTCAAAATGGAGCGTCTCTCTTCTTCTCAGCCTGCAAAGAGAAGGAAGCATTAAATGGATTACTTGTATAATTACTTATTTATTATTTATTTGTCCTACAGAATGAAAAATCTGCCAGTGGTTCCGTTCTTACTGGAGGTTTCTCTCTTTGGCTAAGGCACAACTTGCAATCACCGAATTGAAACAGCCCTTGAGTAGGCAGGGGCTGCTCACTCCTTACCAAAATTTTTCCTGTGTGTTGATTTGTGTAGGGTGAGCCTGTACACGGAGCTGAGGATTTCAGTTGTGTGTTTCTGTCCTCCCCAGTGTGACCATCCAGTGCCACTTCTGAAACCGTGGGGGAATCCCGCGTGTGAGATCCCGGCTGGTTCTGAAGGTGCGGAGGCAGCAGGTGGATGGTCAGATTCCAGGTGGAAGAGGTGAACGCAGAACAGTCCTTTAGCTGTTGCTCGGGCATATTCAAGGAACTTTTCTTCCAATTTAAACCTGAAAAGCCTAACTATCCTTTTAAGTTTTATAGATCTGATTTCTCACCGTTACCATCTCACTGCGTTTAAGTGAGCTGCTGCTGCCAGTGGTGGTGCAGGGGCAGAAGACGATGGCCCTTCGCGCGGCCGCCCCAGCAGTGTCCCAGCACACGCCGTCATTGCTGGAAGAAGGGGTGTAAAACAGCACATGCCTTGTGCCATGGGATAATTGATTATGGAGTCTAATGAACTTTCTCTGTGGAAAAATCATAAAAGCATGCTGCGTAGATGAGGAGCTATTTAGCCCTTTGCCTCCCTTTCCCTTGGAGGATGGTTCGCATCCTTCCCGGCACCCCAGGATCACATCTCTTTCCTCTCTCCATGGCCATCGCCCATTGCTGGTAACACCTTCGCTCCTGCTGCAGAGGTCCACAAACAAGAGAACCCTGAGCAGCTTCCCCACTGTCCCAGAATGAACCTGTGGAGGGGTTCCCATCACAAACCAGCTCTGGATGTTTTGCAAGGGAAATAGTATTAAAACACCCGTTCTTTCATTTTAGGGAATGCACACACCAGCGCTGCATCTCTGCGATACTTGGTCCCTTTGGCTTTCAGTCAAACTCTTAAGATCGAGGAGGTCTTCGTTTTAAAGTGGGCCATTTGTCCAGGGTTGCGGTATTGATTGCTGCCCCGTAGATACGTGTGAGGAATTTCTTTGGGTTTGCGAATCGACTGTATGTAACTGGACTGCATTTATGAATCCCTCTTCTGCCAGAGAATGCCTGCCTGAATTGCTTTTTTTCTTTGCCCTTTTTTTTTTTCCTTCTACTTCTGTCAAATTGTAAGTAAAGGTCATCGTTATTTTGAGATCTGTTGGTGTTTCAGGCAAAAGACAAAGTATTGGGTCAGGCTTGACCTGTTGATTGGTGACCCGAATTTGGGCTGATTGTGTCATGGCTGTTTGAGTCGTGGCATCTACTTCTCCCTTATTCCTAGAGATGCTTTAACTTCTAGAGATGAATTAGAGAATTCCTAGAGATGAATTAACTTCTAATAAAATCTTTCATCGGAATGCAGATGTGTGAACCCACAGAAAGGAGACGGTTTGCCCCCCAGGTTCCCCGTAGTGTTTGTACCTACCACAGGGTGCACTCTCCCTTATGTAATCTTAATGAGGAGCAAAAAGCCCCAAAGCAGAGGCCAATGTTTAGACCAGGTTAACTTGCTCTTTTCTTTCTATACTTGTTAATTATTGTGGATCCATACCTGTTGGCTTACCTGATAACTTCTGGTGGAATGAGTGTTGTTCTTTGGGTTTCCTCATTATTCAATTGAAAGTGAAAGGTGGGGACAATGTGAGAGTGTTCATTTGCACGTTTTTATTTACTTTTGAGGCCAGGCAATGATGGTACTCCCTGCCACAAGGCACATAACAGAGGATGCCTGTGTGGCTGAATGTCCTTCATCTAATAGATCTACTACATCGTGTAAGGGCGTCAATCAGTATGGCACCAAAATCCCAGTTACAAGTTAAGCCATAACCAGCCTCAGAAATGGGCCAAACATGGACAAGATGGCACGGGACATGGGTAATGCTGTGCCTGGCTCACCCTGAACGCGCTTTCCTGTCATCTCCTCCCTTACCATAAACGCCTAACAGTAAGTAACTTCAATTTTTATGTCGTTTGCCAAAGTACGCTTTCCGGACTTTATTGGAAAGTAACAGCTTTCCCCTCTCATTACCATGTAAGCAGCCTGAGCAACTCAGCTGGGTCTCTTTGGCAGTGATGAAACCTCCCATTTTTCTTGGGAGACTTTTCTCTCTATTTCAATATTGTCAACTTTGCTTTTTCAGGCAATAACTTTTATGGGAAAACAAACAGAACCGCAGCCGCACACTAAAATGGGAGCAGGGGAACACTATTATCTGGGAAGCAGAAGTTGAAACAGTCTGTTTTTATCTTTTTAGCATGTAAACATATGTTTCAGCCAAGTGGTTGCCAGCCTAACTTATTTTAACCTTTGTGAGAAGATGTAGAACTCACTCAGCTAATCAAAATTATCATGGTTATCGGTATGATTTGTCCACTGTACGGTGGAGTTGGCTGGATTCAAATAGAACAGGGAGGGAATTTTGGCTGTGATGACATGTACATGGAGGTGAAATCTCAGTGCTTCAAACAGGTAAATAATGGCGAAGAACTTCATGACAGCAGAAGAAACGACAAGTGTTGTCCATCTTTCATGAAGCCAAACACCAATTCTGTTCAGTTCTTAAATAAGCAATATCCCTTATATATCAGCATTCTTAAATAAGCAATATCCCTCTATAATCAGCGTTCCCATCTAATTTCATGCTACGACGGTCTTGTGAATGGCTTGTGATGGGGGCCCGTGAATGTCTCATGGTTTTCTTGCCTTCCCATGACGTTTAGGTGCGAGACCCTCCCCTTGGGTAGTGCAGCCCCAGCCCCGGAGGATGCCGAGCCCCCCGGCCCCGCTCAGCCTGTGCCGGGGAAGGCGCAGGCACCTCCAAGGGTTTATAGATGGCACCGCCGGAGTTTGCCGGAGCGCAGCGTGCCGAGCCTGCACAGACAAGCCCAGCCAGCGAGGAAGCCTGAGCGCGCAGCAGAGGTGTTAGATGGGTTTATCCAAAAGCGGTAAAGATCCTTCCTCTGTTTAATTACAGAGCCAATGTCCTGGTTTGAGCGACACGGGACTAATTTATCTTCCAATGCTTGGGAAAACTGCACTTTTAGAAGACTCTAGTGTCTGAATTTGTGACAATATTTACTTTATAGCCAGCTTTGGTGTGTGGGTTTCAAGAAGTCAGTGTTTTCAAGCTCACCAGGTGCAGGGACGAGGAGGAGCAAGGCCCAGGCACTTGACCCAAGCTGCCAACAGGGTTATTTCATACCATGAATGTCACATTCAATAGAAATTAGTCTTATTCTATTAAATGTGTTTATATTTCAGCCTTTGGGTTTCCTTGTTTTTTTCCCCAGTTCCCTTCCCGTGTGGGGAGAGGTCAATGGGCGATAGAACAGTTGCCTAAACGACAATAAATTGTTGTGGGTTTCTCAAACCATTAAGAGCCATCAAGGCAGGAGTGATGGAAACAGCTTCTGCCTTTGGGAGGTGTTTGATGGGAAGAAGAGATGCTGTGGTAGGAGCTATTTCATGTAACCTGTGCAGGGGCTGCAAGAACCGCTGGTGGGAGGCTGAACCAGAGGCGTGCGCAGGCTTAAGAGGGCAGGAGACTAATCATTGGGAAAAAAATATCAATCAAAAAGTGTGAATTTCTGTGTTCTCTAGTCAAGGTCATAAGCTCTTCTGCCACATCTTTTTTGCCCAGCTTCAAGTTAGTGAGTTAAACAGAGATAACAGGGTCAAATTTTGTATCTCGTTACACAAATGGCCAGCAAGCAGATTAATTAGAAAATCAGATGATCTGTCCTTGAAAATTTTTCACATATCACTTTTTTTTTTTTAGGATGAATAGATTGATCTGTCTCCGTGCTTTGGCTCCAGCCTGAATGGAAAGACTTGCTGGTTTGGGGTGATTTGTGTAATATAACCTTTGCTTTGAAATGTGGCAAATCGGTGTGAAGAAAACAGTCTCTTGGGTTGTCCCTGCCTTTAAGAAAAACTAGCCAGGCTACAGGTGCCACCTGGGGGGTAATGGCGAAGAGATGGCAAGAGTGGTGGGTTCCTTCTTCTTTTTATTTCGGCAACTTTTGTTCACACCTTGACATACTCATTCCTTGTGTTTCAGGAAACAGCAATTTTGCATAAACATTTCTCTCTTCTTACCAGGACTCAAAGCTGCTTTTTCTTCTTTGTCGGTGTTTTATATCACCTGAAAGTCCTGTCCTTTCGGTGACGGGGGGCACCAGCCTGAGGGCCGGGATGCGGGGCCAGCTGTGCCATAGGGATGGATGTGGTTGCCCGCAGGGGAGATGGAGAGCATCCTCCCGCCCTCCTCATCCTCATCACAGAGCACAGCTCGTCTCCCACAGACGGAACGTCTGCTCACTCGCTGGGGGGAAAAAACCTAAAACCACTCTATCTGCTAAAAACTGCCATAACAATAGCGTTACAACTATTTTGACAGTGATTTGCAAGAGAGGATAATATTTGAGAATATGAGTCAGATTTCCCAACACCCTGAATATATTTTTTCCACAAAATTCTATCTGGTTTGATAACAGGTGATTATTTTCTTAGCAGGTATCTTTGCTCCAGGAATAATTTTATTTTTTTTTTAAATGTATGTACTGAAAATATCTCTTTCCCACAGTACAGCAGTAAGAGTACTTTGAAGCAAGGGCAGAAAATAAATGCACGAGCAGATCTGGACGTACACTTAAGAGATGGATGAGGAAAAGAAGAGGCAGCCCAGATTTATTATTGGATGACTCCATTTTTATCTCATGTAATTCTCCTTAATAAAGTTCCACCAGAACAAAATGGGAGTCACACACTGCTGGGTCTGTACACAGCGGCCAGCACGAAGGGTGTCTACGCCAGTGCGTAACTCTGGGCTGGGGCGTGCAGAGGATCCTGACTAATTTGCTAAGGAGGGGAACAGTTCGGCTCCTGGTGAGATGCTGGTGCAGCCCTTGCTTCCTCTGCCCTCCCCAGCCTTTTCTATATTTTTTTTTTCCTCTTCTTTTTTTTCCCCAGTTAAGAATAAACCAAGCATCGTGCCAGCTTGTTGGTTTACCTTGGGTCTTCCCCGCCTCTGTTCTGTTATCACCTGTTGTCACCTGTGCGTGTCACTGGACCACGGTGCTCTCTCTGGGATGGGGCAGGATGCGAAGGAGCAGCATCCCTAACCCCCTGGTGAGCGCTGGCGAGGCTGGGGGCTTTCGGTGCAGCAAGGTCGGTTCCGCAGATATTTGCGCAGGTTACCGATGCTTTGTGTGCGACTTTTTCCTGGGCCCAGCCCCCGTAACAACACACGGGGTCCGTACAGGCACCCAGACCTACCGTGTCTGCTTCTTTTGTCACCAGCTCTAAGAAAAGCCTTTAGCATTTTAATATCGCGTTAAATTCTTAAACCCCAGCAAAAATGGTGCCAGCGAATGTTGGAAGTAATGAAACTGCCACAGGAATTGTGGAGTTATTAAAAAAAGCAGCAGTGGTGAATAAATTTAGCCGTCCTTCAATAAAATGCAAAGTGATGACTAATAAATACAGGGGCTGGGGAAGACGCTGGTGCGGGGTGCCTGGTCCTGCGCCTTCCTTCCCATGGCTGGTGGCACCGGTGGCTTGGACGTCTGTGCTGCCTTGTGCGGGCACAGCTGCCCCCATTCCTGCGTGGGGAGGGCGTCCCTGCGCCCCTGGGACCCCCGGGGACCAGGCCAGGGTTGGCTAGTGCTGAGGGCCTCGGAGGGATGCCCAGCCCCTCTTAACAGGTTACTTTATCGGCACCTCAGCCCTCAATAGCTAAAAAAAAGAGAAATTATTAGCAGCATGGAAACCGTTTAAGTACTTCAGGTAATTAGAAAATATGTTAGCGCTTTCAAATAAGTTAAATTAAATGTGTATTAAATAAGTACCAAAAGAAAAGCAAGTGCCAGGCATTAAGCGAGTTATGAATAAAACATTTTTGCAACGTTACCCAGTAATTTAGAGAACTTTGCTCAGCGCATAGGTGGGAAGTGGTTTCAACTGAACAAGCCTTTAATTGTCTTCCCAAAGCAGGGGATGGGTGGCCCTGAGCGGGTTTGGGGGGGGCAGTCACCTGTCCCCAGGGGAACCCAGCCATCGCTGATGGAGCGGGTGGGCTTCCCTGAGGAAAAAGCTCGTGTTGGCCATGGCCACGATGCCCAAAGCTGGAGGGGACAGGCAGGGACAGGCAGGGCTGGGGCTGCCCATGCCCCGGCCACAGGCTGCTGGTCCCTGAGAGCACCCGGGGGGCTGTGGCTGAACCAGGACGTCTGCCCGGCCCCCTGTGATGGGGCACCCCGGAGGTGGGTACCATCCCCGGGATGGCAACAGGGATGCAGGGCAAGACAAAACCTGGGGGTAATCGCAGCCGGAGCCCCTGGTTTTCAAACATACTCTTGCAAAACAGTTCAAGTATTTTAATGTTATTATAAATATTTAAATGTGTTAAATGAAAGTGTGTGTGGGTGTTGGTTCATTGAGCGTCTTTGAAATGAAAATAATGAAACAAATGACCTCTGCTAAATAAAATAGCGGCCCCAAAAGCTTTGCAGTGCGCAGTTCAGCTGTGGGGCCTTTTGATAGTTACCGCTAAACGAAGGAGCGAGCGCCGGGGTCAGGGCTAATCCTCGGGAACACAGAACCCTCCGAGTTTGAAAGTGCATTTGATTGCTTCAAAGGCAGCTCTTGAAATAAAAAAAAATGAGCCCTCCTCCACCCTCTCCCCTGTCTTTAAATGTGTTTTTCAGACTCGCTGCCGGAGTTGCTGCCCCCAGCAGCTCTGCTCCAGCCTGGGGGAGACTTGGAGGGTGCTCAGGCCTGGAGGGAGGGATGGAGGGAGAGATGCCCTGCTGTCCTGCAGCCCCTTCAAACCCAAAGTGGTGGGACAAATCCTGAGGTTTTCACCGTTTCTAGTAATTTCTTGGGCAAAATCACTAATACCACCTGCTCCTGTAATGCACACTGTGATCTGAATTTGTGCCACCGTAGCCTGAGGTGCGTCCTGGTGGCCCCAGGCCCTGGGGTCCCCTTTCCGCTGCACCGGGGCCGGCACCCCCTCACTGCCACCCCGACGGAGTGGGGTGTCAGGGGACACGAGGAGCTGTGTTAAGGGCCCTGGCTGTGCTGGCTCAGGTGGGTTTTCCCTCTGATTGTGGAGCCCGTGTCGGTTCATGCTTGCTTCATCTCAGCTGTCTGCCCCTAATGCAATTACATTCGATATGTAACTTGTACCATTTTAAAATTACCTCTATGTCCTCCCCAGACTTAACTAACCCATAATGAATCATAATTTTATTGTACTTTGGGCCATAAAAGTGTATTGTATCTTGCCATGAAATATCTTTATAAGCCTCAGCAGCTGTTTCCTAGCCCCTTTTTGCTTTATTTTATTTCATTTCAGCAGCAATACGTACAGAACGGGCACAGCGAGGAGGCAGCACAAAGCTGTATTATCTTTCACCAGTAAATATTTCTTAACTAATAATTTGATTCCTCCTAGAATTGTAAAGCAATAACAAAAATTAAAACAACAGCCTGATTAATTAGAGGATAAATGGCAGCACGCCCCAGTGCCGAGCCGTGGGCAGAGGAGAGGAGGCGAGGGCTGCTGGCAGCCTGCACCAAACAGGGCGGCTCGGTCAATACAGGTGCTGCAGCCCGTTCTTTTTTCTTTAAATGTACCTTAAAACTCTTCTTAAGACTTTCCCTTCTCCTAACTTGCTGCAGAGTGTATCTCCTCTGTCCCTCATTTAAAGCGATCTTCCCAAACTCAAATTTCTAGATTTATATGTAAATGCACTGTAGATCAATTAAAAGATTAACTCAACTTTTATGTGGGAATATAGAAGGAATCAGCTCAATAAAATGTAATTCTTGTATCACAATCTTTGTATACAGTGATCAGAAAGTAATTAATCAGATTATTTTTTTTATCCCCCCCAATAATAATTTTCCACTTTGTGGTCATTTGTTTCTCTATAATTTGTAGCTATAAAATATTTTTATATCAGAAAAGATAAGCTCTGTGTAGGGGATCTGTTTCGATCAAAGAGACTTGTGAATCCTGCTAGGAAATACAACCCAGGGTTACCCTTGTGGGAAAAATACTGTCGTCAACGCGATGATTTCTTCTGTGTTTCCCAGAAAAACCCTGCTTTGGGAAGGCAGCAGGTTTGTCGGGCCAAAGAGAGCGGCAGAGGCTGGCAGAGATGGGGAGGCGGCGGGATGCTGGGCAGCGGGGGAACGCGCCGTGAGCCTGGTGAGAGGGCAGGGGCTGCAGACACACAGGTAATAGCAATGAATAGCGATGGTTGTTTGTCCAGGCAGCGTGGAGCCTGTCCTGCGGGGCTGGGACCCTCTGCCGATCCCCAAACCTGCCCCCCATGGCATCGGTGCCTGCGGAGGTCCTGGGAGCCCGTCCGCGGGACAGGTGGGACCCAGGGCTGAGCCGGCGTCCCCGCCATGGGATGGATGCGATGGGTTTAAAACACACTGACCCGTCAGTGGGGGGAGGGTGCTTAGCAGAAGATAACGGTGGTCAACGTTGATACAGTAAGTAAACTGCAAACTGCGACCCACTGTGTATCTTACCATAAACCAACTTTTGATTCCGTATCTTATCATAATTCCCCTATATGATAGGCTCTGAACGGGGGGACAGGGGACTTCATTTACCGTTATTAGGATGCTTGGCCTGTAGCCAGTAAATTGCCTTTGCGTTTCCAGGGGTGTTGATGGTTTGTGCTGTACTGAAACAACATTGGAAATCATAATAAAAAGAAAAATCCATATCTCATCACAGCATAATCACACAAGGTACGTTTTCTTCTGATCAACAGTCCTACAGGCAAGATAAACTTTTCATTATCCTTGAACTTTACATGTGTTACACGTTTCAGAATTTAACCCGAGAGATGCATATGCAACCTAATCTTGGGTTTTTGTTAAGTGCCAGGGAGATTTAATAGCGTAGCACAAGGGGTCACCTAGTCCATACGTAGCAACAGCATTTGAATAAAGGTCTCCCAGGTTGACTCCCATCAGAGAAACAAACATATTTTGAAAATAATATAGGCGTAAGCATGTGCCATACTTGAAAATAAGGTGCTGGCTCACCAGGTAATTAGCAGACTTGAAAAAAAAGAGAGCCTACGTCTCATTCCAGGTGGCTGTATGCCCAGCTGCAGGGAAGGGGTAAGGAGGGTTGAGAGGTGTAGCTCCTACTTGCCTTGTCGTGTAGGAAATCAATGGAGAAGAGAAAGACACAGCGTATAAATTAAAAATAAGCAGGAGAAGCAGCGAAAAGGCTGGAAAGGCAGCATTTCCCGAGAGGACAGAGAAGAAAAGAGGAACTCATTTGGCCGCTACTTAATTTAGACATGCTTAGGGACTTCTCTCATATACGTTTAGATTTTTGTGACTGTTTGCTGGAGAATTTTTAAGAGGTTCTTGCCGAGTTGCCGTGGCAACCTCTGTATTGCAAACGCTGCATCCACTGCCCGGACAGTGCAGCCGCCTTCCCAGAGAAACACAAATACACTCGGGGTTTTTTTTCCTATTTTGTAGCTCTAAGGGTTGAAAAGATTTGATAGTTCTAACTCTCACCCTAGTGTGGTTTCCAGGTGGTTTATAGACTCCCCCGCAGCCATCCCCTTCTGTCCAGGGCCACAGGGCTGCCGCAGGGGGAGCGGGACTCACCCCAGACCCCCTGCACCTGACCTGTTAAAGGAAATTTTCAGTGTGAAAGCTGAAATAGCATTCATTTTATAAACCCTAATGACAGGCATTTGGGGGGAATCAAAGGATTATATAGACTTTTTTTCTTGCTTCTTTGAATTGGTGGGCACAAAGATGCTGTGTCGTTTTCCTGTGCTCCGCAGAGGAGCAGCAGCGGCGGCCACCCGGGTGCTGGTGCTCCGCATCCATTTCCCCGCTGCTTTTCTGTGCCAGGCAGGGTGTTCCTGGGCCTGAGCAGAAGGTGGTTTGGACACAAAACATGACACTGAAAAATGTGACACCCTGGGAAACTGCATTAGCAGGGGTGTCCCCAAGAGCAGCAAGGGGCAGGATGCCAGTGGCCGGTCCCCGCCAGCGCAGAGCCTGAAGACAGGACACAAAGGCCTTTATCTTCGGCACAATCCGGCCATCAGGGCTGGAGCTCCCTTTTGCTGGTCGGGGTGCTGAGGAGGAACGTGGTGGCGTTGGTCTTGTCCCCCCAAACCCAGAGGGAAGAGGCAGGGAGCGCTGGTGACCGACGCATGGCCCCGGGGCAGCTCCAGCTCTTCCACACACCATTGATCCTTTGCAGAACCAGTGAGGCTGCTGGAAGGACCCTGGCCGGTGCTGGTAGAGTTTGGGTAAGGCTCTGAACCACAACTTCCCTTCCATGCCTCCGTGAACCAGCCGAATACACCTGGAGGGGGATGGCCAGGGTGCCCGAATTCTCATTTAATAGCAGCTGCAGAAACAACCCAACAGTTCCCCAGACCCGCTGTTGTTTAGATGGTGGACTACGAGGACCGCATCTCCTGCAGCCCACTGGCTTGACTGGAAATGTTCCTCTTGGCTTCAAATGAGCTTTTTGATCCCCACTCTTGATTTTTATTTCAATTTTACAAAATGTCCACTTCACCTATTTATTTTAATGCAGAGAAAAATTGATAAGTGTTCGTTTTTAATTTCTTTTTATCTACTTCAAAAGGAATTCTTTAGTACTTTATTTTTAAGATGTGCAGTTAGTGGAAGTTGTAAATAATTTTTCATGGTGGTCTTCAGAAATAGGTTTTTGCTTTATTTTTGCAAATCACCATATAAATATCTTGTATTGATGTGCAAAAAAAAAACCAACCCCAAACGCTATTTTTGAGGAGTTGTTTTAGGACTTAATAAAACCACATACATCAAACAACTACATACAGATGGTGGTTCATTTGCTTTACTTTTATTCCATATCAATCAAACCCACCAAAGTATCTTGGGTATTAGGAACACAGCACGTTCAACTGTAGAAACACATTTTCAATTATATTATGGCTATTGATCAAAACTCAGTAATCTCTATCTCAGAAGATATTAAGAGTTCAATCTGAAGAACAATCAATTTTCTTAATCTTAATTGCTCGCTGTAGCAAAGTGGTTCGCTTTGAGCAGGCCACGAACGCTGGACTAACGCTGGCAGAAGTGCTGCAGAGCAGGGGGGGGGGGGCAGAAAAGCGCAGAAGGGCACGTGCCAAAAAGGTGCTGTTTTGCCCAGGTGTGCGGGTTGGGCATCTTACAAAACGTACCCCTCCGTGTGAGAGATTTGGGGGCAGGAGCTGCCTGAGGCTCGGTGCGGGCGGCCCGTCCTTGTCGGGCTACTGATGGCGTCATTTCTGTTGTCAACTGCAGCCATGCATTTGTCACTGATATTTATGGCAAGGAGCGTATCTCTCGGAAGACGTTTACACAAGCAAGTGTAACTCCAGAGATGCTCTGGATGACTTAAGACTTTTGCTAATGCATATCAACATTTGTACCTTAACCTTTACGCATGCTCTAGGCAATAATTTACAAATGTGAGTCACAACTTCCGTTTTTCTTTTAGCCAATCTAGAAAGGCACTTGAATCATTGTTTCCTCTAGAATTGTCTTCAGAGGGTGCTGCATATTCAAAGCTCTGAAGGCATGAACGTGCGGTGGGATGGGGTTGTTGGCCCCATCCATGGCCTGTATTCGCAAGGCTCGCTTGGCACTGCTGCATGCAGGACGGTGCATAGAGCCATTAAAATGGAATGTGAGAGATGTCTCTTTGTAGAAGTGAAATTTGCAGTGAAAAATCGCAGAAAGCGTAGGTTGTTGGTCCGTTAGGATCAGAAGGGTTTCAGGAAGGGCCTTGCCCTGGGTTGGGGTGCAGCGGGGCCACGTTCTGCTCAGGGACGGGCCTGGGCCCACACTCGTTGCCGTGGCAACCAGGGCCAGCTGACCCGGGGGTTACCCCGTGGAGGGGTCGCACCTGTGGGGAGGCGGGGACAGGTCAGGTGACCCACACTGACCAATGGGGTGCTCCGTCCCAGCTGCCATGCTTGGTATAAAAGCTGAGGGAGCAAAGAGGATGGGTTTGCTCCTCTCCGATGGCTTCTCTCTGATGGCTGCTTCATCAATGGCTCTCTTTCTTCAGTGGCTCGCATCTGAGGAGGACCCCGTCAGCTCATCTGCCTTTTGATCCCGGTCAGTGTATTCCAGTTCCCATTTGTCACTGAGTCCAGTCTGGAACTTCTGCAGTGCCTGCCAGTGACATCCCCCTGGGAGCTTGATAGTTTTGAATATATTTGTATATGTTGTATCTGTTTCATTATTTTCTTTTTATTTTATTGTTAATATTTCATTAAAGTAGTTTAGTTTTTTCCTAAACTCATAAACCTCTTTATAACTCTTCTCCCTCTCCTTGGAGCGAGAGGTGGGGGAGAGCATTTGTTGTCTTGTCATTGGCCAACCTGTCCCAAAACTGTGACGGGCCTCTTGATCACAGAATAGTTTTTTGGGCAGCCATAGCAGACAGATGTAAACTTCTCCACAATCCCGTTGGTTTTGCACTGCCTGTAAAACCATTCCAGTCCCACCCAGTAACTCCTGCTCTGAGTTCGTGTTTGGCAGTTTTCTCCATGCCCGTGCCTCTTGCTGCTGTGCTTGCAGCAGTGGAAGCTGCCAACCAGAGCAAGATCATAAAATAATAGTTTGGGTTGGAAGAGAGGTTTAAATGCCATCTAGTCTCAACCCCGTGCCCTGGGCAGGGACACCTCCCACCAGACCAGGCTGCTCCAAGCCCCGTCCAACCTGGCCTTGAACCCCTCCAGGGATGGGGCAGCCACAGCTTCTCTGGGCAACCTGGGCCAGGGGCTCACCACCCTCACAGCAAAGAATTTCTTCCTAATATTGAATCTAAATCTCCCCTCTTCCAGTTTAAAACTGTTCCCCCTCATCCCATGGCTCCCCTCCCTGATCCCGAGTCCCTCCCCAGCTTTCCTGGAGCCCCTTTAGGGACTGGAAGGGGCTCCAAGGTCTCCCTGGAGCCTTCTCTTCTCCAGGCTGAACCCCCCCAGCTCTCTCAGCCTGTCCTCCCAGCAGAGGGGCTCCAGCCCTCCCAGCATCTCCGTGGCCTCCTCTGGCCCCGCTCCAACAGCTCCGTGTCCTTCTGCTGTTGGTGCCCCAGAGCTGGAGGCAGCCCTGCAGGGGGGTCTCCCCAGAGCGGAGCAGAGGGGCAGAATCCCCCCCTCACCCTGCTGCCCATGCCTTTTGATAATGAAGTTGTGTTGTGGCAGCTTTTGAGCTCTGGCTCGTACGCGTGGTGAGCTGGAGGGCAGCTGTAGTCAGCCTGGAGGCCTCCATAAGGGAACACCTCTACGTGTTCCATATACCAGAACTTTCTCCTTGCAGCCTCCAGCCTTTTCCACAGTGATGTTCCGCAGCGGTGCAGGGGCACGGCTCTGCTCCCCTTCCCAAGCAGTTTGATTTAGAGCTCATTGGTATTCCCAGTGACGGCAGGAGGAAAACTTTCATTTATCATGAGCTGTGCCTCTAATGAAATATCCATTTCCCAAATCAACTGCTCAAATTTCCTGTCACTTGAATGACTTGATATAGCATTGGAAGTATTGCTTTCGAGTGCTAACAGCCGCTGAGCACTAATGCACACAGGAGGGGCTCTGAGTGTCTAAAAGCTGAGTTTTCTTGCCAAAACAAGGTATACGACTGGCAGGAAGAGTTTTGCTAAGATCTATGCGCTCTTAGTGGTGTCTCATCTCTGAGTGTGCTTATACGTTAGTACTGCAGCCATAATTTTTACTTAAAGGAGCTCAAAGTATGGAAACCAACTTCAGTTGGTGCTGTTGATGCAAGGAGCCCTTTCTACCTTCTCTCCTGGCTTTTCCCTGGGCTGCCTGTCCCTGCCCTTTCCCCTGTGCTGACATTAATCTTCTCTTACTCCACTTCTTTGTACTCTGGTTTCCCTCCACCTGCTCTCTTCTGTGCTACCAAAGCCAGAGCCTTATAACGAGCCATAAGTAGCATTAACCGCTCTAATGGTCCCGGCCTGATTTCATTGACTTCACAGTACTGTTGTATTGGCAGTGTCCTCATAAAGCCCTATGAAGTGATGTGTCATCCTTCTGACATTATGCTAAAATGCGATATTGTCAGGATTTTGTTCAAAATGTGAGGTTTTAAGCCAACACTCGTTCTACTTGGCAGTTAGTTTAATTCCATCTGAGCTCACTTCAGATGGCGCGTGCAGTTCTGCCATGGTGGGCAGGGCTGGGCCAAGCTGGCAGCAGTGTCAGGGCATTGGCCCTGGGCAAGGGAAACCTCCAGCAGCAGATATTAAAGATGTTTTAGAAGAGGAATATTGGTTCCCAGTGAGGATGCAAAGCCTAACAAAGTGTGCTGAGCAAGCTACGGAAACCAAAAATTGTGTAAGATGCTTTGGAGGTGTTGGAGAAAATAGAATAAACACTTGTAAAGGTTGATTTTTAAATGATGAAGGAGAGGGAGAACAGAAAGTGTTACCTTTAAGAGATACATAAGAGAAACAGAGGAGGAACCACCATGCAACATGCTTCTTGTGGTTCCTTGCAGCAATGTTACTAAGAATATGAAAAAATAATTAATAATTATGGTTTGAAGAAGGGCAAAAATTAAAGACATTTTTTCTGTGAGGTTATATTCTGTATTCTATTTACTCTATAAATAAATAATTTACTATTTGTGATTGATGTTGTTAATTTAAATTACATTTTTCTTGAGTATGAGACTGCAGTAGATTATCATGTTTGCAGTGCCAAAGGCTGTGTTGTATCTTTTATAGAAGACAAAGTCCTGGCCTGTGTGTTTTGTGATTTGTGTTTCAAATTACATTATTCACCTCTGCCTCTGTGGTTTTATACCATATTCAAGATGCGTGCTAGCAGTGTGTTCTTGTATGCCAAGAAGATGTTTCTGTTTTTTATCTTTATGAATGGCCACATTGTTTATTTGGAATACACCAAAAGCCAACGAGTACTCATGCAAGCAGCAAGCAAAACCTCCCAGCAAACAATGTGACACTAATCTGTTGTTTGTGCTAAAACACAGAAAGGAAATTACTGCTTGGCTGTCATGAAGCTCATAAAGGAAAAAAGAAAAATGCCACCAAAAAAGAATAAGCTTCAAAAGAAAGTTCCATTATCAGTTTGTTTCATGCCTTGTAGCTCCAGCTGCAAACAATCCCTTTCTTAAATACACCCTCAAGATAAATGGCAGCACAATTCTGGTGGTATCAGTGAGATAAAAGCAGGAGTCTTCTCTGTTTTGGGGAGGGAAGATCTGCTGAGACTCCTGCTTTATTTTGTTACATCTCATCATCATCTTGGGGGAGAAAATGAATATGTGTCGTCTGTTATCTTGTCATTTTTGAGCCAAACATCTTAAAATACATTTTCTGTGAAATAACCCTAGGGATTTCAAGACCAAAATAAATTATTAGAGCAATTTTAGCTTGGAGCCCCTGTACTTGCTCTAAACATGGCAAAAGCTCTTCCTAGTGTATGAGACTTGCTTTTGCTTAGTAAGTGAAGAAAAGGAAAAAAAGAAAAAGAACCCAAACCACTAGCCGAGGTGCTTCTGCCAAACCAGGAAACTACTTCAACTTAAACTGCATGAGCTGATGAGAGCATTTAATGAAGCTCTCCAAGGGCTTCAACTGCAGGTGGACATATCAGGTGTTGAATGCCCTTTTAGATTGCAACACTAATCCTCTATTTAATAATTTGTGCTGGAATTTGTTAATGCTTGCTCTGGTTAATGTTTTCCTTAGGCTCAGCAATAACTTCCCAAGAACGTGTCTCCCTGGGAGTGCCTAAGGGAGGGGCAGCAGATGCCCCTGCCTGGCCAAAGGATCCCCTGGCTGTATCCAGCAAGCAGGGATGGCTGCAGAGCCCTGGGAACACCACCCAGCTGAGCAGCATGAGTTGTGTGGCTCCACAGAGCAGAGCACCACGAGTTGTCCATTGCCAGGTGGTAGAGCATCCTGAGTTGTGTGGCCCCATGCAGCCAAGCATGACGAGTTGTGCGGTCGCCCATCCCCAGCCTGCCCTGGCCAGGTCCAGGCACCGCTTAATTTGGCTGCATGCTCTTCCCAGACTGGGGTTCCCAGCAGACAGCTAGGTCTCTTATCTCATTGCTCATGTGAATATGTAATAGTTATCTGACTTCAACAAGATCAGCCCCTGGAGTCGGTTTACTATGAAATGGCTTTACGGTATTCAAAGTGATAGAAAACTGATAGCCTGTCCCCATGAAGATGCTGTTCTAAATTCCGTGTAGGGGTGTAAATCAGCCCCACGACAAGAGGGTCAGTAACCTCAGCAGCCTTCCCCCACTGACCTGCCTTCTTCACCCAGAGAATTTTGCTAGCCCACAGGCAGTGAGCCTGAGCCTGCCATCAGCAGTACCACGTGTCCCAGGAGCCCACCCCAGGATGGGACTGAAGTGCTTGGAGATCTTCTTAAATTCTACGCATGTCAGTCGTACAGGGGGTTACACTGGAAATTGTGTTACCCTGATAATTATAAAACCCCATTTTGAAGAAATCCATTCTTCGCCACCACGCTGCATCTTGTTGCAGGGAGACGGCTTCCAATCTGAGAGCACTTAATGAGATAATTTGCAGTGATCTTTAACGAGTTTTAGGTGTTTGTTGGCTCACTCCCACCATCACAGTGCTGGTGTCCTGGAGCCACTTTCACAGGTGGAATTTGGTCCTGAAAATTGTGTGGTTTTTTTAAAAGCACTGCAGTCTAAATCATGTCATATTCTCAGTGAAACATTCAGAGGGTAAATGTAGAGTCCTGGAGAGAAAAATGTTATTCCTGATTTTCACATAATGGAGCTGCAGCATAAAAATGCCCTGTGCTGAGTAATTCTGAAAGTAGAGCCAAAAATAAAAGCCCGGATTCTTTCCCAAAGTGGATTTCAGTCTCCCATATCCACAGCAAGAATGAAAGTTTAATTTCTGTCAATATAAAAGAATTACAGCTTAGATTTGCATAGACTGTCATATTGCTTGGTTACACCATCCGAAGGCTCTGGCTCCCGTCTCGGTGCAGGAGGTTGGTCTGTACAGTCAACTGGAACAGCATGAAAAGGTAAAATCTAAAAAAATCACTTTTTTTCATTTGCTTCGTTCTCACTGATGTGCATGTTTACTATTATTTTAGGTAGAAATTACAGATTTATTAAAGGATATATTTCTTCTTCTTCCAGTGGCAGTGAAATAGCTAAATCCTAGACCTGAGCCAGGAACTCCCTGGCTGGAGCTGGGAAGATGCCTCCTCCCACCCCACTGCTCCGTGGGTTCTTCACTATGGATACATCGCTGGCCTCGGGTTTGGGGCAGCTCTATACATGCAGACTCCTTAAGACATATAAACTATATACGGTGAGAGATACTAATGCTACAAGGTCCTTTTTTAGACTCTATACATGGCATTTGAGCACAAATCAAGACTACTTTGGAGGCGCGTTGCCAAGACAAGTGATGCTCCGCACGCTTGGATAGACTTGAGGAAAGGCTGAATTTCAGACACAGGTCACTGTCGGTTTCCTGGTCGCAACGCAGGAAATTCCATTTAAATGTAAGAAAAAAGCCGCCTCCTGGGCTGGGATATGACCTAACGCCAGCCGAGACAGCTGTAATCCCAGTCCAAGAATTTTGAAATGTTTTTTAAATACACCTAAGTGTCTGATGTTTACGTATCTCCCCAAATACACAAACAGCAAATGAAATGTTCTCTTAACAGCTATTAAATGTTAGTCATAAAGCATCCCTAGCTGAGGTTTGCAGTTCAAAGGTCTTACAGTAATGGATGACATTGAGATTTAATTGGAAAACAGTTTCCTTGTCTCTAGGAATGTTCTGGAATTTGGAGGTGGCTGTGATTGCTAGGAAGTGAAGTAGCCTTTTTTTGTGTATGTAGGTTACCATGCTTTAGGAACAGATAAAATCAGGTCTCAAGGCCAATGGTATTTATTATGGAAGGCATTTGGGGATGTTTGCTGTGAATCGCTGGGGCAGGGACATGACTGGGGCTGGAGAAGAACTTAAATTCATTTATTCTGAAATTTCCCAGTGCTGCCCAGTCCCTGGCTCTCCTCTCCCACCCTCCCCCTCCTCAGCATCCCTCTTTTCCCTCTGGTCAGCCAGCCCTGGGCACCACGGCCCCGCTGCTCCCCGGAGACATTTCTCACCCCTCTATTCAGGAACGGCTGTTCTGAATAATTTAGTACATTGGAAATCTTTGTTCTGTACCTCCAGACTGATGTGGAAATTTGTCTCAAGCTTGAAGGCTATCTGAAATCAATAATATCATCAACTTTACCCGCATTTACAAAGATAATATTTCCATAATATTGCCTGATTTCAAAGGGAAGAAGAAAGGCTGTGCAGTAGAAAAAGTCGTAAAAAGTATTGCAGTGAAGCAGCATTAAATCTTAGAAAACTTTTCCAAGACCATTAATTGAACTTCGTTACAAGATTTAAATGAGATATTGAAAAATCAAACACTGTGGCCTAGTTTTAATTGCCTGTTCTCCAGTAGAGCATCATCTTAGAGATGTAGTTTCTATTTTGTATCTGTAAAGAAAGATTCAGCAACCCCCGGAGAACCAGTGTCATCTGTTTACTGCTTCAGAGATCGACACAGCATTTAAAATTATTTATCTTGTATGTACGTTGGTTTCTCAGCCCAGCTCCTGTGTGCCAGCACACTTCGGGGAGTGTTTGTTGTCGGTAGTTAAACCCTGTTCCGTGGTGCTGCTAAAAGCAAGCCGTAATGTAAATATCCTTCAGAGTGCCTTAAAACTATTGCTTGGCACTGCTCTGGTTCAGCACTGCCATCACCCTCCCGGCAGCTTCCAGTCTTCCGTGCGTGTGTCTGTGTACACACACATACACCCATCAAAAGGGCTGTATCTGTGTGACCAGAGCAAGGCTGGAGTTTGTGAAGCTTTAGAGTTTCTGGTATGTAAAAAGGAGCTTCACCTTCCAGGCTGGTCCCATCCTGGGCTGCTATTTCTTGTCATTAACTTGGTGTTTAACGTTGTTGGGTTTTTTTATTATTCTGGGCTGTGTGAAAGGCAGGTAGCAACAATATTCTGAAAATGCACGTATTTAACGGTGTTACTTCCCTGTACTCTTCCACAAGGCGTCTGCCAGCCCGGTCTGTGTGGGAGGGGCGGAGGGGGATAGCTGGGGGCCGGTGCAGCCCCACGTCCTGCCTGGAAACCCAAACCCAGAACCTTGGGCCAAACCGGGCTGTGAGGATGTGTGGGCAGAAAGCCAGGTTTTACCCTCTGCCTCCATGAGAACAAACCATCTCTCAGAAAGGAGGTGCATCGTTTGCTGTTGCTCGCTGTCTTTAAAGAAATCTTTAAAGTGGGAGGACAGGAATATTCCAAATGCTTGGGCTGAGCTGGCAGCGACTGGCGTTGCAGTGATTTGTTGTGTATCTAGCCCAGTGAATACCCTGGAATATGCAGACAGGGCTTGTTGAAGATGAGCGGATGCTGGACCCAGTCAACACAAAATTGCAGTAGGGAAACATTTAACCTGGTAGGTTCTGTGTCCAGAAACTCCTTTTCCTTATACACGCTCTCTACTGCATTTCAGTGTCAGTCTATTTATTCAGACAGTAGCTTTTTTATTATCAGAGTTCACAAAACCTGATTTTTCCCCACATCGCATGTGCAGGGAGATAAAATGTGCAATGAACGAAAAGCAGTTTTTCTGTTCGTGCAGACTGTGGCGTGCTGCTCTAACCCCCGGTACCACAAGTGTGCCCCTTGCCAAGTCCCCGGCGCCGTGGAGTATTGGCAAACCATTTCTCTGGTGTAGCTGGTGAATCCCCATTCCTCGCAGTGGTGTGTTGTGCCAGCACAGAGTGGATTTACGTGTGAGGTTATTTAAAGGGGGACCAGGCAGAGTGGCATAGCAAGGGCAGGAGCACCTACTGCGACGCCTCCAAGTCCGGGCAGCCTCTCCAGCATCCTCGGACGTGGATGCAGTAGAATTTGCTGCTCGGTGGTGCTAAAGGAGCTGCTGCAGCCACCCTGCTGATGTGAGATCTGTCACCAAAGCCGCCGGTAAGGGGGTTCTGGGTGCTGTTTTTATTTGTAATGATGTGAAAAATGCCAAAGGATGCCCACGCCAGGACCCTACGTACACCCTGAGCCCCGTGACGCACTGAGCCCAGTGGGACTTTACGCCAGTGTTCCTCAGCATGTGTCACACACCCAGGTGGGAACCGATTCCCAGCAGCTTCAAGTATCTGGTCCACCAGCAAATACAATGAGAAACATTAACATTAGCAATTTTTTCTTGGTTATTTTCATCGTTTAAACTGAGAGCTTGTAGCAAGGAGGGGAAACATGAATGTCAAAATATTCCTATTGCAAAAGTAAATAATTGCAGGAGCCATCCTGGCCTGATGCACGGTTGGTGCTCCACACCGCAGGCAGCAATCCCATCCCATGCAGCACTTGGGAATGCGGCAAGTTGGGAAGGGAACAGAGCATTTTGCTAAGTGTGACAGTTCTGTGCTCGGTGGCTGTACTGATATTTGTTCCCTGTTCTCACACAAATAGTTGTGGCCACATAGCCAGAATTTTTGAGACAAGGACGATCGAAGTGATAAAAATACACACTGTATTTTAAACTTCCACCGTTTCCGCGCGTATTCAGCAGTTAGTTTGTCAACTTGGTAGCTGACACTTAAGAGCAATTCTGTGATAAATGTTCAAAATTGTTTCACCAAAGCAAAAATCACTGCAATTTCCTGCTGTGTCTGCGGTGGCATCTGCTGGGAGGAGGGATGGCTACTCCCTGGTGAGAGCCCATGTCCTCCCCTTGGCTGCTGCTGGAGCCCCACCAGTGCGGGCTGGGGCCGTGCAGGGACACACTGCCATGCTCTGGCCACCGACACGGGTGCTGGTAGCACAGGCCACGGGATTTGTTACAGCAGTGACCTGGCACTGTGTGGTTCATCCTAATTTCTGCGCTCGAAGGGGGTGAGTTGACTGATGGGTCAGTGCGGCGTAGGAAATACTGTGTCCCCAGAATGCTGGAATGAGAAATGACCAGGGACAAGAATTGAATGAGGCAGTGAGAGGGTTTCTGAGTTACCCTGACTTAACGCTCTCCAGGCTGTCCCCACTGAAAGCAGAGCCTTGCGGGGAGCTGGGCAGGACGCTGGCTGGTGATGCTCACGGGCTTTGGGGCAGGAGAGGCCAGAACGGGATACAAGAAGTAAAGCTGAATCTCGGTTGCATGCTAATTTTACATATCTCCAAGGTAAGAATAGCCAGGTTTTACTGTATAATCGACCTCTTATCAGTAGAACAATTTTCTTCTGCGTGTGTTGTCTCCCACTGGTAATAGAATCACAGAATGGTTTGGGTGGGAAGGGACCTTAAAGCCCACCCAGTGCCACCCCCTGCCCTGGGCAGGGACACCTCCCACCAGACCAGGCTGCTCCAAGCCCCGTCCAACCTGGCCTTGAACCCCTCCAGGGATGGGGCAGCCACAGCTTCTCTGGGCAACCTGGGCCAGGGGCTCACCACCCTCACAGCAAAGGATTTCTTCCTCAGATCTCATCTAAACCTCCCCTCTTTCAGTGTAAAACCGTTCCCCCTCGTCCCATGGCTCCCCTCCCTGATCCCGAGTCCCTCCCCAGCTTTTCTGGAGCCCCTTTAGGGACTGGAAGGGGCTCCAAGGTCTCCCTGGAGCCTTCTCTTCTCCAGGCTGAACCCCCCCAGCTCTCTCAGCCTGTCCTCCCAGCAGAGGGGCTCCAGCCCTCCCAGCATCTCCGAGGCCTCCTCTGGCCCCGCTCCAACAGCTCCGTGTCCTTCTGCTGTTGGTGCCCAGAGCTGGAGGCAGCCCTGCAGGGGGGTCTCCCCAGAGCGGAGCAGAGGGGCAGAATCCCCCCCTCGCCCTGCTGCCCACGCTGCTGGGGATGCAGCCCAGGCTGCGGGGGGTTTCTGGGCTGCCAGCGCACATTGCCAGCTCATGCTGAGCTTCTCATCCACCAGCACCCCCAGGTCCTTCTCCTCAGGGCTGCTCTCCAGCCATTCTCCTCCCAGCCTGGATTTGTGTCTTGGGGTTGCCCCGACCCATGTGCGGGAAGATACATCTTTGTAGATACATTGCAGATAATATGTTTGAAGCAACTGAAACTATAATTTTCTCTTGTGAAATGGTAGGAGGAAAGTGATAAACACAGCTTTAACTTCTCTTTAATGAGAGTTTGTGGCTGGCAAGAGGTGGGGGGAAGCGCCCAGCCATGCCTGCACAGCTGACCCCACCGTGCTCTCCCGGGCTGCTGGTGGTCCAGGTCTGATGGCCAGGAGCTGCTTGTCCCAGCAGCCCGGGAAGGTCTGGGCACGGGTACCATGCGCCGTGCAGAGCTCAAGGCTTGCCTTTTAATACTGCGCTTAGGAAAAATACTCCCTCAGACATTTTCCTATTTTAAATTTTCATAAACTGCTGAATATTTTATGAAAACAAACCCAGTCCTTAGCTCACCTGTGCATGTCAGTGAATGGCTTGCTTTGGGGTCTTGGGGCTGCCTTCTAGGTCTGCATTTAGTGTTTATTTGAAAATAAATGCACCTGCAGGATGCACTTAATCCTATTTTCTAAAGTACTATAGAAGAAACTTGCAATATTGGGAACATGTGTTTCATGGCAGAGAAAGTTCAATGCAACTCAGTAGAAGTGAATTTTTGATGCAGCAACAATCCAGTAATAGCGACAATGTCTCACTTAGTGGACAAGTAAACAACTCTGGAGAAATTAAAATAAGTCACTGTATTAATACTGCAGCTTGAGCAGTAAACAGGAGAGATGAAAAAGAGGCCAATTTAAATCCGAAGGGTATTAACTCGGCCCTTTCAGGAAGGTGTGCAGCTACTTATCTTCTGCAGCTGGCAGCACCCGGCCGGTGGAAGGGACCCTCCGCGCCGGCACGGCAGAGCAGCCGCAATTTCCATCTGCTCTCTGGTCCCAGCAGAAGCAGGAGCTGCTCGTGCTTTTTCCCGGCGTGGGTTACACGCCACGGCAGTATTCATCGCCTTCACCGCAAATTGGCGTTAACCGTCTCTGGAGAGCGGGCTGATGCACGTCCCGGTTACTACTGAGTAACTGAAAAGCACCCCGGGGAGACTTCGCTCTCAATTTATGGGGCATATGCACAGGGTTTCGTATTGACTTTTCTAAATCTGTTATCTCTGCGTGAATCACATCCCTGCAGAAATGGGAACTTCTGACCCAAACTTAAACACACACTTAAAAGCCCCAACCAGATGAGAACAATAAATTGGATAGCTAAATGCTGTGTACGTTGGAAATGGCAGATGCACAGATGGCAGGAGAGGCAAAATGTGTATAGATCTGACGATTTGGAGAACTATGATATTTACACCTGGTGAATGCGTAAAGAGGGTGGCTGTAATGATACATCTGTGTTTCTCACTGCTCATCCCTTTTCTTTTCTTTTTCTTTTTTTTTCTCAGTGGGAGAATGCGTTTACAGAAAACCGGAATTGCTTCCCATTGATGCTGGAGAGCCGCAGGCTCAGTTCCCAGGGGGCTGCTCAGCCTTCCCCGCTAATTTTAGTCTGATTCACAGCTATTCAGACTTGCAACCAGTTTTTAATCTGGACATCAAATACTCGGGTGTCTTCCATCTATTCCCTGACACATTGGCCAAGCTTTCCATGCAGCAGTGTTGTTTCGTCAAAAGTTTTGCTGTTATGTGGTATTAATTTTCTCCTTAACGAGCTGGCTGGGCTAATGACCAGCAGTGAGAGCTAGATGAGGGGAGAGCTGCAGGAAGAGGAAGGGGGGCTGGCTTCTCCCAGCAAGCCCTAAGCCACGTTTTCAAGGAGGTGCAGGCCAAATGATGGTGCTTTCTCTTTCTTTTTGAAAAGTGCGTGTGCCAAAGCTTTTAAATCTGAAATAATGGCAGTTAACTGCAGTCTCTGCGTGGCCAAGAGTACGGTTTTGGTTTTGGGATGTTTGGGGATTTTTTTGAGATGCCGAATTTTATTTTTACTGGCATTTTTTATGCCCAGTTCCGGCGGGTTTGAAATGGTTAATGCTGCCGGGATCAGGATGCTGATGGAGGGCTGAATGTTTCTTTTGCAAGGGCCAGGGCTTTGCAGCAGCGCTGGGCACACACCGTCGGGGCGGTGGGGGGATGGCAGGGTGCTGCCCGGCTCGGCGCAGGGAATGCCGCTGGGCACGTCACCTCGGGGAGGGCTGTCGGAAGGAGAAGCACTCGTGTTCCTTTCTGATGCGTGTCCTCTGGCTCTTAAGTTATAGTTCAATAAAGAGGGAGTGTGCAACCAGCGTATCCAAAGTTTCAAAATGATAACAAAATAACGTTTAGCTTTTTCACAGTATATGTGGTATGAGCAGGGTGGGACGGAGGAGGCAGGGCATGGGAATGTTGTAGGAAATGCCGAGTCGCGGCATGGCCAGGCAGGGAGGGCAGAGGCTGCAGGCTCACCGGGAGGGTCTGAGGTTGCTTGTGGCAAACCTCAGCGATGGTGATTGCCATGACCGGTGTCACGTGAGCAGCAGGAATGAATCTAGCAAAACGCCTCTAACAAAAATCTTCTTGTTTTACATGAGATAGAGGAGAGTTGAGACTCCATAGTTAAAACTGAGTTGAATTTCACTTTTTAACACATTTGTTTTTCTTCTGAGTTTAACCTTGATGCAATATACCACATTCGGTTGGAGGGTGGATGAGTATTTCATGTCTCTGCATTGTATTTCACCCCAGAGTATTCTCTGTATCTTAACTTCATGGTACTGTAGTTCTTGTCTCCTTATACTCTATGCACGTATTTGTTGATGTGCCGCAACGTGTGTACTTATGTTTGAAATTTCTTCACTTCGCAGGGGGTGGAAAATATACTGCATAGTCCTAAAGAGTGGTGAAAAATCAAACCAGGGTGGTTACCTGTGCCTGAAAGCATGAGGAGAGTCTTCTCTGCAGCAGTGCCAGGGCACGTGTGCCCAGGCGCTTTGTCTGGCACACTTCGTTGGTGGCATGGTGGCAGAGGGGACGTCCCCGCCGTCACTCAAACCCTGCTGGCACCGGGTGAGCACCAGCTTCTTGAGATGGTTTGCTACCAGGGCAGGTGCTGGATCACTCTCCCTGAATCCTGCAGATGGCAGTTCGGGGAATTATACAAAGTTAGAGCTAGCCAGGAAATGATTATATTGCTATCATGCGCTGTAGGTAACTCTATGAATAATTACAATTATCCAGCCCATTGCTGTACATCAAAGGCTGTCAGATAAGGGTCCATTTCCAGTGTATGTTCTTTTAAAAGCTGCATATGATGTATCTTTCCCTACACAGAAAGCTGTAACTCGTGTGCAGGATGAGCTCCTTTGGCATAGCCACGAGCTCCTCATTCAGTCCATGTCTGGTGAAATTACCGCTTAATGTGAATCACCCTAAAACTTAGCTACCCCATTAGAAATCTAGGAGTGACCAAAATAATCTGGTCTCAGAGACTGATTTCACCAATGGCAAAATATTTGACTGTGAAATTGCATTAGATGCATGAAGGATCAGGGTCTTTATCAGTGGCTGCCTGTTATCTCTTGCACCATACACCAAGACCCGAGAAGCTACAAACAGTTCTTTTACAGACTTCTAACGGCCTCTGGGCTTCTGCGACATTGAAAACATTGCAAAAAAACCCAACAGGAGTTTTGCTGTGTGTTCTCCGAATGGCGACCCCGAATTCATGGCCCGACAATTACACACACAAACACGAGGCCAGCACTGTGTGCAGAGCGGGAGCATCCCCAACAATTTTAATACTTAGTTAGCCTTTTCTTCTGATTAATTAAGTAGTTGTTTGAATACTAATCCCTATTCATTACTTACCAGTATTGCCATAATTTTGTCTCCTGGGTATAGAAGATTAAAATGCCCGGGAAGCAGCCTGAACCATTGAAGATACTAGTGGGAACGGTGTTAGTTTGTAGGCATAATATGATTGAAAACATTTATCTTCCCCCATGATTAATAATAAATCAGGCTTCTTATGATTTCTACTTTAGGTTTTAATTTTAAACAAGCAGTTGAAATACAGATTGTATGCAAGAAAGGGTTCATAACCGGCTTTGTTTGGGTGGAAAACAGAAGTTTTGTACTGTCTTGGAAATTAAAAAAAATACAGCTATGTAAAAATTCAGCCTTATGTAATAACATATGGTCGCTTTCTAGATTTGTTGAACAGGGAATATTTATGTATGCAATCACATTATAAATCTTAACAACTGTACAGAGATTAAAAATGTACTGGATGTATATGAGAAATGACCCAGTCAACAGATCTTGATAGTATCAGCTCCGGGTTTGCCAGCGGGAAAGTCTGGTCCCGTCAGCGCGGGGATGGGAAGAGTCTGTCCCGGTGTCTGCTGAGACGAGGGGTGTAGAGACCCAATGAACGTCTGTCTGCAAGGAAACGTTATTGCCACAAACCGAGGAACCCACGCAACGGTCTTATTTAAAGAGGCGAAGGAAGTATCTTGGTATAGTTTGACTTTCTCCAAAAATTCACGTCCCGCTTTTCCCTTCCGTGGAGGTTTGTGCCACCCAGATCCCCTGGATGAACCCTGGGCTCAGCTGCTCCGTACCGCTGGCGCCCGGGGATTCATTCCCATGGGCTTCTGTGGAAATTGCAGCCTGAGAGAAACTTTTTAACTTCTACGCCCAGAATTAGTTTTCTTCTTATACGTGCTTTCTTCATTCAAAAATGTGAGTCGAATACCGGTATCAAACAATTTTTGAATAAAAATAGAGCGCCCTAGACAAATATATCAGCGTGTGGTTTCAACCAAGGGGCATTCATGACTTTTTCTCTGTGCAGCTCAGTGTTACTCAGCAGTTTATTCATAAGGGGGAAAAAAAAAAAAAGGTGCAATAGGAGAAATGACTGGTACCAACAGTGTACTAAAGGAAAATTGAAAATTTTGCCTTTTGCCAAGTGGGTAAGTGAGCAGAACATCAGCTTATCCAAAACAGCACTGATGGACTCGCAGATTTTTGCCTGAATGGAACAGTATTTTACTTTCTGTTAAAAAACCAATATTTTAAGGCTATCGGTCAAGATGTTTCTATGGTAACTGATATAATTTGATTTTAGTGATGGATTACAGAAGAAAACTCCAGGGAGGTTTGAGATGATGGAGTTTCATCTGGCAGAGCCTGGCAGACTCCTCTTCTGGAGTTATTAGGCTGTTCTGGTTCAGCTTTTTATTCACTGGGCATTGCTTGGGACGGCTCTGCACAGCCTCTGGGAAAAAGTCCTGGTGGGGCCACTCTGCTCTGGCAGGAGAGAGAGCCACCGGAGCTTGTTCCCCACCAGCGAGATGGTGTAGTCCTAGTCAGCAACCGCATTCAGTTGATCTGGGCCAAAATGCCCATGTACTTTCCTTCCTCACACCCCCCGAAGTTCCCAGAGAGGATTTTGCTGCTTAATTATTCTTATTGCTGTCTTAAACCAGCGTGGTGAGAGCCCCGGTGGAAAGGGATCCCATGCAGCCCGCGCGGTGCGGCCCTCAGGGAGGGACGGGCAGAGGGACCGGCCGTGGCATCGGGGGATGCTGGGGGACATCTGCGGCCACCCCACCACCCCACTGCTTGGGGTCCAGGCGGCAGTCACCTGCTTTGCTTTCTGATGGTCTGTGGCCCGGGCGTTGTGGAGTTCAAGGTAATTTTTATATATATTATAATAAAGTTTTTCTATATTATATTAATTTAGAGGGAGAGAGAGTGACAGGCAGACCGAGGGAGAGTTAAAAGTGTTCAAATAGTGGATATATACTCATCAGACATATCCTCTTATTTTTTTCTCTTTCCTTCCTACTTCTAATTTGCAATGAGGGAACTAGGAACCATGAAACACTATTTTTTTTTCTGATCTGACAGATCTTGTTTTTACTTAGTACTGGGGTCCATGGAGTTACTCCAGGCTCGTGCTGGTGTGCCTGGGAGCAGCATTTGCGCATAAAATGTGTATGAGGTCATTTCTGAGCCATTTTACTGCAGCCGGGCAGCGCAGGGAGACGGCATCGGTTTTGTAAAGAATTTATAAAGCGACAAAATTTGAGATCTTTGTTTTTAGAAGTTAGCTATTTCTGCTGCAGGTATAAAATACAGGTACAGATATCACAAACAGAAGAAAACTAATTTTCTTTTTTTTGTGGGGATCAATATTCCACAGTAGGGAAAGATATCTATTCCCAGCTATAGTTTTACAAACAACATTTCATTATGCCTATTATCATAACAGCCCTTTTTATCTCCTCTGTCAATATTTGGCTCTATCAGGCAATGCCTTATCTTTAAAGTGAAAAATCCATCATCCTGGCAAAAGGGGAAAAATACATTAACGGCCCACCTGCCAATTTGTATTTGAGGCTTGAGGCCCAAGAGTGTTTTAAAGAACTCCTGCCTAAAACCAGCAAGTTTTGTATTAATTGCGTATTAGAACTGTCCCCGTGAATTCCCACACCTTTTCAGCGGGAGGCTGAGGAGACGTGCAGGCGAGAGAAGCACCGTTTGCCGCATGTCAACCAGTAACTCCCCAGCTGAGTTAGCACTTAATCCCAAATTCTTCTGTCATTTTACCTGCTGACTTGCATGAAGATTACAAACGATCTCGCCTTCAGTCGCATTCGAGATCCCATTTGTTACTTTCTAGGCTAATTCCAGTTTGGACTACACTTGCCTTTACTCCGGAGATGATGCGCTGTAAATGGTGAGATGCCCGGCCCTGGTTTTGGAGGTCCCACTGCAGGGAAAAAATGAAACGTACGCTTGAGAGTCTCCTAATATATTAAGCTGGTGTTGAAATGATAATAAAATTGCCGATTGGAAAGGTGCTTCTGAGGCCACCCTAGTGCCTGCTGGAGCAGGCTGTATGCGGGGCTGGGTCCCACCCAGAGTTACAATTTTGGGACCAATAAACTGGGGTTCCAATTAATTCTTGGTGGTTTCACACCAGGAGGTGATGTAGACGATGTTATATGCATTGCTAAACCCCTCGTTCTTATGTTTTCTTAGCATTGTTAAGATAATCAGTACTTTATCTTGAGAGGTCACTGGTTTTAGCTCAGTGTCCTTATAAAAACATCATGTATCTACTTAGTGAGGGGAGAAAGCTTTATTGTTCATTTTAACCATTTCTGTTGAGAAAAACACTTGAGGTATTTCAGATACCTGTCATTTCCATGCTAATTCATCTTGAGCTCTATAGCAAAAAAAAATATGTGGTGTATTTTTATTTTATTTTGACACTGCACACACACATACACTGCAGACTGCGGGGGTAGCCGGGCCTCCAAAATTGCATGTAATGTGTGTAACACCTGGTGTTAGAAGAGAAATAATTATAGTGCTTAAACTCTACGGCAGGTGTCAGGAATAAAACTGTTGCTTTTTCCTCATTTAAATCGCGAGGGGGTGGTCTGCGCAGGAGAGAAGGCGGCCTGGCCTGGACTCTCCCCTGCCTTCCTCTGCGAAGGGCAGCTCTTCTTTATCCACGAGGTTTTCAGAAGGTGTAACATAGTCTGCTGGGAAGGGAGAGGGAAAAAATAAACTGAAATCAAGAAAATGTGTTTAAAACAATTAATAGATGTCAGTACACAGCTCATCAAATGCAGCGCATAGGCAAATGGCATCATTTTAAAAAGGTTAACACCTTGGCAGAGTTACTTGCTGTTCTTCCTAGAAAATTCTAATGTAATTTCTGATTTCTTATGCTGTTGTTTATCTTTCAGTTAAGTAGATTTTAAATAAAACAAATATTTATGCCGGTAAAGGACTATAGCTTAAATATTTAGGGAAAGCTAAGAAAACAAAACATAATAGCATTAATATTTAGGGAAAGCTAAGCAAAAAAAAACCCAGAAACCCACACATGTGAAGGAAACCGCCTTAAAAATCTGAGAGAGAAAAAATCCTGACCAAAAAAATTTTAAGTTAATCATTTAATCACCGACTTGAGTGATTTTGTGTATTGAACTCTTTCCCTTCAGATGCTGGGGTTCTTTGTCCTCCCTTTCTGCTGTCGCCTCGGTCCGTATTCTCCCGCTTCGTCTGTAGAGTGGAGTCTGAAACTCGTGATGTTCCCGAGGGAGTGTAACGTGTTCGTACATCTTTGCAAAGTATTATGTATCTCTAATATTTATGATACCAGATCCATTCAATATGTGGTCTATAAGCAGGTATGTGGTGTTTATTTTAGCAGCAGTGGTACTGTCCTCCTCCAGCCAGTGCAAAACTATGGCAAGATCCTCCAGGTCCGAAACGTCAGTTATAGACACGGTGTGGCCCGCAGAGGCTGAAGCAGCCCGGATGCCCTGTATTTACCAGTTGAAGTACAAAACAATTTAATGTAGTCGGTGGGACAGGACGTAATTGAGAGACCTTCGGTGATTTACAGGTTTTGGTGCTCTTTTCCTCCTGGTTGTGCAGAGGAGGCTGGAAATACGCAGGGCTCTGTTTCTTGGCCATGAATACACAAACCTTCCCAGAGCAATTCTTTGTTCTTGATCCATTTACATTTCCTTTTGCTGGGCAGAATCATGAAGGCAAGCTCAAACACTTTGAAGGAGCATACTTGGGGAAAAATGATCTGCCTTTTCATCTCGCCTCGTTTCTCCATGAGCCTTGACAGACTTTAAAGTCCGGGACTTCAGGCGGTTTCCTCGTGGCACATCTTCCTCCTGGCACATTTTCCCCGAGTGAACGAAACCCGAGGTTTTTCGTTGTAAATAAAAACAACCTCTGTAGAATTTGAAGTGCATTGGCTTTGAAGTGATAATTGTGTTAAGCAGGGTAACGCGGTGGAAGCACTCTGTCAAATTACCTTCCTGGTGGGGGGAACAAATGCCCGAGTCGCTGCTTCGGCAGCTGGAGTGATCCGCGAGGAAACGTGGGGATAATCGGTTTGGGAGATGGAAAGGACTCTCTCTGCTTCCTCACGCTACTCCAGTCAGGGAAGAAACTACTGGAGGGGACGGGTATCACCTGAAGTCCCATGACAGCCTTGTCACCCATGTGCCGGGTGATGCTGTGTCCCTGCGGCTTCCCCGGTAGGTTGTCCCCAGTCCCAGTGCTCCCAGTTAACAAAAATGTGAACAAAACATTTTTTCAAAGTTTTTTGGTTTTTTGGGGTTTTTTCCCCCAAAGATTATGATTTTAATATTTATAGTATTTATTTATAGTGCTTATAAGTGATAATTATAATTAGTCCTTTTCCACACTGGAAGCCTTTTTATGTATTAAACAAAGGTGATATTTACTTGCCCTAAGACTGGTGGCCGATTTCTGCTGGTCAGAAAAGTTCCCCATTCCTCAGTTATGATCCTATATAACAAACGCAGCAGCGTTCACATTCTTATTATTCACTTTTTATTGTACTAGAAAATGAAGAGGGAGGTTTCTTATTTATTGGATTAATTAACTTCTTTTGCTCATGATTTGTGTCAGACAGCTTTTGGAAGGCAATGAAAACTCATTTAAAAAGCAGATCGGCAGCATCTTAAAACTGCTTTACTACTTTAAGCAAAACTACTCCAAATACGCTGAATGCATCAGAAAAGTTCCTGACAAAATATGTTCTTAATTTTAAAATCTTTTCTGCACTAAATAATAGAAATACAAGCTAAAGTTCGTGAATAGAATTGCTGGCTATTGAATCATTTTAAGGCATTACAGCTAATTGCTGTCAGGCTCTTTTGCATAGTTTTATTCTGTTTGGAAGTGGGAAACCGGTTTTCCTGTTTTTTTCATCTCCCCCCTGGTTTCTGCACTCTGGAGGAAGGAGCTCTGGAGGAGAAGCCAACCGAACTAATGGAAATGAAGACAAATATTGTCCCTGCACCTGCAGAAGAGACTAGAGCCGATTCTTAATGTCACAAGCTTCTCGTAGGTGTATAATGGGAATTTCTCCCAGTTCAGAGGTCTGACTACCTCTGAAACTCCCGGTGCAGTTACTGCTTGCTTATTTATTTGTTTAATTGAAATAACTTGAGAAAAATCTCTGTAAAGTTTGACTTGATGTGTTCTGTCACATTTAGGTTAAGTTTTTTAGAATGAGGACTTGGTTAGAACTAAGTACGAGGTCTTTTATGTTTTTGCTTTCTTAAATCACCTGTCAGGCAGGCCTATATGTAGGCGTGGGTGGGAATCTGATAGAAAATAGGGTGTGCTCATACAGTTAAGAATTGCATCGTAAATCCAACATGAGAGGGGGTAACGTTTTTAGCATCCCTAATGCATCACAAAATACGAATGCGATGAAATAAGCATTATGTGGCTACCGTGTTGAATCTTACTTGGGCAAACAGGAATTCAGCCGCTTTTCCTCCTATCTCCCTTTCCACCTAGAAGCCCAGAATACATCTATACACTGCCAGCAGTTTCTCCTGTCGGGGTGGAGCAAACTTCTATCTCTGACCTTAGATTCTGCATTTTAGTTCCAAGATGATTTTTTTGGAAATTCTCCTTTTTCTTTTTTTTTTCCTCATATATATGGTATTTTCTTTTTTTTTGGCCAGATAGAAGCAATTCATCAGCTTCAGTTACTTTATCTTTGTGAGAGGAAGCTTTTTTGGTTTTTTTTAATGGATTTACTTTATAGCTCACCTCTGGTCATCTTGTGGCTACTGCGGCTTCTTTCATCTCTCCCAGTTCCTTCTCCTGGGCAGGTATGAAAAGGCACCAGCTGTGAAAATTGTTACCTTCAGCTTTGCAGAAAACAGATTTCTGTGTGTTGTTGCTGTGTGTCGGGGACACCGATGGCAGGGGTCTGCATCTCGGGCAGGGATGTTCCCAGGGACACTGATGGCAGGGGTCTGCATCTCGGGCAGGGATGTTCCCAGGGACACCGATGGCACGGGTCTGCATCTCGGGCAGGGATGTTCCCAGGGGGAGAGGAGCCCCCCCCCCAGCCCTCACCCACGCCAGCGGCTTGGTTCATGTCTCTGAGATTCTCGTCAATCCCGACCAGGGCTCCCCAGGAGATGGGAGGGAAAAGAAAAGCAATGTTCATTATCAGGCTGCTGTGATGCTCCCTGAGTAGTTATCGGAAGAGGCGTGAGATAAACCTGTCGCAGGATGAAAGAGCCCCCTGGGCAGGAGCTCCCTTGGGACTGGAGAAGTCTCTCCCTTGGAAGGAGCAATGTGGAGCACAGCACCACTGTCTTCTCCTCCACCAGCTGTGACACGTGTGCAAGTGGTAAAAAAGAGTCTTAACCACCTACTCCTGTATTACAAGAGGGTTTTTTGTCCTGTCGGGGTGATGGGCAGCTTTTTCCAGGCAAAGAAACCTTCCAGTTGTCCTGTGTGGCAACCAGGACCCAGCCCTTGCGGAACAGCCTCAGGACAGCAGTGTTCAAATGGATACAGACCACGCTTCTTCCCTCCTGACCCTCCTTTCCAGCTTTGGCTAGCTCCCAGACACCGATCCCTGGGCTCGTAGCTGTACATCAGCTTTTAGAAATATGAGCTCTTTAGTCGTCTTCCTCTCTTGACAATAACATGGGTGGGAAGTTGTCCCTCCTCCGGGTGTACTTGCCGGTACCCCCAGAGCAAGTGGAAGCCCCTCCATGTGTCAGAGGACCCTAGCTGGGCTGGGGCCCTTGGACTGAGCTTGGGCTGAGCTCTTCGCAAGGATTCCCAAGACTCCTAAAATAAATCACGGTAATTTGGTCTTGGAAGAGTGATCTCTACTGAAAAGGCAAAGGGCTGTGGTGCAAGTATGTTTGCTCTGGTCTGCTTTTCCTGAGTATTATGAGGAGCTCAGGACATTCAAGATATGAAGGGTCAGTAATACCACCTTGCACTAGAGGAAACCTCTGGAAAAACCCTACTACTGAAACACTCAAACTAGAATAATGAACACTGAAATGCTTGAAGAGGAAGTTAATAATTTTATACGAGTTATGTAGTAGTATTAGGTAGTATATTATATTATATGGATAGTTATATTCAGAGAAGGTTTTGTGTAGGTCGCAGCAAATAAGGCCTGGGGCTCATGCTGAGTGATGTGACTAAAATGAAATGTGGGAAGGTTGCTAATTAAGTAATACTGCTCTGCTACAGGCTCTTGAGGAAAAAAAAAGAGTATGCTAACATTTAAGTGAAATTAAAGGATGCCTAATACTGTATTAAGGGGCCAAATTAAGGTTGTACAACCAACCTTTGGCCACATCCAAAGCTCAGAGTGACTCCTCCACAATATTAGCCTCCTTCAGCGCAGCTTTCTGTGTGACCCGTGCTGTTCAGTGTGACAGTAAACACACAGCACCCCATGGGCCAGCGGCTGTACACACCGACAGACACGGATCTGGGTGCAGGTGCAGACTGGAGTTGAGGAAACTATCGGAGAGCGGAATATCGAATTGCGCTGGCAGTGGTGAGGTGGGACTGCAGTAGGTGACGGGCATCTTGGAGTGCGTGTGTGTCAGGGCTGATGGCTCAGTGTCAGGCCGGTGTTCCACCTTCTCCCAGGTGCTGTGCCCAATGTCTTGTGCCCGCCTCAATAAATTTGTATACATCCTTGCCCTCTAGTGTCTGCATTTTGTACGTCACCCTTGCTTAGACTAAGTAAACACTCTCGTCTTTGTGAGTATGTGTGTGTAAGGAAACAGCAGCTCTGGATTATTGCATTATTCGGGGTGCTTCTTATTTCCAGATAAGAAGATAAGGACCACACAAAGGTACAGTGATGAAAAATAATTGAGAAATTCCTGAAAAGTTCTCCTTTCTAAATTTATTCCTAAATTACACTTTATTTTGCTTTCTTAATTGTTATCGTCTGCCTTTTGGTTTCTGTGTGTCACTCCAGGCAGGTATCACTGGATAGGTGCCTCCGTGCACAGCTTCTCCAAGAAAGTATCCTTGATGTGGTACGGATCCTTGTCCTGGGGATGGTGAACCATGCGCAGCACGTGTCACATTGACCCTGGCGTGTATTTGAGAAGAAGAAAGATACCTTTCCAGTTGTAATTAACCCCGTGAAAAGGCTGCAGAATGCTTCTACATCAGAACTTTGCTGCAGAGAAGGAAAGGAGGTCTTTCCAAACCCAGATCTCCATAGGAAAGGAGACGGACTGCTGTCACTGTTAGACTGAACACAAAATAAATGTGTAAGCACATGTACATGAAGGCAAATATACCGGTGAGGAAATGTATTTTGTGCTTTACGTGCTTCTGTATCTCAGAACCATTCATTGTCTACAATACAACATGCGAGACAAATCTCCATCATAAAAAGTGATGGATGAAAAGGACGTACCAGGAATACCAGTGGCTCAGGTTGTCCTCTGGTACCAAGATGAAGCTTTGGCCTCTATGAAAGCCAAATAGTTCACTGTATTGTTTACAGCCATTTTGGTTTCCTTTTTCTTATATGCATATCATTATGGTTTTCCCAGGTAAATAATGTCTTAAGCATATGCATGGCTTAGAAGAATTAGCCCGACTATGGGGAATTCTGGCCACTCGTCCTTGTGGTGATGGGAAGCCAAAAAAAAAGAGTATGGAAGCACCACCCAGAAGGCATGAAGAGGCCGGAAACACTTCCCCTGTTCCTCTGCAGCACTCTGCTGCCCGGCTTTTCATGTCCAGGAGTCTCTACCAGTTCACTAACCCTCCTCTAGCCACTGGGAAAGGCGCGGGCAGTGTAATTTATCTGCTCCAAAGCCACGTGTGAAAGAGCAGATACAGGATTATACCAACTGAAAAGTTAGTGCGAGGCTCTCTTATCTTATGATTTAATATAGTATGAGACAGTCTTTTTTATGAGTTAAAAAGCACTAGATTAAGATACATTCATCACAGATTGACTGAATTTCTTCGTTGAAGGGGCTCATTGAAATGTATGTGATGTTCATTGTTGTGTGAGATGCTGTTTAAAACTTTTAACAACAAGATGAAAGCTTGTGACTAGGAGAAAGAACTGCTGTCATTGCTGGATTTAATAAATCTTCAGCTGGGACAATAAGCCTGCGATAAAACCAGACAAAGCTTATTGCTTAAAAGTTATTTTGGCAGGTGGAAAGGAAAGACATTCCGTCATTGTGGTTCGGGGACGTGTATATCCCTGAGCATGCTAAAACCTTCCTGGGATGCACAGGGAGGAGGCAGAAGCATTCTTTCCCTGACGATAATCATGGACTCGCAGAACGGCTGGGGCTGGAGAGGACCACTGGAGTCTGCCGAGTCCCACGCTCAAAGGCAGGCTGGGTGCCCAGGACCTTGTCCAGTTGGGTTTGAGTATCTCCAAGGATGGCGACTCCGGCTGGCACAGCCTGCTGATCCCCATCCTCCCGGAGCTCCCTTGTGGGTTGGCAGAGGTCCCCAACAAGTGCGGATGTTCAGCAGTCTTGGAGCCCATCAAAAGCCAGAAGTATGGGCCAAAAAAAAGCTTGGAGCTGTGACCAAGGGAGTAGTTTCCTCTTATTCTTCCCATGCCCAGCAAAATTGTTAATTCTTTGAAAGAGAAATTGTATAGAATGGGTTTCTTCAGACACCATCTTAACCAATTTATCCTCTAATGCTTACAATCTAGCCACAGACACCAAGAAATTGTAACGGTATTTATCCATCTAATAAACTAGAAGCTCATGGATGGTGTAATTTAAAGGTAAGAGAACCTAAAGTTTTTGGAACCTAAGGATTTAGAGCATATCATGATTAGGTAATAGTCTCAAAAAAACTTTAAGTTTCATCAAAAATCTCCAGTTTGTGTGGAAACTGTTAGAACAAAGAATGATGAATTGAAAGCTGATGTTAAACTGAGATCATGAATTCTTCAGGAACATTTCAGATTTGTCTTCAGTCCCAGTGCAGCTCTCAGAGGGACCTGCGCAATTTGGACCTGGCTCAATTTGTATCGGTTACGTTGCTGCTTGTGTCGCGTCCACCAGAAATGAATTAGCCAGTGCTTGAGAGAGAGATGTGCAGTTGTCAATATAGAAAAATTATATACATATATATACACACACACACACTCTCTCTGTGTATAGCTATAAAGTTTATATATGTTTATGTTCGTCTTCATATCTATATGTTGAGACAGAATAAAATCAGGCAGGATAAAATAGCCCTGTGGCTTTGGGACACTGGGGAGCAGTTTCCTGTGGCTATGTGGCGGGATTCCCTGGTGCCTAAGGGGAAGTTTTTCCTGTAGTTGAGACATCTTTAGAGCAGATCTGTCCTCGCCCACTGCAAGCCTCATCCTTCCTCAGCAGGGGTGGTCACAGCTAGGAGTTTGGGACACATTGTTGGGGCCTGATTTTAAGACCTTCCCTATGCTGTTAATACTTACGATTAATAAAGTAAAACGATTAACAACAAATTATCTGAGTTTTGTAGGACTTCCTATCAGTCAGATAAGCTGTCAAGATTTACCACTTCCAGTAATAGTTGAGAATTAGGGAAGAAAATCAGTGTTTGGCAGCACGTGAGCTGTAAAGAGGCCAGCGAGGGACAGCCCTCATCACCGTCCGTGCATCAAGAGCGAAGGGAATTAAAAATGGTGTGAACTTTTCTTTAGGTGAGGGTTGGGAGTAAGAACTGTGAGCTGCTGAAGTCCACGGAACAGAGTAGGTGACACTTTATGATGGATGGAGTCATAAGATTAGGTTAACTAAAGATTTTCATAGCTGCTAATGGGTTCAGAAAAATAGCTAAAGCTACTCAAATACATTTTGCACAGACCATTAGGCTGCCAAGAAAAGCCATTTGCTTGCTGAATAGCATCAACAGTCCACGTGTTATTCGCATTGTATAAGTACTATGAGATGAATTACATATAAAATTAATTTCACTGCTGAAGAGGGAACTGGGACAAGAAGTCACATTTTGGTAAGTTATCTCACTAACTTCCTTCTTTTTCATATATTTGTAAATGAAAGACAACAGACAAATCCATTTTCTACTGTAAATGGAATAGTCCTTAAAAGAAGCTCACCTCTTTAATAATAAAGGCAGATGAAAAGTTCTAGTGGATTGGAAAACAATTAGACAAGACACCAATAAAGTGCTATTTTGGAGGAGGTTTATATTTTACATCCAAGTTTTAGAGTGATGAGTTCCTGCTGAAGCTTAGGCAGGGTGCGCAGGGAAGATTATTTAATTTGCCTTCTGTACTTCCTACTGTTCTATTTTATTCTATTAATAGGAATTAGTTGGTAACCTTCCTCAAGATCCTCCCATCTTAAAATTTCATAAACAGAATAAAAGTTGACACTGAGTCACTTATCTATGAGCAAAATGAGTGTTTATGCTTTTCCATGTGTTATTGCAGTGCATGAACTCGTACTTCACTAAGCGCTACCCACATGTACCCCAAAGGGTTCATTTTTTCCTCTTTCACTGACACATGTTCAACAGCTTGAGTCAACATGTAAAAAATTTATAGAAGCAGCTGTGGTCTAAGAAAAACCCCATTTTTTAATGATAGACCTTTAAGTTATTGTTGATTTACTTGGGGAGAATGTAACATAGCATCATAGAAGTTTGGGTGGGAAGGGACCTTTGGAGGCCATCCAGTCCAGCCTCCAGCCATGGGCAGGGACATCTTCAACTAGAGCAGGTTGTACAACTCAGAGTTGTATCTCTGCCTCCCGGAGGAAGAGGAGTGCCTCGGGGCAGGTCTGGGGCTCTGAGGTGTACCGCGGCCACTCCTGGGGCTGCATCCAGAGGTCAAAGAGGGGGTTACATTCAATGAGTACTTGATGGTTTTGATCTTGGTTCTTACACTTCTGAGCACCTTAAGCAAAACACAGTCACAATCCCATTGTTTTAATGGCAAAGCCCCCATATAAATATACCCTTCTTTTCCTGCTTTGTCCCTGAGATAAAGGAAGTTTTTTAGCCACTTTGGGGCCACCAGCAGCACCAGGAGAGATGAAAGAAAAGCAAACTCTTTGCTTAACAGCACCCTTGATGCATCTTTGTCAGCAGGAACCGAACCTGGCACTTTGGCACTGAAACTGTCAACACCCGCCTGAGTTAAAAGAATGGAACCTGACAGCGCGGTCACAGCAACGTCATCCATCTCTGCAGCCGGCGGTGGAGGGGGCAATGTCACCTGGTGGAGCGGGGCGTGTGTGGGCTCCGGACCATCCTGAAGACAGCCTCGCCGCTAAGCTTGGCTTTCCAGACAGGCAGCAAATGGTCTCCTCTTCCAGTTTTCTCTGGGTTACTTCAGCCTGGTGAAACTGGGACCTGGTGCAAGCACTGAGCTCCAGGCATTGCTGTAGCATCACGAGATCAGTGCACGGTGGAGCAGCTCCGTCCCCACGGCAGAGAGAAGCAAGGCTTTGGTGTGCAGGGAGGTGACACCATGCACCGCCCCGTTCCCTCACCCCAAATTCAGACGTGGCAGAGTCCCACAGTGGCCTGAAATGAACGATCTGTACTTAGAATTCCTGCTGGCTGTAAGTAAACATTTACCCTTTCAGCTTTAAATAGCGCTGGAGTAAAATCACAGTCATTAATACTCACCATATGATTTTGCTGTCTATAAAATGAATAAACTGAGTATAATAATCCAGGTAAAAAAGGGGTATGGATCATTTTTTATGAATTATATTGAAAAGGCAGCCTTTTATATCAGCCTTCTATGGAACAAAGAGGGGGCTGTGTATGGGAGCATGTCATCCTTTATGTTACACGCTTAATGGTGACGGTATAGGAAAGAGGTTGGCAGAATGTAAGACGCAGCCTGGCACACAGAGGAGAACAGACCGAGCTGTTCAAGTCTTCAAGCTGAAGACCATGGCTCCGAAGATAGGAAAGTTACTCTCAGACTGATGTTGCACCCTTTTATAGGCCAAGTCTTCTGTGCCGTCCCACCTCCGCCTTGAAGAAGCCCGAGGGCTCCGCAGGCGCTGCCTGACATCGGCTCGTCGCACGGAACCTGTGGATCCTGCTGTGGAGGCCCTGAGGAAGGCCGGTGTTAATATAGGAATTTTTCAGGTTTGCAGAGCAGATTTCTGGGAGCAGAACCTGCTGTCTTCCTTGGCCACAGGGTTTTGATGTTCTCCTGCAAGTACCAAGGTAGGATTCCTTCCAGAAGGGTGTTGTCTGCCCTGCAGTTGCCAAAAGGGACGAGATACTTTCCTTTCTCTTCTTTCTTTTGTGCTTGTAACACTTCTTAACTACATAACCAGGGCTCAGATGCACCTTGTAACTCACACACTTTTTTGTTCCCCCCCTATTTTTATGGAGCACGCCTGGGGCACTGCCCTTGGCTACCGTGCTGGGGAGCCCCGGGGTCAAACCCAGCGGTGTAAAGCTGCTCTTTGATGGTGTAGTGGCAACAGAGCAGCAGTAAGGCCCATGTCAAGCAAGGGACTGGGGACTCTGGGAGAGCTGGTACTACCGTGATTTCAGACGATGTGAGCAGAACAGTCCCGCCGTGCCCCGCCTGCACGCTCTCGGCAGGCTTCTGGAATCCAGCAAGATTTTACAGCTGCCTCATCTCGAGATGGCTTAAAGTGATTACCCTGTACCCATGCAATAAAGCTAAGATCCACTCAAAATTTGGTCCAAACCAAGAGAGAGAAAGTAAATGAATAAACAGAAACAGACAACAGCCCACAGGAAACCCTGGGGTTTATGCCACAATGGTTTAACAGTTTTATGCCCCACCGTATTGCAGAGCCAGTCCAGACATGGGACTGATAGACCGGGAAAAGCTGCTGGGGAGGGAGGGTGGAAGCTGTTTTTTTCCCCGTGTCCAACTTATGCAGACGATTTACCCATCCAGTGCCCCCACAAAAGCCATTCTTTATCAGTGCCATTGGTACAAGCATCTTTTCTTCGTGTATGTGAGGGAATTCTTGGCGTTTCAGTCAGAAAAAGCATCCCCCCCCACCTCGCTGCCTGTATCCTGCTGTTCAGCAGCCCCGGCCGTGGGGCAGAGCCAGCCCGGGGGCAGCGTCCCCTTGCCAGGCAAAGGCTGCTCAGCCTCCTGCCATCAGAGTGGGGATTTCTGACTGACCACACAGCTGAACGCTTACTGCCTGAGGGATTCCAAGCGCTTTTTCTTGACTCCTTGCTGAAAATGGCTCATTTTTAATTTCATTATATTGTTTCATAATATTTAAAAGCTACCGAACATGCAATATGCAGGCAGGATTGTACGTAGGTTATTGTCCTTCTCAGCCATCTGTCCACAGACGGCCAAAACTCTAGTCTTTTCTGCCACTTACCACACTACATCACTTGTATATGTCCAGACTGAAAAATTATGTCTTTTTAATTACCTGCTGCCATCGGTCAGGTTCTTTTACACCCACAGTACACAGTTTGAAAATGACTGTGGGAACACGTACTTTCTCTCCTCATCCCAAGATGCAGAATTGGGCTGTTTGCTTCATGGATTGCAGGGACTGCGTGAGCGTGGGGCTAATAAAACGCCAGGGAGGGAGACAGAGGAGGCAGAGAGAGATGTGCACTAAGTATTCATCAACACCAAAGTATTAATAATTGGAAAAAAATTACCACAAGTCCTTCTGCTTTCAGGCATAACACCAGCGATGAGTCCCCTCCCTGCCCTGCCGCTCCCCACCAAGGGATGGTGGCATCCCATGCTCTGGCACCATCAGGATGCTGCTCCAGGTGCTGCCATGCTCTTACCACACCTGTGGCCACAGCAGTGGAGGGGATTCTGAAGCCTGTTCATGTAGATTACCTAAATTGGGACTTTTTTCCTTGGTCCTGATGACCAAGAGTGGATTAAAGGCATTGGGGTGTGCTGCTCGTCGGCTCTTCTGCTAAGCAGTGCAAAATGCAGCCTCGCTCATCTGTGAGTGCCAGCAGGAGTTGGAAGGGGAAGCTGATACTGGTCCCTGTAGGTCCATTTTCTGTGCAGGGTCTATTTTTGGTTTTGTACATTATACGCAGCCAAGTATACTACAGGCATCAAAAAAAAAAAAAAAAACCACCCCACAAAACTGGAGGAAGAAATAAAGTTGAGATCATTCTTATGGGAAAAAAAAGAAAGAGCACTTTTCTTAGGCAGTAAAATATAAAAGCAGTTACTGAAAATAAAACATTTACTGAAAATAAATGTGTGATACAAATACAAAGCTTGGTGGCTATAGCGAGAGCGCGAACAGCAAATAGACGGCCTGGAAAACAGCTGTGCTCCTATGCACACGTTATTAACAGCTGCAGTTAAGGCAGTGCGACCCCTGCCCCAGCTGGAGCTCTCGGATTTACTGACCATGATATAGGGTAAAGTAACTCCTATAAGTGTTATGATGTATTGCTACTGCAGACACCCTTACGGAGGCCGGGGGATGCCAGAGAACCAAGGTCTGTCCCCCCGGGGCAGCTGAGCACACCCGCGGGCTCCACGACGTGCTCGCAAGGCTCAAATAACAGCTTCAAATGCAGCAAATCTCTCGCCTGCCCCCACCCCCTCCCCCAACCCGTCTTTCTTCATTCCTCAGTAAATATTAAATAAAGCTGCGATGATTGGCAAGCTCTCAAGAAAATAGGGAATTGAAGTTGGCAGCCCCAGATGTGGGAGGTGCAAGTTCAAATCTGTTTCCTCCGAAGTGTGGGCTGAAGGTGAATAACTGATAGAAACACGCCCACAGGGCACAGCCCAAACCTTATGGGTCTCCAGCTTTTGCAACTTTGTGCAATATCCCTCCATCCCCCTGAACGTACTCAAAATTTGTCTTTTTGAAGTCATTTTGGGAAAGGCCAGGGACGCTGAGGGCTGGTGGTGTAATTCTGACTCCGTGCGAGTCAAAGGCAAAGCATCCGCCGAGCTGGATGGAAGCAGCGTCTCACCCCTCGGCTTTTATTAATTTGTTATAAATAATATTAATTATGCCTGTAGCACAAAAAGCAATTATCAAAATATTTTGCTAAACATCTTATCGAAAAGACTGTTTACCAAAAAACACTCAACTGTATCAAAGCCTTTACAAAAAGCTCTCTTAGAAATTAATAAATATGTTTGATTAGCACTTTCATGGATGCACAGATTCTGTATATGGAAGCATTATAGTGCACTTAATTATATATATAGGCAATTAATGTCACAAATGAAGACTAAGCTCTGATTCAGCCTAAATAATTGTCATTATCTATCATATAGCATGCCCAGAAAGCTTAACTCTGCAATGATATTTATGAACAATAAACTTGGCATTAACATACCAAAACAATTTGGGTATAATTCAGACTAAATAATAAATGGCAACACACATTAAAAAAAAAATCACTCTCATTCTTCATGATTTTTTTTCCTAGCGTAATCACATCGGCATTTTTTCACAGTATGTTCATCACGATGAGAAGTGAAAAAAAATTATTCTCTTGAGCACGTGCGATGGATTGCAGAGCGTGCGTGCGTAGGTGTGCGAGTAGCTTTGGGCCTCCCCATGTCGGCAGCACCTCGGGGACGTCAGGAGGTTACTCCCATGACTGGGGTGGCTGAATCTCTTCCAGCTGAAGGACAGGGTTCCACGGAGGTGCAGATTCCCAAACAGAGCCCGTGGTCACCTCTTACTCCACATAACCACCTCAAGTAATCCTGTCTCTGCTCTACGCAGCCCGAGGTCTCCGGGCTGGAGCCAGCTTTAGTTTTACATGGGTTTTGCAGGGCCTACGAACACACAAGCCCATCGGTTGTTTTGTTTTCTTTTGGGGGTGGGAGGAGGAATCCCACCAGCTTTCCTTGTCTGACCAAAGTCCTTCTTACTCATGAAATGACCCCATCATTGACAGCTACCATTTACATGACATAAAACTCATAATCTTTAACTTAAAGGGCCAGCTACATTCCGTCCATGAGCGTAATAGCACAGCCACAGGCACCAAAACCAGTATCGCGATGCCAGTGTGTAGTCAATGGGTAATAAAATGAAGATGTTATGAAAACACCGGTAGCACTGCACTGATGCTAAGTGCAGCCAATTGTAAGATAAAGGACTCTAAATGGAGCTAAGGGCTGTGCGGGTGTAATAGTGTGGTGTAGCTTGTGTAATATAAAAAAATGATCAACAGTCAACAATGCACCAACTTCACCCTGTCTAAGCTGTTGGAACAGTGCCGTGCTCGTCTCCTTGGTGACTCCCTTCGGAGTTTTAATACGTAGATATAGAGAGGTAGAGGCGATTCAAAAATTTACTATTGCATTTATATTATTAAATATCAAAATTAATCCATCAATACTTTACTACAAGCAGCACGATTGTATAGTGATTATAAATTATGTTTATGTATGTAACATACACAGTGGTTATCTATATGTGGAGCTAAATACAGCTATATACCGAGGGCTATTAATGTACTTTATCATATAGTTAGGTATAATAGAGCCGTACGAGTACAGGCCCGACATCTTTACTTCTACACCGTGTGCATGGAGAAGCGGGTCATACGCTGGTTGAACTTTCAGTTGTTCAGGCGAACTGTAGGCGAACTGTAACCATATCACCTTGTCTGCACCGGCCTCACCAGGGACCTGGCTGGGGAAGACACCAGTGAATGACACAAACAAAAGGGAGCGTATTCCACATAGTACTTTGATATATGAAAATATTTCTAGGCTTTTCATGCCTCCTCGATTTACTTACTTTTTCAGGCAGTGATCAAACTAGAAAGCCATTCAGGATGGATAAATCATTTAAGACTGACTCCGTGTTAAGCTGAAGTAAACGAGTAGAGCACTTTGATGTTGAGACTGTGTACGCTCAGAGGAAATTCGGCCCCGACTGCAGTCAGATGTATAAACCATCAGCCAGCTGACCTTTAACCAACAACGCAGCTCATGAACCAGGGGCTTGTGCCTGCTGTACGCACTGCGTGTGCACGTGTGAGTGCCCGCACGCCCCTATAAAAAGAAAACAAGCAGGAAAATGAAAGGCTCAAGGTTTGTTCTCTGCTGGATCTCATGCAACATGAGCTGGGAGAAGCAATAAAAATAAAAGCAAACCCCGCATCACTCCTCCCAGCAGCACCATTTCCTCCTTCCACCTCATTTCCCCCTTCTCCAAAAAAAAGTGAAAAACAAACCAGCAAACCATTTTTTTTGCGAATTCAGGAAAAAAAATAGGGTCTTTGAGCAAGGCTCACTGTTTGATGGTAACACACTTATTTAGCACAATGCTGGCTCTGTCCTTGTGTTTACGGGCAGCATAGAGAAAAAGGACAACGTTGCAGAGCCTCTGCCTTCATTATTTGTTGGGCTGATAATTCGTTTCTTGCTAACAAAGCCTTTACTTGGGTAGACTTTAATCTTTTATCCGCTGTAATTCATTATTAGATCTATGAATATTAAAACAACAACGAGAAGGCCTTGCAAACATCTATCCAGCCCCCACGCTTGCAGGCATAAGGAGTCAATCAAGGTCTGACATGGAGGTCTTCATCGCTATGCGCCGTGGCCCATACCGCAGCTGTCAAATTTTCTTTTGATGCTGATTAACTTCATCAGTATAATTGATCAAGTTGTCTAGAGAAAATGGGAGGCTAAATACTTTCCAAAGTAATCGTCACATTGCACCCAAAATGCTGTTCCTATGCCGGAGGCAGCACGCAGGTGCTGTGCTGCAACCGCAATGAGTTTCCTCTCACCTCTTGCCTAAACTTTTCCCTTTTTGTCCCCCAGCTCACTGAGAAGTTGCCTGGCAGATTGACTTTGATTAGTCGTTCATTTAATTGCATTCTGGTGTGCTGTTGAACATAACATCCTTCAAAGTCACAAAGAAGACTCAACGGTTGAAGACAGCTTTGGAGACCATCAAGCCCAGACAGAAGGGCTTTCTCTGCGTGACTGTAACGTGATTTTGGGGGTTGTTGTAGATCCCAGTGCTTAAAAAGGCTCTTTTTTCCCCTGCAATTAGCTGCCAGCTCCCCCAGGATCCTTCCCAGACCCACTCTTTGCGCACAAAGCCCGAAGTGCCTCTGCGCCGGGTTTTTGGATGTCCACGTCTGACAACGTCACGAAATAAACTTTAGTCACAAGGGGGGAGGGGGAGGGAACAACTGAAAAAATATATTTATTGGAGTAAATAAAAAAAAGTTAACCAAAATCCTTTATTGATACATTCTTGGATAATATCACAGGATCGAGAGAATGGAAAGGAAGGGAGGAGTCTGCGGCAAAGATTGGTCTCACTAAATTGGCACATAAGCAGCAAGATTAACGAAATTACTTATTACAAACAGTATAAAACATACATGCTTTTTTAAGTCCTTATCACACTGGTCAATCATGGTGGGGCATCAACAAAGAAAAAAAACCTCAAGACATGTAAAAGCCATATTCTTTCCTCCAAATATCATAAGAATTATTGAAATTATTGCAAAATAGTCATATACCTTAAATAAAATAACAAAATAGAACACAAATACAAATATCAAACATAAATTATTAACATGTACCATAAAATACATTACTGGCATGCATTCCAAATATCAAGACCTCTACTAAAACTCGGCAAAAATCCTTTCTGCTTCCTCTGCAGCCCATCGGAGTTGTGAAGGGGGGGGACTAACTTCGCCAGCACAGTTTTTGGTCTTTAAATTCTTTTTTTGTTTGTTTAGTTAAAAAAAAAAATAACGTATATGGATTGCAGTGATACAATAGTAATCATACAGGTCATGTACATAGGTCTTTTAAATCCTTAGTTGTCGGTGTGGGTTATTTTAATGTGAGAATAGGCCCTCAATGAAACTGTGCATTCAAAAAACAAACAGTGAACTCGAAACAACATGGATGGCAATATGCAAAAATCCTCACAAACTGTACAGAAAGTTCAAAAACTTGCAGTCTGGAAGTACATAGAAAGACAGAATTAGCCCCTTAGAGTCCTTGTAGCCGCGGGCAGCCCGCCGCAGGGAGCCCGTCCTCCCGCGCCACAGCCGGGCGCGCGGGCATGGCGGCTCCGCCAGCCGGAGCAGGTCCAAGGCCACGGCCGACGGCAGTGCCAGCCACGCATTAAGCCGAGAGCGATGAAGGATATTCCATGGAGCCGCCGTCGGGAGCGCGGGGCTCCGCTGGCGCTTCCCCGCGGCGCGGCCGTGCCCTCGCCCCCGCCGAGGTGACACCCGGGGGCTCGGGAGGAGGGCTGCGCCCGCCGGGGATGAAAATCCTCACCCGTCCTCCGCCCCACGCAGCAAAACGGACTAGATCACCAGGTTGTTATAGCTGACGTACTTCTTTTTTGCAGCAGGGCCTGAAAGAAAAGCGGAGAGTGGTAAGAAAGCCCCCCCAGCCCAGACCCCCCGGGAGCGGGCTGGCTGCTGGGCTGGGGGCTGCCAGCATGGCCAGGGATGCTCCAGCATCTCCCGCATCCCCGGGAGCACCTTCCCACCGGGCAGCACGTGAGTACGGACACGGCTCCGGGCAGACAGCGATTAGATCCGCCGAAGTGGTGTCTCCAGCTCTGGCTATTACTATAAACAAAATTACCGCTGGTTGATTTTGTTATAGTCTTGCAGTTGTATGACTTCACTGCTGAGGCACCATAACTAGATTCCATTAAGATTTCTGTTTTGTTTTTTTTTTTTTTAAATAGTGACATTGTCTCTCACTTCTTAAATCTCCTGGGCTAAACGTGGCTTTTCTCATGGATAGTCATTCTTATTCAAGTTTTATGACTTCTGAGAATTTTTCAATATGGGGGATGAAGGTACCAGCTCCCCTAATTATGACCTTCAAATTAAATCTGTTTGCAAAAAGAAATAAACAAAAGCAGTCAGTAACTACTTTGTGAGCGATGCTACACACTTCTGTCAGTAAAAATTGCAACTATTTGGAGCTGAATACAGAGCAAAACACCGTGCAATACTTTGGCACTGACAGATTAGGGACATTGCAACAGATAACATGTTCTCTATCAGGCATGTTAACAAAAACATTGCTATTTAAATGCAAATTCTGTAACTAGGATGTAACTACGTGTACTGGGCTTATGAGATTTTATATTAAAGTGTGTTCAGTGAATACTGAAAAGGCCTTTCCCCACTTATTCATTTAAAAAAAAAAAAAAGTGCGTATGAAGTATGCATGCTCTTGCAGTAAAGATTAAAATCCAACGTTCTAACTAACTGAGTTATCACGAGACCAGTTGGAGCCGATGGGTATTCTCAAAGGGTTAAAATTGCCAGGCACTGCTGTTGTTACCAGCTATTCCTACTCAGCATCTGGGGGGGGTTTGAGGAACTTGGATTCCACAAAATACATTAACGTGAATCATAATCACCATGCACAGAAAAACCGAACGTATAAACAAACCCGAGCCTCAGCGCCTCCCCCAATAAAACGTATTTGCGAGATAAGTAAGAGAAAGGGATAAGGCTGATTTTCTGGGATTGCTGAGAACCTTCTGCTCTTTCTGCCTCCGCCAGCCCCCTGGAGCATCCCCCTCTTTGGAGACCTAAGGCTACCCACCGCCAGTGCGGTGTTCTCCCTTGGCGCGGCCAACAGTCAGAAAGCATTATTAATCAGACACCACTATTAATTTTTCAGGCGGCCTGCTTTTCAGAAATACTTGCTTAAACAAGGACAGGCTCTCCACCAACAATTCAGAGTGTTTTGAGAGTATAATGCATGAGAGTGCAGTCGAACGCAAACATTTATCATGGTGTTCACTCTCTTTTTTACTGACAAAGACAAAGAAAGATTTTTACTCCTAGGTATTTTCAAGACTGTCACTGAAGAACCTCCTGTGTCCCTCCAGCACTTTGCAGTATTATTCCGAAGCCCTATTCAGCTGTTTCACCGTGCTCCATACAAGCGTCAGAGCTGTCTGTTCAGTCAAGGACTGATCCTACGAAACGCTGATCATCTTCAGTTCCCATTAACTTCTGCTGGACACGGTGGTGTTCAACACATGGCAGGATAAAACTCATTATCCTTCAGGGCTAGGCTGCAAATATTCAATAAACTGTGCCATCCTATTAAATGCTGAAGAGAGGTAAAACGCAGCTGGAAAAAAAAATATCATCATGAAACAGGTTGCAAAGTAATTACATGTATTATTTTGTGATATACTTCAGCTTTATCCATTACATGCTCCAATTTCAAAGAGCAGCAGAGCTCCTATGACAGAGAAGGAGATTTAGATACTCTCCGCTGCTGGTTCACATCATGTCAACCCCTCTAATCCTTACGGGGGTTTTCCTCCAGCTTTCAGCAAACCTGGTAATTTTGCTTGATGAGTTTTCTCACAAATTTGACCACAGTAGCTCATTTCTCATTTTCCATGTGACAACGAACCACCGGTGCCAAATGAATCCAGCCAAGAAATATTGCTGACAGCGTGGACTCCTGTAACCTGTCTGTGCAAAGATGGGCTCCACGCGTCTGAGCCCGAGACAGTAAAGTTATCTTTGGCAGCGCTCTGCTTCACAAGAATAATGTAGTTGACAAAAGCATCATCCATAATTTAGATAAAATGATCAATAAAGGCTTCACGGCCATTTTAGGAGAGGAAAGACAATCGTCCTTGGTTTTAAAGGCTGTTAGGCCGGAGGAGATCACATCTCGTGTTATGTAGCTGGAGCATTTCACAGCTCCGATCCTGCACTAACTCCAGGAACCTGGAGTTCTGCTCATGTATAACTTCCAGAAGCGCTCCAGTCTTGATCCGAAGACTTCAGGAGAGAGACAGTCTACCTCGACATTGAATCTCTACTGAGTCTCAGCTCATCATTATCATTGGCAATTAGCACTAGGTACAGATTCGATTTTCCTCAAAGAAATTAATTTACATGAAAATGGGGAATGCTAATGAAACATCAGCATTACCAGAATTCACCATGCTTTAATCCACGATACATGAGCTTCCCCTGTTCTTTAAATGGAAAACAGATACAGATCTCATACGCTCTGTTGCTGTTGGTGTTAATGGATGACGGCTTCCCAACAGTGAAAACAGATTGTCCTCTTGCAAAGAACATACACGTTAATTAATATACATATAATTATGTCAACCTCAGCTGGCCGTTGACTTAGACGTACTGGAGGCGAGCCAACAGCTGTGGTGCGCAGAACCTGCAATGCTGGGCTGAGACGCAGGGACCGACCGCATCCCCCTTCCCTGAGGTGGGGGCAGGGGAACGCGCAAACAAGCCGTGGGAGAAACGCGGGCTGCCAGCTATCTGTAAGCACAAAATGCCACGTAGAAAGGAAGCGCCCTGGTTATTGACTGCCTGCGTATTTGCAAATAAATGTGCTCGAGGCCTTCGCATCGTATGACTTGTTTGGAAAAAAGGCGACCTTTCTATTTAAAAAGAGGCGACATATCGCTACTAATGACAGGCGCCCTTTTCTGCTAATTAGTGGTGAAAAGCAGCAATGTTAATAGGAGAAGAAATTAGTACGAGGAATACCTGAAGAATGCAATGTCATATATACAGACAGGACCACTGCGCTGGACACGGTCTCCAGGCTCAGTCCAGCCATAGGTAACGGCATCACACGCATGTGGGATTCTTCAGCTCCCGTTACAGTTTTGCCTTAACTTCGCTTGAAAAGAAAATTGTTTTGTCCACGTGATGGTGGAATCCGGCCCAGGCTGTCACTCTTCAAAAAGGTTAAAATGATCTGCTGCGGGGATGCAGAGAGTGATGGAAGCGTCATCTCGCATTACTGCTAACACCCGGTACCCGAGAGAAGGAAGGCGCAACCATCACATCTCCCTCCTGCTGCTGACATTGCTGTTAGTCTTCTGGTTTTAGGAGCATTCCACTTACTCTCAATTCCAAAGTAATCAGGAACTTTGAAAAGACCAAGAAGGCAAGAGCAATGCCTTCCAAGAAGAGCTGAGAGACGGGCGCTCGATTTCTGGCAGCTGGACTGATGGAAGCACAGAGAAGGCACCTCAGTCACCACCCCCCCAGACACTCCACAGCACAGTGTCAACGTTAAGGACGTGACAGCGTACAACGTACTGCCAACCAACAGTTCCACATGAGCTATGAGTTGTCCTCGTAGTTATGTACTGTGCTTTTCCCCGTTCTCCTACCCTCCTCCCTTGACGCATCCATTTCAAGGGGCGGCACAGAGCCGAGAGCAGCAGAGCCCAGCAGGAAGGACGCCCTCGTGCTCATTGTAAGGTACGGAAAGGAAGACAACCTGTAGATCTGCATGTGGAAAATAAACATCTCTTTAAAGCACAACAATCCATTAAAACCCTTTCCTTTTCAGCTATTATCTGACCTGCCCAACAGGCTGGGGTGGGGGGGGGGGGGACGGACAGTGATAGCCTACACCCATCCCCTGCCAGAAGCAAGTAACAGGATTTGAAATAACTGCATCTCTGTGCCAGCAACATATTAAAAACAAACACGCAGAAGCAAAAATCCTCTTTGGATATATAAGTTTCATCACTTGACTGGTTTTCATTATCTTGAGCACGGGCCACAAAGGAAGAAGCTCCCTCAGCATCCAAAAGCAAGGCAGATCTGTCAATACTTGCTCAGAGTGAGATTTAATCACTTTCACTTCAATTTTATGCACATTTGTAACCTCTTCCATGCTTAAAGAGAAAAGATTCATGGTGCAAAAGATGAATTTTATTACCAGCCCACAGGCACCCCAAGCTATCGAATGTATGAAACATGATCTTAGTGTTCCCAGCACTGAGCAAGAGCTGACACCGCGATGGCGACGAGCCTGGGACTTCTGCTCTCCTTTCCTTCGCAGTCACTGTGGCAGATTACGCTTACCTCCTCTTTTTCATTTTCTTAATTCTTGCTTAGAGACCTGTATCACCCATGCCAGGCAAAGCCGAGGCTGATTATTAAATCCTGCTTCTGGTCCATCTGAAAGGGAAATGGATGCAGGTGACTCCTCCTCCGGCTCCGTGCCTGAGAGACAGAGCTATCCGCATGCTCTGATGCCTTTAAATTGGGGACTATATATGAGAGAGATGAAAGCAAGAGTCCTAAATGATTCTACATGCTTGCTCAAAAACCCGACAAATGGAATGAAGCTTGGAGAAAATAATATAATTTTAAATTCAGTATCTAAATGTAAATAGATGGTTATATCACATTTTCACATCTCTCCTGTTGTGCTCCCTACTGTAGTGTATTGGCAACTTATCTAGTATATAAATGCCTACGGTTGTATAAAAAATACTTCACTTTATTGCATGTGTCGGTGGGCAGTTGCTCATCTCTGAGCTGCAGCCTGAACCGTGGACTTGTATGCAGATGAGCACACAGAACCTCATGTTTTAATAATGGCATACGAAGATATTCAATTACAAATATAACACGAGTAAAAACTGTGTTGCTCCGTAATTGCTTTACAGGCTTCTCTTCTCATAAATTATATCATCTTTAGCTGTCATATTTTCTTGTCACTCTCAGTAAAGCAGCAACAATTAGCGCCCCGGCGCCGCGGCCGGCCATAAATAGCAGCGGTGCTCCAGCCGCCCCAGAGGTTTCTCAGCAGATCACAAACGACAACAGGGAGGGAGAAGTCGCTAAAGAGATTGTTTCTGTTTCCTGATTACTAATTTATCTGCTATGTAAGGGGCCTGATGGCAAGCTGGTGACGAGTTCGGAGGGGACAGCAGCCGGTCTGTCGCGTCCTGCCGCGGCACCCACTCCCTGGCAGGGGACACAGCCCGGTGCCGCGGGGCTCTGCACCCCCCACCGCCTGCCCATGCTCCGTCAGGTTGGACGCGCCAGCCAGAGGACACCCTCCTGCCCAGGTGAGACACGCCGTAGGAATGGTTTCTTTCTGTTTGCGTAGTCTTATCAAGACTGAGTCGACAAAAATACCGCAGTGAGAATAACGTAACCCCCAAGAGGAGCACTGCTCGTGGCGAAACACTGACTAAGGAACAAACAACCCAGATAAACTTCTCTGACCATCCTGACACCACTTCCGATGGGCACGGCCCGCTCGGTTCTCCAGGTGGGATAACTGGAATGATTGTCCTTAGCAATTACTGAAGAACCCAGCGGAGGAAGCACCGGAAAGAGCAGATTATACAGAACGCCGCAATGAGAGGCAAGGGCTGCTTACGACGAGCAAACACACTTTGGAAATTAATAGAAAAACCATTATGTAATAGAATTGTATAGATGTGTACAGTCATCATTCTTGTGACACACTGTATTATGGCACGTATTACTAATATGCTGCTTGTAATCTCCATGAAATGCTAGAAAATCAAAACCAGAATGAAAGTGGGTGGTGTCAGCTATATTTTAAGTTTATCTTTTCCTTACCTTTTTTTTCAGATATGTTTCAAATTGCTTAATAAGATTTCATCCTTCTTTGCTCTTTTAAGTTGCTTTTCTTTCTTATTTTTGCCCAGTACTGAGAGTGATGCCACCATAGGATCCTGACAGGCATAAGGGCAATAACTGTATTTCCAGACGAACGCTAGCCCGTGGCAAGGATCTTCTCTGCTGAGGGGTCATCCAGGAGAAACCCGAGACACTTGGAAACCCCACCCTGTCACAAACTCTTTGTGAGAAATGCAATTGTTTGTCTTTATAAAAAATAACTTTTCTCTAGTCCGGTTGGGTGTCGTACATTGTTAAAGCTACTGATTTCATCTCCCCCCTTTTGCCTCACCCCTCCCACCCGCCCTGCCCCATCGGGAGTTTCACTTAACCAGCGCTTGGGAAATGTGGGCTCAGGTTTTGGAGAAGGACGTTCTGCATGTTACAAGAGCAGCGAAACCACGTGGAGGGGGAGAGAGAGGCCTGAGGCTGCTTAATTCACTAGAAAAGCCAGAACCTGCGAACAGCGTAATTAATTCATTGAACACCATCAAAGAGCACTACGGGAGGCTGGAAGGGGTCGGGCGGGACACGGCGGTGTTGGGACGGTACAGCACGGGCTTGCAATGCTTCTCCGGCAGGAAACAAACCTCAGTTCCCATTTCAGCTTCACCAGCTCCAAAACCAAATGTGATTTTCAGTGTGACAATTGGTACATTTTGTGTGAATTGGTATCCAAGGCACAAGACCCTAAATTGTCACTGCAAATAGGATCAAATTAAGCAGCCCCAGACGTGGAACATAAAGCTGAGAAGGAACTAAAACGGCATAAAAAGAGACCGGGGCCGCGTTGCTTAGCAACCACCACCTTTTCGGGTGGATTATGCGAGTCCAGACACATTTGCACCGTTGACAGTCAGTGCTTGTAATGTAAAGGAGCTTTTCCGTATCTCCGCGTGAGAAGTTTAGGTAGGTGCTGTGGTGGTGAGGACCACAAGCACCAGCCCCAGCGTGACCAGCATCCCGGTTACGGTAGGGTTATGGCTCCAGCGCAGATCTGCCCCAGAGTCGGGTTTGCAGGAGGTCTGCGGCTGCTTCCTTCAGACTTCTGATTCATACTCCCACAACGAGTGCAGCTCACACGATTGGGTTATTCCCCTCTGGAGAAAAGTTACAAGAAAAGCCGAATGCTGTGGAAGGCTTAGTCATCCTCTTCATCCACCACTGGTTCTTTCTCCAACAGCGTTAGGTAGCACCAGACCAGAACCTCCACGCACATAGTATTGGTTGTACCAAAACCTCAGTCCGGGCTTGCAGGGTCATTCCTGAAGGAACCAAACAAGGCTTGCGTATCTCTGTTCTCATCTATGGGTGGAGGAGTTCAATTTAAAAGCTCATCTTTCACAGAGACGACATTTTCTTAATTTACTTTGCTAATGAACAGACACTTTCCTGGATGGAAGGGCCACAGCTGTCTGCAGGGCTGCCAAAGCCATCTTCCAGCCTGTTGGAGTGCCACCAGTTCTCCAAGTTCCCCACTGCTACGCTGCGGCCGCTTCCCCATCACGGATACCTGTCAGAAGCCCTCTGCAAGTCTGAGATGCCACCACCGCGATCAGGGCCAGCTCCATCGGTTTTGCAGGGCACTAGCGCGTAAGGGAAGTTACACAATCCACAACTGCACTGTGGCCTTCAGTTCAATTAAAGTAACCGCTGGAGTTTAATTATGGCCACGCTCCTCTAAACTCTAGCTTTGTTCCAATGGCCTTTGGTAGAGCAGTCCCATGTGTCTGTCCCACCCTTGCTCTGGCCCCGTGCACACGATGGCCCAGAGATGGCACATCCTACTCCGTACGCTGGAGCTCTTATAGCAAAACCCTCCTCCTGGGGAGGAGGGAAGCATTCGCAACTGTGTTGCTTCGCTATGGAAAATAAAAAAGATCTGTTGCACGAAGAAAAAATAACTTTAAAAGCTGCAGCTTGCCTGGAGTAGGACGAAGCCAGGCCTCCCTTCCAGCAGCTCTCCCCGCCACAGCCTCTCCTTCCCCCTGCTGATGGCCCGATTCCTTACAGCCAGCTGCCGCTCTTCTGGGGAGAGAACTTCAAAAGCTCCTGACACGCCGAACTGATGATGTCTGCCTTCGCCAGCAACGGACTCTGGCCCCGGGGAGAGGACGATGTCCTCTTCTCGCTCGGCTCTGACGGGCAGTCCCCGGAGGAGCCGCTCTGGTTCGGGCGTCTGCCTTTTTTGAGAATGTAGAGATTTTTTTAGTGCTGATCTCTTCTTGAGTTTTATTCATTTAAACTGAAGTGCTGTAGTTTGCCAGGCGATGACCACCGCAATAACGAAATGCACCGGGTATTAGGAATAGCTGTAAAATTCTTCCAAGGGTGGTTGGAATATTTCCTTCAGATGTTGCTTAAAGATGAGTTTGGTATCAAAGTATTCCCGCTGCCATTACGATATTTGTTTTGGCTTTGCTGAAGTTCATTAGATTGGCTGAAGCATTTGAAGGGTAGCACTGAAAGATGCTTGCAAACCGCAGCCTGAAAAATTGTGTTCCCCCCCCGAGCCGTGTCTGTGCCCCTCCACGGAGGAGTCAGGGCTCTCTGCAGCGGGCAATGGGTGCAGGTGAAGCGTTCCTGATATTTAATACTGAATGCCTGAGCCGGGAGATTCCTGCCTGCGGGGAGGCAGAAAAAAACATCTCTGTAGTCTGGAAGATTAAAGCCTTGCAAACATATATATATATGTATATATATATATATATATAAAGAAAACAGCTCACAAAAAAGATTAATCATGGAGTAAGGTTTCTGAAGCCAAACTCTTCAAACTAATTAAGGACAGCTGGTAGGTGAATATGAATAATAAAAAAGTCCTGCAGGTTTTAACTGGAAAAAGCCCTGAACAACTAGGTTCATTGGATAAACGTAGAACAAATAATTTGCCTGGTTTCAAAAATTACAAATATATATTAAGGGCTTTAAAAATTACAAATATATATTTAGATATTCATATATTCAGATATTTTGTTCAAAATTTTCACAATACAACTGTCTCATTTTCTGACTCTATGCATTTAGGAATTTTGCAACAGAACGGCATTAAATTTGCAGAGCCTGATTTGCTGCAGAGGCCATGCTGACCTACGCGAGGAACAAGCAGCTCACAGTCCCCCTGCGACCTGTCGTCCCCGTGCAAACGGGCAGGAGCAGCATTGCCAGCGCTGGCCTTGGCTGAGCTGTCCCAGCCCAGCAGCCGCGGGGGTGACCCCTCAGCTGTCTCTCCTGGGCCCACCTTGGGTCAATACCGTGACATTCTGGTCAACACCTTAACCCAGAGAAACTACCGAACCCAAACCCATGCCAGCTATCTGCCAAAGATACCTTCCTGTACTGTGGTGTATGTCCTTCAAGAGGCTTATTTCTGTACAGCACCTCCAAACCACAGGCTGCCCGCCCTGGGAGATGCCCTGAGCCACAGGAACGCAGCAGAATCTGCTGGCAACTCCATGCCAGGCACCGCTCCCACTGCAAGCCCAGCAGAACTTCTCTGACTGCATCTGACTATACACTGAGATGGATGGAGAACGAGCAGAACGATCCCACCTTTACTTGGAAAGCAAAAGCAACTTGGTGGCAGTGGTTTTTTAAAGCATCCCCCAGTTATAATTCACCAGAGAGGTGGTGGAGTCTCCATCTCTGGAGACATTCCAAACCCACCTCGACGTGTTCCTGTGCAACCTGCTCTGGGTGACCCTGCTCTGGCAGCGGGTTTGGACTAGATTGGTAGGACTAGAGGGAATGGATTAAAATGAGAGATGGGTCGATTCAGACTGGACGTTCTTCACCATGAGGGTGGTGAGACACTGGAACAGGTTGCCCAGAGAGGTGGTGGAAGCCCCATCCCTGGAAGTTTTTAAGGCCAGGCTGGATGGGGCTCTGAGCAACCTGATCTAGTGGGAGATGTCCCTGCCCATGGCAAGGGGGTTGGAACTAGATGATCTTTAAGGTCCCTTCCAACCCTAACAATTCTATGATTCTATGATCTCCAGAGGTCCCTTCCAACCCCGACCATTCTGTGATTCTGTTGCTGCTAGGAAGACCCACATGCGTGGGATTTGACACTGCAGAGTCCAGCTGGTGGAATAGGAAGTGGTGAAGAAAACCCCAAAGCTGGCTGCAATCACCCCAAGGCACGTTGAGCCATATGGACATATTTTTTACCTAGCGTAGACACATAATACAGTGCGTAAGGTTAGAAGTCTAAAGAGCTGTGACAAAAATGTCAAATGCTGCAAAACAAAAAACCAAAGCAGCCTCCCCCACGTGTGCACACACACTAATTTAGGAAGACAAGGCCAGATTCTCTACTGGCTCAACCCTACTAATGCAAACAAGGTGGCTGGAGGCCAGATGTCCAACCAATCTATGAGTTACATCTACGAATGCCACTCAGATGTCTTCGCTTCCAATCTGCAAAACGCTGATAATGTTCCTAAGCTCCTACCTCAGAAGGAGATCACAGGGTGAACAGCAGCGCCTTGAAATCTTGAATTAGTGATTAATGCCAAGAGAGCACAACCAGAAAAATAGCCTACGCAATCTTGCACTTCAGTGCTGCTTTATATACACTTGATAACCTGGATTCACCCGATTCACCTCTGTTGCGTTCAGAATGCAATTAATAACGAAACGATTACTTCAAATTATTAGAATAATTATGTTTATGCATATGCATGCAAATGTATTGTTCAGCGCAGGGCTGGGCAAATGCTGCAGGTGTATTTCTATCTAAAGAGCATTCACACACCCGTCACTTTACACAGCTTCCACTTCTAAATTCCTCATATTCTGACCAGGGCTCCATTTTACCTTTAGGGCTTTCTTATTATTATCCCTTTTAGAAACGGCTATTTACCCCGTCTATCATGCAGCCCCTAAGCAAACGCAGGCTGCAGAGCTCGTCAAGTGAATGATACAACTGCACTTGAAGCCAGCCTTGAACCCAGGGGACTGGCAAAATACCGTACAGAATAGCGCCAGGGCCATGAGTAACAATTACAAATATCCAATATAATGGGTTCTTTTAACGAGGATTGCTTTGAAGTTCCTAGAAGGATTTAATAGCAAGCAAGAGTATGACCTTGCCAGTTCCCCAGGGCACACTGGGATTTGAAGTAGGTTTGTCTTTTAAACAAAAGTCTGTTTTAGCTTATAAGGCTTTCAAGTAGTAGCTGCTATCAGAGGCATATGTTTTTAATTCATTGGGTCTTTTTATAATGCACTTTTTGTGAGAGCAGAGAAGGTATCCCATAGGAAGAACAAGAAAAGCAGTTCTTGGGTGAGATAGTGGCATAATGATAGAAATCGGTTCAGGTCAAAGTGGCAACGACATGACATTCTTACAGCCTAAGATAGCTTGTTAGGGCTGGAGTACATAAAGTAGCTGTTTGCTTGGTCATTCTGCAAATGTATTAGATTGAGACCAATCTGCTGTTGAACTTTTATCTGGATAGGGATGAAGAAACTCTAAGCTCAGACAACATAGGGAAAGCGACTGTATTAGACAGATGCTTGCACTGCCGTACAAAGCTAGAAAATTCTGATTTCATTTTGAGTAATACCCATTAATTTCAGTGAAGCAGGCTTTCCCACAATGAATCCCAGAAAGGATGGGAAGCTTATCATACCCATCACCCTAAAACCCACAAAATGATGTAAAGATTATTCTGCAAAGTCAGTATGCACCATTGCACATGGCACTTAGCTCTTGAGAAAAAGAAAAGAAGAACAAATTGCTTATTTGAAAGCTGGGCACATTTTCATATAGCGCACTAGATAAATAACGAACTCTAGCTCATGCACTGACTTCAAAGCCAGGTTTCTCTAGCACAAGAGGAAAGAAATACAGCTGCATGTGGTTGGAAGTTTTGCCTAACGGCATGGGGTAACCGTTATGCTTCCCTAACATTGCCCTGACAGCAAATTTAAGCGCTCTTTGTAAAGACAAATAAAGAAAAACCCTACAGAATGTAGCACAAAACATACATTTTCCATTTTTGAGACCATGCAATGGAGTTAAGTTAAGCTGCAGCTCTGCAGACAGGGGTGGTATCACACTCCGCGGCCGGAGTCCCGCTCCCGCTGGAGCCGAGGGCAGAGCCAGTAGTGCTCGCCGTAAAAATTTACAGTACAGTATAAAATAATGCAGAAAAGTTATTGGTTTCTTACAACACTTCTATAGCACTTTCCCACTTGGACACAGGGAGCACTTTTGTGCTTCTTGTGGTTTTCAAGCACTCTGCTGCAAGCAACCAAAATAAAACCACCTCTGATGGGAGACACGCCGGTAGTAAGGGCAAAACTGAGTGGCAGAGGAAATCCACTCCTCTGAAGGGTATTATATTTACCTGCATTCATTCTTACAAGCTCTAAAGATGGGCCACAAATGGGACATGTGATACACGTCCCCCCTTTGCAACGGTGAGATATGGCATTCATCGTTTATGAATATTTCCCAACGAAAGTGATAGTTCTCTGTAAACAAACAAAAAGCATGTCATTTATTTCTCTGCCTCTGAACTGCTTGTGCTGATAACTCTGTCAGCATCAATAAACTCCTTTTGTTAAGCTGGAAAGATGATCTAAACTACCTGCGGTGACAGACACTGCTTTCAGCCTCCTCAGGACTGGGCTAACAGATAATTTTTATCAGCCACACCTTTGACTACTTGGCAAGGTATTATTAAGGTAGGAGCCTTCAGAGACAAATCCAGAGGTTGTTGTCAATATTAATTTTCCCATCCAAGCAAGTGAAAGAAAACGTGACTTTGTGTCAAAGAACAGAGCCAGACACGTACCGTTTAGGCCCTGAAAAATCATCATATTTTTGCCTGAAAAATAAGAATGAGATTTTGAGTCGGATAATAAGATTGCAATAGCAAAGGATTAGTTTTACCTTCCCAAATAAAAGCTAAAATCAACGAAGCATTGCACTGCTGAAGAACATCAATCTTGAGCATGTTTGTCCACCTCTCCCTCCTATCTCCTACTCGTCTGCTTTGCAGATAAAAACTTCTGGGTCAGGTGAAGTTTGAAAGTATCTGCAGCCTTGGGATCAAAGAATAAACAGCAGAAAGTCTTATCAATGCTTCCAGCAAATGAAAGATTGCAGAGAGGCTTAAAGAAGACGCGACACGAGGAAGCGCCGTGTAGCTGGCTGGCACGCCGTGCGCGTAGCGGGGGAAATGTGGTCTGGGGATCAGGCTGGGGGACAGGAATCCCCGCTCGGAGCCAGGGGGAACGGGGAGCACACAGGCAGATACGATCCCCAGCGGGAAGCGGAGTCTCTGTACCAACCCTCCCATCAACTAAACGCACCGGCTTCACTGCGGGCAGCAGCCTGCCAGGAAAGTGCACAGGATCTTCGGAAATGTGTTTCCAAATCTCTAGGAGACTATGGCAGGGAAGAAACAAAACCAATTCATATGACTCCTTAATTGGAGCCGACGGTACAGAAAACATACTCATTTAAACCACATTTAAAATGTTTCTGTTTGAATGCTGTGGACTGGAAAGATAACAAATAGTAGCAAATTATTTTCACCTGCTTAAAACAAAGCAATTAATAGTACTTTGGTTATCTTACCTGGAAAGCCAAGCTCTGTTGAGAGCTGTTAAAGCCAAGTGTGAAAACAGTTTGCATGAAACATAATTAAAATTATGACCTGAGTGATCTCCAAAAACATCCCAAAGGAGTCCTGAAGTCAGAGCTATAAGAAAATGATTCCTCTCTACCTCTCGACTTCGTTCCTGAACTGGCTCCTAAATGTCCTCCACCACCTCGTGCCACTGCCCCTTCCACTTCTGGCAGCCCCAGCAAGTTTGCCGATGATGCCGAGCTGTGTGGAACGGTCGACATGGTGGAGGGAAGGGATGCCATCCAGAGGGACCTGGGCAGGCTGGAGAGGTGGGGCCGTGCCAAACTCACAAAGTTCAACAGGGCCAAGTGTGAGGTCCTGCACGTCGGTCGGGGCAATCCCAAACACAAATCCAGGCTGGGAGGAGAATGGCTGGAGAGCAGCCCTGAGGAGAAGGACCTGGGGGTCATGAGAAGCTCAGCATGAGCTGGCAATGTGCGCTGGCAGCCCAGAAACCCCCCGCAGCCTGGGCTGCATCCCCAGCAGCGTGGGCAGCAGGGTGAGGGGGGGATTCTGCCCCTCTGCTCTGGGGAGACCCCCCTGCAGGGCTGCCTCCAGCTCTGGGGCACCAACAGCAGAAGGACACGGAGCTGTTGGAGTGGGGCCAGAGGAGGCCACGGAGATGCTGGGAGGGCTGGAGCCCCTCTGCTGGGAGGACAGGCTGAGAGAGCTGGGGGGGTTCAGCCTGGAGCAGAGAAGGCTCCGGGGAGACCTTGGAGCCCTTTCCAGTCCCTAAAGGGGCTCCAGGAAAGCTGGGGAGGGACTCTGGATCAGGGAGGGGAGCCGTGGGAGGGGGGGAATGGTTTTACACTGAAAGAGGGAGATTTAGATGAGATCTGAGGCAGAAATTCTCTGCTGTGAGGGGGGTGAGCCCCTGGCCCAGGTTGCCCAGAGGAGCTGTGGCTGCCCCATCCCTGGAGGGGTTCAAGGCCAGGTTGGATGGGGCTTGGAGCAGCCTGGTCTGGTGGGAGGTGTCCCTGCCCAGGGCAGGGGGTGGCACTGGGTGGGCTTTAAGATCCCTTCCACCCAAACTACTCTGTGATTCTGTCACTGCCGCCTTCCCTGTCCCCTCCTCCGCCACTGCTGCCCCTCCCTGTCCCTCACGCAGCCGGGGGCTCTGCAGCTGCCCTCCCCTGCCCGGCGCTGGAGTGATGCTTCCCAGCTGGCTGCACATCTCTCAATTTGTCCTGGGATCCCACAAGGTATTGTTCCCTTCTCTCCCGCTACTGAGGACCTGACCGAGAAAATCCCACCCAAACTCATTTCCGACACTCTGCCTGAACAGCACCCATCTTCAGTCAGTCCCTGTCCTAGCAATACCCCGGCACTTCTTCAAACAAATCCCTGCAGATATACAAGGAAATACATGGTTATAAAGTAGTCACGCAAGTAATCATTTTCTTACTTACACCTACATCCAGGAAATAGTGCTCTACGTGTCTACCTAGTTTATCCATTCAGTCACCAAAGAATTGAAAATGTTTTTCTAATTAATCATTGTACTTAATCAAAAAATCAAGAGAACTAAAATTCCGTGCAATTGCCAAACAACAGGAACATAAGACTGAACAACATTTTTTTTTTCTTTTTTTTTTCCCCCCAACTGTATTCAGTTATGGGTTTCATACTGAGTTAGATTACAAAGGTATTTTCTGTTTACTCATTTAATGAATTACAAGCAATTCCATTATTTACTCTATTTCCTTTTTTTTTTTTTCATACAAACTAGTGCATTACCCTCCAAACAGCCCCTGACTGCATTGGCTGTATCTGTACAGTGCCAAACCAAAAGCCTTGCTAGAACCTGGGCCAAAGCAAATCAGCCCATTTCAACTGAGCAATGCGGGCGCTCACAGAGTCAGAACCAGATCCCTATTTCTCACAATTTGGAAACATGTACTATTTTTCAATAGAAAACTGAAACCAAGATGACACCTGGAGAGGAAACTTTTGCAGAATTCGGATTTTGTCTAAGTCAGTCTCCCAGTCAATAAACTGCCCATTCACGCCATCGGTCACGTTTCTGAGCAAACCACAGCCCCGCTTCTGACGTGTATGTCAAGGGAACCAGGCAACGGCGAGAAAAACAACATCTCGCCAAAGGACTGTTAATCTGAAGCCATCATTGGACATGGATGACAAAGTTACGCTGAATAAAGCTTCCCTGTGTTAGAGAAACAGGTCGTGGCTTTATTTTAAATAACAACAAGTGTCATATTTATTGCTCCATTTGTTCTTTCCAGGAAAACATAGTGACAGAAAAGATTGAACAAACACTTCAACATCCCATGGGTAACTGGTTCTTACCTGGTACATCCTCTCCTGTGAAGAGATGAATTTCCCTTGATAAGCACCAGATACAAAGCTGTATTTTGTACAGTTGTTCATGGAGACTTTTTCACATATCCTGATTGCTCGGGGCAGTGTCTATGTCCTCTGTGAAGCACGTTGTACACGGGGGCCCAACACAAGACAGGATTCCTTTGGTCTTGTACTCACACTGCACCAAAACCTCCTTTCTGGGTTGTCTCCGTGTCTCTGCATCAGCACAACCCCAGAAGAAACTGGTGCCAAACCTTTCGTCAGGTCATTTCCTCAGGAAACCACGTTTCATTCTGTTGCGACACACACAGAGCCCGGTGGGGACTTTGGTTGGCTCCTCTACTCTCCAGGTGCCTCGGTGCCCCGGCAGATGCCCCGCTGGCTGCATGGGACCTGGAGCCAGCGCTGGGTGGCTTTGCTTTGCCTCTGCCTCCAGAGAGGGGGTCTATAGAGCTCCAGCCCTGGTAAGATTAACACCATATAAACCAGCGTCTGTGCAGTACAGGGACATTTGGCTACGGGCCATGTCTGGCGAGATCCACCACTGGGAGGATGACACTGTCTTACTGCCCCTAAGGAGACGAACCTTGTACAAGAAAGTCCAAAAGGCAAGGGTGGCCACCAAGGGTCATCAGAGATCAGTAAAAAACCCTGTCAACATTAGACTCCGCTGCACATGTAAGAAAACCATTTTAAACTGTATTCCTCTAACGCTTTATAATTTGGCACACCAGCTTAAGCCAGAAGAATAATACAACGTTAAACTGCAGGTCTCTTGGCATTACAATGATGTGCAGGCTCCCGATTCTTCCACAGAGAATGCGTGCCTCTGTGTGTTCGTTAGTCTACGTGGATATTTGGGGGGTGTTTGCCCTGGAAAGCAAACGAGGACACATGCACGTGCCCAGCAATCATAACCTTCGTGCCTCTCAGGTGGGAAGTCTGGACGACTTCAGTAGGGAGCAAACGCATCGCTGTAGCACTGACGGGGTGCAGCTCCTCCCCTGACAGGAGGAACCTCCCCTCCTCTGCTCCAAGTTGGCCTGCTTGAACTCGCTGGCCCTGAGTTCCAAGTAACAAACATCTCAACAGCAAAATCAAGAATGTTCAGGAAGTGCAGAGAGGCTAAATTCACTGGAAAACTCATTCCTGGTATCTAATTCTGTAATACAGCGTCTAACAAAATTACATTCTGAGCTGCATGGTTGAACAGTACAATTTTGCTGCAATCAACGTTTAATTTTTTTGCAGAAAGTCTTGATTTCAAATATCCTGGAAATGTTAAACAGCTGATATTAATAAGAGTACAGATTTAATATAAGGCTCTTTATTCCACAGACATGATAAGCATCATGACAAGTGGTGTAACTATGGCAACTACGTTTTTTTCTTTCTTTTTCCACCAAACAGCAAGAACAGACATCTCACTGGATGTAGTGCCAGACTCTTCTCCCAAGTAAGACTCAGCGCTCTAAGTTACAGAGGAGTAACTAAGCCAAACATCAGATCCCGGGACTGGAATGCCTTTCTCTCCTGTTATGTGCGTCTGTTGTGTTTCACAGGCATTTACATGTATTTAGCCATTAACCTAATTCCCTTCCTTTTTTTGCACTACAGCTAGAAAATAAAAGCATGCCTTTGTTCCTTGGTATCAGACGGAGTTCAAAACCAACAAGCTCACCCCAAAGTCAAAATACCTATTTTCGTGAACAAAAGGACACTCTCCTGTTTAACATATCCCCATACGTCACTGAAAGAGATGCACACATTTCCTGTCCTGAACCCAATAAAGAGAAAAAACAACGCTGTGATGTTTTCCAGAGACGCTGGGTGTGAAAGTGGTGCCTATTTGCAACAAGAGAGAAACACTGAGAAAGACCAATTATTATGTGCCGTTTTTTTGATTTGCTGCTGCTTACTGGCCCCAAAAAAACAAACAAACCCAGGCCCCCGCTGCGCAAATATATTCTCTGTTTGCTATCTGTGTCAACATAAAATAATATCTATCTCATTTTACAGCATTATTTTGTGTCAGTGACAAATGAATGCCCAGCTGTGTCTCACGCTCGTTTTACTCACACGCTCCTCCAGTTCATCAGCACTGGCATTTCCGAGCGCCACACCGGAATTTTCTACGGGTTTGTTTGCCACAAGGTGACAAAATATATCAGGGCTTGGGTAAAATCACCGAAGACATACAACGGCACGCGGGAACAGGCTTGCATCCTGTTAGGACACCCGTGCCGGGGCGCCACAGCGCAGTCGCTGGGGTAGGTCTGGTATTGTGACAGCCATCGTTGTCTCCTCGTTCTGTCGGCTGCAGCACACCCCAGCGCACCGCGATTTGGTACCAGCCAGGGGTTTTGTCTATTCTTGTCTATACAATCTTTGAACCGTTTTCTTCATGCTTGTAATCGTGCACCCAGAACATGCACGCCTTTATTTTGAGAGCTTCATTTACCTGTAATATTGCTTCTTTTCATTTTTCCTGGCCTTTTTACTCCATTATTACTATGATTAGCTTTTTGAACTCGCTTACCAAATTTTCAATAAGTTTGTGAACAAACGCTCTTCCCGCTAACCTGCTGCCCCTGGTTCTGCCCGCTGGTGGAAACCCTTGGTACCTGCTCGCCTGTGAGCCGTTCGCCAAAGACTGGGCTCCAGTGACTGCAACCATCGTTAATCTCAGAAAAATACACAACAGAAAAAAAGAAAAGACAAGACATTTCGTTCTGAGTAAAAAGGCAGCAGCGAAGCCCCCCAGGTCTAACCGAGAACTGCAATCCCAACAGACAAATCCAAGAGGAACGGGCTCCCTTTTTCTGCTGGGAAAAGGAGAAAGGGAGCCTTCCCGCACCAGATCTGCTGGTGGGGGTTTTTCTTGACAACTTCCCTGCCACATATGTTCAATCCTGTTACGTCAGTGAGTATTCAGCTCTGAACAGAACTCCTCTGTACCTCAGGGGAAAAAAATGTAAGTCACTCATTTAATACAGGTTTTGCACCTAACCTTATCGTCTGTGTAGATTTCATCACAAATGTAAGCTACTCGCTTCTAAACCAGATGTTACACGTCCTTAAAATAATTCCTTTCACTGTCCTTTACTCCCTGCAGTACGCGACAGCTGCTCTGGTGCTGACGGCTGTAAAAGCCCTGCACGGGAACCAAAGCAGAGCTTCTTCATAGATGGTTTAATTCAGCGCAGGATTTTTTAAAAAGTGGGGGTTTTTAAGTGGGAAAAAAAAGGAAAAATTATACCCTGCTTTGAGGAACAGGAAAATAAAATGTATATGTCAAGGCAAGTGCTACTGGCTGCTGCTGGAGAGAACTGAGCAGGGCGATGTGCGTAAGCGAAGAGATCCCTCACCACTGCCACCGAGCTGAAGGTAACTGGATTACATACACCAGGGAACGGCTACCCAGCAGCGAATTTAAGCACAACCATTGCACTTCACAGTCCGTTAGAAGTATTTTCTCTCCCAGAATATTGCGTCTCAAGCATGCACTGAAGGCCTTTCTCTTCTGTCCTGTCTGCACAGCAAGGCTCAGCGTTTAACCGCAGCGGGGCTTTTCCGCAGCGGCAGCCCGGAGACATGGGGCACACGCAGCCTTATACCATGGGCACTGCCTTGGAAATCCATCTGCAGCCTCGGCTGGTGATGGCTGCTTGTCTCACTGCTAATAATAATAATTTAATAATGCAATTAACCAATCGTAATAACCACAGGCAAACTAAAATGGTGGCAAAACAATTTTCTAGCAGCCAAAAATCACCATCTGTGCACAAATTCAAGAAAATCTGCAAATCCTCTAAATTGTAAAACCTCAACTTCAGCTTCCTTACTACCTCAGAGGCCAAAACACAGTACAAAGTTTAGCACATGCTTCCTTCAGTCTTTGACTTCATGGGCACTAGCTGTTAGAATCATGGAACTTTAGAATGGTTTGGGTTGGAAGGGACCTTGAAGACTATCCAGTGCCACCCCCTGCCCTGGGCAGGGACACCTCCCACCAGACCAGGCTGCTCCAAGCCCCGTCCAACCTGGCCTTGAACCCCTCCAGGGATGGGGCAGCCACAGCTTCTCTGGGCAACCTGGGCCAGGGGCTCACCACCCTCACAGCAGACAATTTCTTCCCAATATCTAATCTCATGGACCAGTTTGAAGCCATCACCCCTCGTCCTATCACTACATGCCCTTGTATATCGTTCCTCTCCAGCTTTCTTGTAGGCCCCCTTTAGGTACCCTCCTAAAATGTCTGTTCTACCTACTTCCAGTCAAACTATCTGCACTTTTATCCTTAGTGGCCAGACAACATTATGTGCCTGAGTTTGTAAACCTTTCTTGGGCGTGGAAGATTCATGATCATATTGAGTCAGGTTTTGCACCGGACGTTACCGATCATTGCTGCTCTTGGGGACACTTTTGTTGTAATTGCAATAGCAATAACAATCAAAAGAGTAGACATCGCAAAAGCTGCAAAATGCAGTCGTAAGGTTTCCTGTTGCTTGGGTAGAAATATGATTCCAAATATTGCAATGTCCTGGCCTGGGGAAATTCCAGTGATTTCAGTGAAATTGAGCTGAGAGTGTCAAGTCTGATTTCATAATCCTACAACTCTGTGTCTGAGTCACCTCATTAACACGGATGAGGATGTGAGCGCACGTAAGAGACTACAGCAAGCTACCATGTGAGAACAGCATCAGGTGGGTCCTGTCAGGGTGACATTTCCCCTGCTCAGGAGAAAAGGGGAGTCGTCATAAATATATGGAAGACAAGAGAGCCAAAAGTCTTTGTCTTTTCCCTGATATTACAATTTATGAATCTGACAAATTCTCCCTGAGAGGATGTAAGGACTGATAAATTAGTCAAAGGGATAACTTGGCGCTACTAAGAGTTTATTAGTCAAAAAAGCGAGAGAGGGACTGGTCCACGAGGTATAACGATATATGCAAAATTTACAGCTCACTCTTCTTCCAAATTGCCTAGGAAAAAAGATCACATAAAATGACAACGCGAAACAATGGAACAAAAGAGGAATACTAATACTAATACACTAATTAATACTCATTTGTGTCTCAAAGATGTATATCTAGCTACCTAGCTTTTAATATCCAAAGCACTTATAGCCATGAATAAGCATTTTAACCAGCATTGTTCAAACCTCAAACTATAAGGTGATCGTTTAAATGCATAAAGAATTTCAGTTTTTTGAAAGCCTGACACTTTCCTGCATATTTACAACTCTTTTATCACGTAAGTCATAAAAGGTGTGCAAAATAATTAATACAGGAGCATGCAATTATGTGCATGTATTAAAGTGCATCATCACATCTGTTTATTTTGCGATGTGAAAAGAAAGTAACCGACCCCGAAGCGTTCGGACAGGAGGGGACCCGGCCCAGGCTGCCGGAGGAACTGCGCTGCCCTGGAGGCTGCAGACTCCCCAGGGTCTCACGGTACCCACTGCCTTTTCAGTAGCACACTTAAGAGTTTTTCCAGCAAAATTTCGTGGCCGTATAATAATATTAATTAAAGAAATAATCTCATAAGCAGCTGGAGTCCAGCTATGCTTAACAAAGTCAAAAGGACTTGGCTTCCCCTGACCTACCTCTAGGTCTCACTCAAGCAACAGATGCAAAATCTTATTTCCAAGAGGTTTTAAATGAAGCATTTAAAACAACGCATACTGCTCATGGTTTAAAAAATCTATATCCTTTGTGAGGGATACCCTTCACAGTCTGAAATGGCATGAGAAGAGTCTAACCTTGCATTGCCAAGAAGGATAATTGCAAACCCCACAAGATGGTTAGGGAGAGAATAATTTGTGGCACTAGTTTGGCTGCCGGGCAACAGGATGCTGTCATGGATATATAAAACCTGAAGGAAAACATTGATTCAAATGGATATTGAGACCTTGAGAAACTGGTAAAAATTAAAATGCAAATTGAATGTGCAAATGCAAATGGCGGGGGGAGGAGGAATTACATTCTTGGAACAAAAGTCCTGCTTTTTCCTTTTTTTAAAGGAGAAACCTGGAGAGAGCAGCTGGTTGCTGGGGGGATGGGGTCCTGCTCCGCTGCCCCGTGGGGACTGGGAGGGCTCTGCTCTGCCCCGGAGCCCCCGGTCGTGCTGGTGAAGAAGGGTCTGGGGACAGCACGGGAAAGGGAACTCATCCAAACCAATGAATGTGTCAAAAACATCCAACAGCACATTTCAGTTTCACTTAACACTCTTCAGAGCACACCAAACTGTATTTTCTTTCCTGCATATTGGTCTTAAGGTACTTTAGTCCTGCACATCTTCATCTCTTTAGAGGCTGTATCTGTATAGATCTTCTAGCTTAAAAAGTAAATAAGACAATATCAAACCTGCAAAATCGTACCCCTGGAAAACAGGCTTCATTATGGATACTCCTCGGTGTGTACAAAATTAAAGGCTGTTCAACCTCATCAAATGTAGCTGGGCTGCAGCTTGGTAAATGTGTGTTAATGAATAAGTAATTTCTGGAATAAATACTTACGTGCCAGTTTCTGGCTTAAATTTGCAAAAGTACCAGAGTGCAAACAGCCTGACGGCGCGTAGAAGGGACCTGTGAGCATCTCCTGACCAGCCCTAGACATGTGTCCCCAGCTGGTCATGACCACTGGGAAAGCAGCTCAGGAGAAAAAGGATGTGGTGATCTCAACAAGAGGGAGGAAAAAAAAAAAATCACCTCTGAACTGTAGAAAAAGGAAAATAAAAAATGCAGCTACGGTTCATAGTGTGGCACAACAGCAAATTGTGTTTTATCTGCTTTATCAAACAATGCTATGCAAAGTTACATAAAAATAAGAGCTATTGCTCCTGAGGGGGAGCAATTACAATGCAGTCAGTTGCAAACACGTTTTTGCTAAAGCTTTAGTAAGTGCCGCCCGATCAGTGGTGAGCAGTGTTTCTGCAAGTCTCCCGACAGAAACAGAGCGAGTCCTGCCCTGATCCTTCCCTTGGGACGAAAGGGTGAGGGACGTACAGGCTGCAGCAGCGGGACAAGACCCAGTGTACGGCACTGGGAAAGGCACCAGCCCCGGTGTGGCAGTGACCTTGCTGCAGTAAAATAGATACTCCTTTGATTCCCAATTTATTCCCTGGGCATAGAGTGGTTTGGGTTGGAAGGGACCTTTAAAGGCCACCTAGCCCAACCCCCTGCCATGGGCAGGGCATGGTCCTTCACACCACGTCCAAAACAACTCTAAAGAGCAGCTGAAGTATCAGTTGAGAACAAGAGGAAAAATAATCAGGTTCTGCAGTAAGTAGGTGGAAACAAAACGCGAAGCCGAACTCCTGCAGGGGAACGGGACCAGCCATCCCCTAACCCCATTTTGGTAGTTTGGAGCACCCACGTTCGCTACCCCAGAGGAACCTGGGAGGAGCCTGTGCTCCTGAAGAGCTGAGCCCTTCAGTAGGAGGGTGAGAGGAAACCGATTCCAACTGAAAAACTTGCTAAAAGGGAAGTGAATTTTGCTCATCCATTTTATGCTTGAGTGCCTCCGCTATCACGTGTAATCTGCTCTGCAGATGAAGTTTTACAGACCATGGCACGGGGGGTGCCGCCGCGGCAGCCGCACTCGGTGGGCGGCGATGCCATCGCTCTTGCACCGCTTCTTGCACAGACCAAGGGCGAGATCTGGGGCTCCCCCAGCACGACTCGTCCCATGATCAGCCAAATGAAGTGGAATCTATCCTGTCAATAAAACCATTTACAACTTGGGAAACAGGAAAATACATATTAGGGACTAATTTGTGGTGTCGCATGGGCTTATTCAGATGTACCTCTGTGCAATACTTTCAAAATAAGCATAACGTCGTTAGAAGAAACTTATGGTAAATGTTTAATTTTTCAGTAAGCCATTCTAGAATAAAAACAGATGCAGTGAAGACCTGTCAAAGTCTTTTGCTTATGAATTTTGACTGCAAATTCCCATTTCTTAGCAGTCTCCACTGAACAGAAAATCCTTCAAGTGAGGTTAAACACAGAGCACTTTCTCAGGATGAAACCAGCCAGATTTAAAACAAAAATGATGCTTCAATCCAAAAAATAATTATTGTATACCACATACTCTAAGGCGTGACAAGCTACAGAACACCACACAATTCAGACCCAAAGCCTTCAGAGAGTTGCCCTGTCCCCAGAGATGCTGCTGCTGGAAGGCGTTGGTGGCCCCGGGGTCCCTGGGACTGCACGCAGGAGGAGGAGAGGCACGGAAAATCCTTGGCACTAGAGGGGAACTGGAACTATTTACGTCTTTCAACATAGGCCCAAGACCATTTTGAAACCATGTCATGACTCACATCACACCACCTTCATTATAGCATAATCTGAGTAATTGCATATACATTCTAGGAGAGATATGACCAAGAAACGTATTGACTTCACACAACGTGGTGCTGCACATACCTTCCAAATGATCTCAGCACTTGCAATCACCATGGAAATTCCTCTGCATACAGATCAAGCCAAAAAATTACTTGTAAAGAAGCCACAAACCTTTTGGAAGCAGCACACTGGGCCCAGGCCCTTGGAGGAGAGCCCTTGCCTCGGATGGTGGCTGAACTACCCTCCCTCCTAATAGGGCCATAATTGTTTAACAGCCTCAGCGGTGTTGGTGGCCTGCTCTGTGTAAAAGCCAACCCTCCCAGCTCTGCCCTTGCAGAGAGGTACAATGATTGGCATTTTCAAATTAATTCAGTTACTACTGGAGAACTATTCATTGCCCAAAGCAGCGCGCAGGACCAGCCAAAGGGAACCCCAATGTGAATTCAACAGGAACGCAAAGTTCAAGGATCTGCCAGCTGCAGTCCAAAGTTAAGAAAACATTTCTGCTGAGCAGGTTGCTGCTCCTCTTTGTGTCCTTAACCCCTCGCAGCCGAGCTCTGCGGCACATAGTTAAGGTGGAAAGGTTAGCTGCTGTTTGAAAATCTGAGGCCAGAGCCTCAGCTAATACCAATTGACTTTTCTTCTTCAAAGCAATGGGACCACTGTGGTTTAGACATGCTCAGCATCTGGCCCAGACTGAGTCAAAGTTCAGCAGAAAAGACAGACAAGCAATAAAAGGTTTCTGATGAGTTGCAGTGTTTCACCATCATCCCCGCTAAACCAACGCTGAATGCTGAAGGACTACCAGTACTATCTCCTTGCAAAAAGCAACCAAAATAACAATGCCCAGTAATAATAATCAACCAAAAAAGCAGGGGGACACTCTCCATTCAGCCTCTCTTTGACGGCTTTTATGAATATTATGGCAGACTTCAGAGCACAGCAAGCTCATGAGCATCACTCAGGTCCTTCCCCCAGCAGCAAAGTAACCCATGCCATGGTTTTCTTTGTCCTTCTTACGTGGAAGCGAACCCCTGTTAAACAGTCTGTATTACATACATGGCAAAATGCCCAGTAACTCCAGTGTGCCAAAGCAACACGCCGAAGAAAGCCGTGTACTCTTTGCGCCACCTTAGAAGAAGTCACTGACCTTGGCATGAAGCGTCAGACTTCATGCTACCCTCAAAACATTACGGTCCTTGTTCCTCAGGTCCAGGAGGCAGCAGAAGACAGGAGCTGTCTTTCTGGGACTTACATGATCTCATCTGCAATGCAGGAGCATCTCAACATCATCTTCCACGGGAGCACGGCAGCCTTGCACTGGGAGGCTCTGAAAGCCCAAGGGACCGATCCAGGTCATTCAGGTATCACAAGCACTTTAGTCACTGGACTGTCTTCTCCTCCTGACCTGTAAGCATATTGCTTGGCGATGGGTCAGGAGAAAAGTGCTGCAGGTATTTGTACAGTACCAAATGTGACTCTACAGAAGCATTTAGTGTTTCTTCGCCTTGTTCAGGTGATGGAAATTTTTTTTCCCCTGACCCAGATACCGTGTAGAGTTTTTCCAGCCTTGTATTTTCATCAGTCTCAACAGTAAAGAAATCCTATTTGTCACTCACAGGAAACAATTTAAAAGCATCATAAATGCGTCTCTCCGTGCATCACATAGCAGAAACCGATATAGTCAAGTAATGGCTTGAGCACTGTGTTCATACCTACATACAAATACGTTGCTAGCAAAACAAGTGTCAATTTACAACTACGTTGATGTTTTCCTGATATCATTGCTTTGCTTTTAATACAGTATATTGTCTCTTGCTGCTTTTTGTTTTGTATTCCTGAAAGAACAAATCAAAACATAGCAACCAGAGCTACAGCAACCAGCCCAGCTGAACAGAAACGCTCCTGGGTGAGAAATGCAGAACGGGACCTGATGCAGAAGAGCGCTGGTGTGGGCAAGACCTTCACAAGCCCAAACCATCCTCGACTAGCGTTTTCATAGCTTGGGGTGACCCAAATTTAAAAATCTGCTTAAAGGATCTGAATGGCCATTCGCTTTTTACAGGACTTGGATGACAAAATCATGTGCCTTTGCGGAGAGCAATTCCTGACATTATACAGTAACGTTACATGGAAAAAATAATTTTAATTTTTAGAAATCTGTGAGAGCTCCTAATTCTTTAAATTTTAAATGGTTTTTAGATTTTATATAAAAAAGTGATTTCTCCTTAGATTTAGGGTGTCTTCCATCTCTCCCCTATTCCTCTCATCCCCTTCCTTCAGCAATTTCATCTTCTCATAGTCGCCCTTTACTCTTTCACATTTGATTTGCAATAATGCCTTGAGTGGCCCCTTCTCCTCTCCCACTACTTTGTTATATTTCCCCTGACACCAGCCACCATCAACCTTTCTGAGTCGGGCCCTCCACCGAGGCGGGTCATTCCGATGTTCGTAGAGAGCTTCACACCTTAAATAAGGCTTTCTGCCCGAGCTGTGTAAGTTAGAATAATGGGCACGATTCAAATACAATAAAAAGCAATTTGAACACTTCGCAAGAACTCCGGTCAAATTGAAACTGGAGCTGTGGCAATTTACACCAGCTAATGATATTAGTATTTTTTTCCCTATGACTCAGAGACCCAATTCAAGCAGCATTCCCACCTTTGCTGATATAAGGTCTCACCTATTAGAGCTCAGCTAAACATTTTGAAGGCTCTATACGGCAATTTCTTCTGGCACCAACCGCACAGTACTGCAGAAACCAGGCCAGCACCTCTCATACCTGGGCAAAACCTCAAAGGAGTGGGCAAAGACATCTGAGCACGCACACGGAATTGAAGATACGGGAAATAATTATTAATGGTTGTTAGAGTCCCAAACCACGACAGTAGGTTAATTGTCTCCAATATCAAATGCTATCTCATTCCCCTAATTTCAGCAGAAAAGCCGATGAAGTGACAAATACAAAATTAGCTCACAAGATCACCACGTAGGCAGACACAACACTCAGAAAAAGCCAGCCCTCAAAAATTGTTCACTCGTGGTTATTCAGGAGTGCTCACTGAGATCACCCACAGTGGAAAAAAAAATATATATATTTTGCAACCTTTTTTTGAGCCATTTATAATTTTAGAGTAAAGGAGATTGCTCACACGTTAGCAAACTTTATTTTTATGCTGCCAAGCAACCCTGCTGGTAAAGCTGCTAGAAATGACTCAGAAAGTATTTTGTTAGTTGTTAGATCTGATTGCCATAATTAACTTTTGATGATTTGTTTGTTCCTTTTTAAAATTGTTACCAAATATCTACGTCTCCAAAAGGCTTTACTGGGACCCACCTCCACCGGTGGGAAGGAGAAGACCACCAGGCCCTTGTTTCGCTGGGGCAAAGCACAAGGATTAAAACCACCCAGGTCCTGGGTCTGCCCTTTCCAAAGCAACCCCTTCACATGGGAGCTTTAGGTAATGGATATGTGAACAATTTTTAAGTTAGATACTTGTTGTAACACAGCTGCGCTAATGCACATTCCTCACTTAGTCATGTATATAATAACCATAATAATAATTTGAGAATAAAGTAATAAGAAGCTGGATTTTTCCTTACCTTTTTGGAAAGCAGGCAAAAGCTATACAGTAGGTGGAAGAGTGTACCAAGTAACAGATTTTTGAACACTCTTTCTTACTGGTGGTATGCAGTCTACAGGAAAAGTAAATACATTGGTATGTATAATATGTCTGTTCGCAAGAAACTCTTCAAATTTTGCCCTGTCATGGAGGCCGCGACATTAATCCAACTGAAGAGCTCAGATTAGAGCAGCGATAGTGGAAAGCCGAGAGGCACCACTTCACGAAATTAACTCGGGGCTAGAAATAAATGAACCAGTTCGCAGAAGTTCAGGTACCTCTGAACATGGGAGCAGCTGCTCAGGAAAGAGCAGGTCTGGTTGATTTTTTATTTTTTTTTACTCTCCCCTGAACAAACTCTGGACCATTTGGCTTTAATTTAAGACTCCCCAGTCCTTCCTCACCCAAGTTAATTTAAGACTCCCCAGTCCTTCCTCACCCATTCAGTCACTCTCAGGTCCCTTGGCATCTTCGACAACCATTCTAGGGTGTTGCTTCGGAACGATGGGATATGCAGCGTCATGGCAGCGATGCTAAGGATGAACATGAACAAACACACAAACGCACCAGAGCACAGCACGGAGCGTTTGCACAGCGGTGTCTGCACATCTGTTCGAGCCCAGAGACGCTTGTGCTCCACATGCACTATCCACAGTTTCCAGAGGGGAACCCACACAGTCACCGTCCGTTCTCAACACATGGAGAACAGTGAGGGTGGATCTACGCTGCTCTCGCTGCCCTTGTGATAGAGAAGGGCTCACAACGCACAGGAACGCGCTGTTTTAAAATGGATGCAAACGAAGCCTGGTCTGTCTGGGGACAACTGGCAGCAATTGCACTTCACTGCTGAAAACTGAGTCAACTGCCAAGTCAATTCTACTTAATCCTAAATAAATATCGTCTTGAATATGTCTCCAGACATAGCTAACTTAGAAGCACCTGCTAACTTAGAAGTCCACAAACTTATAACCCTACTGAAAATTAGACTGAAAATTATAAGTTTTTAGACCTTAAATTTTTCTGGCTAGCCCATGGTGACACCTTTCCTTTGCCACTTCTCAACAACTCTCAACTAACTCCTTGGGGAAAGCGGTCTCCCCCCAGGAGCTGCTCTGTCTTTCCAGCAGTTGCCACTTTGACACGCTGGGTCAGTGCCCCAGGGATGCTCCATGCCCCTGATCGGTACTGTCTACTACTGCGTACTCTGCAATACTCATCGTGATCTCAGAGCTGTATTGGTATAGCGGAGAAAAAAAAAGGGGGGGTTTGGAATGAGATTTTCCCCATGAGATTGGGAATGTGGCCACTGGAAGACCAACACTGCCGGTGCTGCCAAGTCCCGAAAGACCCTACCCCAGTTCCTGCAAGAAAGCATCTTCCCAGAAGAGCCGCTCCCAAGAGGCACACTGGGCAGCTCGCCTTCCTTCCCGTGGCTGCTTCAGGAGGGAAATGCAACACCCTTCCAAACCAGCAAACGCCCTTCCAGCGAGGTCTGCTCCTCCAGCCTGCCAGAAGCACAACCTCCTCATTACCAAACAACCGAGAGGCTGATTTCCCTGTCGCTCTCTTTGGTAAAGCCACGAATTAAAACAAGTTGCTAGGGAAAAGGGGTAATTATGTGTAAATCTCAATATAAGTTAAGTATGGGTTGGAGGTTCAAATGTTTCTCTCCTAGTCTGACACTCTGCTCTTGCAGCGGAAACACAAGCAGAAAACCAGGCAGAAACACTCACTATGTGTTCAGCCTCAGGCTTGATGAGAAGTGTCTTCTCAAGCAGCGTGAAATTCGACCAAAGACACAGGAGAGCAGAATGAACTCGTTACACAGATGGAAGCTGCTGTGCACCAAATTCTGCTCCTCTGAATCTGCTGCAAACACATGTATTAGCAGGAAAAAGCCGTTGGATGAGCAAAAGCATGTACATGCCAGATGGCGAACTGGAATGATTGAGAGAGTTTTCATAAGTAACGCAGTTTTAAACTGAAAAGCTTGGCCTCAATATATCCCATTCAGCACAAAAGCCCTCCCAGGACATGGGGAGCTCAACTGGTGAAATTTCTTTCTTCCCATATATCCTAAATAAAAAGCTGCAGCACAGTGAGCCGCTGTTCCTCCTGGTGGGTGGGATACATGGTCACTGCATTTCACGTGACTTTCCTCCCACGTTAGTGCAGTTTCTTCTTTTATACTCACACTTAAACCTCAGCACTGGAGCCCAGCCCTCCTAAGTGCTCTGCACATTTTTTCCGAGCTCGGATTCCTGCGGATCACCCGAGAGTCGTGTGCAGCGCTTCCACACGATGCTCAGCGCCGCTGCTGAGGACCACCTGCTCTAAGGAAGCCACTCAGGTATCTATAGGCCTTCCAGTTTTACATGCCCATCTCCAGTTCATTAGGCATTCTTTTAAAGTTTACTACATCACGGAGGTTTTTTTTCAAGGCTATTTTTCTCTAAAACGATCCACATTTTGCTTTAGGTTTTGGCTCTGGCATATACGCAGGACAGGCCATAAATTTGGGCATAGTCACCAAACTCCCCAATGTTTGGAGGTACCTGAATCCCACATGGCTGGCTCAGTGTTAATCGGTTCTTAAGAGATAGGAAATATTTGCGTATTTTCAATAGAAATGGCAACTCCGGTCTCCAGCACCTGAGCGAGCCGTGAACAGCAGCAGACCCAGGAAATACAACAGAAAATCAAACTGGGAAACCCAACTGTACTTTTGCGCTTACAAGAAAACCCTTGGTAGCGAAGCCAGATCCGCATCTAAGCTAGCTTTGCACAGCTCAAAGACTGTCAAAGCACACAGTCTCAAAGGAGCCTGGAGCAGAACAAACAACCAGGACTTCCCACCCCTGTGCTCCTCACTTAAATTGCTATGAAAACATCAAACCCTTTCTTAGTTACAGAGACCATTTTCAAAATTTCGGTGAAAACGTGAAGAGTTTTGCTTGGATGACAACTGCTTTTTTTTGGAGCTCATTACTATTTTCAATTTTTCCACCTAAAAGCGGAACTGCAAGCGTTTTATTAAACAAAATATTCACATCTTTTAAAAAGAGACTCAATTCAGGTATTCAGTGAATTACTTGTGTAGACATACATGTTGCCTTATTAGGGGGTGGACTGACAACCTACTGAGTACTACAGGAGAGCTCCCGTTAACTGCAGTAGTAGCCTACACTGGGACTAAATGTACCCAAACACTTCAAGTACAGCAGTAATTTATTTCATTTGACTTTCTAATAATTTTTATTCACACACATATCCAGGGAATGAAATAGTGCTAGTAGGTGCAGCTGATCATGTGAACAGATGGTACTATACATGAAAATAATTGAAAGATTTAAAAGAAAATTTTTTTTCCAAACCATAAAAAATGTAAAAGCCCAGTACTTGGAGAAAGACATAAATTAATACTATCGCACATTTCCTGACTGGTTAGGTTGAACAAACAAATTTATATGCTTTAGAATCCTACGTGTAAGCAGATGAGTTCAGGGAAAGCAGTTTTCCTTCGCGCACACTAATTCCAAAGTTGTGCGGGTTTCGCTGCCAGGGGATGTTACCCCAGCTTTAAATCAGTGTTAACAAAACCGGGACTGACCACTGGGTGCTTAAGGCAGAAACTGGTAGATCTCGGCAAGTACAGGGATTCTGTCCCTTACTTTTCCTGCCTCTTAAAAACATATTCTAGTATATAGTCCTGGGTGAAAATAATGTATTTTACCAGGAATACGGTGGGTTAAGTGAGCAATATTTCTTTTTAATAAACATATCTCCCTCCCAGGGAAAAATCTGACTGTTCTTTGGCAGGGGGGGAATATTCTCAGAAGTCGGAAAACAGCAATAAGATGCAGCACAGGAGAATGAGACCAGGAGGGGAAGCCCAGAGTCGGAAAGCCCCAAGCTGTAGTTCCCACGGGGGTCTACCTCTGCTTCTGCATTGAACATGTCATCATCAGAACTTTTCTATTTTTCTTGTTGTTCAAGTCCTTTGCCTAGAAATGTTTAGATTTTGATTTTTCTGGAGAAGCTAACTCCATCCAACCCACTTGACCGGAACAGCGATTAGTGAAATGCAGTTCAGCAACACACACGTTCTAAATCCCCTTCCCTCCTCCCCTTCCATCCTCCTCCTCCTTTCTCTCCCTCCATCCTCAAAGCCTTGTTCCGAAGGGCTGTCTCTGGGGCGGTGCTGCCCGAGCACCTGGAGGAGCGGTCGGGGGGATGGACCTCAGCAGCAGCAGCCCCACAACGAGGAGATGGGGGGACCAGGGCCAGTGGAAGGGGCTCCTTCACCGGGGCCAGAAATTTGACTTGGCAGAGTGCTCTGCGGCTCTCACTCTTGCTGGGTAATACCCTAACGCGGGAAATATATTTATTTCCTCTTGCAATGAGGGCTCTATTCAGTATGATGGGAGGAGGCATAATACGGCCCTTAATTTATGAGACGCGTTTCCTTACTGCCTCATGTCGGAATCACAGTTCAGCTAGTTCAGCTAGTTCGTTTTCTAAAGACAAATTTCGTTTTTCCAGTTGGAATATATTTTGTATACCTGCATGATAAGACATCAGAGAAAAACACTCAAGAGGTGAATAAAGGGAGGAAAAGTGCTGTGTCAATAATTTGCTGGCTGTTTCCACTTTGCTTTGACAGCAGAGTTTCTGCTTTGAGGCAGATATTCAGGCAGCGGTTAATAGACAAGAAGTGGCAGGGATTTCAGCAGCAAATGGATGAACAGATCATGGGCAAGGAAAGGGCATTTCTCCACATTCAGATCTGTTTTTCATAAAAACTGCAGACATGTCTAAACCTTTCCAATATGCTATAAAGTTGTGCAGCTGTCTCCTTCCTCAACTCCTTCCAGATTCAAATGCAAATCAAATTTGATGGCCTCAGTATGTAATTTTGTGCTACAATATACCATGCTATGCACATTAAGGAAACTGGAAGCATCTTTTCGATCTTTTTTCCTTTTAAATCAGTGGCGAGATTTGCATTCACTTTTATAGGACCGGATAAAATCCTTAAATGGGAATCTTCAAGGATTGTGAGATTTTTGTAAAGAAACTTTGCAAGAAACAAAACGGTAACTCAGGTTAATGGAGTTATCAATGAGTTTGGTCCTTGTCCCTCCTTTCGTCCTGGAAACTGTACCTGCCAGGGTTAGGGAGGCTGGAGTTGGACACAGGCAGAAGGATCTGGATGGACACAAGCTCAAGGATGCTGCTGATCTCTCACTCACAGAGGAGGGAAAGGAGGAGGAGTTACTCACAGCTACCAAACGTCTTGTGAGGAGTTGCTGCCAACCGGCACAAGGCAAAAAAGCGAGGAGGAAACAGAGAATTTAAAAAACGAGAGGGACCAAAAATCTTTAACTGAGAAGACCAAATAATACAAAGACCTTAAAATTCAAATATTGGTCAAAGCCTGCGAACCCCCCCAGCCAGCCATCCAACAGAAGGTGGGCAGTACTTACTGTTTGGGTCTACGTTTTCACACAGCTCCGTTTTGGCTTCGCCATTGGGCCGGTCGCTGGGTTTGTGCGAGAGCCGTGACGACATGGTCGCTGCTGTCACCACAGCCTTGAAGCTGCGTTTCCGTTTCTGGACGTTTAGCTCAGGGTGGAAGATGATGATGTACACCTTCGGCATGTAAAGCATCCCCAGGGCCACTGAAGCACTTAAGTTCATGGATATTGTAAGTGTGGTAGTTTGTATGTAGAGCTAGGAGACACAACACATGAGACACTATTACAAATAAGATGACTAGGAAGAAGGGTGTAGTATTTCAAACATTAAGTAACCATTTAAAAGCAATTTTTAATCAGTTTGCAACTGAAGATGTGTGAGCTGAGACCTTTGCGCACTGCAAACCACCGTGAGGTCCAACCCACAGCAGCTACCTGATGTACCTACAGCCTCTTTGAAGGCTTTGAGTGTCCTTAATGATATAACTTCTACTATATCCTTATGGTATAGCTTCCATTTGTTTATTTAAAGAGTGAAGATCAGATTTGGACTGAAGCAACACTGGTATCAATTTAAATTGAGGCACTATAATAATACAGATTAGTAAAAAAAAAAAAAATCTTACTTCTTAAAAAAATTTGAGGAAGGTGGGATTTTTTTGTTTTTACTATACCTTGTTTCTCTACAATTCATTGAAATGATTTGTGTGCTCATGACATTCAGCTATGTTTATTATCAAAAAATAGCATATATGCAATCAGAGACCGGGTGCTGCCACAAGATGAGTATTCAAAGAAACCACAAGGTTTCTTTGGTAGTCTGCGAATACACAGGGGGAGAAAAGCCTTTTTTTTTTTTTTTTAAATTATCTTTTCAGAGGACACACTTAATAGATAAACTAGAACAATTCTTGCGACTTAAGAGGATTAGGCACAGTTAAAAGGCCCGGAGACAGCACAATACAGGTGTGAGGGAGCTGAAGAGGGAGCAAAGTCTCTGTGGATCCTCTTTAAAAATTAAATATACAGTAAATCCATATAGATGGGAAAATCATTACACATTGAGGGTGATTTCTTCAGAACACTATTTCCTCTTCTCTTCCTATTCAGTGCTAATCAGCCTGAACTTCTGATGGAAAAACTCCATGAATAAACACAATGGCAGAGTAAAATGCTGACTGCCCAGGTATTTCCAAATTCCCGTATTTAGAAAAATATGAATGTCTCCAGCCTTGCTAGTTATAGCTACATAACAGCTGCTATTATAGTGATTAAGACCACCACTGGAAGCAATAAAATACCTTACAGAAAGCATAAAAAACGTGCTGTGCACGGATGAGTCTCCATACAGATGCACACAAGCAGAAACTAAAGTGCTTTCTCAGTTTCTGTTTACTCATTATCAGAAGGAAATGACACTGATGATGTCAGAAATGTTGCCAAATCAACAACAGTGGGACATAACCCACCTCGTCTGGTGAAGAGATATGCTGGGCCAAGTTACACCATTCAAGGCTGGGAGGGAGCCCAAGGGGTCGCCTCACCTAAGCCCTGCCTGAGAAGCCGCCATTCACACCAGAACTACTCCCGACAGATCACCCTGTCGACCCTCGTCCTAAACCCACCCTCAGCGGGAGGTTTCACAGCCTGCTCACCAAGCTCTGGCAGAGCGCTCAGGTCCCCAAAACGTTCGGTCTGCACCTGAGTGAAGCTGCTGATTGTCCTCTCCTGGTGGCACGGAGAGCAGGCGGCCACCACACCCTCTGCTATCTTCTTTTATGTATTTAAATAGTTATTGCCTTTTGAAGTTTCAGCTGCCCCTTGATCTTTGCCAGATAATGGGGTAATTTCTCCCAACTTCAAGCATGGGGAAGACCTCAGGCCCTTCTGTCTGCCCCTAACCTGCACGCTGCCATCGACCCACTGCTTCACCGAGATGCCAGGCTCCAGCCCCAGTCTGCTGCTCTACTGAAGCCTCCTCGCTGGAGGATTATTTTCTGAATTTATCTTACAGCACCGCTGTGAAACACGACGTTTGTTTTTCGCACTCAGGTAGCGTTGTTGCCTCCTGCTCTTCGCTGCAGTTGCTACATGGCTGGTTATTCCTCACCTTATACCTTGCAGTTAAATGTCGTTACACTACAGAGAAATAATCTATACCTTTATTTCTCTGTACATAAGCACTATGTCTATTTGTCTCATAAGAACATTTAAAAGAGAAGACAGTTCAGAATGCATTTGCTTCCTTGGAGCTGATCCTCCTTTCAGTTATGTTCACATAAATCATCTGCAGCTCAATCGGGGTCAAGTACTTTGCATTGATATAAATAAAACAGACTTAAATATTTATTAAACAAATTTAATAGCTAGAAGCAAATATATAAAATATAACGCTTAAGGGCTGAAGGATAAACAAGAAGATACCCTCCTTTTCTTCAATGTGTTTGTAACTTACTACCAGCTTTTATCCTTGCTAAGTTAGGTAATTATTACTTCTATTTTATAAAAAGCTGCTTCAATTGTTATAGGAGCTGCAGGCACCAACACCCCTGAAGGCCAGGAGGATGCTGTGGACTGCACACCTGACAAACGACACCACACCGAGGGACCGTCTGGTTGCCAGCTCTGTATTCAGACCACACATCTCTCTGCTAATACTTGGGAAAAAGGCTTCCTTAAATAATGTCTGCAGTCGTCCTGGTTCAGTCTGAAAAGGATGCGGCTCTGTAAAACATGTTTTATAATTACCTCTGTTTCTATACAAAAGATATGCAACTAAACCTGACAGGCAGCGAACACCTACTCAGCAGTATTACTGAGTGAGATCTACGTTTCCTCAAGGTTAGAAAAGATCCACGTCAGAGAAGAGCTCTGTCACAAATGCAGAAGACGTATCATCGGTACTTCAAAGCCGTGCTTTGTTCAGCAGTTAGCTCAAACGACTTCGACTCACAGAAAGTCTGTTCAAGTAGCCATACGGTGAAAAATGCATGGTGATGTTTTGCAACTAACTCTTGATTCTCTTTCCTAGAGAACATAAAAACGTTCACACAGCAAGCAGCAATTTGGGCCACAGGGCAAAAAATTAATAAAAAAGAGAAAAAGGGAAAAAAAAAAAAAAGCTAATGGCACAGCAGTGCCAGTATCACACACATAATTAGTTGTTTATGTTCCACGGACATAAATAGAATATTTATGTTTGAGTACAGATTTTCTCCACCCAATCCCACGTCTTCTTCAGCATGGAAAACAACAACCCCCCATAGGAATTTTGATGAACTTGTCAGTTAAGCAAAATAACTTTTCATCACCACACTCAGGCACATAGTCATAGACACGGTGTGTGTGACAGCAACAAAAAAAATCCTAGAAAAGCAGAAGGAAAGATGCATTTTGAGTTAAGAGCTACTTTTAAAAGCACGATGTAGCAAGAACTTTTCAAAAGGAGCCTCAGTAGAAGTATTTGTTACCTACGCGTGGCATTCTCTGACTGCTGGAGCAGCTGATGAGTTGCGTATGCAATACTAACGTTTCTGTTCAGGAAGAGAAGGTAAGAACAAGTGCAGATCAGAGACATCAATCATGGAACCACGGAATTTTCAGAGTTGGAAGGGACCTCTAGAGATCATCTAGTCCAACTCCCCTGCTGAAGCAGGATTGCCCAGAGCACATCACTCAGGGCTGCACCCAGACGGGTCTTGAAAGTCTCCAGAGAAGGGGACTCCACACCCTCCCTGGGCAGCCTGTTCCAGTGCTCTGTCACCCTCACCGTAAAGAAGTTTTTTCTCATATTTGATCGGAACTTCCTATGCTCCAGCTTGTCCCCATTGCCCCTCGTCCTGTCACTGGGAACCATTGAAAAGAGTCTGGCTCCATCCTCCTTAGACCCACCCTTTAGATATTTGTAAACATTAATAAGGTCTCGCCTCAGCCTTCTCTTCTCCAGGCTAAAGAGTCCCAGCTCTCTCAGCCTTTCCTCATAAGGGAGATGCTCCAATCCCTCCATCATCTTTCTTGCCCTACGCTGGACTCTCTCCAGTAGTTCCCTGTCTCTCTTGAACTGGGGAGCCCAGAACTGGACGCAGTATTCCAGTGCAGAGCAGAGGGGGAGAATGACCTCCCTTGACCTGCTGGCCACACTCTTCCCTATGCAGCCCAGAATTCTGTTGGCCTTCTTGGCAACAAGGGCACATTGCTTGCTCACGGATAGTTTACTGTCTACCAAGACCCCCAGATCCTTTTCTTCAGAGTTGCTTTCCAGCAGGTCCACCCCTATTAATTTCTATTTCCTTCTGCTATTAAGGGGTTGAAGGTTAAACGGTTCTTTCGTGAAGGGGGTCTTCTGCAGCACCACGCCAGCAAAGTTTCCTACCTTGCAAATGCCGATGGGAGATAAAAGGAAAGGGAAAAAAGAGCTTTTGTAGAACAAGGCAAGATGAGTGACACACAATGCTTCTCATGACAAATGGGAGCTTTATAAAGATAAGGAAAACTAATAGATATGCTTATTATGCAGAGCCTTAGTTTTATGTATTTTATCTCTGCTATGTGGTTTTACCAGTCAAACATAAAAATGCAGTTTACATGAAGCTATTTCATTTCTTATTTCACTTCTTCTGATAAACTCTTGGAAAGCATTTTAGATGAATGCAAATGGGTGACTTAAAATACAAAGGATAAGATTTAACCGACAATGGGAGTCTAATAATTCATGCATGCCTTTTACAGCTGGCTGGTGAAACCTGGTAGTTTCCAAACCTGAGATCAAATTAAGAAATTAAGATGCAGATTTAGTGACAGATGCTCTAACTCGACATGAATGAGAACTGGGATTGAGCTAAGTATTGCCAGTGGAAATCAAAGCTTCCTAAAATCAATGCCGCGTTGGTGTCTGCAAGCCCAGTCCCATGGAGGGTTGGGAGCCACATTTGCTACGACGTAAGGACCAAGTCATTCTGGAGGGTCGTCCTCACTCACATCTCCCTCCTCTCTCTCTCAAGTAGACTCTGAATTTTGTCAAATTTTAACTTAATATTAAACTTAACACACTGCTGTTACAAATGCATCAGACTTTGAAGCAGTGCACTGGAGAAAACTCAACCCTAAGGATATCATTCACATGCAAAGGCACCTAGATTTTATCATTTATTTTACATAAAGGATTTCCATTTGAATTTTAGATTTCTATGTTTTCCAGATTCTTGCTTTATTCATGCAAATGATGAAAATTACCTTCAAAACCTTGAGAGAAAATTTCACTGGTCTTGAATACACACATCTAATAACCAGCAATTTTTATAGAACAAATGATATCGATGGATGATTTTGCATGAGCTAGGATTACTCTCAGAAGTAAAGCGCTGCAGGATCAAGACTTTTGGCCTTTGCTAACCCAGTGGATAGATTTCCAACTGCTGGGCCATAATAACAGAACTTATAGCTGCAGATCTTAGAAAAGTCTCTTTAGGAGTCAGAAATACTTTTTTGTAGGCTAATGCTTTGCATTCACAGTCTAATCAGGAGCAACTGCTCCTTTTATCTAATTCAGCTTTCTAATTATGCAGTGAATTGTGTTATTTTGTAATATGGAAATAAAGTGGTAACTTGAGATATTTTTGGACTCGTGTTATCACAAACCAATTTATCTCACTTTTATATGGGAATTAAAACAAATGTTCTTACATATGAAGTAGACAGTTTATAAATCTCCCAGAAGACTTCCAGGTCATCTGAAGATTTCATCTCATTCTCCACATTACGTTGTGCAAATATAAGAATGAGAAACATTTTTTTAATAAAAATTAAAATTAGCTCCCGCTGCATTATACGTTTGCAAAAATATGGGAAGTAAAAGGACGTGAATATAAATGTGTTCTCAGGCATTTTAGTGTCTAATGTTCCCCCTCACTGAAGTTACCACATCATTTTAAAGGCGAATAAAAAAAGGAAAATATCTGTTTTCCAGTGAAACCTGTGCTTCTGGTACTTTGACTTCAAATCAGCTTCACTTAGGAAGAACCGTTGCCCTTCTCCCTCCAGCAAAGGCGTTGGCCATTCGTTACCCAAACCACTGCAAGGGGCTACATCCCGTTTCTCATAGAGCAACACCAGCCGTTATTACGGTGACCTCCGGCCAGGACCCAGGGCAGATGCCGCTGTACAAAAATCTCCAGTCACAAAGCACCCCTAACTGAAAAAAAAAAAGCACCCAACTGGAAAAAAAAAAAAAACCAGCCTCAACCCAGCTGTAAAAGCAAACGCCGTTCTCATTTCCTTAGACAGCTTGATTTATGGAAGTTTCAGGCAACGGCAACTTTACCCGGGCAACCATGTCTTTCCACAAGGACTGTACACTTCTGTTGTCTGAGAAATATAAAATATTATGTCTGAAGCAGTCCTGTCAGCTCTCTTTACCGCCCTGGCTCAGTAATCCTCTTTTCATGCCCCACTGAGGCTTTCCAGCAGCCCGTGCACATCCCGGGTTCCCGCTACCGGCTCCCGCAGATACAGACATACACTGGCTTTCTTCACTTGGTTGGGACCAGTTCAACTGCAGATAATACCACGCCGCCCTGAAGCTTATCTGCTGACGACTTCCAGGACCCCTGCCTCCATCCCCATCCTTTTAAGCATCATAATCTGCTCAAGCTGTCATTTAGCCGTGCCCTTTGGAGAATAGAGCAGTTTGGGGAAAAAAAAAAAAAAAAAAAAAACCACAACAAAACTCTCTTCCTAGATCAGGTTTTAGCAGTGCTTAGGGAGAGCATTTTCCCTTTTCTTTTAAGCTAACGTTATTTTGGAAAACAAAACAAAACACAAAAACCCTCTGTGGACACCGGGCTCCAGCATTTTGGACAAAAGGAGCAAACATCTGGCAAACCATCCAGAAAATGGGGATTTCCAGTTGCAGGAGGTCACTTAATAGATGCGAGACAGTGACTACACCGCTTATCTGCTGCGCCAACCTACTGCTCCTAATGGTATTAATATAATCCACACTATATCACTAGTTCATCATACTTTTATAGCATTTGAATATTTTATAGGCAAAAGATACATGTTCATGCCAACACACACTCTACACTTGCGACAAACAAAACACTGAAGGTTGCAGCATCAAGCAGTCAAGTGCCATAATGTCAACCCGGGCACGACGCCACAGCCATCAGCTACGCGATCACACGTGCTTTTCCCTCGGGACTCTCTTTATTCAAGGGTAGGAATGGATGACTATTTAATACGCTCTTTTCTCCTCACTTTTCAACCTGTTAATTCCCTTGCTCAATAAGTATACCCTTTGATCCCTCTTGTGAAGATATGATGCCTACTTTCTTTGAAAGATTTTTACCGATTTTTGCCTCTTTGTGAGGTTGTACCCTTGGGTGTGCACTTTTCACAGCATGCGGAAGACAACCGCGTTCCTCCGCAGAGCGGAGCATCAGCGGTGCTTCAGAAGCACAACTCAACAGCAAGGCGAGACAGGCAATGGTATGTAAATTGTGATGCTCACTAAGTTTTACAAATGACAACGGATGCTACCCAAGGGACGTTTGATAAACAAATCATAGTAGTTATGCTGATTGCAGTTATTACTGTACAAAATAGCAAGGCACGCAAATAGCCTTTGTGAAGTGTCTATGGGAATGTCACAGAATCAGTCATACCATTTAATTATAAATTCCGTGCTTAGTAATTATACGAAAGGTGACACTGAAGAAAATGATGGGATTTTAGTTTCAGAAAATTTCCTGTGGATGGTTGGATGTTTGGCAGCGCTCGGGGGGTGATCAAACACGCGTTGCTCATGGCACCCCTGTCTGAGCGGCCAGGCTGCACATCCCCGGCACACGGGGGCACGCGTGGCATGTGGGACACACAGGCTCTGGGGCACATGTGCAGCCCCATGATATTTCCTTTTCTTTTTTTTTTTCCCCAAGCTGATTTTCAAGCTAAAGCCCATGTTTGTTCTACAGCTCAACAAGGAGCTTTGTGTGCCTGACAGGAATCATCTCCCCGGCTGGTCGCAGCAGAGCTGAGGCTGGATGGCTTTCATCAGTGGAAAGAGACGGTCTATTAAGTTAGCGTCCTTGGAAATTCTCACAATAGATCAGAAAAACCTGCAGGTTAACTTTGTGGATATATTTCAGTGTAATGGAAAAACAAAAATAATTCCACAGGAACAGCAAGTACCCGCAGAGTAACATCACAGTTCCCTCAGAGATATGAAAGTAAAGATTAAAGTTTCTAAAGTGGCTCCCCAATTTACTTTTCCTTTACACCCAACTAATAACAATCACACCGCGCTCTTTCAAGAGGTCATCAGCCATCTGCTGGCCCTCACTAAGCAAGAGTTGATACCAGCACAGCACTGAAACCCAGCCACAGGAGCAATCAATATTTACCCTGCGGGGGCAGCTCGGCAGAGACGAGACCCCAGCCAGGCACCCTGCCAGCCCCCCTGCACCAGCAACGGGACAGCGGAGAAGTCGGTAAGCCCAGAAGAAAACCTTCTCACACAGGTGGGGAGAAATGTTTTGCCTTTAAATTCATTTTGTTCTCAGGGCAGCTGAAGACAGCCCTTTCTTCCAACAGGTTCATATCCCTTTGAAGGCTTTTTTTTTTTCTTTGCTAATAATAAAATGACTAAATATCATAGACTGTTCTGTGCTTTTCTTTAGATGTGATCTCTGTGTTTACCCTTACTAAACAGAAACTTAGAGTTCCAAATAAACCACCGAAGTAATAGCTAACAGATCATCACAAAAGCATTGTGTGCCCGGGTGAGTTTCTTTCATGCATTTAACCGGAGACAATCGTTATTCCTACCAAGAGAACAAGGCGGGAGCTGAGAAAAGATTCAGATTTGAAGAATCGCCACCACTGAAGCAGAACCCAAAATGTCATTAATCTCTACAGGAAAACTAGCCAAGCCTTGCATGTTATATACAATGCAACACCGACTCATCAGCTAAGCTTCCACAATGTCATCTCCAAAGGTGACCAAAAGCAAAGTGGCCATTAGCAGGAAGCATTACATTTAATGACAACATTCCGTTGTCCTGGACAAGCAAACACACAGGGGACTCCATCTAAGAATTACTTCTCTAAATGTTGACCTCGAGGACTATAGGTAACCCTTCACTGTTGCCCAGTTTTGCTCTAGTTCTGGGAGGGATCAAAATTCAGTGTTTGCCTGCTGCCGTGGGCGCAGCGAATGCCGCACACGGCGTGGTGCTTGGGCTGGGCAGGGGTAGCAGACCGAAGATGTCCCTGCCCCGCTCTCTGGGGGACACAACGGCTGGCAGGGATGGGAACGTGCCCATACCTCCCTGCTGTGTGCTCCGCGCAGCTCACAGCCGCAGACACCCTTCCGACCCGCGGCAAAACACGCACCCCCGTTAACCTCAACAACACAATGCAACCCACTCTACTGGTACGGTCTTCTCTCCGACATGCACCAGCTTCAAAAAACACCCACAGAAAGCCAAAGATCTTTCTACTTTACCTGGAGAACCCTTAGAAATGATCCCAATGGAGCAGGACCCCCCGAAAGGCGTCAGTCCTTGCATGGGACGTTGCTTCATCAGCTCACACAGAGATTTTGCCGGGTGCTTTCCTGAAGCACCCCCGTAGCTGTGACGCTCCGTGACAGCAACTGGCTGAAGCTGCATGGTCAGTTTTTATACCAACAATATGAGAATGCCTCAAATAGAAGCATCTAAAAGACTGACTTGCTGAGGGCAAAATCAAAGTCAAATCAAGGAGCTGGATGCTCCTGGAGATGTCACCATCGTAGCTTTGAGCCCACCTCGCCTCGGGACCCATATCAAGCTGCTATGAACAGCATTTCTAAACAGAAGTGTAACCCACCCGCCCTGTTATCTTAATTATTCTGCTGGGGAAGGTCTGTGTTCATGGCCTGCACTCTGCATGCCTGTGCACCCACCGCCCCCGTCCTCCCCTCCGTCCCCTCTCCAGCACACGTTGTTGTGGAGGAGGGATGGCTCTCGCCCCATCTCATGGTGATGAGGATGGCCGCTCCTCGGGTGCCCGCAAGAAGCACCACCACGGCTCACAGGATGCCACAGGCTGCCAACAGCAGAGACGACCCACAGAGTAACCACAGCTGCTTTGGAAACAGGGGCTCTCCCCTGACCAAGGGAACCGCAGACGGTTAGCAAATGCTAAAGCAAGCTTTGACGTCGGATCTGGTATTTCTGGCCGCCAGACAACAGCCTCTGATGTTCTGAAAAGTTGCTCTAAGTCACGTCACGAAGTACAGAGGTTTGGGAGAAGAACGTGCCCAGAGCCGTGAAATCCCCCTTGTCACAAACATGCCAGATGGGATCTCGTTCCCTCCTGACGATACGGCAAAACATGACAGCCACCATTGCACAGGTATCACACTGCGGGAGAGAGTGGGACTGTGATAATGCTGATAAACCCCCGGACGTGCTTACAAATGCCGTCACGTCCGCTGCTCCTGATGGTTACTAGCTTGGCGACGACAACATTATACACCAGAGTTATGCAGGTAATGGGTGTGATGAATTATGTTCCAATATGTTTCTAGCAGCAGGAGGCTTAGCATACCAAAGGGAAAATTGGGGTCGTATTCTGAAAGATTACCACCTGCAGAGGCCAAACGCAAAGGCAGACAGTACAGCAGTAAACAGGTCTAAAAGGACTAATTTCCAATTCCCTCTGCCTGCACTGTAAAACTGTTCCTTCTAATGTCACGCTGCCAAAGCCAACTTAAATTTTCATGTCTTAAGAGCCCCCGACACATCCAGCTTTTCAGCTTGCATTTCACAGGCAAACGTGCAGAGTGAAGATGAAGTAAATATATGTATTTTGAATATATTTTAGTTATTTGAGCTAAGTATTTTATACAGCTTGTTCCCTTATAATAGGAACTTCCTTATGCAAGAAATTTGCATACATCATAAAAAAATAAATATTTATGAATTATATCCATAACTTGTATGATAATTCAAACTACCAAATGTTAAAGCACTTGCTCTGAGGGTTATGATGCAGATGCAGGAGGAGGAGGAATTTTGTCTCTCCAGCCTTTGAGAGAAACTCTAGCAGCTTATCTAGAAGGAAATTAAATTATTCAGATAATTGGACAGAGCAGTGATGGAAAAGCATGTTGCTGCTTTCAAAGGGCATCAAATGGCTAAAGGAGAAATTGAAGCACTATCAAAGACAATCCCACAAGTCAGATGGTTTATACAGACTATATTCAGCAGAGATTCCACATCCGCTGGAGAAAAGAGCCGTCTCTGCTTTCTGTATCGGTTACAGAGACAATAAAGATGCCCATGAACTACTTCCAATCATTTGGGAGTTGTTCAGCCAAGAAATGAACAGTGATGGCCCTGGCTTAAGTCAACAAAAGATTAAAGTTATTTCGAATTTCTGACTGCATCCCCTGACTTTCCGAGGATTTCTCTTCCAAGTAGAAATTTGGCACAGAAGGATGTGCCAGCAAAACACGCTTCTTGCAAGGACAGCAGCATTTGAAGCGAGGTCCATGCGTCTCCACCTCTCAAGTAAGATGTTCTGTCTCCTTTTGGATTCATCTTCTCCTGGTTTTTGCTGTCCCCGGGGTGGTGATGAGGGTGGTGGGTGGGCATCCAAAGACGTGGGCAAGGCTGTGACCCACCTCCAGGTGACAGCAAGGACGAGCCCTCCCAGTCCTGTACCCGTTAACACAGGAACCAGCGATGGAGAGCCGGGAAACAGCTGCACATACCCCTCCTTGTATTTTTCTTCTATATTAATTACATGTCCATAATCGACGGATTCATCCAAGAATCGATGAAATGGATGAAGTCCTCCCATGGGGACCTCAGCTGATGTGCAGTTATCCAGTGTGGACGCCTGTCCACAGGAAGAGTGTCCTGAGACCCACCAAATCATTTCACGTGGGTCACTAAAGGGCCTCCAGGTGATAAGAAGTTGCAGTGACGGCTGAGTTTGGCTGTATTTCAAGCACAGACAGAGGCGAACAGCTCAAGAAATCCCATTATCCATCCTCAGAACTGTCTAATATCTCTTGCTTGACATTGGTGTTTGTTATAATAGCTATAAAATAAGTTACACATCACTAAAAGAGACAAACACAAAGTGCAACAGAAGTAATGTACATCCCCAACTTCTATTATTAAAATAATGGCTTTTCCCTTTCTCACTGGCTAAGCACTTAGCTTTTTTGAGCTAGAAATAATTCTTCTTCTGTCATTTTTTCCAAAGATTACATCATCGGAGAAAGCCTTCATTTCATTCTTCACCTTCGCCGCTGCACTGCTAAATTGACTGACACACAATCTTGGCATTTTAGGGTATTCAGTGCCAGACTTCAGCTGCTGTTATAAATCATATTTCTCCACACTTATTGCATTTTATTCATTTTATACATGACCAGAGATTAGAGTTCAAATGAAATAGATTTTGCTATCCTTCTTATATTCCAAACGTCACTAGTCTAGAAATCTTTAATTTTACTCGCTTCAACTACTGAATAATTCAATGTAAAAGGAGAAAAAAAACCCCAAAACCCACCAACCCTGCAATACTCGGTTTGAGATTTTGAGCAAAATAAAGTGAGGATCCGCCGACTGCCACGGCTGTATCTCTGGCGTCCACCCAGCGCTGGGGACCGTCCCAGCAGCAGGCATGGCTCCCGGCGGGTATGGCTCCGGAGCCGCGGGAGGAGTGGCCACCTCGGGAGGGCTCCCGGCAAGAGGACACACGGGCTGATGCCAAGAGCCAGGCATGCTCAAACCCTCACCCTGAATTTTGGGATTTGGGAAGGTGTGCTCATGAACTGACTCTTTTCAGGCAATACAATACCTGCCATTACTAAAATCCCTGTCTTCTACCCTCAGTTTTCAAAAGAAAATTTGTGTAAGTGTTCAAAAGCGTGCCGTTGGAGAACCGTTGGAAATCCGGAGGGAAACCAGCGCTGCAGGATCACAGAATCACAGAAATGGCCATGGCGAGCCCGGAACTTCCCAGAAATCTCTTGGGGATCAAATATTGCTTGTAAGGACAGAGACCAGACAGCCTTACCACACTTAATTTTTCCTCACCAAATAGTTGCTGAGTGAACATGAGGTAAAGCTATCACACAAACTTTCTTAAATTATTAATGTGTTCTAGAATAGAAAATAAGCTTAGGTCAAACGAAGACAATTCCTTTTATGTTGGACGGAGAAATAAGCAAGAGTGAATATCCAATGAAAGGTATTGATTATAAAAAGACAAACAAACTGCAACCTAAGGTGTGTATAAGTAAACACAGACGGGCAAGTAGATGGGGAACTAAAAATATTACAGCCCTCATATATTGTCATGCACAATAAAACTGTATTAAAGAAACTTTCACTCGGAGAAGCCGCCTAGCTTTCTAGAATTTTACTTTGCAGCATTCAAGATAAATGGTGCTAATGACTAGTTCAAGAAAAAGAAAAAAAGGTGTTTGTTTTTAAAAAAACAACTTTAGATGCTTAATCTCATGCTGATAGCATTAAGGTAAACCTCTCTGATCACCAGCCTAAGAAATTAAATGCTCTTAGAAGAGGTCTCTGTCAGACCAAAAGAGGTGCTGGCATTTATTCCTCATGACAGGAAAACCTGAAGTAACGTTTAGGTTTATCTGTCTTCCCACACTGGAGATGCCTTTCCCTGGAGTAAAAACCCCCCAAATTTGGAGAAAATTAAGAGAAAAGATCTAAGCGTGGCCACGGTGGAGACGGTCCTACACAGTCAGCGTTCACCACTGCAGCTTGAACACTCACGCATGCAGAAAAAACCTCTGAAGAAAACTGTACCACAAATTGGCGCTTGTGTACCACGTTGTGCTAAGTGCAAAGACTTCAAACAAACAGAAATACAGATGTGCAAAGCACCAGTTGCCTGAGGCTACGCGAAGTCCTCTGAAGGAGAGCATCACGCTGAGAGCATCATTTTGTAAGGACTGCACGGCCCACCAGCTGCAGCTCTCCTGTCGGGCTGGATTCACAGGGGAGCATAAAATGGCTGAAACGAGAAACCACCTGAAATAACCACTGAAGCACACTAATAACACGTGCCAATTTCTCAAATTCTAAAAAATGAAGTTGCAGAATAATAATTAGTAAGTAACCCTCATTTTCATGTCTTCTTAAATGTTACTTTTCTTGGGTGAAGCAAAAATGTTTACGTCCATGCGACACTGGCCGGGGTTAAGGTTACATAGATGCCGTATCAGCAGAGCAACACCTGTATATAAATAAAATATGCCTATTTTAGCATTGCTAAAGGGCAGTAATAGTACAACCCTTAGGAACAACACACAAACTGTTGGTTATGTGTGATGGCAACAGAGATGCGGGTGCCGCAGGTCTCTCCTACAAAGAGAGCAATCAGAGCATCAACATGCCCAATTCCCCCCCAGCAGGGGAGCTACCTGACTTGGCTGGCCTCCTTAGAACATCTTCCTGCACCGCCTCTATCTCTATGCAGAAAGCACAAATAAATGTGTAAGAGTAACTGAACCTTTCTGTTTACCTAGAAGCAGATCTTCCCGGTTGGGAGCAAACTTTATCAGCACTGAAGTACGCATTTCTTCAGCAAAACTTCTACTGACCTTCTCTTCAGTCAACTTAAATACACAACAAACAGCATCAAAAAAGTGATTAGCGATCTTGTATTTTTGGGCGTACAGCTTACCCTCCCCTCCCCACAGGCCATCTGCCTTCCAGAAACGGCCTTCGGGCTTTGGGAAAGTCACGGCCCTTCAGCAGTGCTGCACGTCCGGCACTCAGCAGCACAGAAGGACTAGAAAGCTCCAGAGATCACCCAGATCCCCTGGATCTTGTGTACTTAGGATGAAACCAGACCTGCCAAGGTACACATATTCCAGCCTCACTGCAACAGCTTGTTGGGACACGCATGCCAGAAGGATCAAACGTTTCTCTTGCATCCTTTGCATGGAGCTACATGGAGCCTTTTGGAAGCTGCATGAGAAAGTCAAAGTATGAAGCATCTCAAAACATGAAGAATCATCCTCTAAGGAAAAGCAGGATGGAAATCCAGAGACAGCAGGAGCTTCTGAAACTCCCTTTAGTTCACAGGTTGGCTCTTTACACTTAGTATACTTTTATCTGTGTGGGCAAATGAGATAACATGGTACGTATTATGCAGGTAGGGTCCTTTGTCAAGCCGCAGGTCACAACTGAGGACGGGCTTGACAATCGACAGCAGCTCATGTATCTGCACGAGGTTGTCATGGCAATGAAACGTCTGTGAATGCAGCTGATACAAACTGCTGCTTTGCCTTGACAGCGCTGAAAAATATTGCCAAAATTATTCATAGCCTGGAAATAAGAGAGGCGCAAATGCCCTAATGGTTTTCTCCCCACTATGTGCTGTTAACCATTTTGGGTTTTGCAATTTTCTTTATTTTTATTGCACAGTAAATCAGTCAGCCTTACATTACGATGGCAAGCAGCCCTTTCATTTAATGTATTCAGGTCTTGCAAAATTAAATTTATAATTCAAAATAAATATAAGCATTTTTATCGATTTATAATAACACGCAGTAGCCTAGAAAGCTAATACTGCAAAAGGAAGAAGTCAAGCCCCAACCCACCCTTACAAGAGGGGCCAATCCCTGCCCGCACCGCGGAGCAGCTCTCCATGAGGGTGTTTCTCCAGGTTTGACGGGGGGTTCGGATGGAGCAGAAGGGACAACGCGCGCACACGGTGCCTGTGCCGACCCTGCTCTGAGGAGGCTAGGTTTTCCTGAGCTGTCAATTCAGAGTCTTAACAAGGAACAAAAAAGAAGATATTCCAGCCCATGCTCTGCTCCTAATGAAAAGCAGGGCTCCATGCAGAAGATTCATTTTGCAGAGCAAGCTTCAACATTTCTTTCTGTCCTTTCACCTTCAATTTTGTCTCCCCCAATCCAACCATATGAATGTTTTATTTATATCCAGTCACTTTCACCCAGTTGGAAGGCATTCTCTGAAATAAAATTCCTCTTTTTCTGAAACAGTACAGTTAATAGATTCCCTTTGCAGCACTCTCTTCAGCAACTGAACCTCCTCAATCTACCAACACACCAGACTTACAAAAAAACCCACTCCAAGCCACCCGCCCCGCTCCAAACAAACATCCTCTGACCCTCCCAGAAGAGCAAGACTTACTCTCCCCCGCAGCTGGACGCCGTATCTTTAATAACAACATAATTCTGAACATACACGTTGGTGATACTCTTTTGATTTCTCAAAGAGGTTTCTATAAGGTTGCACCCAAATAAGACTGAAGTAACACGGTGCCATGCTACACAACCCCAGCACAGTTATTTCACCTGCATCACCAGGTCTGCTAACATTTTCTGGAGAATTTACCTGATTTCTTCATAATTCTACAGGCCTCTTGATTATTAACTCCTCTGCCACGGCATTCATCTCTAGGAGCATCTATTTAATGCACACCTTGTTCTGTCCCTACTGTACCTTTTACCTGGCTGACAGGGAAGGAGGTCTCCACCCAAGGCTTTCACAAGGGTTGTTGAAGCAACCAAGTATTCTTCTACACGAGCACAACCACCATGCAAAACCTCAAACCAATCCCCCCCAAAAAACAGCCTCGCCCATCTAACACACCAGAGAACTGAACTATGCCAACCGCCCTGCCCGCTCGCGTGCTAATTACGGTCATCTCGTTTCCTTCATCACTGTGGCCCTGCTATAAACCCCAGAAAAGCCAATGTGAATCTTTCAATGTTGGCGAAGTTTGACCTAGGCCAATATTGAGAATATATTCCATACATTTGCATACCAAGTAAGATCTAATTCTGCTTGGAGACCTTCAGGGGAATCCAAAATGCAAGCTGGAGCCAGCAGAGGAGCAGGGAATAAAAAGGCTAATCCTACACGTATTACTTCTCTTTAAAGCCCTTTAGAGTAGAACACTAATTATTAAAAAGCCCTGACAAATATATATATAAAGCAAGCCAGCTTTTCACAGACTTTTAAAATGATAATGTAATTATTATTTAAAACAGAGCATTTACATATTGCTTTTGCTACTTGGAAACAAACTTGTTATGGCTGGAAGTGTCCTTTCTATTTAACAACACTATCGCAGTGCTGCATAGAGGGTGTGTGTGACCACGTGGTCTGAATGTGATTTGGGATCTAAAGGCTGCATTCAAGTATAAAGATCAGTCCACAATTGTAGCCAATCACTTACTTTAACTGGGTTCTGATCTATTTATTAGCATGAAAATTATTTTATGCTCTAAAGTGTAAAAGCGAGCAGAGAGCGAGTCAGAGCAAAGAGTGGTTGGATTCACGCGAGGATAAGCCACGGCAGCAAAACCTTCATTCCTGACCAGCCATCATTAGGAATATAAACCCTGGTAAAATAAAGAAAAATAATTCCTTATATTAAAGAAAAAAAGTAAAAACAAATAATCCAATTTCCGTGAGTTACCTGAGGATACTTGACTAATTTGATGGAGCCTAATTTCTCAAAAGCATCTACAGGCAGAGAAAAGCACGGCAGGAGGAGCCTGCTCCAGACAGCGGCCCGAGAAGCCGATCCCGGGCTGTCACCTTTGCCAGGCTCCTAACAGGCTTCTTCACACCACCTCCATTTCCACAGTCCACCAGGAGAAATGTTTCTGCTGTTCCCGAGGACGCAAGCCCCCGTCCTGCCGTGTAACCCCCCCCAGGGGCAGAAAATTGCCCAGGGAGACCAAAATATTTTTGCCTTCATTGTGTTTTGATATATTGGTTCTCAAAGCACTACATTCCTCCGCAACTGCAGAACGGTTCAAGTGAATTGTTTTAAAAATGGCAGCCATGTACCGAAACCTTCTCGTCCTCAAAAAAAAAACAAACCCAAACCTTCTTCCCCCCCTCAAAAAAACCCAACCTGTAACCAAGAAAAAAAGGGTTTGAGCCACGGGCAGTGGGCAGGAGGCAAGGCCCCGCGCAGGTTTCCTCCAGGCCTGGTTGCTGACAACAGCTCAAGCCGATGGTGCCTGCAGGAAGGATGAACCCAGAGAGCTCACCCCCAGGTGCAACCTGAAATCCTGCCAGCAAACCCCGGCATCTTCCTTTCTGAAAGCAAGACTGGGCTTTCTCTCGTGCTCGAACACACTCCTGTGAACACAGAAAGGTCCATGCCAGCCCTTCCCACCGGCGCCGTCGCTCCCCAGCCAACGTCGAGCGCTGCCCTGATCCCAACAGGCTTCCCGGACCCCTCCTCACACCCCGCCTCGGCAGGCACTTCGGAATAAATCATACCGCGTTCCACAGGAAAACATGCCAGGAAAAGGCCAGGAAAGACACGAAAAGAATACGGAAACGCTTTGTGATTATTTTTTTTATCAAACAAATTGTTCACGTTTTACAGGTGTGCACTAGTAGGTGTTAATTTTCCCTATTATTCCTTCAGAGCTGTCCAAGTTTGCATTTAATTAACTAAACGACTCGAGCCATCCAATTCTTGTTGCTACTAATGTATCACAATTAGAACAAACTGTTGCCAAGGCAACTGCTCCATCTATCATAATTCATAAACTGGAGCCAGCCTGCCTTGTGCCTTACGCAATCCCGTGACGCGCACATGGGCGTTTATTGTTATGCTAAATTGGGAATGGGTAATCCCAGAATACAAGATGATTTAGGATGAATTACAAAAAAAAGTCTATCACTTTAGGATGTGCCAAATTCCGGTCGTTCCACGATCCCCCTTTACCTTCAGGAGGTATCGATGCATACCAATGCTAATCCAGAGCACCAGGAAAGAACTTCCTCTCTTAATTATCAAACACTGCATTTATTTTATCGTAAGAATAAACTGAATCTCTGTCTCAAGTTTGATGCTATGATTACAATCTACAGCAATATCCAAACCATTTTCCAATACGGTCTAACGGGGTGATACCACGTCCTGTACCATGGTACGACAGCTCACAATTCCTCCTTACCAGCTCCAAGTTAACTCTTGTGAGTCATAGCTCAGAGGTAAAGTTACAAGTCGCTATGAATTATTTAGAGTTCCTTATCAGCAGTTTCATTTGGGGTACTTATACAGAAAGCAATCCGGAATATTGCAGGATGAGGAAAATGGGAGTTTTAAGCCAAATCAGCTCACGTTTAACTAATCCATGACCTGGCAAACGTTAATGGCCCACAGACCCTATTCTGCATCTATAGCTTATTAAATATATTTTTGACAGGACAAAAAAACCCAGTTTTTATTGCTGTCTTCATAGTTGCACAGCATACATGCTTTTATACTTAACTGAGATTTATTTACTTTCTTCTATCCCTTATTATGCATCAAGAAATAAATGCTGAGTACCTAGCAGTTCCCTTGCCTCTGCACGAGGAAGCCACAAGGAAGCTTGTAAATACAAGGCTGAATTTGTGAAAAGCTATACCTTCTGTCAGCGAACGTGAGCCCTAGGCCTCGGGGGAGAAAAAAAGCATCCAAAGGAGGAATTTTTCCTGTGTATGATTGCAATCAAATCAAGCCAGCCCCGCTCCCACAGGGAAGCTTACTTTAATAAAGGTTGTCTCACGCATCACCGTCCCCAGCGCGATGACGGTTGGGCACCCAGCAGCCCCCCATGCCCCGCAGGCGCTGCCTGGGCACGCAGCCCCAAAATGTGGTGATTTTTCCCCAAGCAAGTCCTTGCTCGGGCCCCGGTTTGGGCCGAAGCTGGGGCTGGAGCGCAGGGCTCTGCCCGAGGCGGCCGCAGCGCTCAGCAGCCCAGCAATTAGCAACAGGGGTATCTAGAGGCCCTGACCTTCCTTTCTTATCTTCAGTCATTAACAGATTTCATCTTCCAGTCAATAAAATACGCTAAAACTGCATTGATTTTGAAGTTCTGGAGAATCAAATCACTTGATCTTTCTGCTTAAACTCCCCTGCTCCTCCAATTAAGGTACCAGAACAAATCTTAACTACTACCTAATATCAGTTTTCGCAAGACTTTCTCTCCAGCAGTAATCATGTTTTAAGCACCTTGGCTAAACTAATTGATTTTCATTCCTTTCTGCTAGCATCACCTAACACAAGCTGGTGCTAAGCTTTTACACGCATTTTAGTCTTCGACTTACTGGTGAATTATTGTTGCTAGTTAAGTTTGTTAGCAGGATCTGTTCCACTACTAAAAAGAGCTATCTTGTCTTCAAATTATATTTAATTATCTCCATTAAACATTACAGGTTGCTCTGATGTTGAAAATGCAAATCGCCGGGAACAAGAGGAAGATGATAGCGTATTGTTCATCACATATTTTGTCCTCCTACTCCCTCTGCATTCTTTTAAATAAATGTCTCTTCTCTAACCGTGAGTCCAATGAAGATCTTGCGTACGCTCCAGATACTCAATTTACCATACACACGTTATTTTTCAGTTGTTATAAACACAACACGAACATTACTTAATCGGCGAAACCACATGACCCAGGGGCATGAGCAAGGTTAAACCTCAGGTTTCCCTACTCTGGCAGAGGCAGTTAATGGCTGAATGGATGGCGCTTAATGGGCAATTAGCAGTGCAAGAAAAGCAGTTATTGCTGAGCGAGTAACGCGTTCTCTGTAAATAGGAGTTTCACCTCATTCCCCCCACTCTGGGTTTTGTCACCACAGATACTTCAGCCATTTAAAGGCCAAATGCCAACACAGACTGACTAATCTCTGGGTGAAGCGCCTGACATCGTTAGCTGAAAAGTGCTAAACCTGAAAAACCCTTCATAAAGCCTTGACAATTACAGAGGTCAACACGGCTCTCCTGCCCGCTGCAGCTGACCCCATCAACACAGACCTGACTGGGAGATGCCTGCCAGATAAGGGAGCCTGTCTGGTGAAACAGTCTTTTGCACCACTACAGCTCCTTGGGTACATTCCCAGTTGCTGCCTACCCCTTTCCCACCCCCGCTACTCAGCTTGGAAAAGAAAACATGGATCTTCAGTCTCTGCTGCTGAGAGAATACAGAGTCGGGCACGTTAGCAATAGCAAAGACAGAGTTTTAAGATGGAAATGATGTCAAACCACCCATCGTGGTTTAACCCCAGTCAGCGGATAGGGCCATGCAGCCGCTCGCTTGCTCCCCCCGTTTGGGATGGGGGAGAGCATCCGAAGAGCAAAAGTGAGAAACCTTGTGTGTTGAGATAAAGACAGTTTAATAGGTAGAGCAAAAGTCATGAAAAAGCAAAGAAAGGAACTAATTCTCTGCTGCCCATTGCAGGCAGGAGTTCAGCCATCCCCAGGAAAGCAGGGCTCCATCACATGGAACGGTTACTTGGGAAGACAAACGTCATCACTCCGAACGTCCCCCCCTTCCTCCTTCTTCCCCCATATACTGAGCATGATGTCATATGGTACGGAATATCCCTTTGGTCGGTTGGGGTCAGCTCTCCCGGCTGTGTCCCCTCCCAACTCCTTGTGCCCCAAAGCCTGCTTGCTGGCGGGGGGGGTGTGTGTGTGTGGGGGGGGTGGGGGGGTGAGGAACAGAAAAGGCCTCGAGAGCTTGTCAACAACCAAACCCATTAGCGCACTATTGGCACTATTCCCATCCAAAACACAGCACAGCACCAGCTGCTAAGCAAGTCAACTCCATCCCAGCTGAAACCACACCACCACCAAACTGCAGAAGGAAAAAGTCTTCTATGTTTTTCATGTCCCCTGTCCGGACAGGGCGTCACACTCACCTGGCGTCACTCCCGACCGCGGGGGTGGCTATGCCACAGCTACGGGCAAAGGCAAGACCTGGCTCCTGCACCCACAAGCCCTCCGGGGTGGTGCTAGGGGTGGAGGCTTCAGGGCAGCTCCAGCTTTGTGACTGCGCCTCCCACCTCCTGAAGCTTCGCTAAGGCATGTTGGGCAGAGCACTTCCCCAGCGAGACCCCTTCCTTAACAGGAGGGAAAAACAGTAAAAAAATAATCTCTCTCTGATCTCTTCCCCTAGGTTCCCTTTTCTCTTCCAATTTGTCTCCTCGCTCATGCATCAGAGCAGCTCCTCTTGTATATGCTTGTAGGCATCTTTGTTTTGGCAGTCGCAGACTAACCTTTTTCTCTTTGAGAGGCTTTTCATTTGTCATAAGGTATCGATCCTCTGACAATAGTTCTCAGCTTCCTTCTGCCATGTAAACAACATCACAGATTTCTAAAGCTGCCTGGGAAGTAAGGGCAGAGCAGGAACCAGTGACGTCTCTGTACTGGGCACCACAGAGGGCTCTGTTTGTGCTCGCTGTCGAAAAGGGACTCCCCCGTCCCTCCACAACCAGGTTATACGGTGTTGGGGCAGCTCAGCCACTGTGGGGTGAGGTGACGGGGGACCACAGGACATGTCCTGCTGGTTGGTGGCTGTGGTCCTTCCCCAGCGCTGGACACTCCCGCACCCCACAGAGCGACAGACGCGTTCTGCACGGGCACAACACGACCGGCTCTGCAGGAGCCCCCCAGCTCGGCGGTGTGGCGAGGAAGGAGCCTCGCCAGCTTTTTTTGCTGAATTGTTTTAGACTTTAAAAAAAGCGCCATTATTCAAAATGCAGAAGTATAAACATGCCCCAAATCACTTCTGACGGGGTACGCTTGAGACACAACATTTTTGCTTCAGTCTACGAGAATTCACTGTTGTTTTCTTTAACCTTCTGCTAAGCTTATGCCTCAAAGACAAAACACAAGGCAATTTCTTTGACTGAGTATGATGGTTTCTACTTTTATTATTATTACATGCCTGCTTAAACCATTTAAAACAACAAATAAATCCTTCAGGTCAATATTTTTGCGTTCATCACTTAGGTATAGTGAAACCTATTTTTTGCTTTGCATTAAATTGGCCTTGCTAGACTGAAAACGCACTTTCAAGAATAGCCGTTTTCTTCCTCTGCAAATCCAGCTATATTTGGCTCACTGGTATGCACAGAGGACCTGACATTTTTGTGTTACAGGATCTTATTCAGAGCAAACTGCAACCATCTCCATGCTCAGCGCGGGTTTTGGTTTGCGATGGGGGAGATCTCCTTACCAGTCCCTGCAACTTTGGATTTTTTACTGATTTTTCAGCCTTAGTCTCTTGGGGAAAACAGCAGCTGAACTGCCAGCTCCAAACTTGCATGTTCTCTCTTCTTTCCTCATTGGTTTGGTGCAGGGGAAGACCATTGTGCTGCACGTGGAAGTCACCGCTCTGCGACGCCTGTCCCACAAGCTCACTCAACTGACTGACTTTCTCCTAGCAGGGCTGTTTTCTGCTTCTATTTTGTTCGTTTATTCTAAAATGAACAGAAGAACAAATTAGCTCTGAAGGTGTCACCCAAGTAGGGGCAATAAAGGATGCTCCTTCCGTGGGTGCCTGACAAGGGTACTTGATTCCCTGCCCTTCCGCAGGCTGCTCTCATCAGCCATTCCCGCGTGATGACAGAAGTGCTTAAGGACCCATTCTTTCTGCTGAAATGAGTTGATCAAACGAAACCCTGACACCAGCATAGAAGTTCAGCAAGAAAATTGAGAAACATCTGCATAACTTACATTGTATTGAATAAGCTCTTCATGGTTTTCTTTTTGTTCCTGGATGAGCTTGGAATCAGCAGCCATTATTTCTTACTCAAAATAACATTATTATGTTTCTACAATACCCGTGGGGTTCAGAAACTGGTTATGATCTGCTCTCACAAAATGCTACTTCAGTTCCTAGTGTTTGGCTTACAGTGTCAGCCATGAGCTACAGGATTTTTCTGAAAAGATGATTAACTCTTGTTCAAACAAAGGAGCATTAATGGAAACTGAGGTTTTCTGCAGCAAAAATCAAACTGCACTACACATGGCACAGACCTAGCAGAGCACACCATCCTCTGGCCACCCGTTGTGGAAAAATCCTCTAGAGTTTAGCACAGGGAACGGCCTTTCCATACAGCCCCAAGCCATCCCCCCTGAACCCCTGAAACAGGACTCTCCCAAAAAAGGCATGCTAGAAGAACATCAGGCTGCAGGAATATATCAATACCTCTGGGAAGCCACATCATCTTTGTAATGTACTTATCTCAAGCCTCACATACACAGGAAATTCATAATAACCACTAAAATACATTATCACAAATTGAAACTCTATGTTTCTAATAAACTTACCCTTCCTTGTTCTGAGCAAAGGAGATAATGTAATGATTACTTCCTTGTAAACTACCTTTGAAGAGCTATTTTACAATTATCCAGTTATCCCTTATTCATATATGTAGCTACCTTGAGGCGTGTGTGACTGCTCGCGCTATTCAGAAGCGCTATTCACGAAACAGGGTTTTGCAAGACTGAATTTTTACTGTTGCTAGCGCTGAAATACAGCAAGCTTGAAAAAAATCCCCCAGTAACACCCAACAGCAGTTGCATGGTCGATGCAACAGCTCTGCTGGAGAAATGATGTTGTCAGCTCCAGTGGGTTTGACATTGCAGAGATATCAAAACGCAAGCAAAGAGAAAAGTTTCATCAACAATGTAATTACTCTTCTGGACTCAATGGAACCACAATTATTTCACGTTGAGGTGTTGTCAGTTTATGCTGCAGATAAAAACTGTTAGGTAACACTGACAGGGGCCTATGCAGAGATTGCTTTTCATATGTAAAACTCTCCCAGCAGTTCGACATTTTCCTAAAAAAAAAAAAGGAACCAAAAAAGTACATGTCAACACTATGCATTAAACACCCACACATTTTTCCCTTTAAAAATTACGTCGCTTTTTAGCCGGAGGCAGTAAAGTAAGCACTAGAAATCACAGAGCAAAGAGATGGCCTTCTTCCCGATTTTCCCTTGGCATCTGTTTGAAGTGAGCGGAGTGCTGGTGCGTACCCGCGGGACAGCGGCAGTTGTGCGCCACACAAGTGCCCGGAGAGCGAGGGACAAACGCCTCCGCCGCTTCTGGGGCTCAGAACAGGCAATGTGAAACAGCACGGAAAATATTCCCGGAGTCTGCTGTCCCAGGCAACTGGAGATTGTTCATACCTTGTGGGTTAACTGGGCAAAGTCCAAATGCAGCACGCTGCGGAGGAGGAGCTGCTTTGGCCTCCGCACTGCGATGACCGGCTGCACCGGCGGCACGGAAGAACGGTTCTCTTCAAATACCAATGGAAAATTATGAATTTATGGGTTTGCCCCAGAACACCCCCTTCCTCCCCGCAAGATAGTACCTGCAGCAGCACTCCCTGCCGTGACATGTTCTCGGAGACCTGCAGCTTCTGTCCAAGGGGAGGGTATTTTTGGTTGCGTGGTTTTGGTCTGCTTAAGTGATCCAGAGCGGGAGACCACAGGACACAGCAGGGAATTTGGCAGCTCTGTCACATCGTGCCCCTGGCCACAGAACTGGTGACTCTGCCCAGATCTGGGCGGGGGTATTTTCCCCTCTATACTGCATGCTCCTTTTCTGGGTTCCATTTATTTTTCCATCTTCCGAATCAGATCTTTTCTCTCTCCTCAACACAGAAGGGAATGGAAAAGGCTAGAATTATCACAGCGAAGAGATCCCTCACTTTCTACATCAGACATCAAAGCAGCACGCTCGCAGGCTTCAAAGAGTCCCTTGGAGACTGCAGAACTACCGCGGGGTTGCTAACTTAAAGTAATTTCTGCTGAAGTGAATACATCTCTGTTATGAGACAGCCACATACAAATTTAAATGCAGGATTATTACTCCATTATGAAGCTACCTGCTTCAATAATTGAAAATTTCACAAAATGAATTGATTGTTAATTATCTTTTAGCTTTCACCTATATATTCCGGTAAGGCTATTACCGTATAAGCATGAACACAATGACTGCACGGCTGATACCTGGCTAACGGTTGGTGGCATCCCTTCATTGGAAATGTACACCCTCCTCCTTAGGTAATTATGTGGAACATGATTGTGGCCTTGGGCTCTGCCTGCTCAGTGTTTTCAATTAGATTTTACTACAAAAGTACATATTAACATTAAAGGAGCATTACAATGCAGCAAATGTGATAAAACAGATCAATGTTAGATGTACCTTATGCTTCTGTTGTTTCAAGAATCATAATCACCATTAATTTATGGTCTTCTGAGGAGGATCTAATTACTCTAATCATCTCTTATTTCACCCTGAGCATGCACTTTTTCCTGTTACCTAGCTTTAAATACCTGCCTTGACAATAGAGACAACGTAGACCTGCAATTTTAGTGGTCCTGCAGCCTTTTACTGGCTTGGCTCAACTAGAAGGTGCTGAACAGAGTCAGATGCTTGGATGGGAGATCTCCCAGGCAGCACCAAGCACAGGGAGAAATCCCTCTTCCAGAAGAGTCCTGACTTGGGAATACAATGCAGCTCTGTGGAATGTGTATATCACCACACTGTCTTCATTCCTCCCGTCATTAAAGATGCCTCTTTGAAGAGCACAGATGTCAGTGCCCGCAGCCTGGCCAGATCCTGCCTATTTTCTGCCCAGTTTGAATTGCCCAATCTTCCCCACTTGCTGATGCCGTTATTAGTGTGGTTAATGCGATCCCGGAGGGCGCTCACAGCACACCCCAGTGACGGACGCAGCCTGAGAACATACATAGAATTACACACACCTGCCTGCCTTAAACTGCATTTCTGAGCGCTGCTAGAATTGCTCCACACCAGCTGATACAATGCTCCTAACTTGTTTTTAAATCCATCTGTAAAACGCTTCAGGTTTCTCCTGCATGCAAGGAACCGTTACGACTGTTATTATTGTATTCATTTCTGAAACACTCCAATCTTTGCCTGGCTGAACGTTATACAAATTAGTGGTGGGTAAAAGTCCAGAATCATTATATAGTTCCAGAAATAAGTGAAAATTAAAGCTTTTAAAACACATTTAAATATACAGAGATATTTTCCCACCGCTCATTGTTTTCTACGCAGCGTAGAAATGCAATTACAAGAAATTTCATGGCAACACGTATTAATATACCATTTTAGTCTCACTTCAGAGAGTAGCAAAACTTCAGGAAATATTTAATCCTTTACAAAAGTGACTCAAAGTGCTTTTGAAATACCCAGTGTCAAATCCGGCGTACGGAAATGCAGCTCCATCGGTATAAATGAGATTGTGTTTGGATGTCCCAGAGCCAGGTTCCATTTCTTCCAGAATTGCTCCTTTTTTTTGTGTGCGTGCTGCTTTCTGCAGACTCGGCTACCACCTTGCCGGAGCGATGTCTTGCTGCCGAGGGGAGAGCTTGCCGTGCTCTCCGCTCTGGAAGCTCCCACCCTACATTTAAAGCTTGAGACAAGGCAATGAAATTATAAACTAGCTCATCCCTTCTACAGATGTTGCCTCAGGCGCATGCTGCAAAGCCGCAAAGTAAAATAGCTCCAAGTTTTCTTAAAAATACAGCCACTGCCCAGAGGTACATCCACCTTCCCTCGCGCATCTCCTCATGAATCTCGGTGCCGAACAGCCTTCACCTGATCCATCTCCTGCTAACAAGAGCCACACTCGTCCCCCACGGGAGCAGGCACAACCTGGTGCCACAGCAGCCTCCGAATCACCAAACCCCAGCAGGGAGCACTCAGCCATCCCCCCCCGCCAGCGCAGAGGGGAGCGGGGCACCTGCAGTATCAACCTCCCATCCTTTTTTGGCACCAACCGAGTCTAACAACTTGTTCTATCTAAGCCTTAATTTGGCTCTCCGCGAGCCCTAAGCCATTTCCCATCATGTCAAAGGGAAGTGACAAATAACCACGCTTCTCTCTGCTACACCGAAGTGTTAGGGTATGGTATATCCAGAAATCCCAGATGCCTGAGTTTAGGCCACTATAATTTTGCTCAACTTTTTATAATATTGCTTCACTTCTCTTTTTTGTTTTTCCTTTTTTCTCCTTTTTTCCTTTTTTCATTTTTTCTTTTCCTTTTTTTCCCCCTTTTTCCCTTTTCTTTCTTTTTTTCTTTTCCTTTTTTTTCCCCTTTTTCCCTTTTCTTTCTTTTTTTCTTTTCCTTTTTTTCCCCTTTTTCCCTTTTCTTTCTTTTTTTCCTTTCCTTTTTTCTTGCAGCAAGCTACTAAGCAGAGGGAGATGGAGCAGGTATTCCTGACCAGGCCATCTAATTCCCGAAGCGATTCGTAAACACTGGGAAGCAATCCAGTCAGCACTATTATATTTTCCCCGAGCTGTACTCTCCCGGGGGAGTTCTCAAAAGCAGCTGCTGGAGGCCATAAGCCAGCAATGTTCAGAAAGCGCTGGGTCTACGACTTTGTTTAGGGACAAAACCGCCCACCAAAACACCGGGGACAGAGAAACAAGTGAGTGGCAAAAGATCAGTGACTCCGGAACTCAAAATTCCTGTAGCCCTCACTGCTCCCATGATGTGTATGTAAATACTGATGTTAATTTTTTTTTTTAGGGTGAAACCATTAGTAGCAGTGACACCTTATAAGCCTTTCATGCTATTTTTTGACTAGTCACAGCATCCCATTCCCCTTGGAAGACAAAGTGAATGCAGAAGGTAATAAAATAAATGATATTGAGAAGTTATATGTTTAAGACTTGTGATTAGTTCTACAGAAATTAACTTTGAAACTCTATAGACACTTAAAGGTATTCACAAGGTCTTTTACATACTTTTACAGTAGCGCTCTTACATACCCTGATAAAAATGCAGGCCACCAGGATCGTTTTTGTAATAAAGGTTATCACTAAAAAAAAAAATAAAAATCCCCTGATTATTTAATTTCTGGATTTCAAAGAACATTTGATTTTTCTCTCAATTAAAATGAAGTACTATGTACTCACTGTCAATAGCCCCATACTCCACAGAAGTGGACTTTATTACATACTCTTTTTCTTGGAGGATCTCCAGATCTTACAGCTCCAGCCTGGAGGCCCTTAACTGAAATTAAGTGAAGCTGCTTTTCAGTTCAGGCTCGTCTCAGGACAACTCTAACGTCAAATCATTATATTCCACGGTTTTCTCAGAGATACAATCTTGAGGCTGGATAAAATTAAGAACTTCAGCATCTGAACACGCAGATCCCTAATATAATGAAGCGACGGGCGAACTGAAAGCATATGAACGAGAGAAATTAATATTTGTGGTTAATGAGTTTTACACCAGTACTATTACTAGAACGCTTCTTTAAACGAAAGCTACAATTCACAACTGTCCTCGTATGAGCCCCAGATTCTGGTAGATTCAAAGTCACATTCCCCGTGAGCCTCAAAGCCTGATTTTCTCCACCAGCCAACAGTATAAAACTCCGACAAATGTTGCATTAAAATCCTCATAACTCCAAAATCCACCTCTATAGAGTTGCTATAGCAACTGTCATCTCAAGCCTTCCCAGGGGAGAAAATAAATGTGTGTCCTACCTGGCTAATCGGTATTTGTGTTGCAGAGAATTGAAGGGTAACTTAGTTTCACCAAAAAATAGAACATATACTGAAGTGCTACCATGTTAATGTGACATTATTTAATCTGAATAAGAATCCACTTTGCATGCGCCTTCAAATTATAGTATTTATGTAACATTCAACACAGTAAGTAAAAATGTTGCTGCCAAATATACCTGCCTTGCCCTGCTTATTCATTTGAACAGAATGGGCGTTATATAAATAGAGAAACAAGGAGGAAGGGGGCAGAGTAGAAGGGATTAAGGACTTCACATTTCACAGCGGTTGTATTGCAATTAAAAAGCCACCTCTACAGCCCAGGGTTCCCGCAATCTGGACGCAAAAATAAGCTGATGGGAAATGATGACTGCAAGGTCAACTTTTCCCCACCTCTCCTCCTTCCAGGATGAATAAAGCTCCCAGGCGGGAGGACCACACTGGCTGAGAAACCATCATCGCTCACTCAGGGTCAGGATTATAACTTTTTTAACTTGAAAAAAGTCCTGAAAATACTTCAAGAAAAAATCCTATTTGGAGAATATAATCAGGAGCATGTTGACAGTTACTACTAGCTCGTAGATACATCCAGAAATGTATTATTTTAATCTTAGCAATTACTAAATAAAAGTAATCACAGCTACGAGGCAATAAAATCTCTGCGAAACATAGAAATATAATGATGACATATCCCTCTATATTAGTTCAATGACATAATTTGAGAAAATAAGATCTTAGGGGAATATTCAACACACAACTACATCTGTACATAGTTATAGAGTACAGATACGGACTTCAAACCTGCGGAGACAATGATTTCTTTTAATCTAATGGTTACAGCTCTGGCAAATTTCCAAATTGTGTTCCTGCTTCCCAATCTGAGGAGCAGGCTCACAGGAAGCTGTACATCTCTACGCACTAATGAGGGATGCCGTCAGCCTGAAGAAGTGCCAAATGCGCTCGCAGAGTGACGCCGAGCAGCGCTGGGGTTCGGGCACGCGAAGTACCCCAGTGGGTTCTGGCGTGTCTGCTACGTAAAGCAGACTGATGCTCAGGTTTGCCATTAAAGGGGTCGAATTTTTCAGTATTACATTCTAGGGACTCAGGAAATGTAATTTAAACAACAGGAAAAAAAATAAATATATATGGTAATACTAAATAACCGTAGGAGAAGAAAATAGCTTGTAACCTCATAGTCCTTCATTATTAGAGCTGAACTTTGTTAGAAGAGAACAACACAGTGGCAAGAAAACACCCCACTCTAACCAAGGCTATTTAATACAAACCACAGGCAATTCCTCCTGCGCTACTCATCCCCGTACACCACCACCACACCCAAACTCAACATCTCCATAGTCTCCTATCCCATCCTTCCCGTGCAAGTTTTGCCTAAACAAAGAGATTCTTTGCAAAAACTTACTTTAAATTTGGGATGTGCATTTTATCTCAGCTGCTTTCTTGGGAGATTCTCCTGCACCGAGGAGGAGGAGAGGGATGCAGCCCCCTGGGAAGGCTGCTGCCGCTGCCCGTATTGCTGCCGAAGGCACCGGCTGAGGATGCCCCGCACGGGGCTGGGAGGTTTGCTTCCACCCGCCTGCCTCAGCCGCCTTTTAGTACTCTCTTAATCATAAACACAACTGTCGTTACACAACAAAGGTTAAAAAAATGGTAATAAGAAGTGTTGTAAAGTATTATTTTTCCTAACAATAAATTGACTTTTATATACAGAAAAAGCAAACCAGTATTTTAAAAACCCTGCATATCAGATTGATTTAACTACAGGTGCTTTTCCCTCTTCACTTTGCTTTTACCATGAAAGTATTGCCTGTGGAAATCCGCAATAGTGTAAGTTTTAAAAATATTTACATTACGAGAGAGACTAATAATAAAAAAGCAAACTATAAGTGCCACCTATGAAGTGATGTTTCCAAGATGTGTTAGAGCAGATCACACACTCTGCCATGCTTTTGCTTGTTACAGTATCTGTAAAGGGAAAACAATAAAAATAAAAAAAAAAACCCAAGACATGAAAACATGTGACTTTGTGAAAGCAGGTCAATCTCAAACGCATCTCCCGAAGCAGCGCTCGCGCCGGAGGACGCTGCCAGGGCCCGGCAGACGCGAGTCCCTGCTGCAGCGTCCCCAGGCACTGCCCCGGGCACGGCGGGACAGGGACAGGGCAGGGGCACCGGGCCCCCATCGGCCCCCGCAATCCCCGGCTGCAGTTCCTGCCTCGGGAAGGAACAGATCATCAAAGGAAAGAAAAGTGGATGAACAACCAACCGAGAGGCTGCAGGGACTAATTAATCTCTGCGCAGGGTGCGAGGCGCAGCTTCCCGCAGGATGCATTCCCACACCACCTGCATCCCCGTCCTTTTGCTTTCGTACTCTCAAATTTTGACTCAATTTGGCTTATTGATTTCGCTGTGCTTCGCCTGACCTTACAGAGCAATCTCTGCTCTTTTCAAGTGCCACTTTGTATTGACTCTGCCGCGGAGCTATGACTCCTGTAATTGGTTTAACAGCTCTTTGAGGCCACTTTGTTTCTGATAAGATACCCACAGATCCGCGGAGAATTTAAAATAGTTTTGTTGTCAAAAACAATTACACCAGGAGTGTAAAAGCAGTGTTTCATCCCTACAGTCCCTCTCCAAATGTTCAGGTTAACAAACTGAGCAACGCCAACGCAGAAGCCGGGCAGCAGGCGGGGATGGACGCGTCCCCCATCCTCGACCCCAAAACCCACTGACCCTTCAGCTAATGATGGTTTTGATCGTTAGGAGCTGCTCAGGGCCGAACGGTAAGTGACTCTCTTCTCTGGAGGGACTCTTCTCTGTGTTTAGTGGCTTTCCACCAAATACATACTAAAGGAAGGATCTTTCTGAGCAAAGACAGGGCACGATTCCAGTCCCCAGTACTGTGTCCTGGTCCTGAAGGGTTACATCAGCATTTTAGAATATATACTAACAGTTATAGGAAAACGCAAAAAACCCCACCCTGAAACACAACCCCCAAAACCTGGCCAACAGCAGCGACTCACAGGTGTGGAGCAGCGGCTGTGTGACCACTGCATCGCAGCCGAAGAAACTCAAAGAATGGTGAGACCATATTCCACGCCCATTAGGAAACAGCATTACCAGCCTAAGCCTACAAATGCTAACTGACCATGTGTTTTCTGAATTTTTAGAGAGCAAACGAAGAAACTGGCTGAGTAAATACAAGCTGTAAAAAGGTCAAGAATTCGCTTGTTCCATGTGCCGCCTCCCATACACTGAATGTTTTATCTCCATCCTGTGGTGCAGACTCTGATATCTGGCCTTCCTCAAACCACACTGCCTCCCCCCAGTCTGCTGGAAACACTACTGCTCGAGTTATTTACCTTTTATGAAGTATTGCAGCATACTTCTGCTTCTTTTGGTTGTTGTTGTGGTTGTTATTTTCTGTACTGAACAAGGTAGGTATTTTCAATATGCGTTCTAGCAAACAACATTATGCTTGTATTTATTGATAAAATAAAATAAATCCATACAATGAAAATCACAACATTATATATAACCCCATTTCCCAGTTTAAAAGATTGTGTTGCATGAGATTTTCAGCAGGTGCAATTTCCATTTCAGCAAAGACCTGCGTGGCTAAGCTTAAACACAATATTTTCCAGAGAAAATATCTGACAGGAAATCACTAGCAAGCCCAAAAAAGTACAACCCCCTCATCCCCACTCAAAACAAGAGAGACGGAGCAGAAAGCAAAGCAGCAAAGCTGCTGCAGCTCAATCTCTGTGCAGAGCAGAAGGGGGAAAAAGCCCCAGCAGCAGAGCTGTAGGTGCAGCACTTGGGCTTGGCACAGCACGATGGCCCAGTGTGCCACAGCCAAGGTCTGCCAATGCCTACAGGCTGGGGGAGCCTTGGACCATCTATAGGGACTATACGTCAGTGCATCTATGCGTGTTGCATGCATGCCCGCTGCCTAGGTGTGATGGAGTGAGAATGGCTGGAGAGCAGCCCTGAGGAGAAGGACCTGGGGATGTTGGTGGATGAGAAGCTCAGCACGAGCTGGCAATGTGCGCTGGCAGCCCAGAAACCCCCCGCAGCCTGGGCTGCATCCCCAGCAGCGTGGGCAGCAGGGCGAGGGGGGGATTCTGCCCCTCTGCTCTGGGGAAACCCCCCTGCAGGGCTGCCTCCAGCTCTGGGGCACCAACAGCAGAAGGACACGGAGCTGTTGGAGCGGGGCCAGAGGAGGCCACGGAGATGCTGGGAGGGCTGGAGCCCCTCTGCTGGGAGGACAGGCTGAGAGAGCTGGGGGGGTTCAGCCTGGAGCAGAGAAGGCTCCGGGGAGACCTTGGAGCCCCTTCCAGTCCCTAAAGGGGCTCCAGGAAAGCTGGGGAGGGACTCGGGATCAGGGAGGGGAGCCGTGGGATGAGGGGGAATGGTTTTAAACTAGAAGAGGGGAGATTTAGATGAGATCTGAGGAAGAAATTCTCTGCTGTGAGGGTGGTGAGCCCCTGGCCCAGGTTGCCCAGAGAAGCTGTGGCTGCCCCATCCCTGGAGGGGTTCAAGGCCAGGTTGGACGGGGCTTGGAGCAGCGTGGTCTGGTGGGAGGTGTCCCTGCCCAGGGCAGGGGGTGGCCCTGGGTGGTTTTTAAGGTCCCTTCCCACCCAAACCATTCTGTGATCACACTGGACGGTTTGTTGGACAAAACACACCAGGTTCCAGCCCAAGGAATGGTGATAAGCCCCAGCAGCACGTGATGAGTTTGTGCTGTGACCGCCAGCAGACACTGAAGTCCCCTGCCCCCAGTGCCCCGCACCGCGGGCTGCAGCAAGGAGAGGCAGTGGGTGCCGCGGGCTCTGTGGGGCAGCGTGGGATGTTCCCCTGGGCTGGAGCTCAGCACAGCGAAGGGCTGTTTGCTTTGCCCGGTACCTTCTTCTGTGCTCTGTGTGAAATCCAGTTAATCATCATCACTTTTGCTGTCCTACACAAACGTGTACAAGAATCTTATTCTTTCAAAGAAGCACAGGGTAATTTTCAGCTCTGTGACTGTACAGAAACCGAAAGCTTTTGCTACCAGACGATTTTCAGTGCTGGCAGCAGCCTTTGAAATTCTTTGGGTCTTGCTATCGCCTGGTTAAATCTTTGCAAACAACAATTTAAAGCACTTCATCTTGGTCACCTGCAGGCCTAAAGCGTTGCCAGGCAGGGAGCACAAAAGCTGCACTGTACCCCCTGCATCAGACCAAAGTTACAAACGGGCCCAACTGCGTTTAAAGCCGCTTACGCTGTTTCTTATCTCTCCCTTGACAGGGAGAGCGGGGGTGTTTGAAGCATTTGTAAGACTTGGCAGACCTCCTTTCCAGTTGAAATTAATTCCCTTTTGGGATGCAATGGCTGCCTGTAAAACCCATTGCAGAGGTGAGATGATACATGGAAATCTCCATGACCTCTGCCTCCTCCCAGGCGATCCCCTCTTCCACCGGCAAACTGAGGCCAGAACAATCGCAAATCTCTGTACAACCAGCCTCCCGAATTGCAAAGGAGAAAGCTCTGGTGGAGGCACCTTCCTATGGAAGCGACCTGTAGCCAAAGCGTGGACCTGTCTGAACGACACTGCAATTTTACTCCAATAATCCATAAGTTTAACAACTGCAAACTTGGAAATTATACCCCTGGCACAAAATGAGATGTGTTAGCTGGGATATGAAATTTGGTCACTCGTTTAAAAGGTGCAATAATTTTATCCACAGCGGTGAGCTTGCCCAAGTCTTGTGTTAAAGAACAAACATTAAATGAAGATAGAGGGGGGAAAAAACAGAGCAAGAAGCCAAAGCTCTTTCCTGCATAGGGAAGCCTGGGTTCAGTAAGTGGGGATAACTGACAGTATGCTACCAGATCCATGCAAGATCTGTGGGAGAAGCATTTGCGGTGAGGTCAATGATGCCTGGATTTAGGCGGAGAACACCAGGGAAGTAGATGGGTTCAGGGATGGGGAGGGTAAAACAGTCTGACAGCAGCTCAGGACGGCCTAATATTTTCATTTCTCCCCAAAGACTAGAGTCACAGGTATTTGCCAAATCACTCCGAAATTACAGCTACCTCCAAACAAGATTCAGAGAGAAGTAAAACCAGATCTCTATCACCAAACATTAGCTGGAACCGCTTGGGCAGCAGCAGGGACGTAACAGAAGGGGCCCAAGACCCTCATGGTTTGCTTTAGCCCTGCACGTTGTAGTAGCAGATCAATTTGAACACTGTTTACTCAAAATGCACAGAGCAACTAAGGTTTTCCCTTCCTAACTACTTTAAATGCAAATCTGAAAAGGTTTTTTTCCTGCCAATAGACCTTCGGGCAATGTTTTGGAAAATGAATTATACTGTCCTCTGGCTGTTTATTATTGCCCTCTTTCTCCAAGGCCACCATCCTCACCAATAAATATAACGGGAAGATGAGAGTGACTTTCTCCTTGTTCCTTTGTGTGAGATAAAAGAGAAGCTGTTAATGTTTGTACCTAAACCATCTCAGCAGCAGCTGCAACACGCTGGGCTGGTCCCAGCAGAGCTGATTCGATATATTTACAAAGAGCACTTTAAACCCAATTCCTGTGGGCAGCAAAGCCCAAAGTTGACCAAGTTTTGCATCTCTTCGTGTGCACGTCTGCTCTGATTGCCGGGGTGTGTTTCCCTAAGCTGAGCAGCTGAGAGCAGGGATGGAGGCGATGTGCCTGTGAGCCCTCAGACAGACACACTGCAGGGCCCTCTGCACCATCTGAAGCCTCTCGTAGCCAATGGGAGTCTTTTAATCAAGTCTGACGGCACTTTGCAGTAATTGATTTTTGTAACAATCTAACTAATGGATTAGATCCTAACGTTTGGATGCTTTTTCTTAAATCACGTAAGTGTAACATTTTGGGCTGGCAACTCCATGGGCTTAAGTGGATCTCACTTACGAAGAGAAGCAACCTGGCTTTCACTCCAGGACTCTGGCTATACCCTTGCCATTAGCTCCAGGGTAAGCCTGCCTGGGATAGTTTAAAAATAACCAATACAGAGAGAGCGTCAGTCTAGTCTCAGCGGCTGGAGCTCAAACTATTTACCTGCGGTGTAAATGTGCCCTGAGGCTGCCATTCCTGAAGCACAGCACTCATCAGATGGAGCACCACCCTCAGTGCCGAACACCAGAAGCGCAGGAGTCTACTTCGCTACTTTTTGACAGGTTTTTTTGCTTACATCTTGTATTCAAAATGATTTAGTTAAGAGATGCCTCTCTCTGGACAACATGACAGCTAATTCCCACTTATCCAACTGAAAAGATACAATTGAAATGGATGCAACAATAAAACTAATGGCTAATATGATTGCTATTGATCGTTTGCCAGTTTATCAAATGAATAACCCACCAGCTAAATGGAGAAGGAAAATAGTGCTATATATTGCACATGTCTCGGTAATGAGCCAACTGGATAGCTCATTTTAAAATCTATGTAAAGCTGAACATCGGTACGTAATTTATAATTGCAATGAATCCTGATATATCAGGTGCACGTTCGTTCATTTTTCACCTACCTTTTCGGCTGACTGGGCAGTGCCAAAAAATATTGGAATGAAGGCAAGCCATACTATACAGGTAGTGTACATAGTGAATCCAATGGGTTTAGCTTCATTAAAATTCTCTGGGACACCCCGAGTCTTGATGGCATACACAGTACACGTAACCATTAGAAGAATGCTATAACCCAAGGAACAAATGATTTGTAGATCCGTAATGTCACATTTGAGAACTCCTCTGGCTTGGTCAGGGTTCATAGTTTTCTGCTCATCATAATCTATGATGATGTTGGGTGGGTCAACGGCAAACCAAATAAAGACACCTAGAAGCTGAACAGATATCAAACTCGAGGTGATCGCCAGCTGTGACGTGGGGCTTATAAGCCTAGGTGCTGTCACTGACTTTTTGCCCTGTTCAAATATGCGGTAGATGCGGTTTGTTTTAGTTAAGAGGGCTGCATAGCTGATGCACATCCCCAAGCCCAAGAAGATACGCCGGAAGGAGCACACGGCAACGTTTGGTTTGGCGATCATCAGAAATGTGATGATGTAGCACAGAAATATCCCTGTTAACAGGACGTAGCTGAGTTCCCTCCCCGAAGCCCGGACAATGGGAGTATCGTTATATCTGATGAACGTTGCCATGACAAAAATGGTGGCAATAATTCCCAGCATAGCCAAGAAGACGGGTATCACAGCCCAGGGCGAGTGCCACTCCAGCTTGACAATGGGTATGGAACGGCATCCTGTTCGGTTCTCGTTGGGCCGCTCGTTGTATGAGCAGAGCAGACAGGTCACCTCGTCGGCCTGGTACTGATAGCCGTCGCAGAGCTCGCAGTGCCAGCAGCACGGCATCCCCTTCACCATCTTCTTCCTCTCTCCCGGCTTGCAAGGCAGGCTGCAGACCGAGGACGGGACTTCACGCACTCCTTTGCCCCACTGCATTTCGTCGATCTACAAGACAGGTGAAATAGAAAGAGGCTGGTTATTTAGACGTCACTGTCAGACATCCAGGGCGGGAATGGAAGAGGGGAGGACCAAAGGGGAACCTACAACAGAGAAAAACCAAATGGATAAACTTTATATGTGGTAGACTCCTGGAAAAGCACCAGGAACTACACATGCCAGTGTCTTCACACGGGACTTTGATGCGTGACTGTATTTACTGCCTTCATTTTTATTAGTAGTTAATTCTGGTGGAATGACACACAACATCAGACAGAGCAGTAGGGAGTAACCCTCTTCCTTCTTCCATGAAAATTAGTAAGAAAGCTGCAGTGGCTTGAGGGAAGGCAGCAGCTACATTCACAAACTGCTTTTCATGCATCTAGAGCTTGGGGCTTCTTACCGAGACAGAACAAGAGAGCTCCCTTCTTGGAACCGCTACTGACCAGGTTAATATTTTAAATGAGGTGAAAATGTGTCTTATATAGGGCATGGAATCAGTGAGAAGGTGGCAAGATCTGCAATATGAGCCAAGTGAGAAATATAAAGGACAAAGAAAATAGTCATCAATGAAAAATACAATAATTAGATAATATTTCATCTCAAAGTCACATTCTGCTTTTGAAATACCATACATGCTTCTGGGCATGCAAATTATTAATGATTATATTAAATAACTGGAAAGTCTCACTTGTCCTGCAGCCTTAAGAAACCTAAACTCCAAAGTATGTGCACAAAGACTTCCAAGTACTGCAGATAATTAGACTCACAAATCATTTCAAAAATATTCCTGACTAAAGCCACTAACCAGTTTCCCAGAACAAATGAGGTTTAGCTCTGGAGCCCCCCTGAAATAGTCCCCACTGGAATAACTGGGAAGCTCATGACATTACCAGCGCCAATTCATTGCACCAATTACCAACTCGGCTGCCCAGCAAAATTTCAGTGGCTTCAATGGCTTCTGTGTGTGGGAATGTATGGCTTTTCCAAATATAAAACCTGATCTCCTGAGATAGAAGTTAGTAAGTGTCATTAAAAACAAAGTTTCTTTTTTAGGTTACTTAAATGCTTACAAGCTCCAGGATTTTCCCTACAAGTAAAAAATTCTACAATGAGTTTCTTGAATCAGCTGCGTTATTATTAATATATACAGAAGACTGGGGTTTGCAAGTCTTAAACTGAAGGGTTAAGTCACACTCTTCTGATTTAACTCAAAATAGATCCTGTATCATCTTCATTTCATGTATTTGAAAAAAAACCTGAAATCATACACTGCTCAAATACTATACTACCAAGAGCCTCTACTGTGAATGTTATAAGAATAATCCCTCAATAAGAGATATTCTAGAGGTCTGCCACTGCTTGAGAAACTTCATTAACCTTCAATATTCACAACTTACTCCGAAAAAAAAAATATAAAATCCATGAACTCTTCTTTCATTCTGTGCTGAGCTGAAGGTGTGTTAGCTTACAGAAGCTGAAGGAATACTGATGATAAAGGAGAATGCAAAGGCTCATTGAATTGCACCAGTAAATGGTAGTTTGGTCTTACTGGAAGAGCGTGCATAAGGAGCCAGGAAATGCATTTCTGCGCCCAACTCCGCCACTGCTCCAACTAGCAAAGCCTGGCAAGGCCTTTACAAACCTGGAGTTGCCCTCCCAGCTCGTGCGTTTGCCTCGCAAGAGAGCTGGGGTAAGCTGGCACGTCTCGTGTAACCTGCTCGCTTCAGAGGCACCAAGATGACATTAGTGGGAAAGAGAACCAAAGAGATGGTGAGCAAAGAGAACCAGGGCCAAGAGCTCCGACCCATACAGCAAGTGTCACATTTCATGACAATTCCTTGAGAAATCAACTGACCGACAGTTTGCGTCTTCCTTTACTCTTCTTAATCGCTGATTTGTATCTTGCCGTTTTAGAAAGCGGCCTGAGACAGGGCAGCTATAACTTACCTGGGTTTGTACAGCTAGAAAGTGAGACACATGGATCCAGTCTGGAGCCTCCATTTTCCATCGTAACTGTTAAACACAGAAGTTACTTGACACCCTTTTTACGGCATGCACTGATGTGAAATGAGAAAGGCATCCTGACTGCATGGGGCTTGACCCAGTGATGAAAGGATTGTCACCAATTTTCTGCATGCCAACAGCTCATAGAACCACAGAATTACTAATGTGTTATCATACCCCCCCACCCCTGTTATGACTATAAAAGGGTGAATTTCCATATTCTCAATCACATCCCATGGCATTGCTGGGTAGTCAGGACAGCCTAAAGGTACTTCATTCTGCGCAGATACTGTGTGTAGAGATAAATAGAAGATCAGGCAAAACTAGGGAAAGTCCTTTTTCTGGTCTTCTGGGACGGCACCATGACAACTCTGTATCACCGGCCTCAGAAGGATTTGCAGTGTTGTGCTGCTTCTGGCAAGAAAATTATTGATGAAAACCTCCTGTCAGATAAAGCACCTGGCACCAGAGCCTGGCACTGGGAGAGGAGACTCGGAGTCAAGCTAGAGACACTTCCCCCCCTCAGAAAAGAATATTTGTGAAAAATTTTTGTCTTTGAAATAAATTATTGTTCATAACTCCTTTCAGAAATGCAAACAAAAGCAATAAAACATTCATTTGTGTATTTGGCTGCTTTAGGATCAAATGACTGTGCCTGATGTACTTTTTTTCTGTCCCCCTTTTCCCCTCCCTCCTTATTCCATCTTTTACTGCAGTTTCCTTGAAATAATTTAGCTTTTGAAAACCTGGATCTAAAAAAGACTTCTGTTGTGGCAAGTCATTGTTATATTCAGCCATTTCTTGCATTTATTTAAATCTAAACCTGCGTATATTCAGTGAATTTTTCCCAATGCTTTGAGTCACTATGAACTGGAAACTGCTTCCTTAAAGATTCTGAGTTCAGAGTTTCAGGATCAGGATCACAAAATCCTGATAAAACAGCAAGGATAACTTTTACCCATGATTACTGTAGGAGGACTTTCAACAAAAACTAAACAACAGAGCATTTCATTCAGCGACAGGAACCGCAGCGCTGGTTTGGTCCCTTCTTTTGTCACATGTCCATGGGACACAGCCACGGTGCAGCCCGCGGCCGCGTCCTGCCCAAGCTCTCGCTGACAGCAAACCAGCAGCGGGAGCATCCGAGCAGCGTTCAGAGACACAAACCACAGAAAGCAGAGCTGCAGACTGCCACGACAAGTCCAAACTTTTCTTGCACATTACCTCCTCTATTTAACAGAGAGATGCGACAGAAGTAAAAACAGTTTTGAGGATGATGGTGATTCCCAAGACAGTTGTTTCAATGTGCAACCAACCTTGCCCACCAAGAGTCATAACCAAACCACACCTACTGAACCCACAGGTGACGAGAGTGACTAGAGAAACGTCAGATCCAGGACTCAGGAGGTTCGTGCTCTTTTGCTGACCCTGCCCCCAGGCCAGTTTGATCACCTTGGGCAAGGCACTTCATGTATTTTTTTCCTCCATTTCCCCACGTATAAGCTGGAGTTGGCTTTCAATTATATTTATAATAAAGACCTACAGAAATCTTTGAGATCCATGGAGGAAGAGTGCTATATAGTCAACAAATACTACGCGTGCTATATAGTTACAAATACTACATTTCTGTAAGCAAATATAATAAAATCTTACCCCATAATCAAAAAGTGATTATCTGAAAATGCTAATCATAATCTAGAAAGCAGTAAGTAAACAATTTCATAAATCAGAAGAAAGTACTCTTCCAGTTAACACAAATGTTGCTTTTTTATGTAGAACTTTCCATTTCAGCCATATATAGGAATAGCATACGTAATATCAGGGAATTTATTCTTCCCAAACCAACACCATTCACGGATGCAGCCGGTCCCGCCCTACTCACAGCTATCCAACAGCTTTGCATCCTGAACTTAGCACTTGACCAAGTCAGCACCGAGAGACACAAGGTACTCCCCCACTAAAATTCGGCCAGATTTGGGAAAGATGCAAAACCTAGGCCGCACTAGGTGCTGTAGACAGATGTGTCTAATGTCTTGAAAAATCACATATCTACCCATCATCCACTTATCCTCATGGTAAGTGGCGCAGCTTCAACAGCATCGTGTGCAGACTGATGCTATTATAGTTCATCCACTGATGAACTGATCTGATAAACGGGAAAAAAAAACCAAAACAACCCTCAAACCCACAACTCGTTCCTTGTAGGACATTCAAAAGACCTGAGAACTTCAAAGTTGGCCCCGCTCTGAGGTACATGGACCCAGTAGAGCCGCTGTGTCACAGTGGGACACTATGTTTTGCCCTACCGCCACAGCACAGAGGAAAAAAAAAAACCAAACCAAAAAACCCAGAAAAGAACAAGGTCTCTTCCAGATCCAGTGCTTTCCCCACAGCCACGGAGCAGTGCACCATCCATCTTGGTTAGAGGTTAACCCTATCTCTTTTTTTCCCCAAGCTCTCCCAACTCCTGCACATCATCCAGTTCATAAGTGCCTTGAGCTAGAGGGATGGGATCCATTTCCAATATAAATTCTCATTATGTTCACTCCAGAACAAACATTAACAAGAAATGCTTAGTCTGTCTCATAAGGCCTAGCATAATTGTTCATTTTAATGAATAAAGTAACTCAATATATGTGTATAATTTAAACATCGCTGCTTTTTTTCTCACCACCACAAACATTTCTGTAATAAGCTATTTGTTCTGAACTAAATTGTTTCATGCAATGTTTGATTAAAATAAAAATCAGTACAAAAATAATTACATTAGTGATAATTAACCTACTCGGGGAAAAAAAAATAGCCGTGTTCCCTGATACGACTTTCATAACTGTGCCATTAATTTCACGGACACATTAGAAAACAATTGCGGAGGATTGCGCTCAGATTTATTGCCACCTTACAGATTGCTTTTGGACTCCAGTTACTAAGTCAGCAGTTCAAACAGTTTTTGTATATTCAACTTTACAGATAGCAATATTTGCATGACTTAGCTCTTCGGGCTTAGCTATTAATGTCTTGTAATTAGTTTCTAAATCCAGGGCTTTAACATGATAATGGTTTTAAGCTAAGAATCTGTCAATAACACATAGTCAACAGAGCCTTCTGCAAAATATCAACTAAAATCCTTTCAAGAGATCACAGCAACGATAAGCCAAACTACCAGAGAAGGATGCGACGCTACTCCAATGACTTACCCAGACACTGCAAATAAGGTACATCACCTCATACTGTAACTTATTTTAATTTCACTGCCTGCAGGGGATTGACAGAAAAGCCGTAAGCCGAGCACAGAGCCTGCAAGGTGATGGAGGCAAAAAACCCCCGATGTTTTCGCTTGTGAGGAGCAAATCACTTCATTCTGAGCGATGCAGGCTTAATGCATTTTCAGGGTAGCGCAAAAGATCGCCACAAACTAAACCCCCCTCTATTTAAACAGAATGACTGTTTTGCGCAGCAGCAGCAGACCAGCTCTGGGAAGCCACCCGTCCTGTCCCGTCCCGTCCCCTCCCCATGGGGACCGAAGCCGTGGTCCCGCCCCAGCCCCTTCGCAGGACCCGGCTCCAGTGGCCCTCGCCCCCAGCTTGGGAGCCATCCTCGTCTCCTGGGTGCCCTCAGCACAGCTGTGAGCCCCGTTACACCCCGGCATGAGGTAAAGACTGAGCTCACTCCTCCCTCTTCAGTTTCTTTCTGTTTTCTTGCTTTAAATCAAAGCCAAAATCCAGCTAACTTCAAAGCAGCTTTAAAAACCTGTGCAGGGCAGAAGTAGGTGGCGATAACCAGCAGCCCCAACACCCAGAGCGGTGCCTGAACCTGATCCCCCCAGCTGCGTAGGAGCATCCCTGCTGGGACGGGGGTGCCGAACGTCCCAGATCCGGTCCTGAGCTCTGCAGCTCGCCCCTGCCTCCCAACAGCTGTTTTTCCTCGTCCTTTCAGTGCGGCTCCACAGAACGCTTCGTCAGCGAGATGGAGCATCCGGCGGCGCTGCCGCCCTCCCCACACCAGAGACCACGCAGTTTGTGCTAGCGAGTGTTTTTAGCTATCTTGGGACAGCTCAAAAGAAAGTGACTTTCGAGGAAGCGCAAAATCTCCTAAGTATTCCTGCTCTGCTGTATTAATTATCCTAAATCTCTCCTATCTATCTTCTTTATAAACAGAAGTTAAACATCCTTATGTATTTTTTGTTCTGGTTTCTCCCACTGCTGCCCTTTTAGTTTAGCCCTAATGTAGCAGCGACTGCCGCGGGAACGGGCAGCGTCCTGTCCATAAACACACACAGGACAAGCAAATCACAACTTTCTAATTGAAGGTGACGGAAACTCATCGCTTCTCAAAGCCTTCCAGCCAAAAAACCTGCAGTTTTTCATTCTCGGCACAAATCAGAGATGTTGTCAACAAATCATGACAACATTCCAACAATCCCAGACCCTCCATCTTCACCCCTGGTGATGCAGATACCCATTAATGAGCAAACTGCCCCCAGGATCAGCCTCACCCAGGATGCGCACAGCTCCCATTTCCTCCTCTCATTAATGTTGCGACAGCTCCTGGGAAGCCCCGGCGTGGGCAGGGATCCCACAGTGCAGAAAATAACTTTCCTTCAAGCTTTGGGAAGAGGCGGGACGAGGGGCTGTCTCGGCTCCCCCGGGGAGGGGACGGGGATGCTGGGCGGGTGAAGAGATGGGGAAGTATCCAGTGTTTCACTGGGTAACTGATCTCCTGAAATACTGGAGGTCAGTCATCTACCTGAATTCTCCTCTAGTGAGAAAACTCTAACTGCATTTCAACACCTTTAATACCTGCGGGCGCACTGGGGAGAGGCTCCCTCCTGCTCCACTCTTCTCGCACCGAATGCTCAGCTCTATGTTACCTATCACGGGTAAAAAACCCCCCGGCACTGGTTCTTCCACCTAGACTAAAGGACAAGTGGGCATTTGGGTACAGGTATAACAATCTGCATAGCGTTTGCATCACATTTTATTTAATACATTAAATTAATTACGATTTAAACTTCAACTAAAAACATCACTTTTGTTCCTACGCTGCAACTCCTTTTTGGTGATCTCGTAATAAGCAGTTCTAAACCTACATATAAACCTGATTTATTTTTCTTTTTCCTTTTCAGATCTTACTTTTTCTTTCATGTAATATTTGTCATAATTTTCTACCAATCTTACCTGCTTTGAGGACACCAGAAGCAAGTTGCACCGAGCACTTTTAATAACATCTTTAATGAGATCCAAAGGCTATTTGTTCTACATTAAACCAAGGACATTTTCAGCACAACATCGAAGTAGAGAAAAATGCTTAATCTACAATTTTTGCAAAAAAGCTTATTATCATATATTTCTGTTGACACACAATAAAACTGAAAATTAATTATTTTAATGCTTCTATATCTGACTACAGCTTTATGTTGTCTTCTCACTAATGGAAGGGGATGGCCCATGCGTCTTCAGCATTCACCCCGCCTTCCCTGCATAATTTCTTTTAATTAAAAAAAGAGCACGTACTTCCAAATGTGCATTTATAATACACCGTCTTTATCTATTTAAGTTGATAGGTCAGAGCAAATCTATCTTCTGAAAGCAGAGGCAATCTCAGACCATTTTTCATCCTTCAGTAGGTGGCCCAGAGTCGGAGTTCCTGTAACCGGCCCCACGCCAAGCACTGACTGACGGGGGGGTTTGGGGGGGGGTCCATGCTGCTGCCCTCTGCGTTGTGCCCAGCGCTTCATTCCCAGCACCCCTCCCTGTCAAACCGGTCAGAAGGGAGTCCAGTCTGAGAGTCGTCCTCCCTGTGTCACCAAACAGGCCGAGCTCGCCGTGCCCTTGGTATCCTACATGCGGAAAATAACATCTCCCACCTGGGGTGCAACCCGTGCCATTCTTACACACCGGCCTTCATTTCAGAATATCACGTATTCATTTGAAAATTAATAAAACCAGCCCTCATTGTCTCTCGCTGTTCATTCTGCTGCAGTCATTTTTTTCCCTCTCAACCAACAAAAGACATTTTTAGGGGAAAGTTCGGTCTCCAAGCGCTTCCCTTCAATTCCCACTACAACCTAGCACACAGCAAACCTGCGCAGCGTAAATTATCCGGTTTTGTGCTTTTTTTTGAAGGGTGCTCTAAAGGCATCTGGGGGGGGCGGGGTGAGAGGGGAGGATGAAAACCTATTGCACAGCATCAAGAGGATATTTACACATCAGATTTCAGCTTCATACAGGGAAAATGACAGCTCACTGTGGGACCAGCCCAGAATGCCTTCATTGAGTGACACTCCAACTGATTTCAATTGGAGCTTTCCTTCAGTGTTTAATTATACTACAGATCACCTTGAAATCACCAGCAGGTTACTCAAGAGACACAGCTATGAGGGAGAATTTACCCGAAAAAGTGCTAGCGCTCTTAAAACTTTCTTTTGGGGGGGGAAGATCTAGCTAGTGTGGTGCAGGGATTATGAAAAACAATAACCTCTTTTAGTTCAGCTACTGGTTCATACTGTGCGGACCACAGTAATCTGCCAGTGCTCGTTTCCCAGTGTCAGGAGTCCCGCCAGTCCTATTTATCAGGACGTTTATCATTTCTTCCTGGCTAATGACTGCACGATCTTTGAGTAGGAATTAGGATTTCGACTCAGAGGTATGTAGAGCAGACGTGCCTACATACAGCCATAGGAATTTATGTAAAGCACTCCTCTAAACAATACCAAGGCCCTTTAAAAAGCTGCATGTTTTCAGCAGACGGCAGGGGGGGCAGGACGGTGGTGCCACTTGGCAAAGCTCGGACGAGGTGACACTGGCGGAACTCACAAGCCACGATTTCAGCCTGAAACCCCCTCCGCTCATGTCACTGCTCATAACCTTTTACCAGCTCCTGTGTTTCTCTTGTTGTATACACGGAGATAAAGTTCTGCTTAATTAAAGGAGCAATTTACAGCTTGTCTGGCTACTAACTGAGACAATGAAAGCAGACCTATGGAAATCGTAGCCTGGACACCCCTCTCTCAAGCATTTATTATATTTTGGCATAAGCTGGCTTGTCCTTTAGTGTCACAATCTTCAGTCAAACACAGCGGAAAATGAAGCCTGGCACCTCTGACGAATGAGAACAACCTGCAGTGAGGAACATGCCCCTTCACACCAACAACGGGTCACTGTGCCCAAATGACCAAGGCACTGCCATTTCATAGAATGGTTTGGGTTGGAAGGGACATTAAAGCCCATCCAGTGCCCCGCCCTGCCCTGGGCAGGGGCACCTCCCACCAGACCAGGTTGCTCCAAGCCCCGTCCAACCTGGCCTTGAACCCCTCCAGGGATGGGGCAGCCACAGCTTCTCTGGGCAACCTGGGCCAGGGGCTCACCACCCTCACAGCAGAGAATTTCTTCCTAATGTCTAATCTAAATCTACCCTTTTCCAGTTTGAAGACACTACCCCTCGTCCTATAACCACATGCCCTTGTAAAAAGTCCTTCTCCAGCTTTCTTGTAGGCCCCCGTCTGATACTGGAAGGCTGCTATAAGGTTTCCCCAGAGTCTTCTCTTCTCCAGGCCGAACCCACCTCGGGGCCTGCCCAGCGCTCAGCATCTATTATTAGAGATGAAGCACCAGACTGCATTGTGTCCCCAACCATCAAACACCAGGATCTCAACAGGAGTGGTCTGATCGCAACAGGGTTCACATACACTGCGATGCAAAACAAAAAGGGAAAAGATGAAAGATTTCATTTCAAAGTGAGGTGGCCCAGTTACATACTTATGTAAGAAAAAAACTGTTCAATATTTTACTATTCTGGTGGAAGGAGCCTTAACAAAGTTCCCGTCAACCAAAGGTGTTTCAGATCTTTAGTTTCTTCCACTTTTTAGGATGGTTCGACATGTTTGCACGTATCTTATTTCAAATATACCCATGTTGCAGCTGGAACTTAAATAAAGAACTTAAATGTCATGAGGTATAAAGTAAATAATTAGATATGGTTACCTTTTGTATGACTCCTAACAGAGAAAGCTCAAATGGTCTAGCTGACTCCCACGCTGTTCTCCATCCCCAGATCCGAGTGCTACGAATGCAGCAGTAGAGGATAAATAGCACGAAGCAAGATGAGAGGCCAAAGCCACCAGCACGCAGTGTTTGCTCTGTGCCCACTGACTCCACCAGAATGTCCCACGTACCCGTGGTTCTGCCCTCGCCCAGTGCCCGTCCCACAGCAGCACCACTGAAGGCCTTCGTTGTGCGGGGTGACAAGAAACCCGCAATCCAAAGCGCCAAAGCACATACAACAGAGCTCAACATTAGGACAGAGCAATTGCTTACCACTTAAGCAGTCCAAATCAAATGTTCAAATGCCTGTTTCTAACATGTTCATAATGCTCAGCAACTAGCAAGTTGGAGTCCTAAATAACAAGCCTGGATGACAACGGCACCTCTACAAGCAAATCCGGGCATTCAGATTTTTCTCTTGAAAACTCCTTTTCTGCGTTGTTTTTCATGGTATAGCTGTGAGTTGACCTTATCCAAGTTTTGAGAAAAGGATTAGCCCTTTCTGTTTGTTTATCTCTGCTTATGAGCTAATAACTTCTTTTTTTCTGTTATTTACGATGGTGAAAAAGGAATGCATCTGCCAAATCCGATATACTACTGTCAAAACGCAAAGGGTAATAACTAGAGATGTACCAAATGGCATGTGTGTAATTTGGATAGCATTTATCCTGAAGTGCCTGCCAACTCAAAATGCTTTAGTTTATTTATCCTACTAATTCCCAAGCTGATTCAAAGACCAGTATTTGCTAGTCAAATTATTTGGTCCCGTTTTTCCCTTTTTAAAGAATCAGCATCAATGGTACAGTAATTTTCTCATCATGTCTAGCGTGCACGGCATAATGACACACAGGCCGGGGAAGCAAGATGAAAGAAATACAAAATTCTGAGTGAAACTCAGTACCTAACTCATTTAGGCCCTAATTAGATTGCTGCAGCGTTATTAATGCTATTAAATTATCTTGCTCAGGTATACTCAGTCCATCGGTCCCTAAAAGGACTGTAGATGGTACACAGAAAATTAGGGTTGGCTGATGGGACTTTAATTATACTGCACTCGGGGCCACTCTTCCATCAAGGCCGCAGTCGCGTCTCGCTGAAGGCAAACCGGGCGAGGAAGACGAGGGTGATATGGTTGTGACGGGGGTCACTGCAAGGGAAGGCGGCCGAGGGCTGGTGCTGGCGGCTGCTTCTGCTCCCAAAGCCGCGCAGGACGCTGGTGTGGTCTGCAGCAGGTAGACCGAGATGGCATACAAAAACCCAGCAACACCGCTTGAAAATGAAGATCATTCCATGGATTTAACATCTAAATTAATAAGAACAAAAATACTGGCCCTGCCTTTAATGATAATGGTATTGGTCTAGTTGAAATTCTACTAAAATTCTGGAAAAAAAAATATAAAAAAACCCCAGAGGCTTTTCAGGGTTTTGTTTGTTTGGTTTTGGGTGGTTGGGGTTTTTTTTTCTTGTTTTAAATTAACCTTGCAAAGCTAAGAAATGCCTCATCACATTTTTGAATACTGAAACAATAATAGCACAATACTTTGCCTTTCTCCCCCCTTCCCCTTCCACCTCTTTGAAAAGTAAAAGAAGGACTGGCACCGGTAACTTCCTCTTTCCAGTCAGGCGCCCTAAATATTCAGCCATAAGACATGCTCCCAGTTGTGCACCTCCCTGCCAGTGCAGTCAATTTTTCTCCTCACTCCTTCCCACAAACAGGGTAATTAATGTTTTCATTAAAGTCGTGGCGAGCATCCTGGCGCACTGCTCTCTCCCAGCGCCCGGCTGGCAGCGGGAGATTCGCCCCCCGGTGAGGGGGGGCCCATGTGTAGAGCTCCCATGTCCTGAATGAACTCCAACCTTGGGTGACCAGGGAGAAAAGCCTGTCCCACCTTTTCCAGCTGTATTTTTGAGAGGAAAAGGGACCCAAGATCTACTTTTGCAAAGGGAGTTTAACGTCTGTGCTACCCTGCACCAGCCAGTCGAAAGGCATTGCAAGAACGGAAAAAAATATCTAATTATACTTACCATTGGGAGCCAGATGCTCGGATGCTACTTTTAACGGTCAAATACACACCCTCCGCACCATTAAGAGGTGCGATTAACAAGTAAACAAGGTTGTTTCACGGGAATCATTTAACACAGCGTTTTCATATAAAATGTACATTTTCAGATTAGTGGAAGAAGAAACAAATAAAAAAAGGAAAATAAAGCAAATAAAGGCTTCCCCTAAAGTTTTAAGAGCAGGCTAAAGACCCTGTGCAGCTGTTTATTTGGGGCTATTACTGCCTATCATGTGAATGATTAGCCGGAGACACATTAAAATGCACGCTATATATCCAATATTATAGACTTGCCGCAAACCACGTCAATTTTCTCCAGAAATCAGTACTCAGGGACATTTAAAAAGTGATTATTTTTGACCCACTCAATACACGTTCTCTGTCAGGAACCTTTATGCTTTGCTTAAGTGTTGGAAACTAAAGACTGGTCACACGGGCCTGATGTGTGCGGAGCTTTTAAAAATACCCTGTGTGGGATTTCTTTCTCCCCTCTGAAGCAAACGGGCGCAGTGTTATGCCATCACCACCATTCCCGCTCTGCCATCCTTGGCACTTGCATCTCTACGGTAGCAAAATTTCATTTTGCAAAACACAGCTGGATTATGTTTCGGACCTACATAAAATCGCTTTAAGCCAATAGTTGCCATGTCTGTTAATACCATACATTAAAAAAAAAATTTACATGCAAATTCGATAAATAAAAATGGGAGACAAACGAGCGAGCCTTTGGCTGCTGTTAATAGCCATCGGACTGCCGGGCGTGCCTGGAGGATGCCAGCCCAAACCCGCAGACAAGCATAATAATAAAACTTTCTTTGCCCTTGGTCTCGGGCTGCATCCTTGGTTTGCGCCTCCCCAGCGGGTTTTGCTGAGAGACGCAGAGCCCCCCCGCTGCCCCCCGGCTCTGCCCCGCTCTGTCCCCACCACTCCCCACCCCCGGGAGGGCAGCGCCGGGCTCTCCCCACTCACAGACACAGCGATATTAAACAAAAACCTTCTGCCACAACCAAAAACTGCAAGAGGAAACATAAAGAAAGGAGATGTCAAAGGACGAAGCGTGACCCGCGTGTCGGCGGCTGCCCTGCTGAGCTCACTAGACATCAACCACCATACTGCCGGCCACTGCCTCCGGGACAAAAGGTCACACTTATTTTGCAATGGAAAAGACAAACCCTAAATGAATTCGATCCAGAAGCAGAAACTCAATCACTATTTTGCCGACACTTCTCCCTCTTTTCCAGGCACAGCCTTGGCTTGCCAGCGCCTACGGTGCTAATCGCGCGCCTCTGCGCACCCCCAGCCTGCAGCTCAAAGACTTCAGCAGAGAGAATATTTTCTGTCAACCTCCCTTTGCCAGGGCAAGGATGAGATGCAAACACAGAAGCTGCTGCAGCATCCCTGCGCCACCGGAGCTCACCCACCGCAGAGAGCAGCCCGCCTTCCCCCGCGCCTCCGGGGCACCGGCAGAGCCAGGGGATGCTCCAGCTTTACCGCGGGAGCCATGGGGGTCCTGCCGGGCTGAAACGCGGGGAGAAGAATGGAAAAGTGTGGCAAAGCCACAGCTGTGTTCTAACAGCCGGTCTAACTAGATCCACAGCGGATCTAACTAGAAACCTGAGTTTTCTACCGGATCCCCGGACAGGTATTTGCAAAGTGCCGAGTGTTCACGCACTCTTGGACCAGTTGCTGCTGGTTCCTGCTCCCAGAGCGGTGGAAGAGAAGCTGGCTGGTGAGCAGGAGAACAGCTTTGTTGCACACACGTGGTGTTTTCCCCTACATAGCTGGGTGAACTTCTCCAAACACAACAAAACGCATCTGTCGTTGGAAAGCATCTTTCTGTTTTCAGGTGTGAAAAAAAGAATATTGCACCCTCAATATCACACCAACTGACATTACTACTCCTGCCAAAAGCACCCAAACCTGTTAATTACCCATAAAATATCCCAGCGAAGTATTTGCTCTTGAATATATTTGCTGATAAAAACACATTAGACTTGCAAAGAAGGATTTAAGGAGCGATGCGCAGGAACAAAATCACCACCTATTTTAAAAACACAGTGATTTATTTTTTGACCATCTATTTCTTATGCATACATTCTCAGAGCATAACTCTGCCTGGTGGGTATTAAAGAGAGCAACACAAGATGACGCAAATTCTGAAGTCACGAAGTCTTCTGCTACGTAATTTTTTTCCTTTAGAGTTTTTATGAGCTCCTTACCTTTCTGTTTTTTTCCTATCTTTGAAAAGATGTGTAATACATCTTAGACATTCTCTCAGCCTGCTTTCTCTTAGCATTTATATCCCTACAAGCATTTTACCGTGTGACATTCTCAGACCTGGAGGAAAATTATAGCGATGCTCAGAGTTGCCAAAAGCTGATATAGCTTAATTCACTTTGCTTTGCCTAAGGTAGCACAGCTCACGCGGTATACATTACCGCCTGGGCAAAATGGGTCAATAACAAAGAGGAAATGACATTTCACGTCTCTAATTCCAAGTCTGAGCTAGTTTGCAGAGTGAGGTGTAAGATTTAACTATTGCCTTCCTCTTTTTATATAGCAAACATCTATACAGAAAGTTCAACTCACTGAATAACCTTTCTTTTTTAAAAAAAATACAGTTTTCATGATTTTTCAAGTGAGGCAAGTAACAGACAGGCAAGGGGTCCGCACTGCTCTGGATCTTCTCTTGGTGGGTTATTTTCTAATTCTGCAGACGGTGGTGACTGAGGGCTGCAGGTACTCCTTCTCCTGGCTGGTTCTGTTTTGCTATTCACACCCAACCTTACCAAAGCCTCCTAACGTTCGAATCCTCTAAGTTACTTTTCCCCATGCCAAAAAATGCCACCCTGGCAGGAGGATTTCTGGTTCACTTCACACAAGACCTCGCTGCGGGACGATTGCACAGGGTTACCACCTGGGTACCAGCTGCTGCAGCAGCACACAGGCAAACTATTTGCCAATGTTACAAACCCCTCAGCTTTCTATTGCATATGCTCAAAAGTTCGTGCAGTCAACATCATGCTGCTCTCAAGATTTTCTGGTTTAATTTGGTATTACATGCTAAATATTTGGCCCAAGTTTATTGAAGGTCACTTTGAGACAGACTCTGAGACTCTCTGGACTACAACATGCACTACTTTTTTCAAAGAAAGCACAGGTGAAAATAGGATTATCTGCACTGATTGATGATTTTTAATGACTTGTTTAGCCCTCTTCTGCAGTACAGAAGAAGCGCTGCTTGATTCACATGGTTACTATCATTTATTTTGAGGTTGTGCCCTTATCAGAACAAAAATTATTTACAGCAGCCATTTCTAAAGCTAACGTGTCAAAACCATCTGCGGTACTACAAACTGCATCGGTTTTATTCCAAGAGCACTTACCAAGTCTGGCCGTAGTCACAGCTCGTGAGCAGGACCGACATGATTTCAGTCCCGTTGCCTGTTAACCTGCATTTTGGGGACCCGCTGGAGGACTAAGGAATTAGCATCTGGCCATTCAGCGGGCCAGTGGTTTGAAAAATTCCCTTCCAGTCGGCTGGAAGTTAATTCTGCAAGTTAAGATAATTAAAGGTGTTCATGCTGGTCATGGTTGACATGAGCAATGAAGAAACACGGAATCTAATGACGGAACAAAACAAACAACATCTATTATTATAGTATACGTTATTGCTATCGACACATTGGGCATGGTTCCTCACTAGCCAAAACATGCAGTTGGGATGCACTTTAGTAACACGCTGGTGTAATTATTCACCTTTAAATTTCTAAATGGACTGCATGCAATTTGGCTGACGGTGTGATGGGGGCTGAGCTCAGAAACCCCAGCTACGGCCACGAGCTTTGCAAACGGGCTGTACAGACCTTTCTGGAAGGACTTTGCACTTAGCGGTGTTTGCGCTGTGAGATAACTCCCAGAGAGCCAGGCCCCCACGAGTGAGACTGTCACCATGGGTCATCTGGTGACTGTTTGATGCGACACTGAGAAGTGGACGGAGGGACAGGAGCAGGGTCGGGGGAGCAGAAGACGCGGAGTCAGTAACAGTGCCTTGGGGGAGAGTGGCTTCAGGCAGGTTTAATTCATCTCAGAGGGCACAAATGCCTGAAGAAGCAGCCCATAACTTTTTTGTGTACCATAAAACTAGTTATTTTGGGGCAGACTAACACTTCCAAAGAGTGCCTGGAGAAGACAAGGAATGCTGTTGCCCTCGGACCCAGCCCCAGCTGAGCACCAGCGGCAGCAGCCGTTGCAGCTCGCCAGGAGCAGCACAGGCCGAGCACTAGTTCCATGGGAAAGAAACAGCCTGGACTCAGTCGCTTTCCGAAAAAGTCAATGAGGCAACAGGGGCTAAAATAATGCATAATTTTTCAGCTATCAGAAGCCCAGTTACTTCTGGATAGAGCTACATCTCTACGTATGCCAATATGCTGTAATGTATAGCTAATTAAATCTAAGGGTTTAGCCAATTTCATTAAAAATGTAAGCGGTGATAATTTTCAACAAGTGGCTCTATCAGCTGAAAGCTCAAGGTTCTGCACTGACACACGAAAACAAAACATACTAATCATGCTTAATACTTAAAATCTTAATTTTAAATAACACCCTGACCTCATTTGCTGAATTTGTTTAATGAGACTGTCTAACACCTGAATAATGCATACCTCCTGTCAAGCCATCGGCTCACAAGATTTCAGGCTCCAGGTTGTAACATAGATGTATTATCTTTGTACCAGCTACTCATTACAGTCTGTAACAGGAATAGGAAATGACACTACAAGGGCCAATTTGTGTCACAATAACTGAAATGAGAAAGGAAATTGATACCAATTTTTATCTATCTTGACGTAATCTTTGAACCATGATTTTAAGCTTACTCAGATGTTGCAAACCAACTGAAACTTAAGGATTATATATTGCAAAGGTCTGTGCATGAATATATGCCCATCCACCCATATATACACACATAGAGGCATGTAAACACACGCATTTTCTTCATATATATTTGCAAATAGGGCTTTTGCAATTATACGTTATGCGCATATAGGAGCTGGAACTGATAATGCTATCAATAATTGTGCTTTCAGTTCCACACAAAAGGTGAAATTGTTTAAGCTGAAATTTTCTAGGTTGGGAGATGCCAAATTTCTGTTTTTCAATTTCCGATAAATTCTGCAAAATACGTTCTTTTAAAAGCATCTAAAAACCCTCCAACCAACCCTATGGTCATTGTGGTGAAATTCTCTCATCTCTTGCTATTTGAAGCAAAAACTTCTAACTGGCCAGACAGGTGCCCTTTTGCTCGCCTTCCGCCAGAGACTGGGGAAACCCCAGGCTTGCAATAAAGTGAAATTTGCCTGTGCTCCAGAAAGATTTATCTTTTGCTGAGAAATATTCTGAAAAAAAGCCATCTGCTCCAAACATGGTCTACTCCCAAGAAAAAAAACAAAACAAAACCCAACAACAAAACCAAGAAACAATGAACAGCAAGAAATTTGAACACATTATTTTAGAAAAATACCATCTGTTGGCAGAATATTCCTGAGCATCAGACTTCACTGAACAGTTGCTTGGATCTAATTGCCATTCTGAATATTTTACCAAAAAAAGTCAGGTACATATAGGTCTCTTGCCAGAAGGTAAGACATTTAATCACTGTTTTCATTAGCTTGCTATTCATAACATTTATTTCCAAATTCTATAACAGAGACGTTTATGGCATTTAAATAGATTAGTCTGAGCCCAGAGAGATTCAATAGGTGTCGAAGTGCGCAGGATCTGTATAAATTGCACAGATGATTGCGAAGGTACTTAATATATTTCTATTTGTGGGGAAAAAAGGAGCTGCAGCATGGAAGTTGCATCATTCTCTGTCAAAGCCTTGCTTTGAAACTGTCCCCACCTGCCATCAGGGTCTGCGATGGGTCCCCATCCTCCGGGGGCCAGAGCTCACCAAGAGCCATTCGTGCTCTGTTTGCTCCCAGACCAGAGACTCGGAGCTACAGGAACGTTACTTTCTTTAAAGCGAGACTTTTATTCCATTTTTCACGCTCCTTTAAAACACTGGCCCGAACCTACAGTGAAGAAAACAACATAATATAGCTATTTCCCTGAGGAGGAGGGAGTTATTAATAAGTACACAGCAATCTCCTTCGCGCCGTATAACATGAGGCAGGATTTATAAGGGGAGTTAGATCTATGTAACGTACGTGTTTATGGAACCTTATTGATAATTATCAATACTATTAATCTTCTAAGCACTTGTTTAGAAAGATTGCAGCAATATATCACTTACGGCTGGAGGAAATTAATAAAAGCATAAGGGACCGCTAAGCAGCCAGCCTTCCCGGCGCTGCATGCAAAAGACTCCATTTAACCGGCAGTCATGTTTCAAGCTGTACCCTGCTTCATGCCACTAGACCATTTACAATTCAAGGGCACATCTATAAAACAATACGGATTTTTTTTGTTTATCTCTCCACACAGTACGCTTAGGCATCTTTAATATGTATTTGTTTCTGTTTGTAAACAAATTACTTAGAGGAATGTTTTAATTTTATCCGGAGCTCACAGTTAACCCTGCCTGATGCTTTGGAAGTGGAATGTGTTTCGAGTGAGAGCTCCTTGAAATCTCTACAGTGTAACAGTGGACAGGACATCGTGTTTTCCACCATTGCTCTTTATCAGCCGAGGACACACCTTCTTCAGCCATCCTGAAAATGTGCTGCAGCGTCGGATCAGCACTGAGTGCCCAGTGGCACCTTTACGAGCCATAACACCGAGCTGGAAGAGTGCACTTGACAAGCCAGAGATGCCGATGCAATTAACAAAACATGATGCACCCTATGCGGACACTAATAGGCTGGAAGTACAGCATTAATTAGACAATCAAGCTGAAAAAAAACCCAGCCCAAAACAGGAGCTTGCTCTAGGAAGTTAACCCTCTCTATTGGCAAATAAACAGGTCTCCTGTAACCATTTCACTACTCACCAAGGTGAAGGTGAAACAGGGCGTTCATGTCCACCATCACATTGTGAGTTGCAGAGGGATGGTACAAGACGAACACCAAACCTCATCTGGGTGCTCCACCACACAATGGAGGCGGGAGGACTTCCCCCATGGAGAGCTTCCTTCTCGGAATTCAGTCACGACCTCCAGTCCCTCATGTGGGATCTCGATACCCCAAACAACTCATTTGTTGCTAGATGAGAGAGAGCAGCCCGTGTCCCCGAGCAAGAGCCCGGACACATCTCTCCAACCCGCTCACACCTCACCTCACCAGCACCGACACTGCCAAACCAGGACTCAGCCACTCAAACGGAAAACTTTAAACGAGTTCAGCCTTTTAACGACCCCCAAAAGCTTGTCTGCATGAAATAAGAAAACAGGGTTGAGATGGAAGAAAAGGCCAAAACTCTGGCTTTTTGGTCAAATGCAAGCCTGCTGCTCACTTCAGCAATACAAGAGATTGAACTGGTATGCCCACTTGGCCAAATCCAATAGCAGTCTACTTACCGGGCAACGCTTTTGCATAAACTCCATTTTTAACAAAAAATATTAACAGCAAGTCTAGCTTTACGTTACTTTTAGTTCTGCACAACTGTTAGAAATTTCTAAATTTTGCTATCGTTTTAGAAGAAAAATTGAAGGAAGTGGAACATATGCCCGTTCTGTCTGCTCACCCATCTGTCGGTGCCAGCTTCCTTCCTAGTAACTTTTGAACTCGCTGCCTGATTTGAAGCACAGTTGCAACAAGCAGAGATTTCTGAGGGATGTGTCTGCAGGATTGGTAAAACGCAGTGGACAGTTAGAAGAAAGATCCACCAACAGCAAGCGTCTCTCTCACCCTTTTGGTTCGGCCAGCCAACCAGTGGGCTTACGTGTAATTCAAAGACAACCACGCTACAGGCTGATGCTTGCAAAGCAAATGCTATAGGGGTTTGGGAGGGAGTTCAGGCACTGCAGGGAAGTTGTGGAGATAACTATAGGAAGGAGTCACAGGGAACATGATGGAGAATGCTGCTGTGACAGGGTATGCAGAAGACAAATCCCTGAAAAAAATAAGATCCAACAATTTCACAGGGATTGTTTTCTTTATTTTTGGGTTTTGACAGTTCAGGGACGCTTGCAGAGGTTGGGATGTGAACACATAATAAACCTAGGAGCTGCTGAGTTAACTCTATATAGCGAAAGAGAAGCAATATCACCAAATTTCCCATGAGAACCTACAGTTCCTCTAGGAGTGATCCATTTCTTTCTCCTTCAGGCACATCAGTTCCTCCAGGAGAGATGCAGAGAGATTTCTGTTTTTCAGGCACTTCGAAGCATTGGAAGTTGCTCTCATAGAAGGCAGCCAGGTATCAGAGCTGGCGGGCCAGTTCCTTGCGTTCCTACAGTGCCTCCTGTTGAGCGACCTCAGGGTGCTTTATGGAGACTAACAAAGGCACACTTGTCAGGAAGACGTCTATTGTTATTGGATTCAGGGTATGCATGGGGTAACACAGAGCACAGAGAGTATCTTTCTAAAATGCAAAGTGAAACATAAGACATGAAAGCAGAACCTGTGTCTCCTGGCCACTCTGCCTTCATGCTTCACCCACACTCATCCTCACTGTGAACAGCACAAGCATGAGAGATCTAGATATTGCTAAAGTTAAAAAAGAGTTACCCATTTGAAAAGCAAAACAACGAAAAACCATTTGGTACTTCACACACCTCCTTTTCCCCACGGTAGTTTTCCTCCTTTCCACCACCAGCCCTTTTTGCTTTTGAAACACATCATTAAGGCTAAATACAGTCAAAATAGTCCTCCTCATAATGATGCAACTGCTGTGTAATACATGAGTGTACCCTCAACACCAGCACAGTAAAACACAATCCTGGTTTCAGATGCTAATATTTCTGTGGTCCACAGACTTATTGTCTAATTGCATTAGCTGTACCTTTGCTATTCCACAGGCTGTGGGGGTCGCGATACTGGACTGCAATGGGGATGCAGCTGGCCAAATTTCTGATCCTAAAATTCAGGGCAAAGCATTTCAAACTGCAGGAGGACGCAAACTATAAATATTGTCTGCTAAATCTGCATGCAGGGGGCCGACAAGGGGCTGACAGAGCTTGACATGATCTTCATGAAAGAGCGAGAGGCAGGAGGTGCTCTTCCATGACCTCGCATGGGAGGTGGGTGGGCGTCTTGTAATCACAACTTCACTGCGGGGAGAACAAAGGACTGCAACAGTTTTTCATGGAACACTGGCCAAGCCATTTAAAATTAGACATCTGCTCATTTTATCCTTGCGTAGATATCTGTGAAATACAGCCAAAATTGTTACTAAAGCATGCATTGAGTACTAGGGGAAGCTGCGCTAGGGTGCCTGACACCAAGCAAGCAAAAGAAAATTTAGTGATTGCACTGTCCTTACGTAAAAACTACATTACATCCCAAGTTTGCTGCAGTGAAGAGTCATAAAATATTTTCTTGGTTACCAACCAAATTCTGACCTCAGATACCAAAATGTAAATCCAGGGTGAGTCAACCGCACTCAGAGGAGACACTTCATGTACCAACTTGCGGAAGGGAGAGCAGAGCCTGGCTCCGGCGCGTGTCGGGAGCAGGCATCTGCCTTTACTGAGCGTTCCTGCCAGACGTAAGAAAGCAAAAAGGTGACACAAAGATGTGGAGAAGCTCTCAGCACTGAAAGAAATACACAGATGGTTGCAGACATTTTGTAAAACCAGGTTTATAAACTCCTGACAACAAAAAGAAAACAAACTGATACAGCATATTTTCAGACTTGCAAATACGTTGTTAAAGACGTCGTTAGTGTACCTACTGTCTTATGCAATAGAAAGAGAAATGTAAAAAGTAGTTCTTCGGTAATTTTACATGAAAAAATATGGTACAGCTATCAAGATTAATCTGCCCTGTGCCACTTCTGCCTCTCACTGAAAATACTGTGAGAATGGGGAGGTGACAGATACCATTGTAGATGGGAGTGACGACGGACTGAACAGCAGCCCTTCTTCCGGGGAAATAACATGGCAAAGTGTTCTTGCTGCTGCTTTGAATGAGGACAATGATAAAGAAGAAAACTTTTACTCACCTATGATGGTCTTCATCGCTTATTTACCTACCGCCTTTGAGATCTGGAGTGTCCTTACCATCAAGGCCTGCATAATAGGGCAAAACCACTTTTCTCTTTTGTAGCTGAGGAAATTCAGACACGTGGAACTAAACCAGGCTGCCCAAGATGACAAGTCTCTCGGAACACAAAGCATCGCTTCAGCCCTTTCTAAATGCAAAGTAGCACTCTCACCAAACATCCTTTCTTTTGTTTCCCCTCTCGTGTTGGTATTAAAGAAATAAGAATTTGGGAAATATACACTGAAGTGTTATCTCCACAATAATTACTGAAGAAAAATTGTAGCCTTTGGCAGTTTTTCCTGGGATGTTTTTAATAGTAGCTATTATTTCAGTTGGTTATTTTAGAGTATCCTTGACTTCTCTAAACTCTACAAATTTCTTTATTACTGTAAGGAAATACAGTACCATCTACTATAAGGAACTATCACAGCAATGCTAATCCTGTGTGAGAAACCAGGACCTGTAAGTGAGTAGAAGGGAAGTTATGAGCGAATCTCAGCTACTGACACAACCCTGTAGCTGGGAGGATACGAGGGTGAGGAACGTGTGCTTTTTATGGAAACATTTAACACAACAACAGGAATAGAAATCAAGCTCCATTAATTTAGCTTTAAATTTTAATGAATCAGGATGTGTAGTTTATATAAAGAAGGATTTACTTAATAAAATATTAATATTTTTGCTAAAAGAACTGTAAATTGCAAGTTAATATAGTTTTCCTTAAATAGAACATCAAAAGTTGAAAACCACTGAAGGAGCATAGAGCAAATCAAAACAAGCCCCAAAGTTCAAGAAGAGCAAAATATTGTGGTCAGTCCCAGAGACTGAACCGTTGGTAATCCACATTAATTACTCATTTAACAAAAGACATGAAAACATTATAAATAGAAAGAGAAAAGGTCCTGCATTTGGTTACGCTCCAAATGATGGTGCTTTGATCTACCTCAGTAGCCCATGGCTTGCCGCCCGGCTGCAGAGGTGCAACGGCAGCTGGGATCTCCCTGCAGTTACCCAAGTGCAGCAGTCATCATGCCGGGTCCACACGCAGAGACCCGAGGCACGAGCCACAGCTGCTGTGACCACACGTCAAGTGCCAGGTATGTCCTGGCCTCCTCTGGAGTGTGTGTCAGGACTGGACCACGCTCACACGGCCATCCCTTTCACCCTGCACACTATTTTCAAAGGAAATGCAGCAGCAGAGGCAGGGAAGGAGCCGTACCACACCAAGGAGGGACAACATGAGGACAGGGAGCTGGTATAACCTCCGTCGGGAACCTTGACCAAGAGAAGAAAACCCTTTTGTAGCAACTGGCATTTCACTTCAGGAATACCTTGATTTTATTCAGGCTCTGTGGCTGAAGAGCAGTCATACTGAACTGAAAACATGAAAACACTGTCTTTGTGCTTTAATAACTATTTGACAAGGAGTCAAATAACTATAAGGTTACAGCAGCCCTATTTCTCCATGTATTTGAGGCTCAAGCAGCTTGCATAAAGTCAAGCAGGAAGCCAGAGACCTGTCACAGACCATCCTCGTACGGACAAAGCTGACACAAGAGTCTCCAGCTTTCTCAGCCACCAGTCATGTTTTTTTTTAATCTGGGAAACATCAAAGTATCTTGGGGGTCTTTGATCACCTGCTCTTACATGCTTGTTTTTCTTTAGGCATCACTGCAAAAAGGCCATCTCATTCATATGGATATCTTTGCTACGTGCTTAAAAGTAACAACGGAAAAGTGAGTCACTCAAAAAACATTTAGTTTCAGCTTTCCTAAACCCAGAAAAACTGAAGAATATAACCAGAAAAGCTGAAGAGCATCTGCAAATGAAAGCCCATTGGTTTCAAACCACAACACATTACTGCTTCGTTTTCCAAGTTGGCAACTAGGGACTTCAGACACACAAAAGTAATAAAACTTGCATGATCACCTAATGCCTCTATTAGTCTGAGGAGCTCTGGTACTCAGGGTACAGAGAAAAGGTTGCAGGACAGAGCAGAAGATGATAACGTGCAAAAAAAAAAAAAAATGCGTTATGTAGCTGCAAGAAATAATAAAGATCCCTATTAATTTTTGCAGGATGAAAAATAAAAATATTAGTAACCATACCTGGCAGAAAAGTGCAAGCAAAGAATAAAGTAGACTCACGTTGAGCTGGAGGTCATCTGTCCACTGGCCGATGAGGCGGTAGCCCGGCGTGCTGGTGTTGGTGGTGTGATACTGGAAGATGTCGTAGCGCCCTGGTGCATCACCGTTTTTGTTGAACATCACTGGAGTGCCAGCACTGCCTGGGGGAAGAAAACAAGACAAAATCCAAGCAAACAACCAACAAAAGCCAAATCACTGTAAAAATATCTATTTTATTTAGTCACGGTTGAGAGCTTTTGGACTGGCAATGCACTTCAGGCAAAGGTCATCTGTCACCCCAGCCATATAAAACAGATACTTCAGGACACAGTGGTATAATTCCAGGCCTCTTCCAGTGATTAATTATCACTGCCCAAACCCACTGACTAAAAATAAAACAAAGCAAAACTAGATCAACCTTACTTCATTCTAGCTTTGCACAAAGCAAGGAATATCAGAAGGCTTTTCTTCTGCCCTCCAGCCTCCCTCCCATCTCTCTTTCCTCGGGGAGTTCTTTAGTGAATATCACTCCTGTGAATGGAGCCTCTAAATGATTTTTTTTTCCCCCAGAAAGTGTTCCATCTGCTTCTGAGAGATACTGCTGTCAGAAGTCAGCCCAGGTCTAGTGAATCTTGACTAGCATCCAGAAATAGCTTCCTCCTCCACAATATGTTCTTATTCCCGTAATCAGCATGCAGTTGGGATGGAAAAGAACAGACTAAGCTATAGGAAGACTGTTCCTTGTCTACTCCCTTATTTAGATTCTATGACACAGGCTGAAAAGTATCTCAGTCAGGAACGGATCAGGATCCTGAATGGACTTTATTTGCCATATGCCAAGGTGACTAACAGGGGTAAAGAAGTGAGGTCAGGCAACAAGGCAAGGGTACCCCCACAACCCCCCCTCTGTGCCTGGTGCTGGGCAAAGCCAGCCTGCACCCTGGAGGTGCGCCCATAGCTGAGCCATGGGACAGACCATTCCTCATCCTCAGGCAAGTTCTCACCAGAACATCTGCATTTTAATTACCACAGCATTAGATGCGAACCCTTTCTTAGATGAGAATTCAAAGCAGCGTTGCATTTCCTCAGATCTCTAGGCAAAAAATTCAAGGGTGACATTTATTTCAAGACATATTAAAATAGGTTTCAGTGGGGTAGAGTAATATTGTGTCAAGATTGAAGATTATGACAATACTCCAGCATATCTATATTCAAAGCTTCCTCCTGCATAACTTTTTTTTCCCTAAAGCAATGAAAAATCTCTCCTGTTGTAGCATTGAACTTTAAGATTATGGTTTTCTTCATGATTCCCATTCTTCATTGAATTCCAGTGAGTGAAAAAAAGATCTGAAGGAGTGAATTAGCATAGTTTCCATTCGAGCCCTGGTAAATTGTTTCCTGTCTATCCTACAATCCTCAGAGATCAGATACAGATTCAGTTCAAAGTCTGGTACAGAAAATCTTCCACTGAAATCTCCCCTTGCTGGTTTCTTATGAGCACTAGGCAGATACTTAATTGTTGTTACAGATTAATGTAGCCAGAATACATTTACAGTGAAAACACTTTAAGTGAATAAGAAGAAATGGCTGTAATTCCTAGGCTCCTTTGGAAAGTCAGCACAACTGGTAAATGGGATTTAGCTAATCACGACTCTTAAAAGGCTGTATCTTATTAGTTAAACTTGGTTTTGTCAGAGCTGACAAAAAAGTACAATTCAAAGGGCTCAAGTGAGGCGCCCAAAATGCAACACAGATATTTATGGATTCCCTGTATCCTGACAAAACCCCAGCATGGACACGAAGAAGTGTCCACGTCTTCAGGTCAGGAGGCAGACCGGGAGCAGAGGCCATCATCATGGCCATGCCAATGTCAACAGTGCCAAGACAAACTCTGCTGCAGGCTGAGGGGAAGCTGACGAGAGCCACTCTACAGTCACCTCCATGGGCCAACGGGAACGTTGCCCGGAGCCATCCTGGCTAAGACACAGCCACCCCACCACAGTGCACGGAGTAAAGCCACATCTCTCCATCCCTGGCTGGGCACCCAGAGCAGGTTGCCCACCTGCCTGCAGACAGCGCTGGCAGGACCCCATGCACTGGGGCAGCTGTGGGCAACAGGGTCGATAAGCGGAAGGCCAACAAGAAGGATACATGCTGTTATGGATCCAAGAGGTCCTAAATTGAGAATGTATCAGGAAGTGTCCCTCCAAAATGCGCCATTTCTGTGTTTGCTGGAGCAAGAAAACTTTTTGTAGGTTAATGCTAATTATTGCTTTCCGTAGCTGCACGCAGACAGTTTTAAACAAAGACATTTAAAATAATCCTTAAGTGCAGTGGATGCACTTGGATGCTACGGGGCTGCAGACTCCACGGCACGATACACCATTGTCTGCTGGGTCACCTCCAGAGACCTGTAAAAGTACAGTCCCTTGGGACACCGACCTCACGCGTGGATATGGATACTTGATAGTCAGGAGTAAACTCGCCTGTTGCTATTTTCAGGTACATCACCATTTGTGAGTTAAAATAATACAGAAAAAAAGCTGGGAAAAGTCAGGGATTTGTAGGGAAGGCGAATGTCTATAGAAATGCAAAGAACTGATAATCTTGGGTCCTAAGTCAAGCAGAAGCATCGCGTTTCCCGACTTTGAAGTTGGAGTAATTGGACACCCGGCCAAGGATCTGCTTAGTAAGTGCAAGACCCCTCTAACCTTTGCGAGGGCTCTGGCGCATGCTTTGGTGCTCTTTTCGTACCATCGGTCTGTGGGGACCTGGTAGCCCTGTTTCAAATTGCTACAGCATTTCAGTCTCCACTTGCAATTCAAATTCCTTTGTACACTTATGAAAATAATAAAAAATAATGTATGAAAGTGCCATTACAGAGAAGAAACGGTATTTGCAAAACCAATCATATTTCTTACTTGACTTCTTGATCTTCTAATTATTAAAACATATGGTTGTTTAGTTGTTTTTTGATAATTTCAGATTTATTTTCCTTCTGTTAAGATTTACAAGAATTTTGCTCAGCCCCAGCAAGCACTTCAGAAACTGAGCATTAGCCTCCAGACTGCAGCTTCTTGCTCATTCGGAGGCTATGACAATTTAATTCACCTTCAGTTCCCAACAAATAAGCTGCCTTCTCACCACACAGACACAGAGAGTACATGACACCCTTTCACCTGCAGGATGCATTCAAAAAAAGACACAATCCAACTGAATTTGTAGGATTTCGATCTCCTAATCGCCACAAGATGGGAAATGAATTAATAGGAGAAGGACAGGGTGCCAGCTAAGGTGTTTCTTTACTATTCAGTTCACACTTACTGCAGTTTGAGTACCTGGAGGGCTCGTATGAACAGAATCTTTAGCTTTTTCACTGGCAAAAATACAATCTCTGCACTTGGAGATTTTCAGCATCTCACTGCATGAGCACTTGATGTTTTAAGTTTTCCAAGGTTTGGGCCTTTTTGTTCTCAAGGTAGTGTGACTATATCAAAATTCATACTGAGCTTCTAGTACAAATCCAGTCTCTCTTCATTAAAGCGTTGCTTGAGCTCTTCCTGCATGACTGTCATTACCTCTGCGAGGAAGAAAAGGCTCCAAAAGCAGGGACAGACAGGACGATTGCAGCTGCACGGTGACAAGGGGATTTATTACATGCAAAGAGGATCTCAAGCTCATGGGCTCAGGATGCTTGAAAAGGGGCAGCATTTTTCCCCTCTGGCACACAGTTTGGACAAAGCACTCCCACTGCTCTGCTTTTACTACAAATTTAGGTAGAAGACTGGGACAACAGGATTTTAAGCATAGACTGAATATTGCTTTCCAAGTCCTAATCTTCATGAGAGGGAGCCGCATGGCTGCACCGGTGACTCAGGGAAGGGCAGGTTAAGATCAAGGCTAAAACCGAGACAGCTGACACAAGCCCAGCAGCGCGTTCCTCTGTCCCTGCCCTCTACGACATGATGGGTGAAGACCACGTAGGCACCGGCACCGGTGTCCCGGGAGCTCCCAGGCTTTATCACCAGGAACACACCACCCAGAGCAGCCAAAGCCTCTCTCGTTGCTTCTTCCATTCCTCCATCCCTCTGCATTTTTCAGGCTATCCCCATCTGTTTGGCGAGTTATATGAAGGTTGTTTATCCTCCACCCCTGGGAAGACTCAAGCAATCCACAGCAATTCTGGGAATTCACTTTTATAGAATACAAGAAGAAACTGGTTTCAGAGCATCTTTCCATAGCCTGAGGAACGAACCCCAGGAGGGGCACAGCTGAACATGGAGCCTGGGCACACAAACACACGTGCAGTTATGCACAACGAATACGACAAGAAAAAACTAAACTCTGCCCCTGGATAATGAACCTTAAAAGGAATTGGTTCTTCTCCCAAGGAAAATGCCTACACCCAGGTAGCCAAGAGAAATTAAAAATATTCAAAGCTATCTCAGTTTTACCACCGTTCTTCTTCCCATGCTAAAAAGCAAAGCAGTACTTCAGTCCCTGTGCTGGACACGAGTTTCACGTATACAAGTAAAGAAAAACACCATAAGGCCTTGTAAATCAATCACTAATGGAGGAAAAAAAGTCATCTTTTAAAAGCCTGACCAAGGAAACACAACTAAGGAAACCCAAGTTGGTCCAAGCCAATTCTTGGAGCTGGACAGTAGTCAACATTATCTGGACTCCCAGTTTCTCATAAATTATTTCTCAGCTCTTAAAATGATAGATGACCATTCAGCATCTTTATATGCAACAACTGTCTAGAGATGCCCATGTATGAGCTGCTTCTCAGTACCAAAATGGCCCAAGTGCAATACACTATATGAATGCTGGACTACTTCTACAGGAGCTTTGTCCTTTATAATTAACCTTCCAAAACAAGGAAAGCAGAACTTCCCAGTCCTCCCGATCACTCATCTCAAAATTAGCTCCTGGATGTAGTTAACACCACTTACTTCAAGGAAAGAAATTAAAATCTCCTCATATTCACCTTGCTGTTTCTAAGATGATTTATACAGGAAAGAAAAACATCCTTGGCACAAGTGACCAAGCTCGATAATGAAATACCATCTGTGTTCCTACCTTTAAATCTCTTGGGTCCTATTGGCTATGCGTGGGTTTTGTTAAGTTTATTAATAAAAATGTTTATTGGTAGATCTCAGCAGGGAACGCCTCCCCGTGCTGCCCAGCGAGGACGTGAAGCTTGCACAAACCCCTCTTCCCAGGCGGCGACAGCCCTGGCTGTAGTTTTTCAGTACTTCCCTAAATTTGTTCTAAATATGGATTTGGAGGTCTAACTTTCGGCTCCTGGCTAAATCTCAGATCTCTACCTTCTACAGAGCTAGGGCAGAGCAGTAAGACCTCCCGGTAAGTACATTAGCAAGGTTTATGAAGGGGAAATAACATTAGGTTGCTGTAATGTTAGCTGCTGTAAGTGATCTGCTCTGGTGCCTCTGGGCTGGTTGCAGGTGAATGTTTGTTAATGAAACTAATAAAATTACAGTAAAACATATGAGGCAAGGAAATTTTGCTGATATTCATACACTGCAATGAAGAGAAAAATACACGAAAGCCCGTTGTACTGTATGAAAGGGAGCGTTGGTATTGCAACCATCACCGCCACACCTGGGAAGCAGAGCTGGGTAAATGGTAAGCGGACAGACATTAAATTCTCGTGTCCACATTTTTAGGATGTTTCATCTCCTCTGAAGTCTTACTAGGGGAATGAAGGTTGGAGTAACTACTCTGTCTAAATCACGTAGTTCTGGCTCTGCAAGCGGACCTGGCCCTTTAGCTGTCCTCTCCCTCCTCATCATGCAGCTAAACTGGGTTCTGGGTACCAGAATTTCTGCCAAGTACGGGAAACAATATAACTAAATAGGAAACATGATGTGTTATGCTAGCAAATTTCTGGGGTTTCAACAGGCTTGTTTAGTCAGAGACAAGCTTAGGCTTTCACCCAGCTATTTCTCCCATAAGAAAACAGTCTTCTGGAAGGTATCCTAAACCAGCAGCAGTGATTTCTGTCTCTGGACAGTAGCAGCCTATTTACCTTGGTTAAAACGCGATGTTTTCAAATAGATACTAAATAAACATTGGCTTCTACCACAAACTCTAGCGAAACAATAAAAAGAGTCTTGATCTGCATTGGATGAAAAAGATATATGAAGTGGAATTAAATGGAAGAGCCCCATGGGTGAATACGGCCAGCTCACCATTGAAGTTAACGCTGCGGATGTACTTGAGCAGCTTTTTGCCTCCCGCGTGCTCCATCTCGGGGCAGACCCCGGGGTAGTCGGCACAGAGGTCCTTGTTCATGTGGTGGAGCGCGTGGGCCATGGCGTACACGGCATCGATCACGAACTGGACCTTCCCCTCCTGCTCGTAGTGGGAGTCTTTGCCAATTCGCTCCTGTCCTGCACGTTAAAAACAAACACACACATATACACACACACACAGAAGGACAGTAAGGAACAGTATTTTCCTGATATCAAGCACAAATTAATCCTCCTGGAGCACATTTAAAGAACTGCATGTTTTAGTCAATACCATAAAACATTTTGAGTTATGGTTTTACTAACTAAAACAAAAACAAACCTTCTTTCTTGATAGTAGAATGATCAACAGTTCTTGCAAGTTATTCTACCGTAATGCAGAGAAACAAATCCTGCCACAACCACAAACTTGAAACTCTAACCTACAGGGACCGTCTTAGAGGGAGAAGACGCCAGACTCCGTATGCTCCCAAAGTATGTCTTTGAAAGAAGAAAGCATTTAAAATAAAGCACAGCTGGTATTTTAAAGTCTGATGGTTTGTTCTGTTGCAAATCCCAGTCTCTAATTGAAAGACAGAGCCAGACTCAGGGAAGAAAGAATCCCGTCAGCTGCAAGCGAAGGGGTGCTCCAGAGAACCGAGTGAACGTGCCTGCTATCAACGCCAGCTCGGGAAGCTCGGTATGGCTGCATTAACAACGCACCCCCCCTCTCCCTGGCCTGCAGAGACCAAAATGTCCTTCGGAATCCACTGACTGCCTTTAAAATATTTCCGCAGGCGAGAACTTAAGGAATCCAAAGGCTTAATGTCATCCCAACGGCAACGGGGGGAAAGCAGTGCTTTGAGAGCCACCCCTTGATGGCGGCAGCGCCCGGCGTGTGAGGAACGACAAACCCTCTGCCTCAGGGACCCTGCCATCCCGTGGGCCAAGGCTTAGAACGTCTGAGAGAAGGGAGGCATTTTGCAAACGGAAAACTGGAACACAGAAATTGAATCACAAAGAGACAAAAGAACTCAATAGCAGCAACAAAGAAGGTGAACCTAAATATTTTGTGTGGTAGGCTTGTGCCTTAACCATTCTCTCCCTCTCAGACTTGAGAATATGTAACCTGGTAACGTGACTGTAAAACCAGGCAAAAAGGTGGCCTTCTTGCTTTTATGGTCGTGTGAACTGATAAATAAGCGCCTCCGCAATTAGGCGGCAAACCAAACAGTATTTTCAGAGCTTAAAGCAAGGCACAACAGGTTAAGAATCAGGAAACTTTGATTTTTTTTTTTTTATTTCTTTTTTTTCTGAAATCATCCACTAACTTCTTGCTTTACCTTGACCAAGTAACACCTGCATGATTCAATCTGTCCAGACGCAAAATGTGTGATTATACTTACCTATCTCACCAGGGTTTCATGAAACGTAATTACTGCTTGTGAAGTGTTCCGAGCTGCATTGATGAAAGCACCAGAAGTGCCATCTATTATTTTCCAAGGGTGGCAACACTACATCCCACTTGTTCCACCTGCAGCATCACACTCCTTTCTAACCTCACATCAGTCTTGATCACCTTCCTGCAGCACCTGTAGGTCTGGGCACTGCCAGGAGCTCCAAGAAACCAGCCATCGGAGGCATCTCTCACAAATATTTTAGAGACCTTCAATCAAAGTAAACGCTCGGTTGGAGGACACAAGTGGGGAAAATTCCTTTGTTAATGTCCTTAATTAGAAATAGGGATGAATGAATTTAAATTAGCTGGTTGATACCAATAAGGAAAGGAAATCGAGTTGTTAATGACTACGAGAACTAATGATTTTTAACAGAGGCCAGAAGCCCATTTTCCTGCTGCTGCCCAGTTAAGACGGCTGTATCTCCCTCCTGCGCTAACGAACGGCAGCTTTACCCACACCAGCCCCTGTTGTGCAGGGCCAGCCCGAGCCTCCTCCCTCCAGGGCAGCACTGGGCTTGCAGAAACCCATCGCCAGGGAGCAGGCAAGGTCTTCTCCATCCTGACTTCCCTCGGGGCACTGTTTATCCGGCTGAATCATCTGATAGCCAGCTTATGAGCAAAGTATTTCAGGATTTTTTTTCGGCTCGTAAAAGAAGGGCACGGTGGAGCTGCAGTCCCCTCCCGCAAGTCACACTCGGCAAAGAGATCCAGACAGTTTGCTATAAATTCTGCTCATATGTCTCACCCCTTCTCCTACCCTCAAGGTGGCTTCATCTACAAAATTTACATAGTTCTGGTGCTGGCGGCTCTTTCTATAAATACATATACGTCATGCTCTCTCTCAATATTACATACAAATATTTAAATATTAAATGTATATTTAAAGTATAATTATTATATATATTATAAGTAATATATTTATATAAATATGATTTGTTTATATATAAAATATATACACACTTTTGTGTATGTAAACAGTGTGTATATACACACACACACACTGTATACAGTCCAACGACACGACCCCCAGTCCAACAGTGAGGCTGTAGATAACACCCAATGACTTCAACTCACTTGCTACAAGTCAGCAAGGTCCAGGAAAAAATCCCACGTTCTATGATATCTGCACTATAGCAGCGTATTTGCTATATTTGATTCACTGCAAGATTAGACACTCAAAAGAGGGACTGACCTACATCACCAAATACCCGTTAGTCCCAAACAATCCTTTTTCTTCTTTGAGGGGAGAGGTGGCGGACCAGCATTACGAATAAGCACAGAGAGATCGCCACTTTCTTACAGAAATCCCACAAGCACAAAGACTGCCTAAATATGTCCACAAGTGATTTGCTTGAAGATAAGCAAAGATATAATCCCTGTATATGAGCACATTTAATTGTCTACACTTTTCCCCCTTTTTTGTTTTTCTCCTTAATTACCAAACTGCACCATTGACGTCTGATCCACTCAACCTATGCATTAGATTTGACATACCTTCTACAAAAGCCTCTCTGTTTTAAATCTCAACTACCCTGGAAACATTGAAATCCTGCAAATACTTCAGCGGGGTACGAGAGCTTCCACCCTAAGAAGATCCACGTACTGTCCTTTTCATTATTTCACTCCCTCTCATTGATTACAGACCTTATTACATTTCCAGGCCCTGACAAGGAAAATGCTTTTAAGTGGTTTCAGCTCAGCTACCTAACCAAATTAGCAATGCAACAGAACGCGTGCCAAGGGAAGTGAGTCTGGGATTGAAATGCTGCACACAAACAATACTGATTAGGCATATTAAGTTCCAGCAGCACGGTCGGCCGAATGCACAGCAGAAAGAAAACCTTTAGCGGTGAAGAGATCTGTGAAAGGAACCTGAGCAAAATCCACTTAAAAAAACCAAGACCAACGTCAACGGTGTCCAACTATGAAAATAATAAAGATTTGAAAAACTGAATAGAATTTGCAGTGGCAAGACTGCTTTCCTCTACTGAAAACGGCCATTTAGTTGAGCACACCCACCCAGAAAACATGCATGAATTCATGCAACTAGACAAGTGTGCTATCCTTCATATAAACATAGCTTGAGGTACCTTTTAAAACGACTGTTGCAATTAGAAGTTTAGCCCAAATTTTAACTAGCAAAGAACCTGCAAAGCAATGGCCATACTTTACATATATCAAGTAGTCTTCAGACTTGGACACTAAAAATAAAATAAAAAATACCTAAATTAATGGCCCTGACTGAACAGAGTGTTCCCTCTAGTTTACATCAAACTAGCATCGTAGTAATCCAGTGAGAAGCAAATCAGGCCCCAAATCCATTTTCAGACAGGGGTAAACCTAAGTGATGGGCACAATTTTAATTCCAACTTCAGCATTAGTGTGGCAAATATCTCCCCCTCTTAAATTTAGCTGAAGAAGCCAAGCAGGAAGTTTTACCCCATGCCTCAGGACTAGCTCCTGTGTATTCAGGGGTACAGAAGTTCAATTATTAATTATTCCTGGAAGAGAAGGAAACCCCCAGCAGTCATTAGCTCCCTACAGCCAAAAGCAGCGATGTGGGTGCTGCGGGTGCCTCCTGGCAAAGGGGCAGCCCTGGACCCCATCCCAGTCACACCAGGGCATCGCGGGGGTCTCAGTGTGGCGCAAGAGAAAGAACCAACGTATGAACTCAGGTGTTGGGTGCAGCAAGAAACCATGCAACCCTCCGTGCTGCCAGAAGACACCAAAAAGGCCAGAAGGTAAACATAAAGCCCATTTGCACTGTGATGTGCGCATCGTCTGTTCTTCTCAACACACCCCTGCTCTTTAAAGGCTGCCTCTTCTTTTTTTTCTTTTTAACTTGGTGATCTTCAGGAGCCATGCAATAATGTTATTTTCTTCAGCAATGAAGTAGCTGACACCCGAGACACATGCACACAAAGTGATTTCAAGAGAATGCGCTTTTGTACCAGGGATTTGAAATGGAGTACCTTGGGATGTCAGGAGAAGGATGAAACACAAAAGCAATTTATTGACATGAGCATTTTTTGCTTCCAAAAGATCCTTTCGAAGGTGATGACAAATAATTTAACCTCACTTCCTACTAGAGTCTCAAGTGCTCATCATCATGATTCCTAGGAGACTGAGCAGCTAGGTCTCTTGCTTCAGGCAAATCTTCACAAGAGAAAAATACTGCAACAAGGAGAGGAAAAAATGGCCCAAACCCAGAGTACTGAAAATACAGAGGGAAAGAAGTCCTCTTGTACAGCCTCCTTCAGATGACATAGAAATTAAATGCAAGATTAAGAACTCCTGCTTAACACCTCCTCATACGGAAAAGGAGCCTGACAACACCATTTTTCACATTACATTTTCTCAGCCTCTCTCCTTCAGTTGATTTTTCTGGACTCGTCGCTGATCATCACATAATGGAGGAGATATGTTATGATGTATAAATAGTGTTGCAAGGACCATTTTTATGGCATATAATTCAGACAGACATCAAAATCCCACTTCATTGGTGCTTACATTAGATGAATTCAGACATCGGTTCAGTTTCTGAAGGATTAAACACATTTTCAAAGGAACTTACATAATAGTACTGCTGAGAACCCGGTGATAGTCATCATTAACAAGAGATTTAATTTAAAGATTGCAGAATGCTCACAGTATCAAACAAGGAGCTATTATTTCTACAAGTTAGAATTCAGCAGCTGGTTAAGTGCTGACGGAAAAATACATACTCTTCATCCATCTCCAGTGTATTTAGCATCATTAGAAACCTGATGCCTATGAGCAAAGAGACATCCATGATGCAACAGCTACAATTATTAGTCTATAACCGTGTAAGTGCCCATAGACGCTATTTCATAGCGACGCTGAAGCTTCCTCCAGCCACAGGCGGTGCGGAGAGCTCAGCCTGTGCAGCTGCAACGGCTGTCCTCGTGGCACTCCAGAAACACGCCCGGTAGCGCAAAACAAATGGATCCATCTTTAATAGACAAGTCTGTACGTCCAGGGCACTCCAAAATACAATATTATAAATCTTATGAGGAGCAACTGAAGGAGCTGGGACTGTTTAGTTTGAGGAAGAGGAGGCTGAGGGGAGACCTCATCACTCTCTACAACTACTTGAAAGGACATTGTAGAGAGCTTGGTGCTGGTCTCATCTCACAGGTAATTAGCAATAGAACAAGAGGGAATGGCTTCAAGCTGCGACAGTGTAGGTTTAGGCTGGACATTAGGAAAAAATTCTTCACAGAAAGAGTGGTCAGACACTGGAATAGGCTGCCCAGGGAGGTGGTGGAGTCACCATCCCTGAATGTGTTTAAGAGTCGTTTAGATGTGGTGTTGGGGGATATGGTGTAGGGGAGAACTTTGTGGAGTGGGGTTGATGGTTGGACTCGATGATCCCAAGGGTCTTTTCCAACCTAAATGATTCTATGATTCTAATATTCACCCATAGTATAGACACTACTGCACACACAGGAGGTGTAAAGTCTGAAAGCTTCTCCAACTAAGCTCTTTATTTGAAAGTAGCTGAGTACTAGAGACTGAGAAAAACTAACAATATGCTAGAGTAAATATTGTAATTTAAACAAGCAGAGTATGACAATCAGGCCTCTTTGCAATATAATCCATGTATTGTCATTTTACAAAGAAATACAAGATCCAATAATACAGCTATGTAGTTACAGTCATGTATCCAGCCCATCCTAATTCAGAAGATCTCATTATAGACAAAAGCCTTTATCTCAAGACCATCAATCCAATCCCCATGGATTTTCTTGGGGAAAGCAGATGAACTTCCAAGTTTCTACTGTGAACCACACAAGAAGATCATCTGTGCGAGGATAAGATTACAGCCTAAGCGTGGAGCTCAGGAGCCGGCAGCGTGAGGGCAGCAGCTCAGCCCAGGCGGGGCAGAGCACCCACCTTCCTAATGCGGGGAGGTGCCAGTCCTGCCTTCTTGTTAACGGCTCAAGAAACCTCTCCCGGATCTCCTCTGCACCCCCAGTGCCAGCACAGCTCTACAGCCTCCCACCACTCCGATGGAAAGAGGTAACTTCATATTGCACAGGAAATTTGGAAGTCAGACCAATCGTTCTATGCCAATAACAAGCAGGGAGGCCTTTTTTATCTCAAAACGCCTTTTTTTTTTTTTCTTAATTTGGTGTGCACTTGACCCACAGTCAGACATCTACAGCAGTAGATATACAAACGGAGAGACTCTAGTAACTCCACCAAAACCAACAGAAAGCAGATGTAGTCAACTTTAGCTATGCCTAATCAGGTAACACTGCCTAAGCGAACTTTGGAAACCAGACTCTCACAATGCCTTACAACGTACTCCTCATCTAGAACAGAAAAAAAACCTCCTGTACTGTACCTGGTCTTCACTCATAAATATTAAAGTAAAAACCAAAGAGAACATAGCGCAGCAGAAAGTCCTACTGAAAATTTGTTATTCCAATACCAGAAATAAAAATATTACATCATAAGGATAATAATAATTTCAGCAGTTTACAGAAAGCCTTGATGCAATGAGTTTTATGAAGCTCCATCCACTTCCACCTGTCAGAAAATGAATTTTTTTTCTCAATTACACTGATTCAGCCCACCATACCGTTTCTGTTCTCAGGTGTGTATGCATATCTAAGAGAACATATTTTTAGATTAGAAAACTGACCTAGTTTTCTTACCTGAGAGGTTTTCTGTGCATTCAACGTTCCTATTAAAACATAAGCAATAGGTCTCATTTCTATTCCAATGCAGAAGTACTACAGTCATAAAATCCCAGCACCAGGTTGGCCAACGCTGCTGTAAATCACAGACACTTTACAGCTTTCTACTGCGAGCGTGCAAGTGAAGAAAGCTTCCTGTAGCCATAATTGCCAGGGAAGCCAGTGCTCACACAAATGTATAGAAGCAGCACTTTTTAAAGATTAGAAGGCCTAAACTGGAGCTATCTTCATATTTGAGCACTTGGGTAAAAATGCAATTCGCAAATAGAGGAACATGTATGTAAATAGCAAGCTGGGAGTGATTTGAATCACGGGGCTCTGTTGGCAAATCACCTTGGCAATCTAGAAATATAAGTGATTCTAAGAAACATATTTGTGAAAGGTAACAGAGTTTAGAAATCCATAAAACAGGTTTACCTTAAGAATAAACTCTTTAAGATTCATTTAATGTTGGTTGAACCAACCATTGCAGGGTTCTTTTAGGAATTTCAGGTATATGTATTTTGAAGTACTACCACGCTAAATTAGATGAACTTTTTGAAATGAAAGCATAGAGGTCATTAAGCTATAACGCATACTTGAACAATTTAATATTATATGGAAAATATTTTGTTTAGAAAGAGGTGCACATAGCCAGTCAACTTGCAAGCCAGTGCGTAACATGCTTCGTTTGCTCCTAAACTTGTGCACATCACATTTTTTCAGAAAAAAAAGTCAACTTTTCCTTCTCATGGGTGTTAGCATTGATGTGCTTAGGCAGTCTGAAGATCGCTGAAGTATCTACAAAAAATAAGATGCAATGCAATCTAGTAAAAGAACAGAGGACTGAAGTCTTGGGTTTCAAAATTAAGTCAGATGTTGGCTAACCACACGTCCTCACCTACGTCCCAGTGTCTCTGAGCTACGGCTATAGCTCTGTTGGCCCAGAGGATTCACCCAAAGATGAGCTGGGCTTGGTGGGAAGCTGTTTATTGGAGAACATACTGAGATATGTCTTGGATTTATTTTTTGTTCCCCGCCTTGAGAGGGAGCCTATAACCAGGGTCATGGACAACTTGAAAGACAATCACCATCAGAAGCAAAAGAAAAAGCAGAAGCTGTCAACGGAAACGTGTTACAAAGATATGGATCAGCCACTTGCTAGCAAGGAAACATTCTGTATGTGTCCTGAGAAAGAAGGGAGGAAGAGGCAGGCCATGCCAACAAAGCAGGAAAACAACTACCTAGACCACTTATATACCTGCATCAGAGCATGGGATGTAATTGAGAAGATAAATTTCCCATCCCGGTCTGCCCTTTAACCTTATCCATAGCTTGCAGGGCAAGCAAGAGAAGATAAATTTTAGTCTTTATCCTTTCTGCACTGAAATATTATATACCTTCAAACACATGCATTAACACACATCTCGTACCTCAGAGCCCGGAGGAGAAAATGCACAGAGCAATCTCTGTAACAAGAGCTAACCAAAAGCTTTTTTGCTCGCGCCCATGTCATCAATCACGCATCACAAAATCCTGGGCAAAAATCCACGCCGAGTCACAGGCACGTAAATCCTGCTGGGGCCACCGGCAGCTGGGAAAGGGCATCCGAGCAGCTGGGAAAGGGCATCCGAGCCAAGTATTTGCCCTAAAGCAAATTATTTTACAATTTGTATACAGGATTCATGACAACTAGCCTTACTTTAAGTATTCCTGTATTTCAGCACCTTGACTAACCACTGCTTAGGACCAGACTACAGTTAAGGACTACTGCCTAGGCAGGACGTCTTACAGATGACAGCAGTGGGCATTAACAAAAGGACTTGGTTGGGTAGAAAGATATAATACCATTGGCCAAGATTTGGGGGGAATAAAAGAAAAAAAAAACAAACAGAAAAAACTACCTTTTTTTTTTTTAACTTGCTCTGTTTAAAAAAAAAAATAATAGTATGAGCGATAGCAACAAAGCCTGGACCTCCACAGTCTGAGCTGCTCAAGCACAGAGCTTACAAGGCACTCAACTTGTCTTTGCGTTAGGCACAGAGGTAATACGGCTCCCCCCGCCTTCCAAAGCGCAGATGCAGAAAAAAAAAAAATCATCTTGATGCAGAGAAAACTGGCTGATAACTCAAGGGAGGTGAGAGAACTGCTCAGCCCCTGTGGAGTGTTTCAAGGCACGCTCACGTTGAGCACACCTGCAGCAAGAGACAGGAGGGTTTTCAAGCTGCAGATTCTTGAACAAAAGGAAAAATGTACTGCGTATGGTTTGGATCCTCCTAAACCTGATTTTTCTGAAATTCTGAGGAATTATTGATATTTGTAGGACCCAGATGAAGTGATCTCCACAAGCCTTACTGAGAATAGGAGGAGGGTGCTGAGAAGAGCCGGGAGCCGGCGGCAGTACAGCCCTGAGCCGATGCCTGCGAACACCGGGCAGCTTCCAATCGAGCTTCCGACGGATTCACCTGTGCATCGTTTGTACAAACCTGCCATCCCGAACCTTGAGCAGTGCTGGAGATGGAGCACCTTCTGCACTCACAGTCCTCAACACTGTCCGTGGGAATCCGTCTAAATTTAGCCCCTCTTCCTGACATGATTTATATGGCCCCGTGGACAGTTAAGGTCTTCTGCCACCCTCAAGTCCAACAGATATTCATCCTAATGAATACCATAAAGCCGTTTTCATAAAAAGTAAATCACACACACCACAGCTCCTGGCATTTGTTTAAAAAAAAATGCTTTAGATATTGGCCATCTGCCATTAAGTTGTTTGAAACATCTCAGACAATTTATTGTTTCCTGAGATGAGGAATTTTGATAGCATTTGGAAAACTATTTTTCTTTCCATAGTAAATTGAACTTTGTTAATCTATGAATGCACTAGATCACTTTTTGTCGTCAAATTATAAATAATATTCTGATATCCTCGGGCTCTGCTATTTGTACATCTTTTGTTTCTCATTAGTTTTCTTTCCCTAACATATGGCTTCATAGAACAAGCCATCTTGACTGCTGGTGAAAAAAAGACAGAATATTGCTATTGGCGTCCTTGTAAGTGAGAGGATTCAGAGTCCCGAGACCGCTCCTGCCCACACACTGCCCGGGAAGGTGAATCTGGGTCCCTTTGAGGCACTTTCTCTTGTCCCAATTTAAATTCTAAACACAACCGTCCCTCTTTTACAAATCCTTTTGCTTAATTTGTGTCACTTCATCTTGCAGGGAGCTTTCTCCCAGCATCTTCTCCACAGCAAGTCATTGTCTGAGCCATCATCTGGGCTGTACCTTCAGACTGATTACACTTGCAGATAATTAGAAAAGCTCTCCGAGTGATCTACATTCTGATAAGTGACATCCAAGGTGACATCACCCTTATATCACTTCATTAAGTCTCCTTGAGTGTAAAGCTATCTGAATTAAAAGCTATGGTTAATAAGTGAACAGAGTCAAGCGTTGCCGTTTCCCTCCAGGCGGCGTTCCCCGTGCGGGGGCGGCTGGGGCACTGCAGGCACAGCGGGTGCCTCCGAGGACCCCCAGTTCTCGCCTCCCTGCACCCAACGCCGCTCCTGCCGCAGGCGAGCATGGGCAGGGATGCTACTGCTGGACCGGGGAGAGACCCCGGGCGACCATGCCGGTGCTTGCCTTCAGCCAGGCAACTGGCGGGCACGGAGGTGCTACAGTGCAATATGATTAAATATTCAGATTTGTATATTGATTTCAACACACACTGTATATTTTATTTCAATAATCACTATGAAACTTATAACCAGCCTGCTTCGTGACAATATATACACAAAACCCCCTTGTTTTATCATCTGTTAATTCTAACTCCCTAAATCTCGTAGCACTGGCAATACTGGCACAATGGGGGTTTGTATAGGAAAATACCTTCAGTTGAGCTCTCAATCGAAGCCCCGACCCCACCTCTGCACGGAACGCGGTGTGTGCAGAGCCTTCAGCACGGCTCCCTTTGCAGAATCACAGCTATGAAATACAGCACTGTTCTCTTCTGCAAAGACAGTTGTTTTCTTCTGTTAATCCTTTCCTATAAAAGCACGTTTTTACCGTAATGCGTGGTACTACAAACTATTTTTTCCCAAATTATTCCTTCATGAACCTGACACAGCCTGTTATGACTGAAGTGAATCTCTCTAATGTTCTTAAATGCGAGCAGCCAGAAGTAAAGCAATGAACTGTCCAAACCCAATGCTTGTTACTGTTACGCTGTTTCGGTGATGTAGTTTGATGAAGTCTCCCCATGTAGTTTGATGAAGTCTCCTCAGAAGCCACCCACAGCATCCCCCAAGGGCAGAGGCGGCCACTCCAGCGCCTGGGCAAGCCCAGAAGACAGCACCTGCCTGAAATTCCACCACTTTTGCATAAGGAACCGATCCTTCTCATCCCTGTGGAAGAGCAAGGGCCTCGGCTGCTTCTGCCGTATGCATACATACCGCTTTGCGATGGACTGCGTCCCAGCAGAAGTCACCTGCACAACAGTAGAGGTGTCCTTGGTGGCAGTACAACTTAGCAGCACCAGATCGCTCCCTGAACCACGCCAAAAATAAGTCAAATCACTAGAAACAGCGTTATTAATTACAGTGATGTGTTGCATTTAATCTTATCTAGAAATAAAGTGGTGTGGGCTAAATGTATTTTCATTCTCTCATTCTACATCCTATCCACCCTGATCAGGCAAACTTTTTTCATGCTCAAATAAATATAAACGACATTCACGCAGAAGTTCTGCGTATAAAAATATCTCGGAGCGTTGTGATAGGAGAAGGTAAGCTGCCCGCAGGGTGCCTTCTTGGAGAAGGTTTTCTCCCTGACGGCAGGCTGTGGCAGCGAGCAGAGCTCCCCCCCGCGAGCTGCGTCTCGACTGGGACACGCGCATCCCACGCCCCACGCCGGGGCTCAGCGGCGCCGCCACCCCCCCTCGCTGCATCACAAATCACCAACCGGATTTTAAAATAATGATGATGATCATTCATAATATTATTACATCGGCGGGACATTAAGGCTCTCGTGCTGGCAATATAAACTCAAAGCTAATGCTTTTTCTGATGCACAATTTGCTTCAGTTTGCAGAAGAGGGAAGGAAGATGCCAGGGCATGTCATTTGGTACAATATCAAGCTGTAACGGGGTACTTCAGTTCCATAGGGTAAGTTAGCCACCAAAACCAAATGTTTCTGCTGAATCTATGCCAAGGGAAGACATGACACCATTTTTATGTTCACATCAGAAAGCACATGCTGGGAGCGACTGTAATAAAATAGTGGCATAAACAATAAGGGTGAGAAGGCACTTTTAGAAATTATCCTAAAGATCTTTTAGCAGTTCTCAGTCAAATCCCAGCCTTCGGGGGAGATTCCGAATGCCAATTTTAAGAGCCGTGTATTCCCAGCGGTAACTGCACTGTTTCTACGCACAACACTCCTACTCCCATCCACGAACTGAAACCAAAAGCAGATGATATGAAATATGGAAAGTTTTCATCAATTTTCAAACGAAGTAAAACATATCCTCCTATGAACTAATTTCCTTTGATCAAAATTCAAGGCAATTATTCAACATAACACATTTAAACTGCTGCTGTGAAAAATTAAAAGGAGCAGGAAGGAAAGGCGAAGGGAGGCAAGGGCGACGCGGACATCAGACGGCATTATTGGCTTTGCCACCTGTAGCCCAGGAGATATGTTCCGGATGAAGCTTGTCCACCGTATTTTAAGCCCTGAGCAAATGCCCCAACCCCACAGTACAGACGTGCCCACCACAAACAGCCTCACCAAGGGCCTGGCAGTTTGAGGGCAGACTCCCTACCTTTTTTTGAGTTTTAGAAATACTTTTTTCTAGACAGGTAACCTCAATCTAATGCCTTCATTCATCAGAAGATCATTAAACTGGCAATGCTGCTCTTGTCCCTGTGCATCATCTGGTAGCACTTGGTCACGCCCACGTCCAAATGACTCCAAGAACACGCGTCTCACCCATAATTGCCTTTCAAAATAAACTCGTCAAGTTTAATGAACTGTATCACCCCGCATCATGGCGGTGGTTGTGCTGAGAAGTGCGTAACTCAGTTAAAAACAAAATCACCCCCATCATTACCTGGGCACCTCTGTAACTAAAAATAACTCCTTGAACCTCCACGGGATCAGAAACAGGAATTCCTGGAAAAACAGGGTATTTAAAATAGTGGGCAGTACCTCCAAGGAAGGGAGGAGTGGGTTTGTCAGGCACCAGAAAACAACAGGTCGGTCAGAAATGCAGTGTGTTTTCTGTCTTCCTGAGTTGAGGCTGCAAGATTTTTTTTTAACCCCAATTTCTTAAATAACATTAGTGAAAACAAAAATCTGATCAACAACTTTGTGCTTCCTAAAGTGAAAACATTTCACTCTGCGCTAACACTTTCCTACAGGTGCGTTTCCCTCAAAAGTTCAATTCAAACACAGACGTTGGTGTACGACCGTGAGCAGATGGTGCTTTGACAGAGTAGGTGGCCAATTTGTGATGTGCAGATGGGTGACAAGGCACACGTTGTACAAATATTCTCCCTCTAAAACAAACCACCAAAAGACCCCCAAGGCACCCTGCACTCAAACAAAAGCGTTTCTGGGTCTTATGGAAAATATTGATTTTCCTGCTGGATGGACAGCCAGAAAAGGGAAGAAATAGAAGAACGTATTTTTTTACTCTTTCCATCTATTTCTCTTGTCCTGCAAGGCTGATGCTGCCGTTCCATTTTCGGTACAACCTACGAAAATTCAATTTATTTTTTCAATCTGTCCCCAGCCAAGCTTCCTTACATCAGCCGTGCAGTCGTTCCCCTGCAGCCCCACACGGCAGCGCGAGGAGGGCAAAGTGAATGAAGTTACCTGTGCATTTACGGTCTGTGTCTTCCTTCTTTGACCCGCTGATGGTTAACTTGCAGTTGAAGTTCTCCTCCCAGTACTCTGCAAACCACACGTTCCTTCTGTTGTTCTCCAGGGTGCGGGACGTAAAATAGGCATCGAACCCTGGGGAAGGAGACAGGCAGAAAGCTGAAGTCTACTTCATGCTGCACGGGAAGTAACGCAGCCTGAAAAACAAATACTCTATTTATATCTTCTTCAACATCCCGCACACGTTCGCATCTCCATCCACAGGAGATGACCCTGGGAAGAAAGGAAATCCATTGCACGTTTTATCTCATCAGCTGCATCTTGCAAGTAAATTACTCTGCTGCTAACTGCGAGGTATAAAGCTCGGTAAGATACATGTAAAAGGGAGATTAATGTAATAAAAAGAGTTATAAGCAAAAAGCACGGATTAGATATACACCTATAAGGAATGAAAATAAATGGTATGGTGCAGCTGATATTAGGCTGAGCTCAATAATAATTTTGTAATTAACCTCTCCAGACCTCCAGAGAAGGCAGCTTCAGCTGACTTAACTGGCCACTATCAGTACGCCTTATTGTTTTCACAGCGTATATTTTTCCCTTAATTTCCTTTCACAAAGGTACCGATAAACTCAGAGAGCAAAACTTCCAAGAGGTGACTGTGAATCGCGGCTATTTACCAGAGGCTTGGATTAGCCGCGCTGAAGCGGAGGGAAAAGAAAAATTCCCTTCCTCAGACCTGTGGGACTCGGTTTGTCTCTGAAGCCACGGCGTCACCAACAGCCTGCAGCGCTGCAAGCGCAAAAATGACACACAACTCCAGTATTAAAATAATGGGGGAAAAAAAATTATGATTCTTCACAGCTGAGCTGAAAGGGAGTAAATATATCTGAAGCCCTTGAGTCTTCTTTTTTTTTTTTTTTTTAAAAATACGCAGTCCTCTGTGTTCACTGAAAGAAACCACATTACAACAACTGAATAGCTGTGTAGCACTGACTAGTTCATAGCTTTCACATGGCTCCTAACCATATTCCATCTTTCTTTAGCACCTCACCAACTTGCCAGAAGAGAAACATATTCTGCTTTGGCTTTATTTGCCTTTTTTTTTTTTTTTTTTGCAGAAATGTATATCACCGTGTATACACACAGGTATATATACAAACACACACATGAAAGAAAAGGTATATCCTAGAGGCTTACAAACCAAGAGGGCAAATAAAAAGAATTAAAACTCTACTACAAAATTATGCAGTTTGTAAAATTCTAATAACAAATTAGTCCTGCCGTAGCATGGGGATATTTTGCTCTATCAAGTTCTCAAATTCTGATGTTTAAAACTGAGCCAAATATCCTTTAACAGCTCAGGCAATCCCCCTTCAAAGATCATGAGATCCTGAGAGAAAAACCACTTCTCTTCTGCTAATGGATTTTTCTCACAATACAATACAGAACTCTGAAACAAATACTTATTTTCCCAATAAGCAGTGGTAGCTTCAGACCAAAAGGAACATCGCACCACTAACTACCCCGGGCACTACTGCTTCGCTCGGCACTTCCCTCCGTTATTCTCTACTCAAGTTGAGATAACTCCTTAGAGCCTACAGAAACCTTCGTGCATACAAATAATTACAAATCGATGGATCGCCCAAGTACTTGCACGATGGCAGAAATCTGGCCGTTGTTCCTGCGATGACCAAAGCCCAGATCACTGCCCCCTCCCACACCACCACTCTCATTTTATTCCTATCCCAGTATACTTTTGGTTCTGCTTGGCGAACAGAAGATTTGCACAAGGACAAATATACTAGCGCACATCTACGAGCTCACACGCTAAGTCTTTTGCCTTTTTTTCTGTTTTGTAGTCAACAGAAGCGATATTCTCTCATCTGTTCAGAAGGAAGAGCACACGGAGTGGCACAGCCAAGTATTCTGGGCACGCAGCATGGAAAAGGTTTATCACCTCCGCATGAGGTGTTCTTCTACCCCTTTAGCCAGGGACAGGCTCCTGGCAGCGAAATCCCTGCTTAGTTCTATGGGTGTTCCCAAACCTGACGGCCCCTGTGCAGTAAGGGGGCTGTGCCCGTTCTCGTCAGAGAGTTCTATCAGTCTTACAACAAGCGTGTTTGACTAGCAGGACGTTCACCACCATTACCACTGCCCAGTAGTTTTCCCAAGTCTTTCTAGTTGTCTGTCTTTAGCCTGCAATGAGCGACATCAGAGCTTTTGCTTACAGAGACAGTTCAGATTCAGCATTTTTCATGTAACCTTCCAGAGCTGCAATCCCAGTCCTAAATCAAGTAGCAAAAGAGTTTTTCCTTTTACTGAGAAGGTTGTTGAGGTATTCAGATGATGCAAATATGAAACCCGCACAAAGCGGATCCATCATAAAGAGGACTTGAAGAAATCGTGGCTGCACACTGAGAGACTCAGAGGTAAATTATCTGGCATCCAAAAAGTGCAAATCCATTGAAGATGCAAATCTCAGAATATCTATTTCGTCCCTTTACTCAGCTTTACAGCTTGTACCAGAGTTGCAGAAGAGGGTTGGAGGCACAGAGGCAGATACTTACAGATACTAAATCATCTCTCTGTATCGCATGATCACATGGTTCCTTTTGACTTTGCAGTTCGAAATGACAGTAAATACATATTCCATTGAAGGAGAGAAAAAAGTTCCTTGCACCATAGCCAACAATTTCTCTCACTGAAATAGGTGGGTAAATTGACTCAATCTGGCACTCCACACAATGAAATTGAGTCAGAGGAAAAACATATGGCCTCGTTAAATTAGCATAGCAATCCATCCACTATGGGATAAAAATAGACAGCATGTAAACAGATGTTTTCAAATAAGAAAGAAGATTAGGAGTGGGGTCAATCTGCCTCCTTGTATTAGCTTTGTGTGCTACTGACCTAACCATAATACGTATTTTCCTAATTCTGAGTCTACTGTTCATGGCTCATATCCAAAGCCCACTGCTCGTAAGACACGATGCACATCATCTCCAAAAATCAACCTAGAAAAATAAGTATTGGGGTCTTCCAGAAACAGTCTGAAAGCAAATTAAAGTTTTACCTGCAGCCTCACTAGAAAATATGCGTAGGTCTCTCCTCCAACAAATACATCGGGATGCTTCAGAAGGATGACAAACCCTAAGCAACATGTCACACCAACTCAACGCCGTGCCGGCTGGTTGGAAGCGGGCACCTGAAGGGCTGCCATCAAACCACGGAAACCTGTGAGCAAACCACCAAGATGGGCCAGGAGAAAACCTCCGCGCTGTATTTAAGTATTACTGAATATTTGAGTCAACTCCATGTACTCAGTATGGCCCTTACCATTGTTTTTGCAGTTTGAAATAAAAACTTTCCAGAATAAAACCGCATGAAGCTGAAGGAAATGAGCCAACCTGTGATGGCACAGACCCCCTACCCCCGCTGCTGGAGTTATGCTGAGGCAGGGACCTAACCTGGGTTTCCCAAATTTAGGGAAATCACTTAGTAAAACCCTCCTCCCACAGCTGTTCTACTTAATTAATGACAAATTAGTGACTTAAGAATGTTTCTGTGCACGGTCTCTAGAAAAGGACAGCACAATTTCTGCACTGCTGAGCTGAAATTTCCTAAGAAAAATATTCATGTAGATGGGTCAGAAGAAAATTTATAAAATACTCTTAGATTTTAGGTACATACAAGCTAAATCTGTTTTCCTGTAAACCTATGCGTATTAGTTTTACTCGTAATTAAAAGAGCATGTCAACGAGGATATTCAGTCATAAGACCTGCAATATATACACGGCTCAAAGAGAAACTATACCTTACCAATGTGCCAAACTAACTGACCTCTGGGAAAAAGTGCTCTATAACTTAATAAAATAAAATCAATAAGTCTTGATAAAACTGTAATAGAATTCCATACGAATTACTCTAAACCTTTACAGATTTAATAACAAATAATAACATTCTCATTGACTTTTTTAATGATCCCTCTGCATTCTCAAGAAGGAGTATAGATCCCTATTAAAGAGTGTACATTTTTTATCATTATTTTTTATTGATCAAGACAAGCAGGCAAGTGACTGACTGACAGAGGGATGGAATGAAGTAGCAGGCCATATTTCTATTAATTCCTTACAGGGTGGAAGTACTGTGCACCCACTGGCTGCATCGCTGCACCACTGCTCCCACACAGCCAGAAGACCTCCAGAAGACCTCCAGAAGACCTCCAGAAGACCTCCAGAAGACCTCCAGAAGACCTCCAGAAGACCTCCAGAAGACCTCCCTTTGTGAACTCCCCTCCTTCCCTGCATTTTTCGGTCCAAGAATAGTCTCCCATGGCCAGGACCGAGTAAGCACAAAGAATCCCACATTGCTCCACAGGAGCAAGGCCAGAAGCGTGCTCACATGCACCATTTTTTAATTTGATAAATATTTACAACTTTTACACGAAGCGCTGGCACATGTGCCCAGCCGGGTACGATACACCAGAGGAGAAAGCCCAGAGCGTTTCACATTATCTGGTGTGACCCTGCGCCCCTCCACTGAATGAATGGAACTGTGCCAGTTCACAGCAGATGAGATTTTTCATCCAAGTTAAAGGTTAGTGAAGAATGCTCCATGGAATCTCACAGCTCCTAGAACGGGGGTTTTCTGTTTGGGTTTCCCCCCCACCCCACCCCTATATCATTCCCGAGAACACTGTCAGAGAAGTTATTGTGATTGTCTGAAATACCCCGGCTGAACCAAACACACACCACACTCGTTGCTCTGTGATTTGAGCCAACAAATCACCACCATCACATTTTTTCCCCCACCATCGCTTTCAGAAGGGTAATTGTGCTAGATGTACTTTAAAGCAACTTAAATAAAAAGAAACCTAGAGGAAAAAAAATGTATTTTTCAATTAAGGAAAAACAGGATCAATTTAAAGATCTTACTATTCTTAAACTTCACATGAGACGCACAGCTAGTAAATGAAGCACAACCCAAATATTCAGTTCTGTGCTGATCATTTTCCAGTGTGGTGATACAACTACCATGAAACCAACCCTCTCAGCGGAGTTAAGAAATCCCATGATGAATTTCACGATTTAAATATCTATTAAAGAACAGTTTGCACAGTAAAGTAAGTTACATATCTATATTGTGTATTTTAAACACTAATCATATGGCTCTGATGGATCTATGCAAAGATTAGTACTGTGTTCATACTGTGAGATAACGCGTAAGGATTTCTGTCACCTGAGTTTATCTGCTAGCGATGCCTACAGCAGTTCTTCCTCTCTCCCGAGCCACGGGCACAGCAGAGACGAGCACAAAGAGCTCCGTAGGACGACGGTGGTACAAAACGCCACAAAGCACCGGGTGGGGAAAAGGTTTAGGAACCTGCGGGCAGCGGTGGGTGGTGACGGGCACCTCCTCTTCTGAAGGGGCAAAGGGAAACGGTCCGTGAATTCCTGCACCACCTCTCCCACTGTTGATCATGTGTGACAAAAACCACGTGGTTCCACACTGCAAAACACAGCGTCTCTCCTTTGCAGGTTGGTGTAGAGCGATGGAACTCCTGAAATCCCGGGAGGACTGACATTAGCAACATTAGGCGACTTTTCACCAGATTCAGACTGACCTGTGATTTTTTAACTCTTAGAAAAAACTAATGCTTTCAATTGCCTCAAAAATATACAAAATATACATTCTGTCTTCAATCTGGTATCGGTCAGGACTATTTCCACGCTTCCCAGCTACCATGAAGCCGTCTCGCAAACACGAGCAGTCCTGTCTAGGCCAGTGGCTTTGAGTCAGAGGGACATCTTAAACACGTATCTAATTTTAGATACTTTGTTTGAATTAATATGATTCAAAAACATCGAAGTTGAAACACAGGCAAACGTGTTCTCTATAATAAGGACAGACTTAAGCCTGTGCTTGAGCTTAATCTTTTCGAACTGAAGACATTAAGACAACTTACATGCGTAGTGCTAAACAGAAGAGTTTTGGGCTCAGGGAATTAGATGACCCAACTGAAAAAGCTGGACGCTTAAATGTAAGAGTGGGAATAATCACTTCTTACTCTTGTACACGGCCAAGTACTTCACTTGTGCGACAAGATTTAGTGATCTCCCACTGTTCCCCATATATCATACTTAAGAAAATTACTTTTTTCAGCAAATACCTCTAAGAGATATAGATAGTTATTTGATGAGATTTTACAAATTAAAATAAATCTCATATTACTTTAAATCACTGTGATTTGATTAAATCATTATTCTTACACATAGAGAGATGATACTACCTAATAGGTTAATTTCTTTTCCACCCCAGGATTAATATATAAATTAACTACACAGCAATAAAAAAAAAGAGGTGGGGGGGGAGAAGGGACCCAATCCTGAGCGCTGCAGAGGGCTGGTGAAGTCCAGGCGAGGGGAGGGATGAGTGTCACTTGGCTGCGATGCCACCAAGACCTGAGCACTTGCGGGTCGTTTCCCTGCGTGGCTCAGAGGGACGCTGACAGCGCCAGCCCGAGCACCCCTTTGGTCAGGATGGGGGTGATGAGCTGCACTGAAGTGACGGAAATGAGAAATCCCTGGGGGAGGGTGGGAGCGTCTCATCCCCAGCTGGCTGGAGTCAGGCTCCGCATACCAAATTTTATCTGGGCATTTTATTCTGCACTGCTCAGGGTCAGCCCTCTGGAGGAGAGCGCCAGCACAGCACCCAGCCCCTGCGCCCTCAGGATCCCCCCGCTGCTGCCCCTGGACCCGGGCACCACTAGGGAAGAGGGATGCCACAGCACCGCGCAGCATCCTTCCCTAACCGGGAACGCTTAGAAAAGTGGCTCAATTCTCATCCAGAAAATGAGGCTTGCCGACTTGCGGCTGCTTTTTACACCCAAAAAAAACCCCCAAATGATTTATTTCTAACATTAATCTCGCATCTCTCCTTCCATTTGATGTTGCGCGTTGCCCATTTTCTGCCTGAGAGCATAATGCTCAGCTTCCCTGGCAGAGACGGCCGGGGGAATTCTACGTGCTTTGGAGGAGAAACCAGGCTCCAAGACTAACGATGCGGTTCGCCATGGTCAGCCGCATTACGGAGGGGAAAAAAGGCAGGCTTGCAGAGGAGCATTTATCACGGGGAAGGCGTCAGGCACACATCGACGGAGAAAGGACAGGCTGCAGGCGAGAAAGACAGCTGCGTGGGAGCCGGGGGAGGTACCCAAAAAAGAGCAATCCCCCAGGAGAAGAAAGAGATTAAAATAGGGGATCCAACCCTGAACTGGTGCCAGTGAAACCAGCAGCAGCCAGCTGACATTCCCAGTATCTCAGGAGGGGAACCGCGGGCGGGTGGATCAGGAAGATCCACAATCCACAATCCCTTCAGTTGGTGTGAATGAACCAGGTGTTTGGTTTTTTTGTTGTTGTTGTTTTTTTTAAAGAGAGACCTCTGTCACTTCTGGTTTACCAAACCCCTCGCACACGCTGTGAAGCATCTATTTCATGTGTCAGCAGTGACTTCGAGGGCTCTGGGGTTATTTAATAAGGAAAATAATTAAGCCTAATTAAAACACAAAGTTGTTGACCTACTGCATTTCTCATGCACCTAAAGTGTTTTCATTCTCAGCCCACGCGGCTTGTGAGCAAATACAACATATTGACCCAATTTCATACAAGTAGTGATTTTATCAGTTTATGGTATCTTTATTCTTCTCTATGTTGTCCAAAGTATGTCCACACTAATGATTGCTAGTTATATAAATTTTATTTACCCAGCTAGTAAATCACCACGTACTGTGATTACTGATGCCAAGCGAGCAGAAAGCAGCTATTCAAATAATTTTCTGATTTTCCTAGCGCTCACGCAAAACCAGTTCAATTTACTGACATTATATCTGGGATAAAAGCATTAGATGTGGAATGATAAGATCAATTTTAAGACAGCTAAGTCTTTTTTCAGATTTTATTATGTTGCCCAAGCCACACACTACGTGGTATTACGGAGCCGTTAAAATAGGCTACAGATATTTTCTTGACCTTCTTACTCAATAAAAAGGCCATAATACTAAGTGATTTTATGAATTCCCTTCATGCCATAAAAACATGCCATTTGTTTTCTTTTTTGCCAGTTACCGATTATAACAGTGAAAATGGGTATTTTAGTTGATGTCACATTTGACTTTTTATATACATGACATAAAGCACAGACAAAGGAAAGGCAGCTTGCCGTACTTAGGGCAAATCTGGGATTTTAACCTTTAAAGCTTCTATTATGGAAATAGATATACATTGGCTGAGTATCATCGTTATCACTTTTATAAAATTATACAGCTGCCACAGCAATGAGATCATGACCTAGGTGGTGTCTAGCCAGCGCTGTAATAGAAAGGTTAATATAGAAGTATATTATTATTCATTATTCTACATTTTATTGCCCTCAGGCACTTCTTACTTTCACAGAGCTCCCATTTATATCAATATAAACAGTAGAAAAGCCTAAATTTACTTCTCCTATTTGTTATGTTTATTGCCATAGCAGCTCGAGGCCTCAGCTGAGGATGCGATTGTCCTGGAGCTGGAGGCACTGACACGCACGAGGAGCCCACCCCCATGCCCGGTTCCTCTTGCTGCCACGGTCTTCTAGGTGGCCCTGGGATGACCCTCCCACCCGAGCAGGGGGCTGATGCTCCAACCCAGAAAGACCGTTTTTGTTTACGAACAACAAAACGACCAAATCCATGCCTCAAGCACCGAGAGCTTTGTTATGGGGCAGAAGATGATGAAGGCTTACACTCCTCTTTCCCCAGACATCTACAGGCTTCATAATACATAAGATTTTTGCATTTTCAGCCATGGAGGGACTTTGTAGGTTGACACCCATATAAGTCACCCGGGCTGCTTAATGCAGACAGGGCTCTCCTTTCAGCTGAATACTCCACTTCTTATTCAGACCACTCCTGCCGCGGGAATGAATACTTTTTCATGAATTGCAATATGCAGAGTCCCAGCCAAGGGAGAGACGTGGCTCAGATAAGCCTACTCTTGCGAGTGAGAATCTGTATCTGCTGTAAAGATTATCACCAGAATCAGGCCAAACAGAACAGATTTAAAAATACATCCAGAAGCAGAATGTCTCTCAGTAGTTCATCCTTTCCTGCTGCCCAGTTAATGAAAATGGGATATTTATCTTGCCAGGACCTTACCCATGAAGGTTTTCCTTCTTTTCCCCCCACTCTTTTCCCCCCTCATACCTGAAGATGAGCAAAAAGCTTTTTTTTTTTTTTTAAGTACATATTACAAGGCAACTTAGTTAACAGCTTGCTTTCCCCTCTCACTTGCATACTCAGTCTTCTTGAAATTATCTGTTGGTTTCTGCTTTACTGAAAAATAGATCAGCTTCTGCGTTAATCTCATCTGGCAGCAGCGGAACTCCAGGGGAGTTAAAGCGTGTCACCCAGGGACAGGGAGCACGGCAGCGGCAAGTCAGCCCCATGGGTCAGGGTGAAGATCACTCTTTCCTATTAATAATCCTTACCCCCAAATGCTGAGGTGTTATTTCAGTTTTTTTTCCTTTGCAATTAACCATTTAACTAAACCCCTTTGTCTGAATTCGTGTCTTCCCACCGGCTTTCCAAGTTCTTCCCACCCTTTTTGACTAAGCAGGAGAAGCTGCTCCACAGATGGCCTGTTTCATTTTAATAATGCAGAGCAGTAAAACCAGAGAGATACAGAAGGTCTAAACGCAGAACATGAGAGTGCTTTCCTTCCCTTTGATAGCAGCAGCAGACAAAATGCACATTGCGTACCCTTAAAAGCATTTAAAACTCAAGTCATCAGCTTGCATAATTTAAAATGAGGATAAAAATACAGAAATCCCTCTATGTTGTAATGCAGCACCCGGAGTAACCTTTCAATATGTTCAACAGGTTATAATTCACAATAATAAAACATAAAAATCAAGCAGCACGCATAATGAACACGCGAAAATGAACCGGATGGCAGGTCAGCGCTGCCCATGGAGGAATACACTGCTGCAGAGGACGTCCGCAGTTCGGCCCCGCATCCCCCGGAGCATCTCCAACGCTGGGACCATCACAGCCCCCCCCGACCTACACATGCTCCAAATCAGCAGCCACGCCAAGGACCGGACCCACAGCGACGCTACACGAGAGGTAGTTTTCCATCATCCTGTGATACGTGACTGGCAGTGGCCAACGCACCCCCCCGGCCGTGCCGTTCTGGCACACGCACTGAAAATCAACTTGGACAAACCACGTCAATGCTCGGCGGCATCGTTATACCATCCCAAGCAAACAAAACACGAAAGGAAATCAAAGCCTGTCCTCCTGCCTGTGGTGGCAGTGGGAGAAGGCGGTGAGAGACGCACCGGCGGAGGCAGAGACGTACCTGGCTCCTGCCGCACGGGGAGCGTGGGGGGGGCTCCTTCCCCGCCACGCACAGGGCGGCCCCAGCCTGCAGAATTCACAAGTTTCAAATATTATCTCCTTACACTGCGCTTGATTCCTTCAATACACAGAGTTAATTTTCTTTCTTTCTTTCTCTGTGTATATTTGCCTGTGCCTTGCCGAAGTGTTACCATGTCAACGGGAATAATTACAGCATGCGTAATTATATTTGCGCATCCTAAAATTTATATGCACGCTCCCAGACCCATACTTATACCCACACAGCCCCCCCCCCCCCAAACCAGACATGGGGAGTTGCCACATTTTTTTTACTGTTGACACGGTACCGCTGGCTAGAGAAAAGTAACGACGCTCTTCCCAAATGCTGTTGAAGATGCTGCCTCCCTTCTGCACTGCCGTTGTTGTTTAACCAGCACACACGGCCGGCACCCGCGGTCCCACACCTGTGACGAGGTGCAGCCGACACAAAACCCGGCACACGAGAGGCCAGCGGTGCCGGCGCCGGGGAGCGGACATAATTGTGCACAGCAGAGTCATGTCTCAGTTCTAACTACTAGGTATGCCACCGATCTTATTTTCAAATTCCCCTGGAGATAACAACCCTAGGAAAATACTACCTGAAAACTCCAAACTTCTTCCCTTCCTCCTCCCGCCGCCATAAAGTCTTTAAAAAGATAAAAAAAATTCCTTCCTTGATTTTTGACAACCGACTTCCTGCTTGTAAGGCGGCTTTAATAATGCCATCCAGCCGGAGCGTGCCAGGATGTGAGACAGAGCGATATCATTACTCTTCTCTCCCTCCCTCCAGTCTCCTCCGCTGAGGCTGCCACACAAAGCTCCAGCTTCCACTCCAACCGTGCGCATTAATCCCATCAAACCACGAGGTGCTGCCCAGACCAAGTGCTCAGACCGGTATGTGAAAAGACAGAGGTGACGGGGATGGTGTCTGAGGCTGGGGGATGTGGAGCAAACACTTGGGCTGGCCTCGGGGCCACGGCGTCCCCACGTGGCCCCAGGCACTTGTCATGGGAATGCCCTACAGCTTTAGGGAAAGCAAGAAGCTCTCCAGATTGATTTAAAATATTTCAGGAGCAGAATACCCTCTAGGCACCCATTCCTCATCCTCTCATCACCTCTCTTTCCCCCCACCTCCATTTCCCAGGCTACCCCTACCCCCGGTTCAGCACTCCTTGGTGCCCCTGGCCAGCCCTAAGGGCCAGCAGGCAGGTGCCCTCTGCCAGGTCCTGGCTCCCATCCTCTCCCCATCTTCCTGTGCTCCGGACATGCACCCAAGAAGCCTGCAGGCTGCAATCACAGCACTCCACAGAGACACTCAAGCCTCGTCCCCCAGGAGCGGCACACACAGATCTGAGAAGACAAAAATCCAGCAGATTCTGCCCTGGCTGCTGCCTGAGACCCAGCGCGGGAACGGGGCAGCGGGGCCTCGGCCAGGGGCACTTCCAAACCCGGCACGGTCAGGGGACCTCTCTCTTGTCAGGGATGCCTTAGTAGAGATGAACAACAGTCTAAACATAAGGAAACTTTTAAATGGGCTCTCAAGTTGCAAGATAATTTGTATTCCCCTCTCTTCACACCAACACATTAACCAAATGCATTATTTCCATAATGAGGAGATGAACATCTGTGTGGCTTCCCAAAATTTCAAGTGGCAATACTCGAGACAAGTATTCTCTCTTTGGGGATTGACACATCAGCATTTTAAATAATTGCCAAAGCTAAAAACATAATTTAAATTCTAGGGAGCCATTAAAGAAAGAGTTCAGGTGTGATTTAGATTTTTTTTTTCCCCCAATAAAGCACACCAATTTAATTCCACAGATTAGAGTTGCTGCAGTATTGTATTAAACTTTCTGTTGGCCCCCTGTAAGTGAAGTGCTTAATGCAAACTTTAACAGAGTATGAGAATAAATATCTGAAGTAGTATTACGTTACTGAAAGCGACTGCAGGACAGAGCTGGATCTCTGAAGTGCTCTGGGTGACACGCTCTGGGTGACGCGCTCTGGTCCCCAGCCCCCGCCAGCCGGATGCTACCTCGCCAGGCAGGACACCCACCCCACCAGCCAGCGCAGAGACGTGCTCCCAGCTAACCTGCCTTCAGCTCTTCCTAGCTTTTGGCCAATACATCCACTATATCCCCGGGGGTGGGGTGGGGGGGTGGGGGATAAAAGAAAAAAAGAAAGGAAAGCCCACACCACTTTGCAAAGAGGCTGTTTCACTGCTTAGTTTCTGACTTAAGTAAACGCTTACAGCAGCTGGAGAGTCTCAGAAGGCCACAAACACCACAAACAGCCACAAACAACATACGTTCACATGTGCCCATCACCAAACCGGGTGGGAAGGGGCCAGCAGTCCCTCAAACCCCACGGATCCCAGCCCCCTTTACCCAACGCCGTGGCTGCCCATTACTACCGATACAAACACACAAAAATATCTTCAACATCTTTCATTCTGCGCTACCCCAATCATTTCCCTGCTGTCCGTGACTGCTTTACACAGCAGCAGGCTGTAACCGGCACAGACCCACAAACATCACAAACCAGGGGGTGAAGCCAGAGAACAAACAGGCTCTTTCCAGGCAAATATCTTTAGCGACAAAGCCTGCGCAGCAGCCTCAGCGCACTGACACTGAGGAACAGAAGGGACGTCAATAACTTCCAGATGTCATTAGCATCTCCTTCCATTAGATCCTAAGATATTTTTCTTTGGAAATTTATGCTATGTGAAGTGGTAATTAAACTGAGAAACACAGACTAAACTTGAAAAGAAAGATTAAAAGTATTTCCTCAGTACAAGGGTAACGGAAGGCTACTTTGAACAGGTCAAACACTACAAGTCCTCCAGGAAAGAAATTAGAGGGAGAGAAATAAAATTTCAATTTCACTTCAGAAATGTCCGTGGGAGCTCACTGCACCGCAGGTGCTCATGTACATACCATGCTGGAGGAAAGCCAAGACCCTCGTCCCCTCTGCTCGGTGTAGAGAAGCAAAGGTGCTGGTACCACCCCTATGCACGGAGAATATATTGAAGCCCAGGCCCTACAGGTGGCTACCACCAGTGTAACAGCAAAACACTGACTCTAATTAGGCTTAATCATTAATCACAAGCAATTCCACCATTCTCTTTTCAGTAGTAATAATCAATTTGAGGCTACTCACTTGCTTCATACTTCATTCTTACAAATTCTAACACAATTACTTTTTGGAAGGTGAGACAGATCGCCGCCACACACAACGAGCTATTGCTGAACCACCAGCAGAGCTGAGAGCAGTGCGAGAGGGGGAAGTTGGGGTTTTTCCTCCTTTTTTTTCCCCTGCATTTTTATATATTGGATTAGTAGAAAACTTTAGTTTCCCTCGCCCTTCTTTATTAAATAGCTTGTGTGATTAATCAATCACATTATTAATTGTGTCCTAACTTAGTTAAGAGGGAGGAAAGACTACAGGTGTAAAAAGCTTCGGTTGACTGCATCTTGATGCTGGTGTATGTGGAGCTCTTGGCCCACCTCTCTGTGCATATGCACGAATTGTAAATAGAGAATAATGGCCTCTGACTCTTCCAGAAGCAGCACAGGGGTGGCTCGGCCAGCAGCGGGAGCGGACACACAGCACCTGGGCTTGGGCTCCCCCATCACCCAATGGGAAATGGAAGTTTTCTAGCAGAGACAATGTCATTAATTCGTCCCATCTCGCAGCACCGGCAGCGCTCAGCGTCCCTGGCAAGCCTTCCTCCCCGAGAGCAGCAGCGCAGCCCTCTGCCGTCGGGGAGAGATGCTCCAAAATGCACCGTCCACCTTCCAGCCGCAGCAGACGCGTGCGACAACTCAACCAGCACGTCTCCATCTTGGACCATCCCATAGTGAGCAGGTGTTTCCCGCAACCGCGTCCTTCACCACCGGAGCAGCTCACAGCCAAACTGGGTGTGTTGGTTGCGTTATGGCTGTGTTAACTTGAATAAGTGACTTAATTTCCAGATGGACCACGTTATGTAATTGAAACAAAAACTGAACGATACTCTCAAGATATTATTACCTTAAACTGCACAGAGGGATATTTTGACTTGCAAACACATAGTTCTTCACCATCTGACAATTATATTTTAACTATGAGACAAAAGGTTTGTGTTTATCTACCCTGACCAGATCAAGATCATCAATTTATTGACTCCTGCTTCACTTTACTAACGAGCTAGCATATGTGATTACATCGAGGATTTTTTTTCTGAATTATTTTCCATTTCCTTTGGTCATTAGAGTGCTGTCACGCAGTCAGTCAAGAAAATGAAAACACATTCCCAAAGGAGATCCGCAAACCCAGCGTGAGTGAAGAGAGCACTTTAGCATTCATTGTATCATCCTTAAGGAAATTATGTGTATTATTTCCTAAACTATTACTTTCAAAAGCCTATAATCATTCAAGCATTAACAACACAAACTAAAAGGAAAAAAAAACAACCAACCAAACAAAAAACCCCTTTCAAATCGCTGCTCGCTTCCTAAAATTAGCACATTTATTTTTGTGCCCAAACCTGTCTCACCCGGCGGAGCTCAGCCTGTTTCAGGAACACACAGTTCACGGGCGCTGGAGTGCAGGGAGCCCAGCGGCGGAGAAGCCGGAGCCCACAGAGATCTTTCCCGGGATGCTCCAGATCCCCACGGCAAGAACTAGGATGGTAATCAATACCTACTCATGCAGGAAACCCTAGACACTAATGAACACATAGCACTTACAGTGAATACATTTTTATTGTCTACTGTAGGCATATTAACTTGCTACTTGCAAACAGGGATGACACACTCGCATTTTACTCTAATAAAAGCCTCAAACTTTTTTATTTTTGCTTGCTTGAGAGATTGTGAAGTAGTATCTCTTTTCTGGCTGGCTAATAAAGAGAAAGAATAAGTAAGCCATAGAGGATTTCAGAGACTAATTTTAAGTGGCCTAGAGAGAGAATCTGTTTAGGTTGCAGTGACAGAGTCAGAAATACCATAGAAGAAGAAAGAAATAAGAAAAAAAAAATTGTGAGAATTTAGTAACTTTTGCTTTCAATTCCTTTCAAAGACCACCAAAAAATGACCACAGAGAGGAAGAAAAATATTAAACAAGTTAATACTTGTTAGCATTTGTAAAGAGCAATGGAAAAGATGATAAGATAAAGAACGTTGAGATGTCTGAGTTTAAACAAAGCAGAGTGGAAACAATGTGTTACTGTAAATACATTAGACTCAAAGTTATCTTGGTAGAGGATTTAATATACATGAATGAACGACACGTGGGATTTGATAGTCATTTGGGATAAAACACGTGCAGTTTCTCAGAGGCGCAGCAGTGATGGGTACTGGACACGGGCACCTGCCCTGCATCTGCCGGCTGGGGAAGGGCAGGAACAGCGCAGACCGATCACCCGAGTGAGACCCAACGAATTCCAAAGGAAGCTGCTGGGCGCCGCAGGCTCAGCCGCAGTGGGGTTCAGTGCAGCCCAGCTCCTCTCTGGTACCGCAGAGGAACCTGCCGGGCCTCGGGAGCGACAGGAGCCCCTCGGGAGGCTGCCAAGGGCGCGATGCTCCGGGGGGAGCCGGAGGTGCTTCCCACCCTGGCTGCCACCTCCCCCTGCACAGACCCTCCTCCAGTGGGCTACGCTGGTACTGACTTAGCAGATGGCAGGGGGATCTCGTTTCTTTTTTTTTACTTTCTAATACATTAATGTTATTTTAATTTCTTGTTGCAAAAAATAACCCTTGTAGAAAAGACTGATGACTGAACCTTTTATTTCTTCCACCACCTTATGGCACAAGCAGATTGTATTTGTATTCTGCGTTTCACTGCCCCCAATTTCAGTGTCTGAAGCTTCCCATATTAACACACTGTAATAATTGTCAAGGAAAATAAATGGTCACCTAGTGTCCACAGACCTAATCCCAAAGTCCTTATTCGGAGCTCTTTCTTGAGCCCAAATTTGTCACAAACGTGAACAAACATTAAGAGATACCATCGGTCCTTCTGTTCAAATAACTGTCATTCTTGATTGCTTATTTTGCAACATCTATGGGCAGCCCACCAGGCACTGGACTGGAAATGCTACATACTATATTAAACTCCTTCGGCTTTGACAAAGCAGTATATCAGAGATGAAAAATTATCTGTTCCATCAGGAACAATCTGTGGTTCTCAGCCCTCCTGCAGAATGGCATTTGTAAACTAGGTATTTGGGACCATTCATGGCTATTTTTACCTAAAGCAGGAACAGTTTATTTCAGAAGGCTCTTGCAATTTCTTTTTTACATGAAAAATACATGACATATAAATGGCAAAACAAATACTCTGCCAATACACTTCCTGCGAAGCAGAAAAGTGTGTTAACCTCTTAAATTATAGTGTAACAAACATCGGGAGAGATGTAACTCTCACGCAAAGAGGAGAGGGGAGCTCTTCCCTCTCCCTCCCCACCCTCATGGACCCTGCCCATGCTGGCAGACGTCGGGTATGATGCTTCAGATGGCCTGTGGGAACACCTCACCACCCACCCTCCCTCATTCCCTTCTCCTGCTCCGTCCTTTCAGCAATGAAACCACTCGAGCTCTCCGCTCGGTGCCGTAACATCCCCTTCAGCTCCCTCCATCGCCCGGCTCGAGGCAAACACAGCGCCAGTGCTGCTCCGAGGGAGTGGGAGAAGGTGGTAAAATCTTTTCTTGACTTCTGTTTCTATGCCTAAACATAATGAGAAACTAAAACAGTATTTTTTTTTATAATTCTCCAGCTCTGCTTCAGCTGCCCAGAAGAGGCTCACTCATGCGGGGTCTGGTGAGGTCCCCTGAGCTTCCTCACTCCCCAGATCCTGGAAATCCTGCCAATGTTACTAACAAAGAGAAAATAAATTCCTATCGAAAAATGAGGCTCGAAACTCTGCACAGAAGCAAGGACTAACAGCACTAGAAAACACTGGGATTTCCTAATTTGGGGAGGTTGGATAGGAAACCGCCCTCTGCCTTCTTCACGCGCCTGCTGCGTGCTCTCCACGGGCTGCCCCTGGCCAGGATGGGGAGTTTGGTGGCCAGCCCACGCTGCCCTTGCGAAAACGCTGGGGAGCAGCACGTGGCCGTCTGCTGCCAGGAGGAACCGCTGCCCCGCGGAGCCTCCCCACTCCTGGACAGCCATGGACGCCTCAGGTGCAGGGAGACCTGCGGGGGGAAGGCTTGGAGGTTCCCACCAGGTCCCATGCGGATCCCGAGCTGGCACACAAAGATAGCAGGCTCCCTATAAATAAAATTCTTCCTTTCTGGATGGAAATACTCCACCCAAATGTGCCCAACAGATAGCTCAGCCAACTTCAGTGTTAGATCATTGAGGCGAAAATTGTCCTTCAGGCGATGCAATTCCAGTAAATTCCAAAACAAAGACCACTGATGATATATATCTGAACAGTGATCAATAGCTAAATATTATTCTGTGAATTATCTCTTCTTACAGCATCAGCCGTTCTAGTTTGGGTGTGTTTGTGTGTGTACACATCTCTCTCTCTCTCAAAACAGCCACCCACATAATCTCCAGTGTCCTGAAATAACAGTTAAATATGAACATCAAAGAGAAAATGCCAACATAAGCCCTGGGAGCAATACACAAAAGACAGAAATATAGAGACATATACCCACGGAATAAATAACAGCTGGCTCGGGTCAGAGAAGTACCTTGGTTTTGAGAAGCCAGGTCTGCTGTAGGGTGGGCGAGCATGGAATTTCATTTCAAGGGGCCAAAGAGAAAGCTCCCTAAATCTTTATTTTACAACGTTCTTTATGGTCCAATTAGAGCTTTCTACCTAATTTCTTTGCTATGAAGCAGGAAGGCCATTTGAACAGGTACTGCTTCAAACCCCATTTCAGACAACATTTCTTGCTAATGCTGTTGTGGTTATGAGCTGTGTCTCGCACTGAGCAGTGGCAGATAACTCTCTTTAATACTCTAACAAGATCATACTTTCAAACCATCTAAGCAACCCCAGACGAACTCCGAGAACTGAACGAGACAACTGGCAAGACAGCCAGATGGGTAACTTTAGCCAAATACTACACTGAAATGATGCAGACATTTACATTTTTGAGTTGCAACAGTACGTGGTGTTTTTGAACGCACCCCCTGAGGGGAGCTCGGGTCTGGAGCCCTGTGGGGCATTCCCTTTGAGTCTGCGGCAGCAGCGGTTACAGCTCAGACTGTTTCTCAGTCACTAACACTTACGGGGAATCTTAAACAAAAGAAAAAAAAAAAACAACCTGAAAGCGTCAATGCCTTCATTTAAAAGAAAATGACAAAATAACTCTAATTTGAAACTTCATAAAAATTGTGTTTCTTAACGTCTCTATATCTGCATATTAAAAAATAACGCTACCCTTAAGCTACTGTCTCTTTGAACTTATTAAACCTCTCCCCAAAGCCTTTGCTTCAGCCCTTTAAAGCCAATACTGCATCGCTACTGCAGCACCGAGCGAGTGGACAATTTCTGCCTCCATCAGGGAATAGAGGCGGAAATTTGCCGGAATCTCCAGCATTACCATATCCATCGACCCCAGGAGACCGGGCAGCCCCCAGCAGCCGTATTTAAGCCAACATTTGACTGCACCACACTTTCCACCATGAAGCTTCCCGCTGGCAGGGCAGGGAAGAACGTGTAAGACGAGGGAGACGTGATGCCTGGCCCACCAAGCGCCCTGGATAAAGCCCGTCCCCTTTGGCAGCGCCCAGCCCCGGCACCACGCGCCTCTGTCTGTCCGTCTGTCCTTGCAGCCGCGCGGGCCACTCTCCTCTCGCAGGAGTCCGCACCTACGCAGGCAAGAGGCAACGAGACTCAGCACTGAGCCAGGAGGAATCACCGCGAATCCGAACTCCCAGAGCTACTTTTCAACAGGCTGGAATCGATATGCAATAAACTTTTCACGGCTGCGAGCGCGTCTTGGATTCCCAGTAACCGCGGTATTAGTTTAAATTCAATTAATGGCTTTATCAGCACTGGGAAAGACACATTCCCAACAAGTTTGTGGGTAGAATGACTTTAAACACTGCGTGATTGATACATAAGAACAAAAAGGTAAATTCTTCCTTCACCCGTGCTTGGCCAGCTAACAGGCTTTCTCTGAGGAATATGAAGAGCCATTTGAAAGCATCTTTTTGCTAAAACGTACTGGATGAAATAACAAACCTATCTTAACAGATGACACATCTCTGCATTTACTTACTTAATAATATGAGTACCGTTATCATATTATAAGGGTACTCCTTAGCATTTTGATTCCAAAGCTGGTAAAGACAATTTACTCATGGGGGAAAAAAATACAAATAAACCTTTATATATATTGTCCTTCGTGCAAACTTTACTTGTAAGAGACAGTGTCCAAGCCAGAGTCTCTCTGTTAAACTACTGACACAAACCAGACTTGAAGTGCATTTCCTGATTGTTGTTGCTTGTAATTACAGTATTTAAAGCCCCAGAAAGCAGGGTTGTGCCCCCCCAAGGCTCAGGAGCCCGCCGCTGGCACTGCAAGGAAGGAAGGGGAGATGGCAGCGCTGGTCCCACTGCTCTGGAACAGCCAACATCTCCCTTGGAGGTGCCAAGGGGGAACAAACCCACCAGCACCGGAGCCTTTCCAGCAGCGCAGAAAGCGAAACGCGCAAGATGGGTGGGAGCAAGGAGATGAGAGGAAAAGTGAGGGGAGGTGTCATGGTTTGAGGAACCCACAATAATTTATTGCCATTTAGACAATTATTCTCTCACCTGATGACCCCTCCCCACCTGGGAAGGGGAATTGGGAAAAACAAGGAAACCCGAGGGCCGGAATATAAACAGATGCAATAGAATAAGACTAAATAATTAACATTAACAATACTAAAGAACCAGTATTGATCCCGGACTACACCCAGCCCATTCTCTCATCAGGGAGCCGTGCGCTCCCAGCAGGGACAAACAATGTGGGACCCCATGAGCGCTGTGGCTTCGGGAGGAAGGGAAGGGCTCAGGGCTCCGGCACCGGGGCAAGGAGTGCTCAGGATGGCAGCCAGCAAGGGAAAGAGAGAGAGAGAGAACTCCTCAGCAAGCTTTCTAATTTCTATTGAACGTACTGTTCATGGCATGAAATAACCCCGTTGGCAGCTTGGGTCAAGTGCCCGGGTCTTGCTCCTCCTCATCCCTGCACCTGGTGAGCTCGAAAACACTGACATCTTGAAATCCATACACATATAGCTGGCTATAAAGTAAATATTGTCACAAATTCAGACACTAGAGTCTTCTAAAGCTGCAGTTTTCCCAAGCATTAGAAGACAAATGAGTCCTGTGTTGCCCAAACCAGGACAGGTTTTGGAAGAGTAAATTCTGGGAGTGTTGGTCCACACTACTTCTCTTAGGGCTTTTCCCCTGCGATGGGTGTCCCCTCTGGCTCTCGGTGCCCCGGGGGCTCTGCTATAGTGGGGCGGCAGTGACCCCAGTGCTGGCAGTGGGACCAGAACGGCAGCGCCGCAGCCCGGGGTAATCCAAAGCCCCCGAGCTGGATCTTTCCATCTCACTCACGCTCTTAAAAGCGCAGGCTCGTGCCCCAGGGACACAGAGAAAAGGCTTGAGAACAACAGAGCCCTGTAAAAGACTCTGAGCCAGGCTGTGAACAAACAAAAAAAAAGTCTGAACCAGACTATTTTACAAATATTATTGTGAGATATACAACAGGCTTCTGTTCTGTTCAAGGTAAGCGCTGCACAAAGCACGTCTTTCCCAGAGAAACATCCTGGGCTAAAGGCAGCTATAGCCGGATGCAGGACAGCATACCCATATTTATTAATGTTGGATAAAATTCAATACTTTCTCTAACAAAGAGGAAAATGAACCCTGAGCTCCTTTGTTTTGCTAGACTGGGGATGAGAAGGTAAAATATTTGAGAGACACTAAATAGTGAGATATAATTTCATTCTATTTTTTTCTTAAATCATTACTCTTCCATTTTGTGGGTTTAATACCGCCCAAAGAAAAGAAGAAGCAAATCAGCTCTTGTTGGAAATAAATACAAAACATTAAAGACATGATTCACCATCTCTTTGGAAGAGAAGCAACTCAAAAATTCGAGGACAGTTATGTTGGGTTTAAGCACTTGCAACGCCTGTATTTTTTTTAAGCAGCCGTGCACTTCCTTGTGCTGACCTGGAGCCAGCCTTTAACCTCACGGCTGAGAGTTGCACGAAATTGCAAACCTCGGCCACATCCGTTCCTTGCTGGAATTGAATCATTAATCTGGAATCTAGACGAATCCCATTGCTCAGCTGCATCAAATCCTGAACTCAGAACATAACGAGTATTTTTTTCATCGTTGGCAAAGCACTTCACCAGACTTTCAAAATAATTAACAACATATATACGTATATACTAGAGACGTATATATTAGCCTCTGTATTTCTCTTACAGCTGTTCTTCTCCTTGGCTTCATTTCACTGAGCTGGTGTCCGTGAAAACAGATCACGTGTAAGTAAGAAAGATGAGGAAGATTATTTTAAAAGAAAAAACTTAGAAGAAGCAGCAGATATCTGAAAGTGCTAAGTCAGTAGCGTGGATGCTAACAACATGAACCACAGTTTAACAGCCCAATTTGAAAATTTTCGCACGGAAAAGAGGCATAAGAACAACAGAAAGCAAAAGGTAAGTAGACAGTTGTTCATCTTCTTCACAGTTGAGATTATAAGGGAAACAATTTCTGAGATATCTCTGAATAGAGAACCATTTTCCATTCACAGAAATGATACATATGTATTTTTGAAACTTTGTAAGAGCTACTGGAGGCATTTGGACTCCTTAAAATATGGCTGTGATTTTCAGAAATTACTTCTCTCTGTTCTAGTTCTAGCTCTAGGACTTTATGATCCATATTTCCTAAAAAGAAGGTGTTCAATATTTTCTATAGATCCTGCGAACCTCAGTGTATCAGAGTGGCTAGATTACAAAAGGGCATCCAAAATTAATACTGTCTCTTGAAAATGCTAGTTTTCCCTACTTCACATGCATTAACAAGGGGCTCAGCAAGACACTAACAGGTATTACCAAGGGCTTACCCGGTGTTCTTCCCATGCCAAGCCTTGAGCGAGAGGTTGGAGGGGAAGCTCAGGGACGCCACCTCGACAGCAACAGCTGGACAAGCTCTGAGCACCTCACCCAGGGTCTGCACAGGACCGATGGCGAAAGGATAGATCTTGGAGTTGCACGATAGGAATATTTTTGCAGGAATAAAGCCGCTTATTTCCTTATTTCTGCTGTAACACTGCATTTGACAGAAATTGATCGCTGGCCTGCCATGCAGGGAGGTGTAGCCATCGGACCTTTTGAAGGTCCAGCCAACATCCTGAATGTCATTGTTCCACCCATCACGCATGCTCTCTACTGCCACACTCTTGAAGGAGTCTAAGGAGATATTTTTAATCTGAATAGATACTGCAGACTGATATAATCACATTTAAAATCTGAAGTGTAGACATTGCTCAGACTAGAAGAAAAAATGGGAAAGAAAAAAACCAAAAAGGGGAAAGACACTTACTCTTATACCCAAGACCGTCTGCCTGACTCCATACCTCGGACTTGAGTATCTTCTGGACATGGACTGTCTAACAGCTTTCCATGCTGAATTCAGCAAGTACTGCACTAACCTGCTCCAAAAAGACGAGGCTTTTCCATCTCTCGTGCCACAGGTACCTTCTTATCACTGGCAGAATCTTATCACTGGCTCTTCCTCCAGGGAAAGAATTTAGGAACTCCTGACTTTGAATCTGCCTGCTAGGGAGAACTTTATTTGATGTCTGGAGCAGTAGTATTATCATCTTTAATCAGAGGGTCATCCAGGTAACTCGTATATACATCTATATGGTGTAATAAAGAGAGCTCCCCCAGGCAGTTAAAACGTGTAATTAGATTTGGGTACAGTAGTGATAACAAGAGGAAGAAATGCTCTGAAGTTTATTAAATCTACTGAAACATGAAGAGGTAAAGTGGCAGTGGAATACTTAAAGGTCAGTTTGCGATTAAAAAGATTAGTGCGGAAGAAGTTCATTTCCATCTGCAAAGAAATGGGGCTGCAGTTCATCCCAGCCATCACCTGGAGAAGTCCACAGCTGGAATGATGGTCCAAGCCACGAGAATCCAGGGAGCGCTTCCACATTTTGTTTCTTGCTGGTTTGGATGGTCTACAAAGCTTCTGGGACTTCAAATCAAAAATATGGCAAATGAACAACTTTCCCTTGGACTGTCACTGCCTAAGGAGAACACAACCACGTAAGAAAATCGCTAGGTCTGAAAGCAAGTAGCTCAGCTGAACTGCAAGAACAAAACACTTGGTTTTCAAAGTCTCAACCTTGTCATTTTCCACCGTGCTTCCATTTCCCTCTGGCACTTGAAATTTGGGGAACTTTTTATACTTGCCTCAACATCTCCCATTTTTACCACAATCCTGATCGCATCATTACTCCATAATAGCCTGCTTTCCTTGCCCCAAATCCTCCTGTAGCTCACACGCTTGCTGCTCTTTACGGCATTTCACCCTTCCCGTGACCAGCAGGGCACTCTCCCTGTTCCTCAACACCAAACTGATACAGGAATGTCCCCCATGGGCAGCACTTATCTTTCTACTCAGGTAAGTGAAGAAGAAGGAGCGTTTCTGGGCAACAAAGCAGCAGTAGGTAAAATCCCACTTGAATGCATTTTGGAGAAGAAAGAGGACACACCTTCACAACCTTGTTTCGGAAGAGTTCAAAGTAACGATGACCAGAAGACAATATTCTGCTGCCACGGTTGCTCTAAAAATAAATACATCCTGCTTTTTCTCCCTGAAAACCTCGCAAAGCCTTTCAACTTAGTTGACACTTGGTTAAGTTGGCTACGGAGCTTGTTCCAAACACAACTTTTCATGAAGTGATTACTATTTAAGTGCGCACTTCCTCTGGCTCACTGTCTACTGCAATTATGCAAATAAGATGCAACTTTATCCTTTCAGCATAATTACATCAAACACAATCGGGCTATATTAAGACTGACTTAAGATGAATGAATTCAGTTCATGTAATGATTTCCTAAATCACCCCATGGGACTACGGCAAAGAAAATTTTGTCCCAAGAGTGACACCGAGTATCAAGACAAATAACTGCGTATCTGGGGCCTGATTCTACAAGAAACCGAGCGCTTTAGACTTCCTCTGGAGTCAGAGGCTGCTGGGATTTTCCCACTGTTACCAAAACCAGGAACCTCAGATGGTAAATATGTAGATAGGTGTAACCACACCAACACACCTGCCATTCACATCTGGATTTTGAAGGGAAGACTCACGTCTGGGGGAGAAGAGTTATTGGAAAAATGTCTTTTTCTACATAACGACTGTTTCAGTATATGACTTATATGACCAATAGCTCTACAGACATACTAAAATCTGATAATCCAAAATGTACCGTATACACTTGAACATGCAGGCACGTTAATTTTCAATGCAATTTAACATCTCCTGGCTTAACATTTTTCCCTGAAGCGTGAGAAGAGCATCGCCTATTTCAGGTTAAGGCGTAGGTCAAGGCTGCAGTGCTCCCTGTTTCCAGTGAATTTTGTTAGGAATCTTTTTCTAACATATTACAAATACTATTTAACACAGAGGTAAAAGAAAAGACAGAAAACAAAGATGATGCTCTTGAGGAGGAAAATAAAGGGTTTACTTTTACATTGTATGTCTACATTCATGACTAATAAAGACATTCTCACCAAATCCAGTGGGAATGAAGCTGTTGCCTTGCCCCGGAGCCCGTGAGCCGCAGGCGGCAGCACTGCTGCTCGCTGCCGCACAAAAAGGAGACTGCTAGGCTGGGACACTGCTCAAGATGCGGTCCTTCGGGGAAAACTGAGTTCCATTCTGCTAATTTAGTTGGTTTCCATCAATTTATAGGGAAAACCAAGGCTTCTTATTTCATTTATTTTATGTCTTCATCAAAAGAAAGGCATTACTAAATTTTAGGAAGCAGATGTTCGTTGCTGGATGATAAGAGAATAACATTAAAATGTCTGTTTGCAGTTCTCTTGGATTCATAGCCAAATGAAATTACTACGACAACAGAAAGAAAAACAAAACAACATGCAGCAGTCCAAATGCAAGAAAGGCAGACCATCCATATGGATAACTGCCTCACTGGGCAGGGAAATGCTAATACCTAAGGATTACTTACTTCTGTGAGAAACAGTTTTCACTGGATGTTTCTCTCAGTGGATGACAGTGAAATGGCATCAGTCTGAAAGAGGAAATGTTGAGTTCTGGAAAACTGCTCCAGGAGAGTGGGAATTTGCTCTGCGCTCTTAACCATCCCTTTGCTCTCCCGCCCAAGAGGACTCAGCAGATGGCAGATACAGATGGCAATTAGGGATGGATGAACAGGGCTGAAAAAGGTAAGAACCAGCCTGAACCTTTCCGAGCGGTCACGGAGCAGCCAGGAGACATTCGCAGCTGCTGTTCTGGGCGCTGTGCTCAGCCTCTCCTTCCAAACCAAGCGCAGTACCTACTCCTGGCTGGGGGGGTTTGCCCTTTCCCCAGAGCAACACGCAACTCACGGGCCTCAAAATATGTATCTGCTGCGTGGCACCCGCACCTGAAGAATGCACACAATTATATAGATAGGCAAAATGTAATTTAAGCATCACAAACACGTAATCATGCAATCTTCATGACTACATGTGCAAAATGCCACTAGCCGACTTGTAGGCAATAGTCTGATATATTCACTGAATAAGAAGATATTTGCAGGCTCAATGCACACGCTTTTTTTGCAGATACACTAAATACGCTGATATGTGCGACCTTCTGTACCTGAACCCTTCCACTCTGTTACCATCACTTACTCTGTCCAAAAGCAAACCACGTTTCCCGTTACGTCCAACGTGTTTGATGTGTAATATAGAAGGAAAATATTTTAAAACAAACAAACTTGGGAAGTTTTTATTTCTCTGTACTCTTGGCAGACTTTTTGTTTCTGTGTCAGAAACCCTCAGGGATGAAAACAGACGGTATGAAAAGATTATTAAAATATCCTGGTTTTCAGAAACAAAACAATTCATTGTATATCAACTTTACGTATTTATGGAGAAATAACATGTGAAAATGCCTCCAGGGTTTAAAAAATGTAAAATGATGCAGCATATTATATAGCTGAGAAGAATAACTAATGAGGTGGTAGTGTAGACACAGTAACAATAAATGCAAGTACTTGGTTTTCCAGGGAATGAAGACACCAGAACTTATTTTAACGTGGGCAAGACGTTCAAGAGCTCTTTGGAGACCCTGCCCAACACAAAGCCATGTGCCAGCCAAGGAATTTGTTTCCTTTATGCAGTGTCTCCCTTGTAAAGAACTTTTCATATTATAGAGAACATGGACTCTAAAGAGCGAGTTTGGTTTGCCCAGAGGAAGCCATGTGGATAGTTTAGCATCTATACGGAAAAAAGGGATAACAAATTGAGGAAAGATCAGACAACAAACACTTCAGAACACAACAAAATGTTGAGAAACAAAGGGATTATGTAAAAAAACTTTCCCATAATTTTTATACACATGTGCATATGTACAAGTACACATACTTGTGAAGCACACAAGCAGTGTGCTTGTGTGCGTATAAATAAATAAATAAATATTAAAAAATAAATAATAAATAATAAAATAAAAAAAATTATAAAAAAATTATAACATGAAATAAGAAATAAATAAAAATAAATAATAAATAAATACAGTGCTTGATCTGAATGAAATAAAAGTTAAGTTTAAATGGAAACTGCTGATTTTAAAATGAATTTTGACTTCTTCAGTAGAAAACTTATCCACTGCTTCAGAGACAAAAGATTTTCTCTTCCTATGTATATACGTGATATGTTAAGATCATTTCGGTTTACTTTCTTTTAAGTAATAAAGGCCCTGTCATATCATGACAGCTTAATATAAGCTCTGAAATAGCGCCGTTAATAAATAACGGTGTCTAGCTTCTCAACTGTGGAAATAACGTGTGGTTTTCAGATGAGGAACACAGACATTTAGGAAAATTTCAAGAGATGAAGACTTACTCAATGCACTTTGTACTCTTTGCATCATACCACGTCTGTATGCGTTAATTCAAAAACACGTATCAGAAAAAATGATGGACGATCGCTTTTGTGCCAGCAGCATTCCAGGAAGCGGGAGAGAAAGCCAAGCAGGAGAGAGCTCTTACCCTCGATGGTCGCTCGCTTGGGCAGGATGGTGATGGCTCCCTCTGCGACATCCTCCTGCTGAAGTAAGGGGCTCACCTTGGAGCCCCACGTGTCTGAGCCCACCCATAGGAAATGACCCACTTGATCTGCCCTCTTGGCGGCTGCAAGGATTTGCCTGCGGAAAAGAATGTTTTGTTCACAGATTAATTTAATTTAAAGATATAATTACTTGGAAAAAGTGTTGTGTTGCAACTACAGAATGAACAGAAATAGCATAATCCTGTAATCAACAGGGCTCAGGAATTTCACAACACCCCATATCACAATTCATGCACCACAGATTGAACCTTTCTTTTAATTCATCCTGTATCTTAAGACTGAAATACTGACTATACTAAAACCTAAAGTTTTGCCATTGACTTTACTGAAGCTTTATACTAACTTCTTTGTGTCTCATTTTGTAGAATTGAGCCTCTCAGCAATTGACAATGCCATCAAAATTTTAAGTAAATTTAAAATTCTGGAGACAGAAGATGTAGCATGGGGAAATGAGAAATATTTAAAATATTCTTTATATTATTTTATGTACAAGGGGTACGTGGTTAAACCTTCAGCAGCTTATGTGGTTCAACCTTAAGCATCTAAGACATTTTATCACTACTAACCGTCACTTGCCATAAAATAGACTCTGAATTAATGAATAATACAGAGTAGTATGAGCTTGGAGAGCGGGGCATCTTCTTAATACCTCTTTGAGAGGTAAGGTCAGGTCTGCCATCCAATGCATGAGTAACCCTATGCCAGGAAAAGCTTCCAGACCTCGATCAGCATTCCCTCCTCCCCAGTCCAGCGATGCACGGTCTGGGGCAGCAACAGCAGCACCTCCATGCCTGGTGCTGCCCTCCACAACATGAACTCCACATCCCCACACCTCTCTTGCAAACAGACACTTCCCCTTCATTATTCGTATTCTTATTTGCTTTCTCTTTTCCGCATAGCTGTCATGCACAAAGGAATTCATTCCCTCACTCATCCTTACTTTATGTCCTCATCATTGGCAAAGATAACGATGGCCCTGGCGTTGGGAGTTTCTAGGAGCTGCTTGATAATTTTATCGAAGTCGATGGTCTTGTCCTTGCGATCCTGGGGGATTTTCAGGGACTGAGCAATGCAGAGCCCACCTGCAGAAGAAAGAAGAAAGAAGAAAAGGACTCTGTTGGCGGAGAGCACAGGAAAGGCAGCAGGAAATACACATGGCTGGAAGGGGAGCCTGGGAGGAAGAGAAACTCTCCGATCGGATCACTGCCCTTATAGAGCACTTAATCTTCATTTCAAGCTTCCTGAGGGATTCATACAATTATTTTTTTGCACAGAGCACTCCTTGGGATACACACAGTGTACAGCATGGCTGGGCAGGGTCACGGATTAAACAGATGGGCAAGAACAATACCATAGAAAAGCAAAATAAACCAGTCAGTCGAGGGATTTAAAAAAACATCCACAAACAAACAACAACCTGAACATGCTTAAATTGATTTAAAAAAAAACAACAAACCAACATCAGGCTGAAAGGCAAGTGATGTTGACAATGTGTTAGACAAACTTTCTCTCAGCGAAGAGCTGACATTCTTTTTAATTTTGCAAGTTGAAGGATATTGAGGGAAAATGCTTCTACTGAAACAACTTCTCTGGGATAGGAACAGCAAAGGAGCTGAGATACTGGGAATGATTGTTCACGAAAATCCTTACTCATTCACCTGTCCGTCACGAAACGGACGGAGCGGCTCAAGCAATTGAGGCCTCAAGATAAAGTACGTGTCTGTGAACGGGACTTCTCAGAAATACACAGGTAACATTGCAAAAATGTCATCAACACAGTAATAGTGATAAATCCATCCATCCATACCAAAGAAATACTCATTTTTAGCAGAGTTCACATATTAAAAGTTATATAGCTTGTTTTAGGGTGAAAAAAACCTAAAAGCAAAAAAACCCCCAAGTCTCCAGTGACAATCTGCTTGTCACTGTTGGCAGATGAAAACAGAGTTTTGCCTTCATTATTTTGTTTGTCGGTGATAAACACTTTCATCTTTTTATGGCATCTTAGATACCAACTTCCTCAGTACACTGCAAAGTGTGTTAATTAAGTATCAGAGATGCATAATAAGAAACAGCAGCGGGGATGAGTTAATTAAAAGACAGCAGGACAAAGGAGATATTCACAGATATGCTTTAAAATACAGATTTAAAAGTAGCGTTAAATAAAGGAATAGAGAAGGTGTTCTCAGGGAAAGAGCTCTTTCCCCCTCAGGGAAGCGGCTCATCCCCCATCGGCACACGAGAAGGGAATCATCCCAAACCAGGGCAAAGCAGACACACAAACACCTGGAGAAAAACACTGAACATTCATAAAGAGCAAACGCATGGGCTTAAAATTGCAAAATGGAGCTCTTCTGCAGATCTCTGAGCACTTTACAAAGTAGGTCAGGATCATTTTTCCTTATTTTAGCCGTAGAGAAGCCGAGACGCAGAGGTTGCCTGAAGTCAGGCCAGGTCTGTTGGTACTCGCTGATCCAAAAACTCTGGGGGAAAAAAAGATTGGTTTTGGTGGGAAGAAATAAAATGGTTCTAAGGAAAGGCTGAAAAAGAATAAAACAGAGTAATAACCCCTAAGTTTTTCTCTGACTCATGCAGAACCTTTCATTTTGTTTTACAATGATTACAACCTGAAATTATTGCAACTTGATTTTTTTTTTTTGTTTAAAAGAAAACAATGCCGATTTTTAAAAGTAAACTTCAGTTTGAAATGAGGAAGGAAAGTCACATTGCTAGTAAGTCCAGAAAGTTTAAACATTTTTTTAAACACTTGTTTTATTTGCCCCAGTCAAAATTAGACAGAAACAACTCAAATCCGGGAGCAAAGCTATTCAGTTTTCCTGAAACGCCCCACTTGGCAGGGACCATGTGCTGGTTAAAAGCATCTCCGTCCACAGGCAGAGCACAAGACAGCTGGGACCCGAGGAGAAGCCATCCTTGTGTCTCTGCTGGGGGAAAATCTCTCCCTTCTGGCATTGCGCCTGAGGAGAATTTAAAGTTATGAGCTGCTCTCGGAAAGCACCCGCACCCTCCCTGGCGCTCCATCACGCCAAGCCAAGCCACTTCGAACCTCCGACACGAGACTCTGATTTCTCTTGTTGAATAAGGATGTGGGAACTTTGGAGAATTCATTGAGAGAGAAGAAAAAAAAACAACAACACACCAAACCAACCCACAGGCTTTATAAAGCTCCAAGATTTGTCACTTGAAAATGTATGCATTCCTTCCACAGTGCCCTTTCGAGAGGCTCCACCTTGGACACAGCAGAACAGGAGTGGACATATTTTATAGTGTCGAGACCAAAGGGCTTACGCATGCTGGAGGGAGCCATTATTTAGACGCATCTGAAGCTGCCACGAAGATCCTTTGCAATCCCTCACAGCTCGCCATTGCCTTCACTTGGGAAAAGCGGGCCCTCTCACCAGAGGATCGGAAACGCAGCCCCAAGGAACGCAGCCCAGCGGACAGGCACACAGAGCAATGATCCCCGGCACCTTTTGATTTCCAATCCCTGCACCAATAAGTAACTTTAAGAGCCTTTTAAACCAGGACAGAAGGCGGCTTACAGGTGCTCTGTGGCTCCATCCATCCAATGAAACGACCACCTCACCGCGTGTGCAGAGAAACAGAAACAAAGAGGTCTCGGACCTGGCACCCACAACAGCAATACTTCTGTAATTGAGTCTATCTACATTAAAGAATCCCTGTATCCAAGGGAAAAAAGAAAAAAAAATACCCTAGATCAGCTGACACTTTGTTGTTGTAAAACTATAATTAAAAAAAATCAGTAATTAATGTTAAGTAATTGCGACCTACGTGATTTAAGGGCTCGGAAAAAAGGCCGAAGCTGTTGGGAAGGCTACCAGCTCAGCAACCCATCCTGAGGATAATTACACCTATTGTGTGGGTCACGCAATCTCTATCGCCTGGATGGAGAAGCCAAAAATCTTATTATAGCCGATAATGATTCCAGCTGAACCGAGCATCTTTGGACAGAGAGACAGCTGTGGCCAGGCTCTCAATAGCGAGGAAAAAAGCCTCTAATGCAACGTACAGCTTCAAAGTATGTAATTTCCCTGGGTTTTTCAAAGAAAAGAGGAGCCAGGGTGGAGAATGGAAACAGTATGGAACTTGGGAGGGCAGATTTCAGGTCTTTTTTTGTGATCCAGAGTTTTTTACTGCCTTTGGGAGGTCAGCTCCCTGTTTCTCTGCTGTCCACTGGTGGGGGGGGGGATAAGAGAGCTGCTTTTTTACCACACCAGTTACGGTAGGGGTGCCGTGGTCGGACTCGATGTGTTTAGCCCCACCTAGATGGAGAGCTGCTCTTACAGCCGGGATGGTGGAAGAGCTTTCCCAAACGGAGTGGCTGGCGCCATATCCTGTTAACCTCTGTGCCATCTCTGTCACAAAGGAATTACAGATAAACCGTAAACAGGAATTATGGCTAAATGGCAAACACCAATGATTAAACCCAAAATATTTCATTGGCCAGTATGGCAGCTACAATACTTTCAATATAACAGCAGGAGGAGAGACCAGCATGAGAAAGCACTCTCTGAGGCAACATCAGGAACAGCACGGGCCGAGCCGTACACGGCACATCAAGGGCAAACAAGAAAGGCAGAGAATGAGATGCAAGAGGACCGAGACCCAGATAATACAATTCAGACACGTTGATGGATATTTGGGTTTTGAACTGCTGGTGTCTCTTCCAGGAAAGTGACAGTGTTACAAATTGACTAATGGGCGCTCCCAGCCACCGAAACGGGTCGGCGTGTATTAGTTTCTTATTTGCTTTGTTTTGCTCAAGTCCACACCGGGCAGCATCTGCCACCGGAGTACAAGCTCTGGCTGTAGCAGCAGGGTGATCCATCCCAGCCACCCGACGGCACCCGTCACATTGGCTTCTGCTTACATCCAAGCTCAGGAGCTCGAATAAAAGTGTTTCGATCTCTGCGGAGGACCTCATGGCAGGCAGAGGCATATGCCGTTTTTCATTCCTTAGCGATAATAGACGCCCAAGGAATTGGGTATGTATTGTCCAAATGACACATATAAAATAAGTTAAACTTCCATATTCTCATCCTGCATTCTTATTACAATAGGAAACGCACGTGCACAGTTATTTAAACTGTCAAGCTAATTCACAGTGCTCCTGAGGTAAAAACCTCCGAGGGAATTAAGCGGTAAAAATGTGAAAGTTGCAAATTAAGGATTTTGTCATAGGATTTCTGCAGGAATATATTACCCTTGAAGGCCTGGAGAAGCAGCAAATAGTCTAGCTAGCTAGAGACTGCTATGGCAATTCATGCAGTCTGGGACTGAACCCCTGCTGCAGCCAGCGACCGCGCCGGAGCCTCCCTGTCCCCCCGGGACTGGTCCCAGTAGCAGCACCATGCATTAAACCAGCTGGGTACGGAGGGTTCCTGCCCTTCGCCACGGTCATTTCTGTCTAGTGAGGGAAGACAGCAGGTAACCGGGATCCTGCAACCAAATGCAAAGACCGTTATGAAGATAATGGATATTGGAGATGCGTGAGAGATGCGAACTGTAATATATGTAAGATAGAGCATTCAAGCAATTCCACCAGCAAATGTTTAACTCCTTCAACAATGGAGGTTTAGAGATTCACAGGAATCAGTATATGAAAGACAGTCATGACGACGACGATGAGGCGGTCAGCTCTACACCACTCTTCTCTTGAAACAATATCCCTTCTCCTCCGGGCTATGTATAGAAGTCCAACACTGGCATCTTTTTCATCCTTCCCTGCTGCCAGCAAATGGTTTTTGTAATAACATCGGATCTGGGATGGGAACACCGGGAGCAGACCTGGTAGGTTCAGCCTTTCCAGATGCGCCTTTATCCAACAAGTAAGCCATGAAAACGCACAATAATCTATGAAAAGGATAAGACAACAAGGCAAACCATTTCCTCAAACAATAACCTGAAAATTATTTGGTTTTACAGCTTCTATTTTTCCCCGTGGTTTGTGCCACTTTGGCAAACTGACCCGGCTGTTTGGTATTGTTCCCGGCATTAAAATTCCCCACACTGCAACCACTGGCAGCACTCTGAGAGAAGACAGAAACGCTAACGTTTCAACCGAAATTAACAGCTCTTCCAGATTTTTTCTTGCACAAATAAACAAAATGCAAAGTGAAGTTGGGTCCTTTCTCCCTGGCTGGTAAAAAACAATTTTGCCCCCAAATTGTATTTCTAATAGAAGAGTCCTCTGAATTTCGTTAAGTCACTGACAAGACTCATTGTAGCAGAGTTGCTGTCTCAAGAAACGCCATTTCTAGTTAATCTTTCCACAAAGGGAACCTGCTCTGCTTTCACTTTGATCCTTATAATGGCCCCTGCTTTCTCACACACTTCTGCAGAAGTTTTAATTAAGTGATGCTGGAGACAGAGGAAATTTATCTTGAGGTACTGCTCAGGACGCTGGCAATTAAGGATGTACAAATACCTGATGTTTTAGTTTGGCTGCCAGACTGAAAAAGTAAATGTAGAGATCAAACTTTTTTTGTGTGTGTGTTGCTAGATCTTCAGTTTTTCTCATTAAAATAAGAAGTCATACAATTAATTTTACCTAAAACAACAATCTCCATTTAATCTGAATTGGAAACAAGTCGTTATTAGGGACCTTTAGGGGGAAGCAAATGAGGAGCTACGCATGAGATTCTGGTTTCTTCCTCTCACTCAATGATTACAACAGTCATTGGGTAAAACGTGAGTTTCCTCCTTTCCCAGAGTGGTGCTGAACTTCTACCACAGATGTCCTGGTGTCCTGACCCCTCCATCGCCTACCGGCACCCGGGGCAGAGTCCCTGCACCCGTCTGCAGAGCTGCACTGTCCCCAGCTGGAGCAGAAGGGGATGCTGATTTTCAGCCAAAGGGCAGCATCAAAACTGGGACTGAAGCCACCGCGTGCAGACGGCAAATCGCTCTCCGGGACTGGGGGGACCCCAGCTCCCCCATGGGAACATGGCTGTCCCCCCGCTGCTGAGGGCAGTGGGATGTGACGGCAATGTGCAGCCCTTCTCATCCTCCTCCCCAGCTCTCTCCAGTTCCAGTCCATTTCCAGGAATTCCAATTCCATTCTCCAATTCTCCAGTTCTGCAGACTGAATTTAGTCTCAGTTTACAAATAAATTTAGGAAGCATGAAATCACATATCCCCCCCAAATTACCGTTCAACAGAACTTTTTTGTCCTTTTTTGCAGAAAATTACTATTCAATTAGGAACAGAAAAAACCAGTACTGACGCTCGCTGAAGGGAAGAGCAGTAAGGGTGATCCAAAACACCCAAGATGAGTGGGTTAGCAAAGGCAGACTAAAAAGGACAAGTTGTGCAACAAGTGGGATGATACGACATCTGTTTCTTGGTTTCCTGCTTTTACTTTTAGCAAAATGGCTTATAGGAAGGATTTAGTTTGTTCAATTACTGTCAGGAACAATGGACTAAACCCACTCATTCTCTGCCTACACAGGGTGCAGGCTTTCTTCTATTTCCCCTTTCCAACAAAATACTTATGTAAGATTCTGCCTCACAACTCTCCTCAAAAAAATGTTTTGCTACGAAAACCTGTATTGAGACATTCAAGGAAGTTGGTTTGGAACTCTCATAATATAAAAGACATTTTGTGAGTACAAAAAAAGCAGAAAAAAAAAAAGAAGAAAATAAAATAACAAACCCCACAATCTTTGCAAAAGATGAAAAAATGAAAAGTTTCTGCTCACACTTTTCCTATTGTTGACCTCCTGAACCGTATGGCATTTTCACAATGCAGAAGGAGCCGGCGTTGCAGGGATGGTCACGCAGGCACCAAGCGCGGCCCCTGCCATGCTCCAGGAGCAGGAGCAGATGCCGGATCCCCACATTGTGCCGCCAGCTCAGGTACCTGCCCCGAGACGGTGCTGGAGCCACCGCTACAAAGTCTGGGTTAAATAATCACACTCCCAACGGTCACTTTCAAAGTGCTTTTTAAATGCCCGTTTTACTTCTCTCCTTTGGTATTTTATTTTCTCACTATCAACCCTAGGAAAGAGGACCGGATCCTTTCATGCAATGGAAAGGAAAAAGCCAAGCTGGTGGCGGGACCACACGAGTAAGAGCCCCACGTGCCCCTCTCCTGGGCTGCCCTCAGGACCCACAGCAGCTTCTGTGCAGAGGAGGCTTTTTTTCTAGGGTTCCCACTCCTGCCCTGCACAAGAAACGAAGAAGTCAAAACTCCGGTGGAGAAACTGTGGCTTCAAACTCCTGGTCTGGTGGGAGGTGTCCCTGCCCAGGGCAGGGGAGCTGGAACAAGATGATCTTTAAGGTCCCTTCCTTCCAAACCATTCTGCGATTCTATGATCCTACACCACGAAACAACCAACATGCTCATCTTGCCGTGATGAAACTTCTGGTGCTGCAGAGACGCAACATCGAGCTCATCCATTCGGTGCGGAGCGAGTCCCAACAGCGCAAGCGCTGTGAAAGATTATCATAGGAGCTTTTTCACGGGAATCCCACTCATATGTCACAGGCGTGGGACGGAGATTGGGCCACATCGCATCATGCCCCAGTTCACAGGCAGCTCGAGGACAGGCGGGCGAGTCGAGCCATCTGGGCGGCAGCAGTTGCAAAACACACAGGAACTTGGAAGAAGACAGAGAGTCTTAAAAATATCATAGCTGCCTTCCTTGTGCCCGTTGACAGATTCTGTGCTGTGCCTCCGAAAGGCAAAACCCCAGGAGAATTCTCTGTGCAAGTTCAGGCAGTCAGGCAGTAAATTGTTCGGGGCATTAAACACCTAACTCCGGTATTTAAGGGTAATGGATGTATCTAGTAATCAAAGTGTTGCTTCAGTATCCATGGATACCCATGATTATGTGGTATTTTGATTCTGGTACAACACTAAGCACATTATTCTGCTTCCCTGAAATTCTCCAAGAGCTATTTTTCTTATCACCACTTAATTGGATTATCAGGTAGCAGAAGAGACAATTTAACACTTTTTCAGATGATTTATCTACAGAGATACTCTTTTTGGGGGAATCACTTTTAGCAATACTGAAAACATCGCTTCAGAAAGTTAGGTTTGCTCTTGCTAATTATTAAAAGGAACTCTTAATTGATTTCATTAATATGTTACTTTAAAATTAGCAGCTGCCGAAAGCTGCCTCCTGGATGTTTATTGTGCTTTACATACTTATATTTTACTTCTAAACCTCATATATTCTGTAGAAGAAAAAGAAACCAGTGGCAGTAACACTGAAGACTGAGTTTAAAGAAGTGAGTATTCTCTCCATGTGAAAACTTGGATACGACAGTTGAGGACATTTCCCTGATAAAGCAGCATTACAGCCTAAAGGAACGGGAATGATAAAGATTATTTCATATTCTTGAAATACAGCCAGGCCTGCCAGCTTGCTTGCCGTCAAACTCCTCACCAGTAGAACAGTTATTCAAACAACTGACACAAAAGCCACAAAATCTTCAAAGAGCAATCACTGGGAAGTCAATACATGACTCACATGTTTGCTTTAGAGAAGAGCGAACGTTACGCAGCAGGAACCGCGTGTCAGGTACGGGGTTTAAGACGATTCTTTGTTATATGTGGGAATTCACATTTATTGTCTTAAATAAAAACCAGAATAATCTCCCCAACGTCCACTTTACAGGACTTGTCATCAGCCTCGTGCAAGAAATAGTAAGAATTTCAGTAAGTTACTCTACTGTAGGAAAATTTCCAGTCCTGTTCCCAGAGCTGTACATTCACAGTAAACGAAGCTAGCAAAATAAGTCCTGCCTGCGTTACTGACCACCTAATATCCCCCTGGCCCATCAAGGCGAGAAAGTTCGCCAGGAACTGGTCTGAGACCTTCAGTCCACCTCACACACAAGCTCTCAAGCACTCATGCAGCAGCAAGGCTTGGACCTTAGACTGACCCATCTCCTCTTCAAAGCAGTGACGCAGAGCCCACAGGCGATGCCCCGTGGCAGTCCGCTCCAGCCCCAGCTCTGGCAGATGCGGTACAAAGAAACTTTAATCTATTGAAATGAGCTCACTGTTAAAAAAGTTCCCGCCAGCCAGAAATGGAAAGAAATTAATTTATTCTGACCCCACAATTTAAAACAGGCATATTCAGAGAGGATTGTCTGGACTTCATTCTGACTGCCTTTGCTGGGCTGGCGTAGCCACAGCTCCACCCAGAACAAATACAGATCTATAGAATGGAAAAGTCAGGAGCACGAAGTTATCACATTTCAAGGAAAAAAAATAAATGAGGAGGCTAAATCAGCACAGAGTATGCAGAATCCTCACGAAAAATGAACTTTAAGTCAAAAAAGCTGAGTTATAGAGAGATCCAGAAATGACAGTTGGATCCTTATGTCCAAAATCAAAGTTCTAATGGGGCTCTGGATCAGGCTTTCATTTCTTTACTAGAAATAGTTAACATCCTACTGACCAAGAGTTATGAAGTTCTTGCATATGCCAGTAAAGAAGTTTACAACTGCAGTGGTGTGCAGACAGGCTAGAATGTAAATTACGTCTCCATAGTATCGTAATTCAATTGTAAAAATAAAACGTGCACCAATAATAAAATTACATTAAAACATGAAACTGCAACAATTTATCCAAGGGCAAGCATCCTTGTGGATATGCAATGCCTTTAACTTGGAAACTTTCTATATATTAGGATTCTACTGAATCATTTTAAAATTTGATTTTTGCTAAGCTTGTTTATTGTCTCATTTTTTCACATTAGACCTCATCATAACCAAAGAACAGAAGACCTCAACTGATACAGAAGACTAATATTCCTAGTATGTTATTCATTAATGCTTAATTCCACTGTGTCGTAGCTTTGCTGCATATTTAATGACATTCCTAGTGCATTTTATCACCTCAAAAATTGTCCTTCATTATGGCAGTTAAACTCCAGCAATATATAAAAAATTACGACTCTCTCCGGAACACCAAATTACGTTATAAGAATGGTATAAGATCATCATTTTCAAAGATTCAGAAAAGCTGTGTTTGCTAGAGAGAAAATAAAGAGCAGGAGGATATCAGGTTAGATCAACAGCCGCGGTGCTGGCGAGCTCCCGCCTGCTCCCATCGCGATGCTCCCAAGCGCCGGAGAACAGACCCAGCCTCGGTGTTTGCAGTAGAAGGGGCTTGAGATTTATTGGCTTCCTAAAAGCTGTGCTACAAAAAGTACATTTGAGCCATACAGTGTAACCATGTAGGAAAAAAAAAAAAAAAAAAAAAGGCAATATAAAATAAAAGTTCCGCTTCTGCTTCAAACACTTTTGTTGTTACAACTTTATGGCAGCAGTGCTTAAACGGCCCAGTTCGGAGGGGGCTGCGCAGTAAAACCTCTACAAGGCGATAACCGCTGCTCTGAGGAACGAGGCGAAGACCCGGGGCTGGAGTCTGAACAAGCAAATTCCAGGCTAAATAACATTATTTGTGTTCTGAATTTTGGTGTATTCTCATTGCCTGCTATCAAACAGAAAAGAGAGACTGCAAAGTCAGACACCGGAATTAAGTTGAGAGGAACAGAATTAAAGGTCTGTAAGGGCGCATCTGCCGATCTGCGGGATGAACAACTACGGGGGTGCAAAACACTTTGCATGGTCTCGTATGGCGCAAATCCAAAAATAATGCAATCCTCTCTCTGTCTTTAAGGAGTCTGATTGAGTCAGACTGAGACTGGCTCTACTGCATTGTGCATAAAAATAGCAAAGGCAAAGTTCTCAAAAATAATGTCAGAACACTTTATAAAACACTGTTTCTTTAGGAACAACTGTAGGCGGTAAAATCTCTGGCTGCGGGTAGAGACGGAAACAAAGCCCCAAAAATACCATGTTTAAAAGCATAATGTACAGCCAAGCAATGATACAAATTAGAACTATGCTCAACACAAAACACCCGCTAAGTATCTCAGTCTTGCAGCTGGTTCATAAATCCTCAAAACTGGCAAATTCCAAGTCCTAAACTGAAATTTACAGGGAGAAGCGAAGGAGGCCACCCCTGATGATGGCCCTTACAAGGCTGCAGAGGAAGCCCCGGTCCCACCACGATGCTACAAAGGTTTTCTTGAGCGTGGCCAGTGGCCATGAACCCAAGGAGAGGGTAACCCAGCAGGGCTACCTCCCGAGAACGAAAAGCAATCAATTCGAAAGGAGACTGGATTCCAGGGAAACAGAACATTCCCCGTTTTCCTGTAAATAAGTGCTACGATTAAGATACACGCAGCCAAAGCCACATCTCTCCAGCTGAGGCTCTGAGCCATTAAAGCCATTGAAAACCAGCCCATTACCTGCCAGGGGAGTTCCCGGCTGGCTGCCCTGCCCTCCCACGCGCCCAACGGTGGGCACTGGGCAGCCAGGCTTGGCCCCTTCTCACCTCCAGTTACTTGTTTCCTTCCCAAAACGCCCGAATGCCAGACTGCTCACAAACAAAACCTTCCCAGGCTGGTTTGGCTCCCCGGCAAAAAGCAATTTCCTGCAACCTTCACACACACTAAAGAATCCTGGGCTCTATGACATGGTTTTATTTGTCTGAACTGCCTCTTGGAGCTCCACACTGTAATTTAGGAGGCTGCTTAGTGCTGTGCTGTTCTTGCAGGGATATTTCCCCCCCTAGTAATAACGATGCCACCTCTGGATAGTGAATCATTACGAACTGCAAGCACAAAATGATCTCTAATGATGAAGCTTTTCTAACTACAATTTGGAGTGTTCCCATGTTCCTAATTCATTTTTTCTTGGAGAGGTAACATAGTATTTTAGCCTTCTCTCAGTTAATGGTCTTTTCTTGGTTGTTATATATCTGTTAGGGCAAGTAAAGACTTGTCAGTTCTTCAAAGACTGAGAAATCCAGAGAACAGCAATGACACAATGACAAATCTCGGTGGGAAAGGAGGGAGGATTAGAAATCTTTCAAGTATACTTTTGGAAGGAAACCTGTTTTCTAATTTTTCCACCCAAAAAGAGACCAGCATTTACAACATGAAAAAAATCCGTCATGAACTCGGCGTCGGGCTTGCAAAGGCTCCGCGATAGGTGAGGTACACAAGGAGACTGATAGGAACTCCTGGGCTTTGAGCTACTGGGGACAAAAAGCGAGACGCGGGGCCAGAGCACAGAACTAGTAAGGTAAGCACCCAAAAGCAAACAGGATTTGGCATTCACTTATCTTAGCTAGAAAGATCAACTAACATTTTGGGAGGAATACAAAAGAAAACAGGACATCAGTCTGGGGGGAGTGGAGGGTTAGAGGAAAAGAAGGTGGCTTCCATAACGTTTTGTTTCACCTCCAGTTCCTTGCGCCTCATCCAAAGGAAGACAGAGAGATCTGCTTATTACTCCTGTATACTTCTAGCAGGATGAAGTTCTCTTCTCTGTATGCTTCAGTAACCATCCCCAAGCCTCTTCTGGGGAACTGCTCTCTAATTAGCACACACTATTCTGCTTGCTGCTTCCCAAGTTTAATTGAAGCTCGAAGTGATGCTTCTCAGACGGTACTAATCCTCAGCTCTGCAGAATCATAGGTCCCTGTCGTGTGGAGATCATAACAGAAGCAAACTACACAAGGTCTAATTTTACCAAGAGAAAATTTCATCAAATATCATTAGCAAACTGCCGTTATATTATGTACATTCATATTTCATAGCGTTTTGGTGATAGCTGAATAAAGCTCTGATTCACGTACACATCTGATAAAAGCATATATAAGCACAGCGTTCTGCAGCGTCTTGAAAGCAAATCATCTCTAGATCGGATTTGCAGGTGCCGCTTGGGATGACTGAGATACCAAAAGACAGTTTTACTGGTAGATCCTACCTGGGTTTCCAATTAGTCCTCAGTCCCGCTGCAGCATATTTTCTCTCAAAAGATTCACACGCAAGGTCATCACTGCAAGCTTCTACACTGACCACTGCCTTCTGGGACTCAAAACGTGTAAAATCAGCAAAGCTAAGAATTATTTAAATAGGTTATGTTTCTAGTCCTTGGATGGGGGAAATGAAAAATAGAAACAAAACTCTTTAAATTCCTTGGTCTTTTCTTGTCTTTCTCATAACCCTCATCTCCTTCACATTGGAGTAATGTTCTTAATGTACAATACTGTGCTTTAATAACCCTCTCTCAAATGAGTACTAAAAATGCAATATAGTTCAATAAAATCACTATCGCAGCATTGCAAAAACCACCTCTCCCCCCCACCCCCCAACCCCATCCACTGCCTGTGGATAATCAGTTCAATTTAATGGAGTTCTGCAAAAAAATGTCGTAAAAGGCACAAAAGTTAGGAGCAAGCTCTTGGAAGGCAGTCCAGGTTTCATCCTTATCCCATGTCAAACCACCACAGTTCTACCATAGCTACCGACCAGAGCTCGGCCAGCTGCGCTGGGGACTCTGCCTGGGAGAGGGACCCAACACAAGGTACATGGGAAAGGCAAGTCCTCCATACGGTTGGGAATACTCTGGGCCACATACACCGCCTGCAGCTTGGACTATGTACCCAGCACTGAAACATCAAGGGCTGGAGGTGCCTACAGAAGGGTGGTCCCAGACCCACCTGGAAATGAGCTGGCTGAAGAGATGTGGAGGTGACAGCTGGCTGTTAAGTCTTGGTTGGCATCCAGAGGTGAATGGGGAGTGCTTGCCCACTTTCTTTCTAAAACACAAAACTGAGTAACTTAGACGCCCAAAGCGGTCACACCGAGTAATGTGGGGCAGGGGCCGGGGTGCTGCACAAGCACATCCTTGTACCCTTCCACTCTGGCTGGGCTTTCTTTACTGGCCCTGACTGGTGGGACATAGGGTGCTGAGCCACATGCGCGGCTTTGACCTGCTGCAGCGGGGACATGGTGAGCTGAAGAGATGCGAGTGCTGCCGTGAAGTGAACATATAGGACGTGGAGCAAAGATCACCCCCCGTCTTGGAAAGCAGAGCTTTGCTCCACAGGCTTTGAACCGCAGTCACGGTCTTGTTCCTGAAATGTCTGAATACATTCCCCCTTAGATGCAGGTTTGCCACATCTCAAGTAGCGACCTTAATACAGTTTGCAGCAGACCCGAGGCCTGGCCTCTGCCCGGTGAGTGCGTTTCATCTCTGCAATTCTCCTGTAATCCCATCTAGGCAAGCCACAAATACGGGCGGGCAGGTTTAGGAGCATGAAAAACTTAATAAGCAACAAATGTGCTTGGCCCTGCAACTGGGAACCACCATTTGCATTCACTTCACATGGGAACCTCGGAAGATGGATTAAGTATGGTTATACCCGAGTTATTCAAGCACAAAGCTCTTCATTGACTGTTTTCCAAAGAGGCTTTTCGATGAACAGCCCATTAAAGACAATGCGATTCTCTTAATTTGATGCTGAATTCAAGAGGTGTATGAAATATTTGTCAATATTTGGACTACCTAATGTGTTTAACTGAAAGAAAAGTGATTGCTGCAGAAATTATTCCTCCAGTAAAGCCCATTCTGCCCTCCAGAGCATCCAAAAACATTATGAATCTTTAAAGTCTTCGTTTTCCTTTCAACAAATGGAGTTATGGCAATAGTATGCCTCTATCTTTGGCAAGACTATTTTTAAGAAAACATCCTTTTTCTTCACAGAAGGAAGAACAAAGAAAAAACAGACTTTTGTTTTCCCTTTCGCTGCATACAATAAGAAGCCTAAACCCAAGCGTTAGGGGAATCAAACACATAAATCAAAATCTTTCAGGCTGCGGTGGAGGGATTCTGAGAGATGCTGAAACCCTCGAGCCCAAGGGGTCACGGGGGAGAAGGGCAGGGAGGACTTCACAGTGCGTGTTCTTATAACTTTACTTTTTAATTGCCAATTCAAAAATGTGACTTATTAAAATGAGTGAAACCAAGTGAAAATGTACACATAAATAACAGCAAACACATAAGCCAAATTTTTCAGAGTTTTGGGGTAACAATTTCCAGAGAACATTTCTGAAGCACCAGTAGCAAGCGATGGAAAAAAAGCTCGTGTTTTCCTAAACTGAACGCGTAGGGCAGGATATCCACCACCACCAGTTTGTAAAGATTCCCTCCTCATCCTGTAAGTTTCAAAGACCCCAAAAAGCTTGCACTAATACGGTGAATATCCCACAGGAGGAGGGCAGGAGCAGCGGAACGGGCACTTAAGGGTATTAACGTTAAGAACTCGTATGCACTTACAGAGATTGTCCTTGCACTAATGCAAACCTACAGACTCCAACAGGTATTTTCTCCCTGTGCGAGGAGGAGAAGTATTGTCAAGTTTGCTTCAGGTCTGTCTCCAGCAGTCCCAACTCAACGAACTGTTGAGTCCAGACCTGTCACAGTGTGGGACATGCTGTACCCGCCTACTGTGCCACCCTAAGAAAGAATAACAACAAGGAAATTTACTTTACAGCGAGAACTTTGGAGAGCCAAAGTACGTTTTATCTTCTGATCTTTGGTACTTAAGGTAGCAAGAAATGAGGTCACACCCTCAAATCAACCAATCAATAAATATTTAAACAATCTTTGTGGCGCAAAAAAGTTTTCTCACTAGATCTTTCGTGGAAACTTGATATGGCAAGGAAACACTAGCAAATCTGGATTTCAGAAGACCAGAGACACACAAAAAAAAGGATAAGAAAAAATTAATATGCTGAATATGCCCCTTTGCCTTACTGTTGGGGCATTCGTCGTATTAGTCTAAGTTTAATTAAATTTTCTTATATTATTTGCAGATCAGATTTCACACTCTTCCCTCTATACCTCCTGACATGCACCTACAGCTACACTGCTGAGCAGCCCGTTATTTCAATTGTCATTTATTATATCTCATGGGAATTTGAGAGATAAAAAGCTCAACTTAGTAGCTGAAAATGTACATGGGTAACTAATTAGTACAAAGAGGAATTTTTGCTTTTATTATAAATCCCTGTACTTTAGGATGTGACTACACCCGTGAGCTCTCCCGCGCAAAACCATCCCAACTGGACCCCTCTGTGCTGTCTCATCCAGCTGAGGACTAGCTGGCACCGGCTAAAAGTCTCAACATTTTCAATCTGGAATGACCAATAAGGGACAATATATTTTCTCTTGAAATTGTTAGGCCTACTACTTGTAAGAAGGAATTTAAAGGTGTTCTGAGTACTACATAAATTAAAAATCAGTAAATCAATGTAGTTTCTAGGAAAAGAGATGTTAACTTTTACTTCACATATAACATTCACTCTCTTTATTTTTGATTCATTTTGTGACCAGAAAGATGACCAAAGTAATCTTTATATGACATAAACTACTGCCACATGTGTAGGAGAAATTAACACTGCAAATTAATTTAAAATATTCCTCTCAGTTTCAAAGGTTTTAAATTAATCATTCTTCCCAATATTTTGGCATATTGGAAGAACTTGATTAGATTGATTCCAAAACAATGACTGAAAAGACAGCTCACCAGTTTTATTAAATTTCTCTCTGGCATTTCATGCCTACCTACTCAGTGAATGCTTGCGCTAACACCACGGAAAAGCTGCTTTACTATCAAATCTATTTGAATAGAGCGCACTGAATTTTCTATTTAAAATTCTGTTTCTCAAAGCTGACACACACATCGGTTCATTTCATGGCTCATATCTCTGTGTTATAATATTTACAGATACTTTTTCAAACTTTGCACATCCAAATCAAGGTAAGCCATCAGAGCCATTTGCTACCCACGTCAAATCTCCCGTCACTCAGGCGGGAACGCCTCACCCTCTGTGGACCGGGAGAAAGGCTCTTATTTTAACGGCAGTTCCTCAGCACGACCAGTCTTTGAAGGCCATGGCTGCATGGTTGGCCGGTTGGAGGAGCAGCCAGAAGCAGAAGCCAGAAGCTGCTGTGGCCAGCCCGGCAGAGCGTGGCCAGCCCGGCAGAGCGCGGCCGAGCCACCCTGGCATGCCACTGTCGCAGGGCTGGGGTCTGCCAGGGCAAGCCCAGGACTACTGAGAGGTGTAAACTCAAGACCACAGGTGCAGCTCAGCGAAGCACAGGTCACTGCTGAATAAATTCCATCAGATCACGTTACAGATAATATTATCCATTTCTTGGATAAAACGTAAAAGTAAGGCACTTGCAATTATTAGAGACACTGTGGCCTCAATGGCCTCCAGGCTGGGAACTCACTCCACTGTTCATCAGCAGCGCTCCGCTGTCCTTCATTCACATTTATTTTCTGTTTCTTTAAAAAACTTCCAGAAACAGTTCATTTAGATACTCTGACCACAATGCGTGTACCAGCAACGGGGTCGTAGCAGCTTCTCTGTCTGCAGGACCGTTCACAGACGGGCACAGGCATCCCATCCTGCCAGAATATGCTGCTTTTTGCATGTCTCTGAGCAACGTTCGACCACTGATGGGGTTTAAACACAGCGTCAGGTTTTGGCGTATGTAGCCCTGCAGTGCAAGGCACTGTCCTTGAGTCGCAGGATGGTTTGGGTGGGAAGGGACCTTGAAGCCCACCCAGTGCCACCCCCTGCCCTGGGCAGGGACACCTCCCACCAGACCAGGTCACTCAAAGTGAAGTCTCCTGTGCAAAACCACACTGACTGCACCACTGCTTGCTCGTCCAGCTGGACGACAACGGGATGAAGCAACTTGGCTACCTGCCTGTGACCAACGCAGAGGATCGGGAACAGTCTGAATCTTAATTTTGCTCTTTCTGCCACTCAGACGCTGCTCCAGGCCAGGAACGGACCCTGCGTCCAGAGGCGGAGTTTCCTGAAAAAGTAGCTCCTTTTAAAAGTCACTAAGCTTACTTTTGTATGCCTTTCTCAGAACACAGCAATGTTCTCTGCATAAAAAAAGGGATAAAAGAAGAATATATACACAATTTCAGCAAGTCTTGTTTAATCTGCTTGCTTTCATTTGTTCTACAGACTTCTTCTTTTGGGGAAATAAATGTTTTTAATTAAGTTGACTGCGCAGTTACTTAGGTAATATCTGACTGTCAAATATTTTGCACAGTTCCACTTTACTTAGGCTGCATATCCGCACCAATAGCTTTAGTTTATTGTGATCAAGCAGTTTGTTGAGTCACGCTCTTTTTCTCCCTACATCCAATCTTGATTCCCCAGACAGTGTCAGTTCTCCATTTGTTAATCCATATTTAATTTTTAAATCACAAAACACCATTGGTTTTAAAGATAAGCTTTTAAAATGCCCTCCTACACAGCCTTTCTTGCTGTCTCCCGGGATATTGCTGATAACAAGCAAAAATCACATGCTTCAAATATTAATGAAGAAGCTACTGAAAACGGGGAACTCGGAGGCCAGGTGATTATCGTGTGGAGATGTGATGTAAAATCAAACCTGGAGACAAACAAGGCAAAAGCAAAACGGCAAAAAGAGTACCAAAGGCAAGACGGCAGCGTGCAAGTGTCAGATACGAATCTATAAAATTATCACTTCTCTTCAGCCCCAGGGAGCAGGGGAAGGAGCTCGCATCGGGGGGGACAGGAGGTCCCCAAACTTCTCCTTTTTGAGAACACGGAAAATGCAAAAATATCCGCCAAGCTGTTGGTTTCTCTTCCTTAGAGAGACCATGGGACACACACGCAATTTACAGCACGAGACAAAACCTTTCATCAGAAGCTGCCTCACCGAAATCCAGGCACTTATTAAAAACCCTTGAAAAATATTTACCGGAGAGCTATTTGTCTGCTTTTGTTTTCAGCGAACTGAACTATCATTTGTACAGTAACTTCCTGACCACCTCAAATCAAGTCTGGAAGCTGCTGTCACCTGGAATGGGAGCTGCTCCCGGTCTGTGCCTCCTGCTCCCAACTTCTGGCCGGGGGATGCTGGTGTAGGCGATGTCCAGGGATGGCCACCCCCGGGCAACAGCACCCGGCCACCAGCACCCGGCCACCATTTGCAACACCACTTAAAGTCACAAAGAATAATACAGTCCTTCATGAATGGAAGATGACTCTTTATACCTTTTCAAAGACGGCGGAGGTGAGATGGGCAGAGATACTCCACCCACCGAAGGTCTCGTCTCTGCATAACATGATGGGAGGCGATTGCTGGGGCGCTGCTGGAAATCATCCCCTTTTGCTTGTGTGACCAGCGTAACCCTCTCTTCCTGCAGGCTGTCGGAAAGGAACCCTCCGAGAGCTCTGAATTCACCTGAGAACGCCGGGCTGAGAGGCAGGAAGATGCTGCACTCCGGCATTTCTCAGGAGCCCGTGGGCTGCAGGGATGAGGGGTCTCTTTGGGCTTGCTCAGGGACATGAGGGCATAGAGGAGCAACGTCCTCACCGAATATCTCAGCAAAACTTTTACATGCAAACTTGATTTCTGTTACACCTGAAAAAGATTTCTGTTAAAACTAAAACAACCTTAATGATAGATTTGAATTAGCAGTACTGTTCACAAAATACTAAAATAATCTGATGGATAAAGAGAATTCCAGATGAAACAGCAGCATATGTAAATCCTGTCCCTGATTTACAGATCTGGGAAGCAAATCTGGATGAGTTCCTTCAGCCTTTCATACAGGATTTTTTATTTTTCTTCAAAAAGTTACACTGCTTAGGAGACCTTTTTTGTAGCTCCTTTTTAATTACTAGTGCTGGCTGATTTGCATATGCCTTTTATTAGAGTTAAGGTCGCTGTCACTAGACACTTTCGTCTTTCAAATATCAAAACAGTAATATCTAATTCTGAGTTCCTTTATTAAAAATTCTATATTCACTTTCTACAAGAAAAAAAAAAAAAGTAGTCCATTTTGACCTGGTTATTTCTGTATCTGCTAGCACATTTCTATTTGCCTACGTCGCGTACTCATCCTTGAGCCATCTCTGCAAAATCAGGATGCATTTACACCCCTCTACTTAAAATACTAAGGCAACGACCTGCAGAAGATCCGTAAGGCAGCTTAGCACTGGTATACGTTGCAGCTGGAGAGCTGGAACCACCATCACACAATTGTTTTCATCCCGAGTAAGTCTCCTGTCCATTAAGATGTTCCCCACAAGGATGGCAGGGCAGCGGGTAAGACGATGGCCAAATGAAAGGCGGATCGTCCCGCCCCATCCTGCTGTAGACCCCGGTGGCGCTGTCAGATGATGGTCCCCACCCACGCCCAACGCAAGACCATCTCCTTGACAAAGTCAAGGCAATAATTCCCAAATACACAATTTGTAAAAAGCGCCTTATGATCTCTCAAGATCATTGGCATTTCTAGCCTTTCCCTCCCCACAGACTCTTAGAAAAAAAGCTGTTTCATTCTATTACCATTATTTTAACTTTATTCAGTAGTTTAGAAACACGATGTACTGTTTGCTTCACCCAGCAAATGCAGAGTTCAAAGACTCTCGTGTTCCCTGCCTGGGTTTAGAGAATATTAATGCAATCTCTATTTCAAGGCACTGAGTTGCAGCAGAGGATGGTGTAGAAAAATAAAATAAAAAAAAAATTGCCACATTTCAACTATACAATGAATGTTCCCACAGATTTTTAAATAAGTATAAGGGCTTTCTTTTAAGACAACTCTTGTGAGCTGGGGGCACAGTATGAAATACTTTTAAAATATGCTTTCATCCCTAAAAAACCACATGGATGCTGCTGAAAACAGGAGAAGAAAACATTCAGAATCCCATTTCTGAACCCGCACATCATTATCTCCCCATCACACTGTAAAGCAGAAGACACTCTCATGAATTTGATATAGTCGTGTGTCAGGACAAGCAAAGGATGTGAGAGTTTTAATCCTCAACACTGGTTTACGTCCCATTCCGCTTTGTCATCAGGGAGATAACTTCAGAGAGATAACTTTGCTACTAAAGTATGAGTTCCCATCCACCCTGCAGCAGCCTGCAGTAGTGCCTCAAATGTTTACTTCTTTTTAAACAAATAAATGGAATTCTTAACATGATGGTTCAAATGACTCCCTTTAAGTTAGTAAAATGGAGCACCAGGAAAAGGATATTATGTTGTAACACTCAGTCTCACATTTCTTAATATCCCCTGATAAAAATGTTTTAAAGCTTCATCAAATCTCACTTATCAGATGTCCTCCATAATTTCATTCAAGTTCATTAAAAAAATATTGCCGTTCACGATAGTATTTGAATTCAAAACACAAGCTACTTAAGCCCTCTTACATGTATGCTGACAGAATTGGAAATGCACTTTGAGAAGATAAACAAGGGTATATTCATACACTATTTATAACGCTATTGCTATTGGTACCACTATAGCTATGGCGTGTCAGCATTTAAAACATAAAAACCTTTAAATCTCAGCTACTAACATTCTGCTTCAGATAAAACGTTTCAGATGGCAGGAGGCTTCTTGGTTTTTCTCGTAATTGAAGGAGAAAAAAACAGAGCAGTGGGAGGACTTGCTGGATTTAGTAGAAGGCATGTTGGTGTGTGAACACGCAGCCTGAATGGAAGGGATTCAGACTGACTCCTCTGGATCTGCATGCCTTTTAGACCAAGAAATAAAGTCATTTTGCACAAAAGTAGTGAGCACGTGTGTCTAGTAATGTATCAGACGAGGATATTGAATTTAGAGAGGTCATGTATAGTAAGACTTTTTTAAAAAAAATTCAGATGAAAATAAAGGTTGGATTCTCTGTATTGTTACAAACTGCTCAAAACTGGCCATAAAATTCTGTGAGAACGACAAGAGAGACATGCAAAACGTGGCGTGGTGCAGAGCTTCATGACAAAGGGCCTACACAGAATTCCAGAAGAATGGACAGGATTTAACGTCAGAAATTGAGAGCCCGGCCGAGAACACCTTGCTCTGGTACTTTCCTTCTGTCCCTCTCCAGAAGCAGAACGGCGGCGAACAGGAACCGGGCAGGGAAAGGCAGAACCGCGCCAGCAGCCCGGTATATCTCACATTTCCCAGCACAACCTCATTGCTCACCATTTCACATGAGCCGCGACTCCCTTTTCTATCTGATAGACTACAAATGATATACGCAGCCGGGTAAGTGTGATATACCATCTGATCTCGCCTCAAAATCTCTACTCCGAGTTTTACTTAGCACGTGGTTTCATCAGGGTGAAAAGATGATTTTTAAAAACTAATTTTCCTAAGAAACCTTTTCAAATGTAAGCCATTTAAAGGGATAATTTCGTCTTCGTCCTCCAGGAATATTATTTACTAGGATTATTAGGGAAATTATCACCAGCAGTTGAACATCTTTATCTCGCCGTCCTCATCAGGGAGCTGCTCCCACCAGGCCTCCCACCACCTTGAAGTGCCCCACCATCGCCGCCTGCTATTAGCTTGGCATCTTTAACCTAGTATCCTCAAGCCTGCTTTCCCTTAAAAAATATCTACTGGAATAAAATATCAGGATAATGTGAGGCTAAAACCACTAGGCAATGCTTTTCTCCAGAGGATACGCTAAAAGGTGAACACAAAAGTGAGGGAGGGCTGAATTCAAGGAAGAGTTGCAGGAAAATATTTTCAATTATGGAGCAAAACTGTTTGAACATATTTTTCCTTCCTTGCATACCTCGTTTTTTTGTGCATTTTTTCCCTCCTCTGCTTGTTTACTAGGAGGGGAGCTCAAATGCCTTGAAAAGGGATAAATTAAAAAGAATAATTGGAAACTGAAAGGGAGAGTGAGATGGTTACGGGAATGTAACCATGACAGGCAGATGCAATTAAAAACCCCACACCACTTCAGTGCCATGGCAAGGCGCAATCCCGTCACCCTGGCTCAGCCCCAGCTGAGGGACCCGCAGCTCGGCAGCACAGAGGGGCTGGGGTGATCCCCTGGCTTTGGGAATTACAGCTTTTTCTGAGACAAGGCATCGGGAACAGGGTCCTTCCCCCGAGCATTGCTTCGAGTCAGCACAGTCACTGTTTTGTTGTTGGGTTGGTTTTCTGTTTTGTTTTGGGTTGGTTGTTTTTTTTTTTTTCTCCTGAAGAAGCCATAATGCCTTCTGCACACTCTTTAAAAAATAATGATTTTAAATATGGAGTAATAACTTCCTGGTAATAGAGTTACTCTCTGTGAATAAAACCAGCCCTCTTTCACAGGAAACCTTCACATAAAACAGAATGGGAGAGCCAATAAAACTCCTTCATCAAGACCTCGGTGAGAGAACGAGACGACGGTTTTTGGAGTAATGTTGTGTGTTCCTTTTCTGTTATCTTTATTAACACCCCACTTTACCTCTGCTGTGTGACAGCTCTTCTCCTTCAGGAGAATTACATTTTTATGCAAACTAGGCTCAAATGTGTAAGGACTGTGAATCTTTCTGCTTCACGGTCTAGGAGGAGCCTTGGCTCGGAGCAAACATCTCACCATGGGGCACATCTGCATGGCCAAGATGCTGCTCTGGGATAAGAGCTATTTCTCCATCCCTTGAGACACTCGGCACCCAGCGCAATTGTGTTCCCAGTTACCCTAGAATAAGTCAACACATTTCATTCCAATCTCCAGCTGTGTAATTTAGAATTTATAACTGTCCATTGCATTAACACAGTAGAATTAGACTGTGCAATTAGACCTCGTGTGGGATGTTTTCCTCTGCCCATGCAGCAAAAGCACAGGCTGCACTTCAGCAGCTTTGAGAGCGCTTCTGGGACCCAGCGGGCACCCCGACCCGCAGGATGTGGCCGGGCTCTCCTGCTCCATCCCTGCTTCTCTTTCCACAGCTAGAGAGGTGAAGTACCCCTTTATGTCACAGCCTGGGTTGCTCCATCAGTCTTTCTCTAACCCAGCACACCCCATTACCCTTCATGCAACACTCCTGATCTATTTTGATTGCTGAAAGCCCTGGTGAGGTACCTGCACCCCTGGTGCCAAGGCATCCACCGCAGGCATCTCCACCATCCCTGCCAGGAGAGCTCCTCCCCTGCAGACGAGCTGCCCGCGCCGCTGACAGGAGATAAAACCCAGCACTAGCAAACAGCAAGGTGAGCATCTCCCTAAGAGCGCACGTCAGACAGACTGGCACTGCAGACATTAGCAAGTCCAGAGACCTCGGGGTGAGTTCATCAAGCAGGCAATTCATCCACCCCAAAATAGCAGGTTTTGTTTTAAAAAAAATAGTCATAGTTTCTAATTGAGAGGGAAGGGAAATGTTATTTTACCTATCAGAATCTTTTTTTTTTCCCCTGTTCTTTTTTTCTTTCAGTTCACAATGGCCACACAGACCTGATCTACACCCTATACATAGATAAACAACGCTTATATGACTTCAGCATCTCTTATCCAGAATACAAGTAGCTTTAGGGTAAAAAGCGAATCCTCCCCCCAGTCCAGAGCCCAGTTCAAGACGTCTGTGCAAACTGGCACCATTTGCTGCCGGTGCCCTGCCCGGTTGTGGTAACCCTGCTAAACCCCACTAAACCCATCAACATACTAACTGCCAGACAGCAATCCACAGTACGCTGCAATCTTATTTGAGGTACATCACATGAATATTCATCGTATGAATATGATGGGATTTTTTTTTTTTTTTTTATAATCTTAATAATAGCATTTCACCAGGGGTTGAAAGAGAAATGGAAACACTTTTTACCTACCAAAACACGGAGTTCACTGTTCTGTGCTTCCCCTGCCACAGCTGAAGACATCACTAACACCTAAAACAGAGCAAAGAGCTGCACTTGCATATTAAATGTCTAATGACAAGATGCAGAAATAAGTGCTATTTATCTCGTCTCTCTCTCTCATGGTACATATTCTAAAGCCAAGTATAAAACTTAAACCCAAGGAAAATAGCTCTTTTCCATACCCGCTAAATAACTGTGGGGCAAAGACTGCTTTCTAATATGCCTTTATTTGGGAGAAGTGAAACAAAGCCCTCCCGGGCAGCGGGTGTTGGGGGCACACAGCCGGGCTCAGCACCAGCAGATCAGAGCTCTGGGCTGAGCTGGCACCTCCCAGCACTTCAACGGGCACTTCAATGGGCAGGCGGCGAGCCATCGAAACCCCTTGGTGACCATGCCACAGAAGACGTTGAGATCCTGCAGGCACTCTCTTCTGTGCCAGACGCATTTCCCCAGCACTTTTACCCAAAGACCAGACAAAACTAAAGGTGTTCCACCATAGCTGAAATATGACTCTGCATAAAACCACAGAGCAAGCCTGCGATCTCAGAGGGTAACTCCTCTCCGGACCCAGGTGGGCTACATCCCCACCTCACCTGCTCCCTTCCCCAGCTCCCGGGTGATGCTCAGTGAAACAGGGCAGGTGCCTGTTTTGGAAGAAGCCGTCAGCCCACAGAAACTGCAGCCACTCTCCTCCGTGCCCCAGAGGGGCTGCAGGAGCCCAGAGGGCTCCAGCGGGACAAGGAACCCAGAGCCCAAGTCATGCACGGCGCACAGACAAATCTGCAGGAGATTCTTCATGTATTTCAGCGAAGAAGTTGGCACAAGCCAAAAGAAAAAAGACACAGGAACAAAAACAAACAAGGAGAAATGCAGAAGTGGAAGGAACAAAACAACAAAACATTTCTGTTAGTGCAGATTAGCTGCAAATACTGGCGGCTGCTGGTAACCAGTAAACAACAGTCATCGCTGTTGAAATGTACGCTGCTTGCAACTCCGCTCAGCTAATGGATCACAGCTTTTATGCATGCTAAATAATTTTTCTTTATCAGTTCTACCTTCTGAGTGGGTTTGGTATTTGCTCATATAATCAGATTTCAAAAGCAGATGACACAATATCTGCTTTAAAACAACAGATTGTTTGATGCATTTTTTTTTCAACCAGACACTCAGAATAGCTTAAAATTTCTATCAAAACTAGACAGGAAAACAAATTAATAGAGCTATCAACATTCAGGTGAAAAAAAATGTACAAACAAGACTTGTCTGAGGTCATAGCTTTGCCTTGACGTTGGCCAGGCAAAAAAAAATAAACGTATAAATCAATATTTTTTGAGACAGATTATATCTCATTACTATCTCCTGGTTCATTTGCTGCCTTTTATCCCGTTCCTCCCAACAACTCGTAATCCTTTGCAAATGAAAGCTACCTTTGGTAAGAATAATGCCCAGAGAATTTTCCTAGAACTGGGGTAGGAGCCAGATGCAACGAAGTGCTGCTGCAGAACCGCAGCAAACCGCTGTTTTCTCCATCGCCTTCACGGTTTAAGGAGCCCTGAGGCGGCCCCCGGGGATTGCTGACTTCTGCCCATTGCTCTAATGCTGCCACGCGTCGGGCTGGGAAGCAGCGATGCATGAAACGCAATGCTAAAGGAATCCGAAAATAATAATAAACAGAGCCATTCCCCTTTGTGGTTGATTTTCATTTAGCTGTACCTGCACATAAAAGAGCTATCAAAGAAAGCTATCTGTTACTCGCCAATTCAAAACGACTTCAGAAAGCAGTCCCCAAGCTTCCAGTGATAGATGTCCAACAAAACAACCTCCTAATCTCTGCAAATTGTTGGTAAGAGCTACATTAAACCACCCTGCCATCAATCTTTGTTCTCTTTGCTGTAACTCAACTGGATGTACGACCTTTAAGTACTTAGAAGAAACAACTGCAGTAAGCTGCTATGGTAAAAGGAAAGCTAGCAACACAAATGGGAGCTTTACTCCCAGAAATTCAGCACCTGCATTCTACTGCTGCTATACCGAGGGGAAACGTTAAGGAAGGAAAGACAATTAATCCTGACAGTGGTTTCTTGTCATCATTTCAAAATTCACAGCTACACAATGTTTTCCCCATTCTTGCATCCAGCAAAAAGATTTTCCTTGGATAAAACTGTAAAAGCTGGTTTTTAAAATGATAAATTAATTAAAAGCAATAAAAAGCAAAGCCCCACCTACTGCAGCTCTCTGGCTCCAGGCTAGCTCCGTGCCCGAATGATTAGTGTTGAATCACATTCAACGTATCATGAATTCTTCAAAGGTGAAAAGGTTAAAGAAGTCAGTGGCACTGACCATAACTTCCAAATTCTAGTGAATGTATTTGGATTTTTGCCTGCCAGCTGGAATATGAGCTAAAGTGAAATTATAGCCCTCCTGCTAACAGCTAGAAACGACTCCCAGGAGTCAGTCCAGAGCTATCGGAACGGTCTGATGGGTCAACTTCTCTTAGTTTTCACTGTGGATGGTCACTTACAACTATTTTTTTCATGGGAGGATTTCGTCTCTCCTGCACTATATTTTCTACAGAGGAATTTTCTCTCTGGCCTTTTCTTCCTTTATGTGGCAGAAATAGAATTCAAAATTAAACAGCAAAATACCCATGATTTTGCACCAAGTTTCTCCAGGCATCTTAAAAGTGGTGACTGGTACAGCCAGTTCAAACTCTGTCAGCCAGTTTGGTCCGAAGATGTACTGGAGATACAACTCAGGGACATCCTGTTTCCACGGCAAATCAGGATGAACAACACTGAAGTCAAGAGAGATAAATCTATGGGAAAAAAACGTTGTGGAGAAAGGAACAGGAACTGCACAGAATTAGGCTCATTAAGCTATGAATGTGTATAAAAATAATCAAATCTACCTAGCTGCCACTGAATGCCCAGCGGGGCACTGGGAAGGCTGGGCTGGCTGCCCTCATCCCTCCGGTGTTACCTGGACGAGATGCTGACTCCGAGCAGACGCATGGGCTCCCCGGGGAGCGCTGCCAGCAGGTATGTGCCTATCAACAGTGCTCCTCATTATCTTCTCATAAATCGCTGAACTGTTGCAACTCCAAACTTCCGGAGCCCTCAAACTTATCCTCAAAACCAGCGTTCTGGCAAGAAGACTCACCTAGGGACTGAAATTAACTGAGACCACGGGGAACTGAGGCACAGTATGTAACAGTCTGGCTGATCATACAGGTCCAAGCTCAATTTTGAAGTAGAAGACACCTCCTTCATCTCAGACATCTCATGGAGAAGTCTGTCAGCCATGCAGAGCAAGAGAAGAAAACTTCCATAATCGAGGCCACGATTAATTCCTTCACACAAGTTCATCCTGCTTTTTTAGACAGTTATTCAGCTGCCTTGACAGAAACTGCCTTTGCTTAGAGATAATTTTGTGAAGATTTAGGAGATTACAGCAATTTGTCTCTGGTCAGTACATCTGTTCCACAATTAAGTATTCAGAGATGTGGTCAGCGGCGCCAAACCAGTCTGCACCCAGGTGAAGGTTATTGGCTCTTCACTGAGGGAACAATTCCGAGAGCATCTTTCAGACAATGAACCGTAGAATGGTTTGGGTTGGAAGGGACCTTAAAGCCCATCCAGTGCCACCCCCTGCCCTGGGTAGGGACACCTCCCACCAGACCAGGCTGCTCCAAGCCCCGTCCAACCCGGCCTTTATTTAACGAAGGCTCTAAAACACCTTATCCTGTTAAAACTCAAGAGGGGGCATTTTAAGTAGGATACTGCAAATGTTTAGGCTGTCATTACATTTGTTATAAATTTTATAATTACTAGTCATCTTAAAAAGTTAGTTAGCTGGGCTTTCCAGCCAGGCGAGTGCGGCTTCATGAGTCACCCTCCACCGGAGCTAACAGCACCGGGAGGACGGCGTGCCGCCGCAGCGCTGGGCCAGCTGCAGCCAATATACGAGCGCTGTAATCACTTCGCCTTTACAACACTGGCACCAGCAGACCCCACAAAAGACAAATAAAAGGTTTACACCACTCCACAGGAACCTGGTGCTCATTAGAAACCTCTCCCTCAAGCCTTACCACATAACGATGACGCATAGTAAAACTTTTTAAAGTTAACAATTAGGAGCCTTTAAAGGAATGTTCTAGTCCTTGCAGGAGAGTTTAAAAGTTCTTCAGATGGGACTGGCTGTGTCATGCACAAACTTATATTTACAAGCAGCAGAATGGATTGTACTACACAAACTGGCATTTGATGGAAGTTTTCATCTACTCTGGGAACTGATTTTTTCCAAATCTGAAGAGAACATAAGAAATAATATTCAGGACAAAGAACTACGAGGCCACAGTCAGCTTTCAAATTTGTTTAAATCCAAATGCAAGCAAGTCTGTTCATTAACACAAGAGACAGAATTTACTGTAGTTGTCCCAGCAGTATTTTCCTCAAAAGGAAACAAAGAATAGGATCACGCACAACAGAAACATGAAATCAGACATTTCTGATTCTTCATTAAAGATCTATATGCCTGCCTTCTTGAAATGGTGGCTGATTGCACCTGGAGCATCTGGCCTGTTGGAAAAAAAAAAAAAACCTAGAAAACTATTCAAAAATCATTTGAAAAGACAAATACCAAGGAGGCTCTAGCTGTGTCCTTGAAGAAGCCAAGACCTGGCGTTAGTGAGGAGTGAGGACCAACAAAACCAGTTTGTTTTCCAGTAAGGTTAAAATACTGTTGGTATTTGCATCTGAAATCCAATTCTAGAAACATGTTATCCCTGTCTCTAAATCTATGGGAAGCCTGAGGCACCACCTGCTGAGCAACTCCCCAGATGCCCAAATTCCAGCTACAAAGGAGAGGACAAGATAGACCATTTTTTCCAGTCTCAGGAACAGGTTGTTCAGGCAAAGCCCCAGTGGCAGGAAAGCATGCCGGCACTCACTAGATTCAATACATGATATGCTGAAAGATCTAAGAATTTTTGACAATTCGTTTAATGTTTCAGTCATTTTCTCAGTTACTTTTTCTTCAAATAACTCGTTTTATCAGATGTTAGCATATCTTATATGGCAAAGCAGCTGCTCCATCTTTTCCAGGTGACACCCTATGAACCCTCCTATTGTCCTCCCAGCATCTCCGAAGATTGCGTATCATCTGTCAGCTTTGTCCCCTGACCCAAAGGGGAGCAGGTCCCACATCCTTTCAGAGCTCAATCATGTCTCCAATTTCTTCATCGGTTTCAGAAAAGGCAGATGGTTTTCCAAAGGCTTCAAAGGACTCCCAAGCCCAGCCACTCCAGCAAAATGAGAGATAATTTAAAAAAAATCACACTGAATTTCCTGTAAATTATCAGCATCATAGCAGTTACCTATTTTTATACTACTGTAACACAACTATTTGTTTCAGGTGAGCGACAATTGGTATTTTTACCACCATTATTTGGTAGAGAGTCTGGAGGTGAGGTGAGGAAAATACAGTGCTGAACAGTGTCTAAAGAATCGTTTCTGGATTAAACACCGAGTTGGTACCTATGATATTCTTATTAAAAACTTTTTGTATTTTCCGTTGATTTTTCTTTGGCAATGTCACTTGCGATAACAGATCTAGATCCTAGTTGACCTACATAATAATACTTCTAGTACAGAAAGCACACGCTGCCTTCCACATTTGTGTAGAACACAAACATAAGTGTATACAGTTTTCTTGGTTATCGTGCCACTTTTTGAGCTACAAAAAGTCAAATTTGAACAAACGTTCCAGACTTGTCCAGTTTGTAAGCCAAATTCACAGATCTATTCTTTTTTCAATAGAAGGACATAACAATGAAAAATAGTCTTATTATTTCATATCGAGGCATAAATCTTACTGCTCTTACACTCATATGACATTGAAGAACTTCACTCCACAGGCCCAGCCACCACTGACCTATGGGAAGAAGGAGACGGAACTTCTCCTTCAGTCCCTGTCAATGTTTATCAATTTAGCAGAAGCAGCAAACATGGTAAGATAGGAAGACAGATGCATCAAAATAATTTCAAGCCTTTTTTCCAGTATTCCCAGTATTCCAGTTACTATTCTAGTAGTCATAAATTAATCCTGAAAAACAACAGACCTCTTGTTTTCCTTTCTGACTGTCTCACTGCCTCTTTCCATAAAATTCAATAGCAGCATCACCTGCCTGCCATTTCCCAAACAGCTTTTGGGTCCGTGCTTTAAATCGGTGTAATAAGTAGAATAACTGTGGTCATTTGGTTGAATCCTATCTGATTTAAGAAAAGGTACATATAACTCAGCTGGCAATCCTAGAACACGCTATTTGCAAACCAGTCATTTTCACAGCTTTCTTTTGCAATGTCCTTCCCACAGCCCGCCATTTCCACAGCGATACACAGCGTGGGCTGCGGCCCGTTGAGAGGGACACGGACGAGGCAAAGGCTCCTCCTGGGCCGGAGAGGGACAGATGAAGGGTTCACGTCCCTGACCCGGAGGATGCACACACAGAGGCGCCGGCTGAGCAAAGTCAGGGCCAACGGGATTCTGCAGCCCTGGTAGGAGAGCAATGTCCTACCGAGAAATTATTCCAAATCGCAGGCATAAGACTAGCGAGAGCCTGGCAGTGGAGCCTGTCCTGTGCTGCTCGCTACCCACGCTCATTATTTGTACCCATTTTAAGCCTTGCAACTGTGACCCCAGCTGTATTATTTCTCAAGCACCAGGCACCATCTCCTGACGTTAGCTCAGCGCAGCTTTGGCTGAACAAGCCATCCCCTCACGGCCTGCAGAGCTGAAGGGGAGCCGTGCTCATGAGCAGCCTCAGAATGGTCTCTCTCTTAATTTAAAAGTGGAAAAAAGCGGAGGGCTGCAGCAGAACCATGGCAGAGGGGCAGTTCAGGGCTACAAGGCTCTCCTGGGAGAGCAGGAGCTGTCTGAAAGAACAAGACGACACATCATAAAGAAGGTCATCTCCCCACGGATGAGCCATGGGGTGTCCCCCAAAGCCTGCTCCAGTCGTCCGTATCCCTTTCGCTCGCCACGCTCCAAGAGCAGAAAAGAGATTAAAATGTCGCAGGAGATAAAGCTCCAGACTTACAAACACGAGATCTGAAATGACGAGCCCGGAGCTCATTCCTGGCTCCCAGCACTCCATCGCTATCCAAGTTATTGATATTCAGCTCACAAGTCAATGGACATTTCGTAAGTTCAGAAGCTTACGTGTTTATAGGCATTAAGGAAAAGGCTTTTCTCAAGCAAACCAAAACCTAAAAACTGGGCATGCAACTAACTACCGGAGAGGTAAGACAACAACTGCAAAACAAATTTTGAAAAAGAAATTACTGAAGAGCTTAAAAGCTGGTATTCTGCATATATTCTGATCTGTTACAAACTTGAGGCTGTAGCCAATAAATGTATTTCATCACTGGGGGAGCCAGCAATGGCACCAGACACCAAACTACGTTTGAGCAGGGTCAAAGAATTAAGAAAATAGGAGAAAACTATTAGCTGCCATCACCCAGTCGCTCTGTTGTTTGGGAAGAGGAAAGCCAAAGGGGATAAAACAATTTAGAAACAAACATCACAAAAGGATACGCTTGCCAAAATAACATGTACACCTATTACAGTGCAGTAACTTCAATCCATCTCTGTTCATCTCCGTTTCCTTACCTTGGCATTTCCCATCCTTCCTTCTAATACTTATAGAGAAAACATTCCTCCCTGTCAGTAATCTTGTTTATTTTAATAAAGTCGTCACTAACTAAAACAAAATCCTGTGAAACGACTGTTGACTCAAAACTGAAGAGAAATTCCCACAGGCAAATCTTTTTAGCATTCTGTAAGCATGACTAATTCAATTAACACCAGCCAGAAGAGGATTATGTAAAGCTATGAAGTTATACACATATATATGTATACAATAAATAAAAACTACACGTTAAGGAACACTCTTTGTTCCAGATAAGAGTTGTATGTTTTGTATTTTGTATTTCAATTACTAGTATAAAAATGTGACTGTGCCCAGAAATCTTTTCCAAACACATCAGCTTCACGAACCCCAAGACATGCACACTCCTCAGGTACAACTTTACCTAAAAAAAAGTTAATGTTTTTACCCGAATTTGAGTTGGCAAGTGAAATGCAGCCCTTTTCCATCAGCGGCATGACCCACCGCAGCTGCACCAGCTAACAGCAGCTTTTTGGGGAGGAACGTGCAGCAGGGAAGAAAAAACTTTTACTCCAACTTCGGAAGAAAATAAGCACATGTGATGTGAAACATCATGAGAGCTGAAGATAATGATGAAGGTAATTACGTCTTATTTTTTGCATTTTATCTGCAGCTCTGATTGGGTCAAAAATTTCATAGCCAGTAATCTATAGCATACACTGCACGGAGCATGGCTTGGGAAAACAAGGTACGTGAGAGTGGCACACTCTGATTGATTTCTCCCAGGGGTATAAGCAGTACTTTAAAGAGAAAAGCGTCAATAATAAGGCCCAAGAGGGCAAAACCCCAAGCCTGCACATTACACTAAATAGGCTAGCGGGCTCACCAAAGTTAATAGCACTATTTGGTGCTTAAATGCTTTATGACTTTGGGTTAATGAGTTCAGTGTCTCACAGGACCACTCCTTAGATTTCCCTGCACTGTCGTTTTTATTGCCAGTTTGACTCCAGAACACGTTTACTAACTTTCAGACATATGTGACAACAAAATTTCAGAATCATGTGCTATAAGAAAACTTTTTCTTTATTTAAATCATTATCAGCTATGTTATGGCAGAGGTATTGTTGTCAATTAGTAACCATACACACGCAAAAACACCCTTTACCCTTCTTTTTCCTCTGTGCTAATTCAAAGTCTTCATAAAGCTCATGAAAAGAAAAACACTAGAAAATCAAGGAAGTGGAAAGAAGCTTGTCTTGTGGATCACCCATGCAAGGAGACAATTCAGAATTGCCCTTGAAAGACTTTTCCGAAGACTTCACAAACCCAGAGCACAATTTAGCCAACTACAGAGTCTGAAAGTTCTAGTGCCAGAAAACACCTTCTTGTATTTTTCTTTGGCTCAAAAAAAGGAGGTTAAAAAAACCCAACCAACCAACCAAAGACGACCCTTGGCCATTTGGATAGGAATTAAAAGTTGAAAATGTGAATTGAAATGAATGTGAATTCTTGGGTTGGCCAGTCCAGATAATCTGGCTGGTTTTGTTTCAGAACCCGAATGCATCGTGACAATCTGGTCACCAGAGGAGAGGCAGCATGATTTTACCTAACTGGATAGGTCTAAGGATATGGAGAGTTTTCAGAAGAAACCTCATCTTTTCCTTCCTGTAAAAAGCATAAAAAATTTCTGCTTTGAGTTTTCCTTCAAGCTAATTTAAAATTCAAGATCAGCAAAGCTAAACTTTTTCATCAACATGCATTGAGATAAGCTGAAGTCCACATTCACGTCATTTTTGCCTGAAAAATGAACTTACAGTAAAAACTTTTTATAAATGTGTGAATTAGGGCTAACTAAAACTTAAAACTCAAAATAAAATGCTAGTTAAACAGCCATATGGACAGATCCTGAAATATAAGGCAAGGCGAGGACCAGCACATTTTACAGCGCAGTGTTTTTTCACAGACCCGCTATATTTGACCATGTCTTGTGTCTAACAGTCCCACAGTCCCATCCAACAAGACCTTTACTGCTCTGTAGCCTCTTCCAGCAGGATCTCAAGGCCATTAACTGAAAACATTTGGAAGCCTAAACATGAAGTAAACTTACATCACTCTGATATTTCCCTCAGGAAAACTGAAACAGGGCGGTGAAAAATCTCATTGACTGCTTTTGACCTCAACCAGCCTTGGAACCTTCCATAAAATCCTCGTCCTAAGGCCTGAGCCTAACCCCCTGCAGAGCTGCAGGTTCAGCCTCCAGCTCTCCCCAGCGCTGGGTGTTTGACCTCACGCTGTCGCTGGTGGACTGGGGCAATCCCAGGGATGTTCTGACCAACATGCAGCACGTCATTGTAAAAAGAATGAAGTGGAGGTTGGGGGAGTTGCCTTTTTTTTTTTTTTTTTAAATGTTTTTAATTATTATCTTAACCATAAGGGTAACATCTGTTCCAGGCAGCCTGCCAGGCAGCAGACTGAACCAAGGGGGTGGTCTGCACACCAGCCAGGTCAGTGGGTATATAATTGTGATGGAGTAATGGCTTATTCTTACTGCTCACGTACATCCTTACTCAGCAGCTCGTTTTTAAAGATTTCATGTACCAAACAAATTGGTTACGGCAGCATAGTGACAAGCATCTACTCAACTTGCTCCCTTTCACGTCCACAGGCACTCGGCTGCTCAGTGTCCCTCATCCTGTCTCCTAGGGTTGGTTTCAAAGCCCTCACCTCCGCCACGCCGACCTGCGCCCGGGGAGGGGATGAACTGCCTGAGCTCAGCAAAAGGCACCACTTTTGCTTCCTGCATTATTCACACGGGAAAACACCGGCTTTGGGGCGTTTGCACGTCCAACTGCAGGAACACAACAGTGGCCACTGCTCCTGCCAAAAGAGAAAAGTCACAAGGGCCAGGCAGCGGCACTGGGTTTCACAGCACAGTGCAGTCAGCTGGCTCCCCTCAGCCCCCATGGCGTTCCTGGCTGGCCCTCCCACCCTGCCACCCCACGTGTGGGAATAACCACCCTCATCCTTGCACTCCCTTCTGCGGCCAGGCAGAAGTCTGATGCAATAACACCATTAATCTAGAAGAGGTTTAAGAAACATGAAAGACCAGTGAAGATGCCGGTCTTCAAGATACATCATATAACTATAAATGTACCTGTTGGAGCAGGGCCAGAGGAGGCCACGGAGATGCTGCGAGGGCTGGAGCCCCTCTGCTGTGAGACAGGCTGAGAGAGTTGGGGGGGTTCAGCCTGGAGAAGAGAAGGCTCCGGGGAGTTGCCCAGAGAAGCTGTGGCTGCCCCATCCCTGGAGGGGTTCAAGGCCAGGTTGGACGGGGCTTGAAGCAGCCTGGTCTGGTGGGAGGTGCCCCTGCCCCGAGCAGGGGGTGGCACTAGGTGATCTTTAAGGTCTCTTCCAACCATCCTATGATATATATATAAAAAAATAGAGAGCGAGAGATACACTCCTATGTATACACACACACACTTTGAGGCAAAGCAGAGGACGGGGAAGTCACCGTGCATCACTGCACAGACTGTTTCTGCGGCGGTTTTACCGCAGCCCATTGAGGAACACCTCCACCCCAACGATGATGTTTGCGTCTGGGATCAGCTAAAGCAAAGGTGAATTTCTAGAGGTTTTTTCATTTGCATCCTTGAAGGAATAATGAATACATAAATCTGCAGAGGGGAACAGCAATCTGTACAGCCTAACATAAGTGTTAGTGTCTTATGCAACAGTCAGTAATGAAAGAGTTTACAGAAAAATAGCATCTTCAGTTCCTTGAGATAAACATTGCGTTCTTTGCTACTGTGCGACTTACTTGCACAATATTCAAGGCAAACCGGAGGATGCACAGACTCACTGTGCAAAACTGCAGGCTGGTGGAGAGAAAGCTGGAGACCTTACGGCAGGTCTGGGGTTTATCTGGTTCTTTTTCAATCACTGCTTCCTTCCACCAGGATGCAATCTGTATGGCCACTCTGCCCTTTGTCTTTCCAATGCCTATTTGATTTGTTTTAGAGTAAATCATTTATGGTAGATTTAATTTCTTGGAATTGATAATGAGTGTAGCTAGATATGGGTCCTTTCGTTTAAAAGTCTGCCTTGCAATTTAATCAGCCTTCTCAGCCTCACCACCAGCATGAAAGTAATGTGGGATGGTTGTAACAGCAAATAAAGAATAAAAAAAAATAGACAAAAATTAGATTAATGATTTTATCAGAAATACTGAGCTGCTCTCTATAATCAAGTTTAACCGTAATGCTCGCTCTCAACACACTCGTACTTCTCCAGGGAGGATTACGTCTCTGTGAGCAACCTTGGGGTTTGTCCGGTGCTGAATAATTACATCCCTTCCCTCCCCTCACCAGGCTTGTTTCCATCCCCCAAGAAATCAGGAGAGAAACACCACTATTTGCATTGATTTTCCCATTCCTAAGCTTCTTGAGAAACATTTTTATGAATGATGTGACCTGACATTCACAGCTGCTCTGAGGAGCACCAGGCAGCCTGTCAGGATTCCCCCCCTCCCTCCCCTCTCGCCTCCGCCAGGGCTGGGACCCACAGCCGGGCTGCACTGCCCATCCACGAGGCCTGTCTCCTCGCCCCAGCCCAAACCATCACACAAACAGCCTCTTTAGGCACTCTAGGTTTACACAATGGTTCCTTGCGATAGCAAAACACTAAAACATTCACATATAGAACAACTAAAAAAACATTATATATCAAGAGCAACCACACAACCGTATTTCATCATGTTATTCCCAGTGTTGGAATCCTCCTCCCAGTGACTGGGGCTTTTTGATGGACACAGAAGACTGGAATCAATGGAGATGGAAGACTGAGGTATAAGAAAAGAGAGACTACCAACAGGAACTTTGGAGAAACACCTAAGGGGACATGCAAAACCCAGGCACCATATTTTACTCTTGTCCTTTTTCCTGTTAATGTATTTCCACATTTGACTAAGTTTCATTTTGCTGCCAATGTATTTCCTTGTGTTATCTTCGTAGAAAACATGACTCCTCAAATGTTTACATCAAAATTATTGAAAAGAATGCATCAATACAAAGGAGAATGGGATAATATTTTATTTAAATGATATGGAAATGAATAATGTACAGTATCTTAACTGATGGCTGAACATCTTCCCCTTAAACATATTTGATTTGGGGCTGAAAGCTCAGAAAATGAACTGACAGAATCGAATGGCTTCTCGCATGGAAAGTATGTCATTTTTATAGAAGAGTTAATTTTTCAATAAAAACATCAGCTGCCAAAGCAATGAGACATTTACACTTGATAAGGATGTTTAAAGACTCGCAAAGAAAACTTCCACCATTCCACTCTAATAGGATTAGAAATCTCTCAAACAGCTCCAAGAGCTGGAATTTTGCCCTGAACAAAAAAAAAGATATGCCCCTGGACCAAGTGGAAGAGAAACTGGGTGGAATTTCCACAGCTAACTTACTTAGGTGTGTTAAGAGACACTTAAAAAATACCTTACTGTAAGTCACCAGGAGCGGGCAGCCCCGCGGGATCGTGCGGCTCCCTGTGCTCTCGCTTCTCTGGGGTGCGGGGCATCCTCTGCCCCAGGACAGCACGCGTGCTGGTGCCCGGGTACCACACAGCCAACAGCAGCTGCTCTCCTGGCCCCATCTGAGCCTAGGGATTGCCGCGCAAACAGTCGGGGTTGGTCCGTGCCATGTGGTGCTCTGCAGGAACACCCAAACATCAACCCGAGCATCTTTAGGTACCACCAGCAGCAAGGCAGCTGCTGCCACTGGCTCAGCCCAGGCTGTACCAAGCACTTTCCCATTGCCCCTGCTCCAAAACTGCACAACACCGACTCCTGCCACTGCAACAAACCCAGCTTCCTCTGCTGTTTAACCTGCCATAAGATTTTGCATTTTTTTCCACAATAAATTTCATCCGTAAGAGATTTCTTGTCTTAAACTTAAAAGCTGTAAGCTTTTCCAGCTCATGCCACTGCAGTTTAGAAAAAACTCAGGGATAGCTATATTCAAATTCTTTATCAGCCAAATGCTCTAAGAGACATCCTGAGAAAATAATTTAGCTCCTCTATCTCTTATTTCTCCATCTTTACTACAGGCATACTAGCACCCTTACACATCACAGAGGAAGTGATGCATTAAGCCTAAAATGAGGTCATGTATTTGTGTTATATATATATATATCATAGAATCACAGAATGGTTTGGGTTGGAAGGGATCTTAAAGATCATCTGGTTCCACCCCCTGCTCCGGGCAGGGACACCTCCCACCAGCCCAGGCTGCTCCAAGCCCCGTCCAACCTGGCCTTGAACCCCTCCAGGGATGGGGCAGCCACAGCTTCTCTGGGCAACCTGGGCCAGGGGCTCACCACCCTCACAGCAGAGAATTTCTGCCTCAGATCTCATCTAAATCTCCCCTCTTTCAGTTTAAAACCATTCCCCCGCATCCTATGGCCCTGATCAAGAGGTACATACGCATGGACACAGACACACAGTTTTAGGCTGTGTGATGCTGGAGCCTGAGAAGCAAGACGAGAAACCCCAAGTCTGACACTGCTAATAGTACACTGATGACTTAAACAGTGGGGGAAGAAGAATCACTTTGACTTAAATGGTATCAATTCTTTCCTCCTTACACTTAAAAGGATATTTAAAAAAGACACATTTGGCTGGAAGGGAAGAAATTGCTCTTTCATATGTTTATATCAAAAACAGTAAGAGCTTTCTAAAATAGAGATCCAAGTTCAGGTGTTCATCTTTATCTGCCATAATTCCTCGCAAACGTGCAAATAAAATTACTATTCCTGAATGTCACTAATGAGGCCTTAAGAATTTTTATCTAAAATCTCAGTGGAATTCCTTATTTTAATCAATTCTGAGAACCATTTGGTCTTCCTTGAGGGTAGTCAGCATATAAGAATGTATGTTTCTGTTGACTGAAGAAGAGCTAATGCTACAATGGAATGAATTATATTCACAGCAAACAATCCAAATTAAAATGATCATCAGATCAATGACTGTGCTGCAGGTTGTAGTTCAAGCAGGAATAAGAAGAGAAAGAAAACCACAGAGTGGCAAACACCTGTTAACGATGATCTGGAAATGATGCAGAAGAGGGGCCATTACCGCTGGCCTCAGCATTACTCCTCGCTCAGCCCCCTCCGGTTAAATTGAAAGGCCATCATTAAATAACCTGCCTCACTGACTAAATCAATCTGTTCAGTTCCTTCATTTTCAATTTGCTTTAGCTTCAAGCTCCCTTTCTCTATTAAGGATCTGGGCCATCACTTCCCTGACGAAGGGAACCCCCCAAATCACACCCACCTTTCTTCCTCAAGTGTCTCTGTGTTATCCCTGGTTTTGGCAAGAAGGATCCTTTCTGATGACGCTTTCTCTCTTCCTAAAACTCTCTTTAAACTATTTTAAGAAACTGTGTCTGGCAGAGCGATGGGAGGTAATACCATGCACTGCTCTGTGTAAAATCCAATCAGACTCAGAGCTTTGTACATCGCCGTCTATCATCTCCTCCTTCATCCCCTTGACTAACATATCTCCTTTTTGTCTAGTTTGCCACAATCAATTGATGTTCTGGGGTGCTGACGGTATGCCAAATTACATGCCCACAGGACACAGACTTATTAAGAAGGCAGGATGGATTTATTACTGGTGATCTCCAGAGCAGACGCTGGCCTTGCTTTGCTGCATCCCTCCTGCAGACAGGCAGGAATATGGTCCCAGGAATAGGCAACATGGAGCATGAACAGCTACAAGCTTGCCTGGAACACAACCAGTCTCCCTTTTTGCTCCTACCCCCCCAAAATACCCTTAACCCCAACAAATAGGGTAACAAAATGTTTGGCTCTTTCTTCCCTTCAACTGCAGATAGAAAGGTGGGGCTGCAGCTCGGTCTGACCACGTCTGCATTCCTGCTGGGAAGACCGCCGGCAGCGTATGCAGGCGTAGCGTGAGCACACCTCTAACCGCAGCATAGAACATCCGCAGAGTTCTCTCCCTTCTACATTTTGTATGCTTCTGGGTGAAGCGCTGGGGCTGCAGGTGTAGCTGGGCAGCGTCACGCCCACCCTCTTTCCGTAGAAGATGCTAAAATTTACAGTCTAATTAATTTGCCTCTTAAAGGAACAGACAGACTACAAATGTGCACATTTGTAAGAGATGGGCAAGCTACTTTTCTGCTTTCTGTTAATCTTCGAGACACTGTAACATATTATCTTTATTGACTTGGTGTCAGCTGCTTCAATTTGCAAATGGAAATACATTATTTCAAAGACCTACAGTATCCTTTATTCATAAAGCTATCTTTAATGAAGTTCAAAGGTTATCCACGGAACCGAAAGATGTTTTTCCCAAGTATGATATATGCTTTGACAATCGCAGACTTCCTTATGTGCTAGAATGCCAGCGACCACATCTACGAGCACTTATTGCCAATTACTCTTCATGCTTTTCCTCTAATTAATTTAGCCTGGCAACCTTTCCGTCTCCAGCCGCAGTGCCCAACGCTTTACAGTAAGTCATATTGATGTAATGACAGTGCTGATCTTTATTCTAAAACCATTTCCCCAAGTCCATACATTGGATCACGAAAAGCAGTTGAGAGAGTAATTCATTTTTCCCACTTAGGCCGACTTCGCTACCCAGAAAATGTTCTCCCAGGCTGTTCTAATCTTAGTTAAAATAATGTGACTCTTTGTCTGATCATGTCATTGTCATATACTTTGCCTTTGAATATTTAAGGTTTTGCACTTTTCTGATCCTGTCTCCAAATCTTTGGTTTCCTTCATATGACTTTATTTGCATATTTGGAGCTGTCAACCAGACTTTTGCTAGATTAATTCCCTAGTAATGCTCTTCCCTGTAATTCACCACACAATGAAATTCTGTATCACAGTGAACAAACCCAGAGACGAAGCATACCTGCTAACCTTGACAAAGAAATGGGTAACCATCTGTGCTTCAGTAATGAACACAGCTAGGCAAATGTGTGTATTTTTTCCTTTGTCTGTCTATTCCATGCCACTCGTTTTACAGACAAGGCCGAGATAATGCATCGCTTGTGAATCACAGCTGTCCTCTGTCCCACGCCACAAGCACATTTAGGGGTCTCCTGCAGTAACACCAAGCCATATCTAATACATATTACCCTGCAGAGATGCTCCTGAACTACAGGATAACTTAATTCATTTCAGAAGACGTCTTTCCTTCGGGAGCAGAGAGGAAGAGAAGCTTTAAATCTACATAATTGTATGCTTTCTACTTAAAATTGAAAACTAAATTGGAGGCAAATCCCTTCAAGAGGCTCTGAAGACCATGGCCAATATTCACTAAGCCAGCCCCTGACCTACCGGAGCAGCAGAAGTGGAGACCAGTGACTTATACCGTCCGGTGTGGGAGCAGTCCCGACTCCACGGCGGGGGTCCCAGGCAGCCCCCAGCAGCTGACAGCCCGTCATCCAGCCCTGTCTGTGTGCTGTCGATGGCGGGATCGAGACCTTAGCTAGGAAAAGGATTTTCTTCTATGGATTTGCCATCGCAAGCAACATTATAGATATAGATTGGCTGATTAAAAAAGAGAGAAAGAGAGAGCTCCTCTTGGATGGAGATCAATTCATGACACAACTGCTTAGATGAGCAAAGGACATACTTGCAAATAAGCTTTCAATACCAGACATTTTCAACCAGACATTTTTGATCTAGGATGGGGCAGGAAAAATCCTATATTCAAACCCAGCTGCTAATACACCTGTGCACATTCATGTACTAACAAGAAAAGCAGCTTAAGTACTAATGACATCCAAATTACGTCTTTCCTATCTTTAATGTTTATGGTTCTTGGCTCCTTTTTAAGAAAAAGATGTCGTTAGAGCTTAATCAATAGCATTCTGCTTTAAGAAAGGCTTTCTGAGGCTGACAAAACTACATATGTTTTGCTTTGAAACCTGCTTGAATTTGAAGAATGATAAAAAGAACGTGTTTTATTTTTCATGCTAGGGAGGTTGTTGAATTTTCTCAGGAAAATCAAACAGCGCCTACAAAACACGACGTTATCCTGCTTGGTTTATGTGCGACGCGGGGCTGAAACCAGGGAGAAGAGGTCCATGTGCCGACCACGGATGCAGCTCTTCACTGTGCTGCTGAGCAGGAGCACTCACCCAGCTCGGGAATGCTCAGAACCCAGAGATGAACATGTCCCTAAGCAATAATAAAATATATTCTGCCAAAAATTGGGCAGACGATTACCTTTGGATTGAGTCAGGGCCACGCTCTGCTCCCTTTCACACGGCACAGACATCCTTTTGCATCAAACACCACCTTCCTCAGCAGTAATAAAGTGGCCAAACGCGGGTCAGAAGCTCTGGTGGGACATGTCGCGGCTGCCTGGGGCTGCCAAGGCCACCTCAGCTGCTGCCTCCGCGGCCAACAGGTTACTGGTGCAAACCATAAATATTAATAAAGCGATTCCTAACCCGACTGCACTCCAAAGCATTCGTTTTGCTCCTGGTCAGCTTGTGTGACCCTCGGCTCTGGGTGTTTCAGCTCAACATCACCAAGGGCCTTGCACAAATAATAAGGCCCTTTGATGGATAATTAGCCCTTGGAGTTAAAAATAAATAAATAAATAATAATAAAAAATTGCACTTCTCCAAAGCAGAATTTCTCCTAAAGAGGGTTTTGGCAGAGTCCCAAGCTACAGCAATCGCACAGCCTCTCCCACTGCAAGCAACTGGCTTGACTTGTTTTTAAAATCCCACAGTGCCAATGATTTTTTCCCCTGTTTCCCAGTGAAATCAGAGGAAATGGCTACGCTGGCCTACAAGACGTATCTGTTCCCAAGTTAAATGAATGACTTTCTTGGACATCAAAATTCCCGCTGCCCCTAATCCAAAATCTCAGAGGCAGTAACCCAAATGGAAGGAAAGAAGCAGAGCGAAACAGGGAAAGAACATGGCGTGGCTTTAAAAAGAGGCGCTGCTTTTAATGAGTTTTGAAGTTCTCAAGAAGTAGGACTGTAAATTGCTGGACTGATTGCACTGTAACTCCAGCTCTTGTATTTGTTCTTGGAAAAGACCGGGGGAAAAAAACTGCATCAAAGAAACCCCGAGTGAAACAGCATTATTTGCCAGAGCCTCAAGAGGCAGAAGACTAATAAAATTTTGCAAAGCACTCAAAAGTGCTAATTGCTTTTTTAGTGCATCTTACAGAGTGGTGGCACTGTAGGGCATCTAAGTGTGAGGAACCTGGAGAGGGGCTATACTTTCGGAGAGCTTCTGTCGAGATTTTCAAAAGATGTTTATTTCAAGGAACAGCTTGTGTACTCTAGACCTTGGCTGCAATTTTGGGATCCCGCTTCTCTGTCCTCCCTCCTGACGTTAATAAATAAAAGTTATTTGGTTACAGCAATTGGAGGTTTGAGATGAATTCGGGCTGTAATGAATATGCTGTGCTTTCCTAAGAACAAAGAACACAAGAAATGAACTGGTTCAGGGAATTATTAAGAGGTGAAAAACTCAAACCTGGGAATATCCAAGTTCAAAATTCTTACTACTCAGTTTGAGTTGGCAAAATACGACCAATTTTGACACGCAAGTGTCCAAAGAAAACATGCCTCACCCCAGCCTCCAAATAAATCCCTCTTCTTTGATAAACCGGCCGGCCCAGACCAGAGATGAGTTTATCAAAGCCAATGGTATTACTCTGGGAGCACAACTCCTTTGGGGATTTTCTCTCTGATAAGACACAGCATCAGCTACTGCCCAACGGCACCAGAGCTGCGTTTTCCAGCGTTACCAGTCTCCCACCCGACACGAACGCTGGGGCCACAGCATTGAGACACAACTATTTACAGCTGGATTGATTTCTGTACATACGGAGCAACTGCATCTCCAATCAATTTGAATGGAAACCACAAATGCTCAGTACCCTGGAAGAAAAACATCAAGGCACTCAGGTTTCTTTATATAGATTGAGAGGTCCAAACGTAAGACTTCAAGTGGCATTCGGCTTTGACATTGAAATAAGTATTAAAAAAGCCCTGCCGAGGAATAATAAAAGAAAGCTTGGCAAAAGGCACATGCTGCAAAAAATGGCCATTTCTTAACCAGAATCCACATGTTATCCAGCAGTGATGTACCAACAGTATAATCTTAATTAGCCAATAAAAGTTTTTAGACAATCTGTCTAGACTTTCTTTTGCTTGAATATAAAACTGGCTTTAAAAGAAATATATAAACAGCAATGAAAAGTCACTGAAAAGCTGGGAAAAAAAGCTTCCTGCTGTTTCACATCTGCACCCTCCACTCTTCTTAAAACATGATCATTTAAGTGAAATCCTTCATCTTTTTAAGCAGAAAAGCGGCTATATTTGGGATTACCGCATTGCAAGCTCTCAGTCAGCTTCCCGACTTGCCGATGGAGAACTGAACCGGAGGACATCTCCCCTAGAAAGCTCTATCAACACAGCTCAACGTGGGCCTTCCTCTTGAGGAAGAGGAGTCAATAGAAATAATCATACCTGAGCATAGGCGCGTCCTGAGAGCACCAGGCTTGGTCCCGCGCGCTTTGAAACGGTTTTTGCACTGACGCGGTAATACCGCCAATGCCACAATGTGGGGGTTTAGGTAGGGAAGACCCGATTTTACAGCAGAACCAGCATTTCACCAGCTGAAGAAAACTCCTTTTGGCTCACCAGCGCTGCTTCTCCCGCTCTGCTCAGCCCCAACCTCAGCCCCGTCCCAGGGGAACCCTGAGCAGGCTGGGGACCAAAGGACAGCGCTGGGGACACTTGGGAAGACAGAGAACAAAGTGATTTGAGGAAAAAAAAATTAGGCTGGAAAAGGAACGGAATATAAATATAAGATAAACTGAGACTTAATTGAAGGGTTGATTAGACGTGGATTAATGAAATTAAGGGGAGAAACAAAATACATTCAGGGAATTAGATTATAATTTATCTTTAACCAATGTTTAGAGAGTATTTCCTTAATGGTAGCCTAAGATAGCCACTTCCAGACTTTTTGCATCTGGATAAAGTCTTCCATTGCAAAACAGCTGCCTGAAACGCTTCTAATTTTTATTTTTCATAGGAAGACACTTCCCCTCATCCCAGAGCTGGGCCACTGGCAGGAGCGTGACGGTCCCCAGAGAAGCGGCCGACCTGGCACCATCACCGTGAGAAGGTGGCACTCGCTCTCTCAAAGCCGCCCTGGGACATATGGACACACTGGAGCCTGAGCACCCAGTGGGGGGACCAGGCAATGGGAAGGGCTCCCAGCCTCGGGCGGGTGAGCACAGCTGCACAATGAGCTTGGAGCCGCTCCACGTCGGCTCTATGGAATCCTCCCACTGCCTTTGCCTAAAGGCAGGAGCTGGAGCCCCCGAGGGTCCCCCCTGCGACCGGCTCCCTGCAGCCAGACACGTTCCACAGACGGCAAAGACCATGTAGTCTCTAACCTCAAGCAGAACATCTTATTTTAAAAACAAATCCAGACTATGGATGCCTGCTCTCCTTGTCATACTTGGGCCCTCCCAAACAAACAGCAAGGTGGCGAAGCGTTGCTGTCTACCAGGAGGAAGCGTCAGTGCGGATCGCAGCATCCCGCGTCACAAAACCCAATTCAAATTTCAAACGAACATCTGCATGTTTGAGTTGCCTTTCCATTACCCAAAGATTCATCTGTTTCATCACCACGTTTAACAAAATGAAATACATGTTACATCTTCTTTTGGTAATCAAATAACTGAATAATTTGCTTTTTTACCAACTTTTTGTTACTAACAGGCCAAAGCGGATGTGAAGGGGGAATACTGAGAGCACTGTGAGCTGCACAGGGCCGTGTGCTGCTCTCGGGCTACGTGTGCCGACGTAAACACCTGCAGCACCGCACGACACAGGCCCAGCCCAGCCACCTGCCTGGGAAGAGGGAGCGGAATTGTCAGCATCAGGTTGGTATTTAAATAACGAACATTAGTGAAGTGTTAAAATAATACCAATGGTCTCCACTATGAGAGCAAGCTAGATGGCCTCCTCATTCCTTATAGATTGAAAACATATGAATCCTGAAACACCAAAGGGAAAGGAAGCAGAAGAACCTGCAATATAAACTCTATATGTATATCTTCCCAACGTCCTGGCTGTACGTGTATACCACTTAAAATGCTGTATTGCAGTTCATATTTTCAGCTCAGATATCTTGTTGAATATACTAGAGCAAATAGTCTGGGTATTTCAAACACGGCCTTCATAAATAACTTTCCTAGGAATGTGTAAGAAAAGAGTAGGAACTCCATTGATCATAATTTACTACCTGCTATGATTTTGCAAAGCGGGGTAACAAATACCCGGTTAGAGTGACTTTTTCCTCTCATTGATCTTTTTTTTTCTGCACAAGGAACCTGGGACGGGGAAGGCTTAGCTCCGGAGACGGACCAGGGAATATTTCTGGCATGCCCTGAAGATGACTAGCAACGCATGAAAGCCCTCTTCCACGAGTGTGAAGGGTTCAGGACGTTTGTCATCCTCCGTTGTCTGAGGAAGGGTAAGGAACGAAGAAGGCAGGGGAGGGCGCGTGATGGAAGAGGCATCTTAGAATTATTTATGTGCTGCTACTCCCCCACGGCTATGAAAGCTGTTCTTTGCATTACCACAAAGTGAAAAGGGACTGTGAAGTATGGAAGGTACGAGATGAGGCAATATTTTGTGTTTCCTCCTGGGATGCAGGATTTCAGTGACAGAAACTGGAATAACTTACTGCATTCGATTATATATTACCCTTCAGATGCACACAAATGTATTTAGAGCTGCTCCCAAATGAAGTTCCTACAAATTCATCCTACTTTGCAAAACAGACATATCCCATGGGAAAATCTCAGTGTAATCACAATATTTCTATTTTCCATGGGGAAAGTCAAAATGACAGCAGGGGCTTCCTCTGCAGAAGGTTTTTATGAAATTCATTTTATTCCTTCAGGAAAACTGACAAGACGCTTTGCACCACACACTGGAATAGGCATCGTAGGCGGAGGCGAAATGGGAGCCAGGATTCACAGGCACCTCTTCCCCCTCCCCGCCGGGTAGGGTGGGAGGCAAGAAAACAGCCTAGTGAGGAGCAAAGGCACTTGGATGCAATTGTCTAGGAAGTCTGGTTTCACCAGCCCCTCGGCAGAAAAAACAGACTTGGGAAAGAATTTCTATCTTATCTCCCACAAGTTTTAAGTTTTCACAATCAAAGTCAAGTCTGTTTCTGAAATCATCAATTTTTTTGGTGAAACAAATGTGATTTTTTCTTTATGGCAAGCCTTCCTTACCCATAGATTTTTTTTTTCCTGCTGGGGCTCAAATTTTTCCGACCCCAGCCACTTCTATCAACCTTCATTTTGTGGCTTTTCATCTCTCCTTCTTCTGATCCTCATACCTGTCTTGCTGCTTCCACAGACTTGTTCCTTCCTTTTATTCTTCAGTAAATCTGAACTCCCTCCTTTCCTCCTGCTCGCTCCTCCCCAAAACAACACTTCAATAGGACCTTCTCCTCAAGCTTCCTAACGCACATTAACATACTTTTGGTCCCTTTCCTCAATATTTCCACTGCCATTTTTTATCAAACGCCTATTCTTTCCAGCAGAAGATGGACGCAGAACAAACACGAATGCTCTTGCTTCTATTCTGCTCCATACTCCTGTCTTCACCAAGAGGAACGTATTACCTGTGAGATGCAGAAAATCTTCCAAAGAACAGATAAAAAAACCTGGATTGGGATGACGAAATTCCTGAACCTGCATCAAACCAACTTCTTCGCTTCTGCGCCATGGAACAGGCACACTGCAAAATGCAGGCGCGTTCCCTGGGGGTGTCCAACTGTGCTGGTAAAAATAAAGGCTCAACAATACGTGTCTCCTCCGCTTTGAAATAACGAGGACTTAACCGATCACTTGGTTTCAGCTGATCCACATGATACTTTTCAAATAACCACAAAAGCAATGTTTTATTAAACTTGGGGTAACATTTTTAAAGGATGATGGCAGTTATTTGTTTAGTAACAAGAATTGCCTGTTTCAATTTTATTCCGTCCTTGAAATGCAATCTCCAAATGTTCAATAAATGCCACAAAAAGGCAGATATTTATCACTAAAGTGACTTACGCTATAACTGTGACAACAGCCTGCTACAGCTATCCAGTAATACTTTGCCAAGAAACCAGCTGTGTGAGATCATTCAGGAGGACAGAGTGCAAGTTTCTGCACGTATCAGCACAGAACTGCGCTCAGATTTCACATAAGCAGACGCGAAGGTAATCATAATGTCATATCTTTACCTCTTTCCTTCTCCCCAAACTCTGTTTTATTGATTTTTCATGAGTCTGTCTGAGCAGGAGGAATTACTCAGACCCCTGCTAGTTCCATCACAGAACTGTAACGCTGTTTGGGCAGACACGCTTCTGATGGGGCCGTGCCATCAGGTAGGTGCCCAAACCACGTGCTCCTAATGCCCATCAGCTTCACTGAATAAGATCATCAGAACCCTATAAATCTACACCAGGCATTTATCTTCAAATGATGACAAAAGATAGGAAAATACGTATAATCCCATACATACCAATGACTGGATTTTATATATTTTTTTTAAATTCCAGTTCTTTAATGACAGGTTTCTATTTGGTGCCTACACTCCCGGTGTAGTCAAGAGAGAGAAATAGCTGTTTCAAAAGGGCAACTCAGATCTCATCACTCTTCCTCACTGCCCAGGGAACAGCGCCAACTAACTTTGGACATCTGTTCTGTCGTAGGTAGGAAGACGCCTCGCTAAAGAGATGAAGACTGCATTCACAATGTTTTGATAATCTAAAAATACAGGCAGGTGCCTAGAGGGTTTCTCAACACCTACGCCAGGCACCTAGTGAGTTGTACCCAATATCCCAGGGAAGTCAGAAGTCCAGTCATCACCTCAAGGACATCACCCGTTCACTCCTCTAAACGACATCACTTCTCGCAAATAATAAAAAAAAGCCACAGCAGCACAGACCAGGCACAGAGTAACAGATCTACTCTGCAGAGATGCACTTTGCTTTTTCTTTTCCACTATCAGAAAGCGTACTATTAAACTCTAAATGCAATCCAAAACACCCTTGAGGATCAAGTCCAGTGCATCTTCTACTACATCAGTAAGAATTAAATGAAAATCCTATTAAACCTATTAAACCCGACAGACTGCAGCACAAAACACAAGTTGGTGCAACTTCAGAAAGCAATAACAATTTTTCTGAAATGACAAAACATTTCTTATTTGACAAAACACAGGAAAGAAAATAATAGATTTAACAACATTGTTATTTAACTAACATCACTGAATACCAGAAGGGACAGATGCATGAATATTTGAAGGAAAAAAAGAAAGAAAAATGGAAACCACTTGAAGTACTTGGATATAAATGACTTGATTTCATTAGTGGTTTATGTATTTATTTTTGCTATATTTGACCCAGACAACAGGCGCTCAAGCAAACAAATAAAGGCCATTCCCATTGGAAAGTACAATAATTTAACACAACCAAAGACAAAGGAACAGCCCCACGCTGCTGCCTCTCCATCCCCCCAAGACCTCCATCCCATCCTGCGGATGCCGAGCCACCAGGCAGAAAAGCTCCAAAGGGAGTAGTTGCAGGACCAGTAATTCACTGGGAAAACTCCATAAACCTCGACCCATGCTCTATACCCTCAAACTCCATAAAAGCCCCGGGGTCTGTGACCCTCCCAAGAGCTGCCGTTCCATGAAGTGACAGCACCTGAGATCCATGCTAAACACCACTACGACAACGGCTGGTTTTCTGAGGCAGCCTTTTGGACTGCACTTCAAAAACATATTGATAGACCAATTCATCGACACGTAAGCTCAGCTGTTTGCTCTAACTGAAACGCTATAGAGGGTTTCTGCCCCTTGGGTTACGGCAGAGGGACATCCAAGGAACACAGTTTGCAAAACGCTATTCCTTCAGCTAAATAAATAAATAGGCATCACGGTGGACAGTACAACACCTTAGCCCAAATCCTTCCAAACAATGACTCACTCAAATGAATATTTGAACAGTGACTCTGTTAAAAGTTGGGTTCTGTTAGCTGTCAAAAAGAACAGAAATCATAGATCATAAATTTGGGGCATTACTAGATGATGTGTGGTATCACCCATTGCCAGTATGTTGTGCAAAGCTTCACCAATAAATCGTAAGTGTTTGTTATTTCCTAACATAGCCACTGCAATCTTTGCCCACCACGGTGCATCCCAGTTCCGACTGTCTCACTGGCATTAGCAGGACTGAGATTTCAGTCCCAGGATTTTGACAGAACAGCTGGGTGACATCAGTAGATTTTTTCACCTTCCTTTCTCATTTTTGGGCTTTTTATAACCTTGGGTTATGTTGGAAAGTAACTGCTCCTCGTAATGAGTATTCTAAACCCATTCAGTAGGGCTTTAATGGATCAAGAATAAAAAAGAGAGCTTTCATTAACACCAGAATGTAAGACAAAAAAAAATAAATCAGGACTTTCTACTTGGCAATAGGAGTCAGTACTCTATTTGAGATACAGACAGAACAGTCTCCTCTCCCTTCTTAAAATACAGACATTTGTACAACTCCCTCGTAGCAATGATTGAACTCTCTCATGTTATCCAGCACTAATTTGTGCTAATGGAATTCCCAACAGACAGCATAAAAATTAAGTTCTATTACAAAAATGCAGATTCAGGATCCTAGCAGGCAGTGGAACAGACCTACAGGAGCCGACAAAGATGCTGTGTGAATCACCCCGGGATGATACAGCAGCTCTTGGCTTTTAACGGTGTCGGCTTCCATAGAAGAGAAGTACTGAATTAGAGCACCATATTATGATATACCACGTGGAGGATTTCACTGAAAGTGTCATGAGATGATGCAGATCACCAAAAACCGGAATCAAAAGATTCAGATCTTTTTAGAAACACAAGTCAGGGTAGAAAACAACTATCAAGGCTTTAGGAAAAGCTGCCATATTTGCACATTTAGGTGGCTAAAGAAGTTTAAAACAGTCTTTGCTACCAATAGCAAACCCATAGAAAATATTTTCTGTAGGAGGTATTTAATTGTATGTAGCTAATTTGTAAAGAAACTAATGCATTAGGAGATTATACGAGTCAATGCACAGATTATTGCAGCATGCAAAAAAAAAAAAGTGGTTCACCTGAGTGAGGTGGAGTGACACTTGCTAGGCATAAGGGCTATGTGTCTCATATAGGTACGTACGTGTGTGTATACATATGGTCTTTACTAGAAAAAAACAAAGCTGGGAAAACCAAGAAAAAAAGGAAATTCAAGTTTAAATGGGAGAATAGAAAAGAAATACTATTCAACATCACTGCTGGAAAAAAATTTCTACTTATGAGGGTAAAGAGAAGGATTCATAATTTCACAGGTCTCCTCTTTGCCCAAAAAATGAATGTTTTTGATGTTGCCTCTGTTTCTGAGGAAATTCAGCTCCTGCAGCTTGTGCACCCAGGCCATCCCTGCCGCATGCAGATGTTCTCAACCTTGTGTAACAGATGTCTGTGCCGCGCTCGAGGATCACGGAGACAGAAGAATTAAAGAAATGAATAGTTCAAAAAAAGTCTTCAGCAAAAAAAGGAGAAAAGAAGATAAAGAGACTGTTGCAAGTGTTGTGCTTCCCATGTTAAAGTGGATTAAAGTTTAGTCTGCTTTTTTGTTCTGTCAAGGTGATGATAGCCTTTTAACAAATATGACACTGCAACTAAAAGTCTTCAGAAGAAACTTCAGTATATATAATCATACCAGCTCACTGCTACAAGAACTCTAATCCTTTTTTTTTTTTATGCCTTTAGTACACAAAGAAAGATGACATGCTTTTCCAGAATTTTTCTTCTCCAGTCCTTCCAAATGGATGAGAACATCATCACCTAAACTACTTAATTCTTGGTTTGTAGATTAAGGTTCTTCTATTACGGGCACGTTGCTCTGTGCAATACAACGGGGTCTAGTTTGTGCAAACAAGCAGAACCGTGCTCAAAACCAGCCTTGCTGAGCAGAAATACTTATTTCTGAGATGGCGTTGGCCAAGGGAGGCATGGAAAGGCAGCAGAAAGAAGGAAAGGCAGCAGACGTAGGGGTTTGCGGAGCCCAGCATTCCCAGCCTTACACCCGGCTCCAGCCTGGGGAGTGAACACCAAAGAATCCTCAGGCAGAGCAGACAGTGTACTTGTCTGTGCAAATGGGTGAGTTTTTGAGAGAAAAAGATGAATAAATGCATACTAGGTCTTCCATTTATCTGTTAGGTGGCATTCAAGTGGTCTTTTGCTAACGACTTCAATATATATATTTCTTACAGATAGCAATTAACCTTCTGGTACAGATTAATCTTTTAAAAAAATCAAAGATGAATTAATCTTTGAAATTCAAGTATTCAGTAGTTTCATTAATAATCTGAAATGGTCCTTTAGATTTTCCATAATTAGACCATTCCCCTAATTTATTAATCCCACAGACTGCAGAGCATGTTTCAAATCCTCATCTCCTGCCACAATGACATATTCAAACTCGCTTGAAGTACTCATAATAGAAGTCACTTTGTGAAAAATTATTAACTCAAAGGATCAAGCAAAGTCTTTATATACTAAAGCATATTTGAAAACTAAGCAAGGGTAGCACTTTCTACTCATCCTCACAATTCCTAAGATCTTGACTGAATCAGAAACAAGTTTGGATAAAACACTGAATTTAGGATAATTAGCTGCTACAGATTTGAGGCCAAAGATAATAAACACGCTGGTACCTATGGACTAGATTTTCGTTTCTGCCAAAATGCACTGATTATGAGATACAAGGCAATTGTCTGCGAGCTAATAATGACTGCTTATCGTCGGTGTGTCTCAAACTTTGACTGCTGACCTCCACTCCGGGGTTGTTCCTGCTGCTGGCAGATGCACCTGGTCCTAAAGGGCCACGCAGGGGAGAAGTGACACCAGGACCCTGCTCCGACACCTCTCCCAACTCTGTTCTGCTCATTAAAAGGGGTCATGGGGGCAGGATTCAACCAGCTCTGAAATCCTTGCAGCCTGGAGCTATATATGCAGTGACTGCATCCCCCACTTTGGACCGGGCTACAGAGCTCGTTGTGCCACTGCAATTAAGTGTTCACATCCCTGCTGGGCTCCGGGGTTTGAGCGGGGAGCAGCAGGTCCGCCCGCACACGACATGGTGGTTCTCCAAGTCTCACTGCAGCCTTGCTGGGTTCTGAGCCGGCAGCTCAACCCCACAGCATCCAGCCCCTGAACAGGATCAAAACCTCAACACAGAAATTAAATGGACACTGCTTTAAGCATAGCGCAACTCCTCCCGATCAACATCACATGATTTAGCTAGCTGGAAAATGAGGCAAACTGTGCCTTACCACTCAAACCCCTCTCCTGTCCTCCCCACGGCCCTCAGGGTGTGCTGAGTCTGCCCTCCAAGCTGGGAATCACAGAATGGTTTGGGTTGGAAGGGACATTAAAGATCACCCAGTGCCACCCCCTGCCCTGGGCAGGGACACCTCCCACCAGCCCAGGCTGCTCCAAGCCCCGTCCAACCTGGCCTTGAACCCCTCCAGGGATGGGGCAGCCACAGCTTCTCTGGGCAACCTGGGCCAGGGGCTCACCACCCTCACAGCAAAGAATTTCTGCCTCAGATCTCATCTAAATCTCCCCTCTTCCAGTTTAAACCCATTCCCCCTCATCCTATCACTACATGCCCTTGTAAAAAGTCCTTCTCCAGCTTTCTTGTAGGCCCCCTTCAGATACTGGAAGGCCGCAGGAGAAGAGAAGAGGAAGTAATCCACAGCCTCACTGATTTCTAGAAGAACTGGATCTTTTAACTAAGGCAAAAACTTCCTCCCACTGCCGTTGCATTTCTGTTGCTTCTAGCATGAGTTTTCTAATTAGCGTGGAGTTTTGATTGGCACCCCAAGCACCAGGTTAATCTACCTGCACAGCAGCAGCAGGAACATCACAAGTGTGGTCCCCATCCCTTCCTCCCCATCCCTGCTTGACGGCTTTTACGAAGCTACTGCCTAATTACACACCTCAGTCGGGCCACAGATATTTGGACCAATTTAAATAGATTTAATACATGAAGCATGCAGATCTTAGTAATACTTCACCATCTTGTGAAACCTCCTGTCCCTTCTGTTCCTCATTAGAGAGGGCTGTTCACTTCATGCACTCAGACACACGGCTCTTGACCACTGAAATGTTTTTAGATAGATAGATCAAGGAGCTACTGACAAGACCGCAGCCATGAGTCAGTAAAATTATTGCTGCTTATTGCTTCTTCAGGAGGCTCTTTCCAACCCTGCTATTACAGCAATCACCTGACAGCCTGGTTAATCATTTCTTCTGCATAAAACGTCCCCAAGGAGGCATAGACGCATCAGGCACCAGGAAAGCAACCCCCCATGGCATGTCCCCACAGCACAGGAACATCCCGTTGCACTGTGAGCCCCCAAAACAGCACCTGGTCATGACCAAACCCCAAAGTCGGAGAGACAAGGTGCCATTTCCCCGTAGGGATCAAGGTCAGGACCCATCTCCAGGGCCGCACCGCCCGAGAGCACGGCAGCTGCTCCATTAAATGCCTAGACAACAGGACTGTCATAGCTTCCAGGATTTTAAAAAGCTGGGGAACTTGTTGACAGGTATTAAATCCCCTCAGAACTTCACCTAAGCTTTATCTGTGTAACATAAAAAAATTCAGTGCAGCCCTGAGAAGAAAAAGCAGCTGAACTGAGTCGGAGGCAGCTCTGGGGATTGGATTATTCCAGTTTCCAGACAAGACAGGCTGTGGATATGAAAGAAAGTTTATGCACTATCCCTGTTAGTGTCTTAATCTCATAGCCGTGACCTGTATCACCCTGCATGCAAAGCTGTTTTAAGAAGGGTATTCTTTCGGTCTTATGCTTTATTTTTTATGAAGGACATTGAATTACATGTTGACTACATGAACTGCTCTCATTAGTTTAGTTCTACTGAAGGTCTATAAAATGATATAGTATAATTCAGCTAGAGTTTGTCCTTGGCATAGAGAACACATTTCTGGTATGATTTTGCAACAGTGGATATTTGCAAATAAAGTCAATTTTAAATTATAATGAACACTGGCATTTGTCACTTCCTGCAGTATTAAATCCAAACCCATTTTCTTTAATACCACATAAATATGCATTCGAACGAACGACAAATTCATGCAAATATAGGTTCCTTCTGTGATACCAACATAATGGAACAATTCTGGATTCCCCTCTCTAAGGCCCCTTTCTCCGCTCACGCCATGGTGACGCTGCCCAGTGTGATCCATCAGCTACGCAGTGGCAGTTGGGGACCGAGCCGAGGTGCCACCTCCCAGAGGACACAGGCAACTTGCAAAAGCAGAGCGTCTGCTGCGGAACCAGCTTTGCAACGCCCAAGGAGATGAAAACTCCGATGGCTGCTCCAGAGCAGCACCCATCCCATCCTGGTCCTTCCCTTTCGTCACTCACTAATCCGGCTGGTGATTTATGTAATTAGGTGAACTGTGGATTGCGTTTTGCTGGTTTAACACAATGCCAGGGCAGTCACAGGGCGGGAGATAATGCGAGTTCATTTGGGGAGTACAGCAGAGCTTACTCTTGTGCAATGATGTTGGGTTCCTGATCACGATATATCATTGAAGGCTTCTAGAGATGGGCTTTGCACATACCGCCAATAATGAATCACATCTTCTGCTTATTTTTCCTTACCAGCACAAGAATCAACTCAAATATTTCAATTTCCAAACCTTGATGATTCTGGATTGCAAACCAGCTTGTCACAGATTTATACCTCTATTCCCTGAAGTGCCATCTAAAGTCCTCCTACGTTCTGGCATCTCTGGGGAAATTTAGAACTATTTACCCTGACAAGTAAGTCACCAGGATAAGGGTATGAGCACACTGACACAGCAGTCACACTTTCAAGACAGGTCTGCTCTATGTTCTGTACCAGAGCAGGAAAACAAGCTGTAAAGTCAGAGATTTCTGCCAACAAAATTAAGATGATTCAACTCGATACCATAAGCCTGACCCAGCGCAAGACACAGCATCTCCCTGTCCTCTTGGAACATCTCTCACTGACAGTGGCATTGTCCAACACGGTTCGACCTTCTTTGGACACCACTAAATGAAACCAGGAACAAGAAAAACGTGATGCATCACACCAAAGGTCTGATGTGCCTCGCACCATTCCGCTGAGTGGTTTGTCTCCATATCCCAGGCCAGTAATCTTTGAGCCTTCAAGTAAAAGATTATGAATTTTCTCAACTGAATTGGTCAAGAGACATGGTAAAGAAAAACAATACAAATCAGGCAGTGATCTGAAAGGTGAACAGCAACAGCATGACACAAGTCAATGTCTGGTAACAAACGGTCTTCACAGAATTTCTAGCTGCAGAGAGATAAAAGCTCAGCATTTTAAAATCTGTTGTCTACCCATGTCAACCCAATATAATGCCATCCAGTGGAATAGTAGGAGCTTGATAAGACTCCGGGTTTTCCATTTTCTCCAGAAATGACTGAAAACCACTAAAGTTTCAAACTCTCTGAAACTCCATAAGCAATTTAGGAATGAGAGTATCTAGGAGCCATTACAGAGGCATCGCAGAGACCAGGAGCACCTTTAGAATAAAATATATGTTCTAGAAAAATAATGTAACATTTGGTACAAAATAACATTCATTACTTCTATAGCGTTTTCTGGAGGGAGGATGGGCGTTGCCTACCTGCCTCTCTGGAAATTTGCATGAAGGACTCGACTCCTTTTTCTCCATAATTCCCTTCAGATGCCAAAGTGGACACATAATTCCATCCCAAAGCTTTCACAATGTCCACCATTGCTTGTGCTTGGAAGGAATCTGGAGGAACCACACGTGAGAAGAAATCATAGCGCCTGTCATCACTCAACTCTGGTGCAGTTGAGGCATAACTGATTTGTGGGATCTGTAGAAAAAAATAATTTCTGATAAATATACATATTCATATACTCATTGCACTTCTTGCAGCAGTTAGCTAAAGCAGTTAGCTTCAGCCGAGCTTCGGTTCATCTTCGTTGTATCCACCTATATTTCTCCATCATGTTCCTTTACAATGCACAAGTCAAAGAAACAATCTTTTCATTGACTTCAAGTTACACAAAAAAATCATTAATCAATAGAAAACAACTGTATATGTGCACATTCATAATTTTTTTCCTTTCAGGCAATCTTAATCAAATACAGTACACACAAACCATTTTTCTCACTCTGTCCTTTTTATTGGTGTTCTGGTTTTACTGGCATCAGGTTATTTGGGATTCTGAATGCAACCCAGTTTACGTCTATACCTGTCATCACTGGCTGAAGGCCAGAGGGGGCCTTCATCCATTTTTGGAGGATGAAGAAGCTCTTAAACATTAAACTGCGACTCCAGGTTTAAACAAAAGGATGTTTATTTTTGATCCTTTCTGATGAAGCACAGTTGTGAAGATTGCTGAGCGTGGACATCTCTGTCCCACAGAGACAACCTGGTCACGGTTCAGCCCTATCCTAATGCCCTGCCTGCCCGTGACTAACCAGCTCTTGCTGTTCCTTCTCACAGCAGAGCACGAAGGGGGCTGACAGTTACTTGCTATAACAGGAGACCAGAATATTGTTCAGGGCTATTTTCTCCTTGATAACAAAGGTCCCTAAACAGTTATCAAGCTGACAGTATGTTAATCCCCAAACACATTATGCAATTGTTTGAGTAACAGTCTGGGACTGTTCCTTAAATTAAGGAACCTGCCATAATTCCCACTTGAGATGCCAAGGAGGGAAAAAAAAGATTTGCAATATACACAAACATGATCATATATAATGATTTGGGACTTCTAGACTGCAGAAAGGTCAGTATTTCATGCCTCAGTACAAGCATCTTCTGCATTCTCATATTCTGTCTCTGCAGAGCATTCCTACAAGTATTTATTAGCTCTTCTGCCTTCTCAGAAGAATAAGCATTATCTTTCCCTGAGCTCAATACTGCAAAGGGCTCAGCGCCTACGGTTCCCACAGAGGTCAGTAGCAGATGAGAGCAAACTCGGCACTTCCATAGAATACGCACTACATCTGTACGTCTGTATGTACATTAACAACTTCTACAGCAGAGTAAAAGCAGACTGAAGACCCAAAAGATAAGTGAACTTATCCAAACCATCTATAATTATTAAATACCCCGACATTTGTTGAAGCATGTTCCTCTTCTTAAAGGTAATATCTCCTGTTATTTTATAAACCGTAGCCCATGACTTATATAAGATCTGAGTAGCTTCACTCAGCATCAGCCTAGAGCGAAACGCGGCTCGTGGCCCCTGCTCCAAGCCCTGCCCCGGCAGGAACCCTGCCCCAGCAGCATGCTGAACCAAGGCCCAGGCGCAGTACCACTCTTACTTGCTATGAATTATTAAACCTGAACACTTTAACTTTCAGCAGGTGCTGGAGCTGTCACTGTGGATGCCGGAGAACTGTATCCCCCGTCACTTGGCACAGTCTTTTCTTTGGATGCGTTGTGTCACCCCTCTGCACGTCCGCTGGTTTTAGAGCCAGCGAGGTGGCTAATCAAGCTGAAAGCTGGGATGCTTTAGCTTTTTAATGCAAGACAGCAAGTCCTCTACAAAGCCTTACCAGATTTATTTTAGATCTGTGGCATGCGGACAGCACGTCGCCAGCAAGACCTTCCAGTGCTCCAGTCACAGAAAATTAAAAAAGTTAAAATTGAGGCTGCCGGGCAGACACAGCGTGGTGTTCACCACTGGTACATGATTTACTTGCTCAGTATTTCGCCCAGGGGCCAGCAAAGCTTGGGGATCACTCTCAAAGACAAATAGATCGATTATACCAATTTATCAGGGTTCTTTATTTTTAATCTACCTTAGGGATGACTTTCAGCTAACACCAACTACAGCGGTTGCACAGAGAATGCCGGGCACCCTGGCCATCAAAAATAATTGAAATACCTAATTTGTCTGTGCCTGCAATTGCTGTTGTAATAAATGACTGGTGACATTTTAGGATCGCTCTCTTCTCATTTGTACAAAGCAGTTAGCGGAGCTTGCTCAGCTGCTTATCAGCTTAATTCATCTATTCATTGGATGGTATCATATTAAGCGGAACAGTTAACCAGGCTGACTTTATGGGTGCTGTTTACCCGTTATTAATTAGACAAGCACCAGGTAGACAACATACAGTCCCACACACAGAGCCGTACTGATAGCCGAGTGATGGTTTTTTAATTATAAATAAAAGAAAGGGTGAAACATGATTTTTTACCTGTGGCGAGTGTTTGTATTTCAACATGCCAACAACTGCTTTTTCAACTAAAAAAAAATCAAAAGGAGCATATTCTGCACATTTACAAAAAGCAAAGCTTCTACAGAATTTGCTCCATTGCTTATATTACTTCGGAGACTTTTTGGGTTTCTAGTCTTTTTCCTCTGTCCATAAAATATTAACCACTTCTGGCTGTTCCAATCATTTGCAGTATACAAAGCATATATTGGGGGTTTTATTACCAACATTTCTTACAGGATACCTAAAAGCAACGTGAAGTTATATGTACGAGGAGTAGAATTTTCGTGAGATTTTGTCCAAATACGGGGAGGAAAGTACTTCAATGGATACAATATAGACTGCAGAGTTCAACTTTGTCCTGTATGCCAGACACCTACAAAAGATGTTTTCCCTTCCCACACGTCTTCCCGTGCATGCAGGCGGCATCCCAGATGTCCAAACTGAACATGTTTGCATCAGCTAAAATTTAACAATTCAGCATTTCTTCTTCTCTTTGTTTTTTAACGTTCACATCCAATTGGATGTGGACAAACCTCCCACGGACTCAGCCAGAAAGCTTTCTCCCGTACTTCACACCATATGTTCCTCTGTGTTACTGGTTTGTTTTTACCAAGAGTGACTTTAGTTTGAGAAACACAATGGCATGTTAACACCAGCCAGATCTCAATGGCCAGGCTCCCTCTCCTCTCCAAGAGCACGGAGCTTACGCTCATCACACCAACATCCAAAGGACAACATACACTGCTACTGCGCGTTGATGGCTGCTCACGGGGTAAGCCCACAGACACACACCTTCACCTCCTGCGAACATTGGAGTACACTTGAAAATAAAAATGGATTGACCCAATTCATCAAGACCCAACCCCAAGCTGGCCAAACGTCAGAGTTCTCTGTTCCCAAAGACGATGAAGCTGGTCTCACCATGCAAGGGGGTGAAGGGAGGCCAAGGGAGAACAAGAAGGAGGGCTAGAATTTGATTACTCTGATCATGAAAATTCAACCTTTCTTGAGCACTTGCTGGCGCTTCTCAAGCCTAGACCAGACCTCTCACTCGGGGCAGGAGGCTGGAGCCTCCCCGCTCACACCACCAGCAAAGCTGCTGCCCCAGGGGCCAGGAGGGCAGTGGCTGGATGCACTCAGGCTGGACTTCAGCCTTGAGGGTGCAGAAAAAACCCTTAGTGAAGCTACCCACGTAAAACTGCAGCTAAATGGCTGCACGTTTCATAAACAACTCTTCTCCACCCTGATCAGTGTGTAAAAACATCGTTTAGCACTGCTGAAAGCTGCTGAACCATCAACCCACGAACGAGAAGTTCACGCACAGACATGAGATGAATGAGCGAAAGGCAGGACAAGCTGCAGTACGATGCCAGGGATGACTGAACAGTAAAGATGACCATAAATGTAGTCCTACTACTACCTAGTATGTCCCCTAACGTCCTCTCAGATGTACCGATCACTGCTAGCCTTCTTTCTGTTTTGGTTTTAGAAAGCTGCTGATGTGGTTCAGGCTGGCAAACAAAAGCCATCTGACAGTACTGGCTGCCCTGCCCTGTGCTCTAACCACATGAAAAATTGGAAGTTTATCCACACACTAAGTAGATAGCACCAAAATAAAAAGGTTTGTACTCCCTCTTTCTTATAGGTTTCCCCATTTTTACAAGTCTTTCAACACATCGCTCCTCTTATGCCATACTCATTCTCCTTTTGGTCCTGCAAGGGTTCCGTTTGAGACATCGTGTCCTGCTGCCACGGGAAGAACTGGGATGTCAACAAACGCAGCAAGCACTACAATGACCTCATGTCAGGATCACAGAACAGAGTATTTTAAATGAGGCTGTTTGGGGTTTTTGTTGGTTCTTTTAATTAATCAGATAAATATTTTCTGTCTCTTAACTGATTTCCTTTCATTTTGGTAAAATCTGCTACTTGCCATTGATATCTCAACATTGAAAACTTCAGTTTAAAGAAACAAGCTTTCTCTTCCATCACATTTTCCTGCTTTCTGTTCAGAAACATGTTTGAAACATCAAAAAGCTCCAGGGAATTAGAGTCTGCTTTCCAAATGGCTCTAACATCTTGGCAGAAGAGTTGTGATCCGTACAGCACAGGGGATAAAAATCCCCCCGGCCCTTACACAGGAAGGCTGGGAGGGGGAACAGCCTGCGCTCCTCCTTCCTGTGCTGCACAGCAGCCAGCGTCTGCAGAAGAGGCATCAGCCTTCACCACCATAACCGGGCACGGCTGGAGCTGGAGCTTTCTGAAGGACGCTCGAGTACTGGCAGATGAGTGAGCAGATCACCCACGTGGGCGGCAGATTTTCCTGAAGGCAGTTTTTGTGTTTACAGGACAAGGGCAAGCATCTCACCCCAGAGTTTTACATGTCGTTTGCATGGCTGATGTTCTGGTTACAGTAAGAGTGAATGATTAATGCTGGGAACATTGCATTAGTCAGTGATTAATTAATGTTAATTTATTTTTAACATTGTACATTATTCTTCATTTATTTCATTTTCTTCTGTAAATGAAAAGCTCTCACTGGATGACACTTGGTTGTCTTCCTGAAACGCTGGGCTTGTCTGTGAGCAGCTGCACCAAAAACCACAGCAGAGAACACACCGAGGACCAACACATCCCTCTGATGGTCTCCTAAGTCACTCTCTGCAACATCAAACATCTGCCAACATCCGGTCTGGAACTGTGTACTTCAGAGTAAAAAGCAACTGAAATACAAACTTACTCCAATTCTTCATTTCAAACTTATTTTGTCTCATCGCCTCATCCCATGTCCTCCTCCTCTCCCTGTTCTACAGACCCTTCTTTTCAAGCAGAACAAGAGAAAGTGGCAAACTCCTTGCTAACACCCAACTCTCTCAACTGGAAACACGCACGAGACCCAGTGCCAGGAGCCAAACCAGCCCTCTCTGGAGCTGCAGGAACTGCCAGAAGCACTGGGCTTCGTGCCCACCCCCGCCTCACCTCTGCCTGCAAATCCACCCGCACGGCCAGAACCTCGCAAATCAGTGCAACCATAAAACTAATTATTGTTACTATGCTACTTCAAACGTGATTGAATCAGGCTACCTTCTCCTCGGTAACTTATTAAAAAATTAATAAAATGGTGCATCTGAACCCGACTCATCAAATGACAGTAGTCAGAAAAACTTCAGAAAAGGCAATTTCCCTAAGGCCCATGTGCAATTAAGATAATGCATGAGTATACCTGTTGAGATATTAATGAGCTCCCACCAGGGTAATATTAAGTTCACAGTTTGCTGCATTTTTACTTTCAACTTCCTATTAAGTTTTATTGATACGATTTCCTGAAAATAGAAAAAAAAAAAATACCCTACTTTGATAAAGCCTCTTGAACTCATCTCATGTGGCAGCGCAGTGTCAGTCTACACAAATTGCAAAATCCTGCCAATAACTTAACTTTACAAAAATAAGATGCCTGAAGCCTTTTCACTTGGCTGCAAAACTCTTTGGTGTGAACTGATGGATGACTAACAATCTTGAATCTGTTTAGGTCTCAGATTTTATTCATGTAGAAATTTATCATGTCAGGATTTAATCATCAGTTAGTACAACTACTCTTTGTTCACCATTTACATCTCAAATTACATAACAAACAGCTTCAGCATCCTGTGAGCTGCATATAATTGTTTTCATTGCCTTGAGTTAAGATTATTTGAAGTTTCTAACTAGCTGTTTTCTCTGGGCAAAACTCCTCTACACTTTCTTCATTTTCACATTGTTCCGAACAGGAAGAAAATGTTACCAGAGATATAAAATAAGATCAGATAATGACTCAAAGCTTGCAAAGATAATAGGAATGAATCTTCCTGCTGATTCCCACTCGGCTGGAGGGGGAATTCGAGCTCCCTCCATTTCTCGGGAGCTGATGTCCATGGGGTGGTGCAAGGGCCTTGGCTCTCGCTGGCCCTGCAGCAGTGGGTGGCCTCGTGGCACGCCGGGCAGCCCATCGACGGCGGGGTACGGATAACAAAGAACATCTCTGCTTTCGCTCTCCTCCTCGCCAGCCCTTCCGAAAACTAAACACTCCTAAATCAGTAGCTTTGGGTAGATTTTCTGGAGGTGTCAATCTAACAGCATGTGCCCTATTTCTGTCCTGGAAGGTGCATATGAAAACAAATATTACTGCCATTCTCGCTCTAGGGCTTTTAAGAGCCTAGGGAATAATATTCCCAACGGTTTTAGGTAATGACAAGAACAAAACCTTCTGAAGTGCTTTGCTAATCCCTCCTTATTATGTTTTATGATGAAATTTTAGAAGTAGTGCATTTCAAGCTGGTTTTTATACTCAAGAATCAAGAGTTGACAATTAGAAAATGAGGCAAAACAATTAACAAAAAAGTTTTAAGAGCAATAGGGAGTATTTCTGCACAGCTCTGCCATAGTCTATAAGGTGTTTACATATGGCAAACCTGTTGCTGCGTGCAAAAGTCACACCACAAGCGCAAATTCTTCTGAGCAGTGAACAGCAGCAGCACATCTAAAGAAGGGCATTTGTATAACGGAAAATTTTCAAAACCATTAATCTATTTACAGTTCACCTCAGTTTCTCTCTCTCTGTTTACAAATTACTAAAGCTACCGGTGTTCAAACAAGGTCCTGTTTGCTCACATCACCACCTCTCTTATTTTATCCCACAGTGAATTCCTAATGATGTATTAGAGATCAACACAATCACCTACAAGGGAATTGGATAGATATTTCATAAGGTACAGAAATACAAATATAAACAACATCAAATACAAATGAGAAGCTGAGCCTCAAGGAGGAGAAGTGCATTTAATAAAGCAGAAATATCTTCAAGAGCAACAAAAGAAACACTAAGAAAATAAACCCAATACATGATTCATGTACACGAATTTTGCCTCTATCCAAGTTGGCCCATTCCTCCAAGCCTCACCACACTGTGTGAGCTCTATCTCCCTCTACTTGTCCAGAATTAGGACTTCAGCTAATAGATGCATGGGTTTGCTCTCACCTTGACCTTACAGACCACAAGGCCTACAAACATGTCAATCAGAGTAAATCCCACTTTCCAAAGCATTTTAAAGGAGAGATTTTCAAAAGCGCTCAGCATCTGCACTTGAGGACCCATGTCGGAGCTCCCAAACCTCATGCAATTTCTGTTTTGTAAGAGTTTCCAAGTGGGATGGCAAAATTCCATATATATGGAGAACTAAAGGTGTTCTTGACAAATCGTCAATGAAAAGCTGGACGAGGTCACTGCTGTGTGGACCTCTCAGTATCAGATAATTCAAGAGTGGCAGCAATAGGAGAATAAAGTAGTGTCGGGAAGGGCAATGGACTGACAGAACACGGGGAACTACAAGAAGAAGTTATCTGTAATTTCATCTCACTGAATTGCCTTGCCATGCAGCACAGACTTCAGTTTCAATACATAATGAATAAACATGAGAAGCTCCATGCAGATTGTTGGGTGGAAATTACGAGGGAAGGCCAGTCCTATTAAAGGACTTACTGTAATTGAACAGAGCAGTAACAGACCTTAACCGAGCTGTTAGGAGAGCGATGCACCGCTGGTCTGACGCCCCGACAATATGGAGCAACGTGCTGTACCGTCGTGCTTCCAGAGCGATGGCTCTGGTTAATAGGACCCTTTAAAATTCACAGCTCCTTGATTACCAATATTATAATGGATGCAATCCATTACCGAAACAAACACCTCCAGCGCTACTTTGGCTTTCTCAAATACAAAATATAACTGCCACTGGCTTTCTAATTGAATGTGTTTATTATTTTTTAATTCATTTCAAACCTGAAAAGAGCATATGAAGGAGCCCCGTTCCAGGCACATAAATCAACCTTCATCCCTAGCATAACTATCATAGCACTAAAGTGGAAAGACATCCTGAATAATATTGGCAAGCTGGGAGTATTTTCCATGTCTACAAGGTCTCTCCTGCTTCCTTTTCTAGAATCAGAAGTACTTGTACGAATTACTCCAGAAAAAATAATCGTAGCAATTAAGGGAACAATAATTACAGCAATTAGTACTGTCCACATGGCTCATGGGAGCACTTTATCAACTCAGACAGAAAGCAGGACGAAAAAAAAAATTATGAACACATAGTAAAATGAGAGGTATCCGTAAATATGAAATGTCCCTATATTTCATCCTGATGACCTGTGCCTAGAACTAGGTCTACTTGTGACAACGATGAGCTTCTGGCATCGCTTGGGCTTTTTATAGCTGCAAAATAGGAGGTGATCTCTTAGCTTTTAAATGGTAAGAGGCCCCTGGATCTTGAAACCTGGATCCACAATTTTAATGAAAATTAGTCTTAGCACTAAAATAAGCATTTTATCTGCTTATAAGGCTGGAAATAATACTGTCCTTCTAACAAATAAGGACATAACACTGTCTCAACAAATTTACATATTGTGGATTAAGAATTGTCCATTTATACTTTCATCATTGATACTTTCATTTGTCCAACTCTGCACTGGGGTGCTCAGGCAGGGGAAGACAGACACCTGTGTCTCGCTAAATGCATTCCAAGTGGCCGCAATATACAAATTATTGTACTGAGTCAATTTATAATGAACCTACAGCCTCACTTCTCTTCTTACAAAGGCGTAACTGAATTTAAAAAAAAAAAAAAATTCTCTTCCATGACACTGCTTTCCCCTCAGAGCAAGGCTCTCACATTCCCTGTGCCTGCGGGTGCTTTGACGTGCTTCCACCCCACCAGCGAGCTCGTCCTGGCTCTTCCACACTGCCACAAGGCAGGAAAAACATTTCAATCAATAAACTAGAGAAAGAAAAAGTCGTATCAGTCACACTGATCTATTATCCAGTAGGAGGAGGTACAGGAGTGAAGTGGGCAGAGTAAAGCGTTTTTGTCCCTAAGGCAAGGCCACCCACGTTACCTTCATATGAAACACACAGTCACCCAAGACCTGCCCGAAGACCTACTGCAAACGGAGAAGCAAACAAAGGCATGAAGAGGCAATATGGATATAACCTACTTTGCTGAACGTTTTGAGAGTTACAGCTCCAGTAAGTGCCGTTTTTACAGTTAACAGTCTAATAACCTTTTCCATGGGCAAAGAGTATTCTTTATAATCAAGCTCCTCTGAGCAGGGTCTATGAACCAATTCAAAAAGTTTCTGATTCTTAAAAATAATTCATTCAAACCTTTGGACCAAGCTGTGCCAAAAAGCACAGCTCCCACTGTACTGCTGCTACAAAAATAGCACAGCTTTGAGGAAGGCAGAACAGGATTTCAACACCACTGTCAATGTTGCACATTGTTTTAGAAATAGGTGAGGCCCAAGTGGAATTCAGCTGCTCTTTCACTTTGTGCCCTTTAGAGAATTACTTAAATAAAAATCTCGGTCTATGCTGTAGCTCGGACACAAAAGCTTCATGCATATTGAAGACTGCTCCTTTAGAGACAAAAATATGTTCCTCTGCGTATCAAAAGACGTCATGTTCCTTAACATTTCTTGGCTGTTGTGTTACAGCACACCTGCAACAACATAAAAAAAATGGTTCTTTTTGTTTGTAGGTCTGTTTGCAAGAACAACCAGTATCATCTGAATTGTTAGTTTTTCCAGTAAATTGCCACACCTTGGGATTTCTATTTGTTTCAAAACTTTCCTTGAAAAAAATTGCAAAAAAATGACCAAGAATCAGTATTTGAATTTACACTGAAATGGAAAAAGATTTTTAGATGCGTGCTTGCCTGATTTGTGTGTACAGTTCCTCGTTGGGCGTAAAGTTACATTTATGTGATCATGAAGAAGGTCACTTCTAAGTGATCGCTTCTCAGAAGTAAAATTAGTTTTAATGTATATTATATACATTTTAATTTCTCTTGGTTTAGCTATATTTTGATATAATAATATTAAATTCAAAGTTCAAATTACACTTTTAATTATTATTATTTCTAGCCTTAGATATCTAAAGATCCTTCTTTATTTTGAGGGAGGGCTGCCTTGAAGCCAACTCTGCCTCCAGCAGCGGAGGAGCCGTGCAGCCGGTCCCTGCCAGCGATGGCGCCTGCGATGGCGATGCGTGTGGGCGAGGGCCGGCAGACTCCGAACGCCCCCATCCCTCCGCACGTCGCTGAGATGCATTCGCACCTCCCCTGATGCGGGCAGGAGGCGGCACAGGCTCCTTCCCCCATGCAGGCTGGGTCTGTCCTGACATACAGACAGAAGCCAGAATTCCCCCCAGCTGACACGACAAACACATCCAGGGACAGGGAACCTCCTACAGCTCCCGCCCGCAAACAGAAATATTTATCTGCTGCACCAGAAAGATTATTGATAATAAAGACAAAGGAACATGTACCATTATGTAACTTCAGCACCTAATATTTTTCAGTGAAATATTTAACTTGTTAAGAATTTTAGCTGGCTTGCTTATAAGCTAGCACGGCGATAAAGCTGTACTGGTTTGCAGATCCTGTGGATGAGCTATGACCAGCACAGCACATTTATATATACTAGTGCATATTCATTGATTTTACAATATTAACTAGAATATTCCTCCTAGGATACATCAGTTAAAATATCAGCGGTGACTGCCCATCCATTGCAATGCAAGAATGCACAGCTCTTCATATTTTAACTCCAGCCCTGGTAGAATGAAAGCTTGAGAGCAGCATTAAAATAATAGATGGCACTCTGCTAGAGGTAATTTGAAATCTTAACAAAGCATCAAAGGATCTTGTCTGTTATGAGCTAATACTTCAAGGCAATTTTTAGCTGAACTCACGTAAGGTGATGGGAGTACAGGGACCCTATAACCTTTCTAATGGCCACATTTTTGTAATCATATGGTACAACAAAGCTGCTTATGCAGCAATAGTCTTTTCAACGTCACGCTGTGATTTAAATTCAGCCTACAAATAGCACGTGTGGATATTCTGCCACACTTTTGTCCCATGACACACCACAATGTCTAAAACATAATTACAACGTTATTGTATGAAACAGGGAGCATGAACAAGTTTAGAAGAGGCATATTCTGTATTCTTTGAGTTTGTGCTAAGACTGAATCTACGTTTGGGGTTGTTTATTTCTATCACAGCCTAAGAAAGCATAAGCGATATCTCCAGTGGATAAAACAGCGAATGGTATTTCAAAGGGAAGAAACTAAGGTCTGTCCATTAAATACTACCGATAACAAAATAACTTGTGTCAAAAATGCAAAAATGTACCACATTGCTAAGAGTAAGTCTATTTTGTTTTCTTCTTCTTTTATGTCTACCATTTCCATACACTGTCTGCATTTCCAAAAACTGAGAAGTCAGCCCCTGTAACAGACAAAGTGATGTATGTATGCCAAGTATATATGTAAGCATAAATACGCTTGCAGTGACTGGAGCTCACACATCCCAATACGGACTCACAAATTCCAATTGTTTTGAAAATAAATCAGAACCAGAAGATAAACACAGCAAAGCAGCTTTTATGTTTTATTTATGTGTACACATTCCTCCATTCATCGCAAACATATAATTGAACCTTATATTGTCTATGCATATTTTAAAAGGTTTTTAATCTGCAAGTATAAATCTCATTGATTTTAGAAGTAGCCCGATCAAGACAACAGTAAAGACTTATTCAGCAGAGAGGCTGAAATACAGAAAAGCTCAATAGCATAACATAGTTTTCTGAAAGTAATACACGCAGACACACACAAACCCACTACAGCGGAAACAAATTGCGATGCGGTACAACATGAAACAATCATCTTTCAAAGCTTAGTTATTAGACTAAATGAAAGCCGTCGAGTTAGTATTTGAGCATATCTCATAATTGCATTTCTCGACGAGCATCCGTGTTTATGTTGTGGAAAATAAGGCTGTGATTTGAATATTTATTCCTAAATTTTCAATATAGTAAGGCGCCTTTATAGTCAAGGAGAATAAAGCCTATGGCCCTCTTGTATTTACAGAATAACGCATCTAAAATCTGTCAATATGAACTTATCTGTTACAATTTCATTAGTTAAACTTTCAGCAGGCAGCTAAGTATCATGAGAAAAACTAAGTTCCTGTGAATGACTTTCACTAAACAGATATTGCAAAATTAAGAATCCATACTCATAACAATGTCTCCAAGTGGTCTTCATTTGAACAGAGAGTCTTCAGGGCAAGACTTCCTCCAGCTCTGCTCCCCTACCTCCTCTACCAAAACCCCGCAAGGGTAACAGCTGCATTTCAAGCAGTAAAATGGTGCTTTAAACGGGGTTTCTGGAGCTCACTTCTTTCCTTATTTCCTTCCACATAATATTGGAACTATTTTTGCATTTGAAAATGTGTCACGTAATACAAAAACCTACTTTTTTGAGGTGCTCACATACTGGGGTTGCCTGAATGGTTTTGTTTACGCTGGAACTATTCCATTTTGGATTGACATATTATTAAAAGGTTGAGGCAAGAGGGAACCTGTGGGTTAAAAAGAGTATGTATAAGCTCCTGTTTGAATCTCTCGCTTCAGTTCTGGTCATTCATCCCTACATGCTTCAGGAAGTTTCTTCACTTTTTCCCTCTGTCCGGGAAATGGCTCTGTCTGCACTGACTGCGGATGATGCCCAGGGCGAAACCATGGTTAAGTAACTCCAAACTGGAAACGATGAATCCAGAGTGGCAAAACTAATCCTCACTTCTGAACAAAGCGATGTACCTCCCCATCTCACCACATCAGCCCGTATTTACGGGAACGGCATCGCTGCCGCAAGTGTCTCTGGTGGTGTCACGGAGCACAAACTTCCCGTAAGCCCCAGGGTCTCCTCGGGAGCCCACCACGCTCCGACATGCTGCCAGGAGCACTAGTATCCACGCACGGCACCGCGCGTGGGGATTACAGGAATACGGAAACATGTCACGGCTACCGATTAACATCCTGAATATTATTCACATGTCTAATACTCAGTGGTAGCAATCAGGAGGGGATTGAATACACACAGCAGATTATCCCAGGACTGCATGCACGGTGTTAGTTTTCCTTCCTGTCGTAAATTGATTCCTACAATTGCTAGAAACAAGTTATGGCCTAAATGAACTCAAGGATAAAATCTAACTTGTCCGTTCTTTTATTTTCTCTTTTTCTTACTGACATAAATTGCTGTCTTTTACATTATGAAATACAGAGGAGCATTTCGGAGCATCTCAGATCTTCAGTGGCAGCCAGTACCTACAGCAGAAAACTGTTCCCTATAGTAAGGGAAAAACACTGTGTGTGGGGAAGAACACAACTATGTATTTTTATCTCATATCCCCTACAAATAACGTGGTGAACACGAAATTCCTATATACAACTTCAGTAAAGACGTGATACAAACGTGTTCTCAATCTCAGCTATCTGGAGCAGTCTCCATTTAAGAACGGCACTTACAAGCCTTTTGTTCAGATGTGTTCATTAGTGCTAAAAAGCAGTGGTCTGGGATATTAAAGTTTGCCTCTGTAACAAAATCCTTGATCAATTATTTGTATCTATTAGAAGTTATCACCTGCTGCAGCAATGACAATTCTACTGGAGGAAAAATCTTGCTGTTAACCTGTGGCAAGAGAAATTTAATGCAAAAAGGTTTGCTGTAAACAGATGAGCTCCACAAACCACCGCCAGGACTAACCTTGAACTACAAATTGCATGAGAAGGATACAGGTACGGTGCCAGTCCCCCGACCTCTCACTGAAACGCGACATTTATTTCAGAGCTCTGAAATGTAATCAGGGGAAAGATGCTGGTTTCAAGCAAGCTTGCACTTGTTTTCAGTTTTCAGCTTTGACAGTTTTAGGGGTTTTCAACCAAACCAGCTGGGTGGGAAGAGGCAGGCGGCCGGGGAGCAGGTCCTGGTCCCCGCAGGCCCAGGAAGCCCAGTGGCCGTAGGCTCTGCGATGCCCGGCCCCATCCCACCTCCTGCAGCTCGCAATGCAGCTGCATCCCCGCTGCTCCCTCACCCGACAAGTGAAGACAGGAAAACCCCAGGCACTGAAAAACTCCAGACTTTGACAATAAGCTTCCTGTCACCTGAAATCACTGCAGCTAGGCTGGGTGTCTCCCTAAAGGATACTGTCCTGGTGAACTACAGCTTTCCATCACCAGCTGACATGGGCTGCATCAGGTAGGAACTCATATCTGATTATGAGGACCGCAATCCTTTCCTTGGGAGTCCGTCATCTCAGCATCTGTGATCATATCCCCACCTGGTTTTCCTCCTCCCTCACCCCGAGAGCTTTACCCCTCCTTGGAAATGCTCACAGGGCTGCCCTCTGGATTCTTTCTCCATAAACTCGTCATCTTCAAACTCATCCCCAAACAATTCAGGTCCATCCCCCAGCAGAGCTGTGTGCCCTGTGGTCCCCGCACACCCCAGCTGCTTGTCCCACAGCATCGTCCCCAGAATGGGGCAACCGACACATGGACCTCTGCAGTCACAACCTTCTCCTGAGAGCTCTTCTTGGCTGCCAGACCCTCGTGTCGCAGCACTGCCCATCATGCCCGACTCCACCACCTGTTGTCCCTTGGCTTTTCATCGGAGGCATCGCCTGTTCATCCCCCAGGGACCAGCACGGTGTGGGAGGCGGAGGCAGGGACCGCTGAGATGAGCGCTCAGACAGTCTGAAATGCTCTGCCTCCCCTTCGGCACCCACAAGGGCGAAACTTCACTCCTTGGAAATAAGACAGTCATGGGCAGCATTTAATATTCCTTTGGAAAGTTGAAGAGGCACTTCTGTAGGGAGACTGTGCTGACCCCGGCTGCGGGGATGAGTTCCACCAGTGAGACTGGCTGATTATATTTAGACTGCCTTTGATTTCCTGTTTTTTCTTTAATCCAAAATAAACATTATCACAAGTAAAAAGGCCTGTTGTGTCCTCTGAGCATAAGAAACAGAACAAGGTCCTTCAGGACACAGACTTTGGGCATAAAGGAGAGCGAGGAAATGCGGCAAGAAGAGATGTAAGTGAGAATGGATTATAATTATGGGAGAAGTCTGCATTTGACATTTCTTCGACTACATATACAAGAATTATAGGACATACTGAAGTTTCAATGAATATCTATACCTTTTATTTCTTTATATTTCATCCCTAGCCTTTTACAAAGTGCATCATCACCATGTAATTCTACATGTATATAAATATTTATGTATTATTACAGGAAAAACACAAGGCAATCACACTTTTACCTTCACTGGTTTTCTTCACCTCAACATTAAGCTCGCCAGCTAAATAATTACATTTCTTCTTATCTAACTTGTGGGAAAACAAATTTAATAACAGAAATACAGCTAGAAAGACAAATACTTCGGGGAGAATAATTTTCAGACTTAAACTTCACAAGCTCGATAGATTATTCTGGACACTGGATAATTACTCGGCATGTCTTTATCGCAAAAGTGCTCGGACATTCTAATTAATCCAAATTGCTTTCTAAGGGCCATGTTATTAGACACATGCAGTAGCAACCAGATATATATTATTTTTTTTTAAAGGTCTCTAAGAGCTTTTGGCGCCCTGATGAAAACTACACCAGAGGGGCAACCAACTCCTTCCCTCGCGCCGCAGCAAGCCCAGAGCAAAGGGGAGGGAAGGGGCCCACAGTGAGCTCTCTGCAAGAAGAAACAGCCAGAAGCAGCTGCAGGGCTGGGATCATAGAGCCTTTTTTTTAAAAAAAAAAAAAAAAAAAGACAAACAATATTGCCAAAACAGAGAGGGGAGGATCAGTTTTATCCCACTCCCTGACGCGGCAAAGCTGCTGGCGGCAGAGCCAGTCCCGGAGCCTGGGTACCAGGTGCCCAATGCCCCAAAGCTGTGGCCCCCCGTCCAGAGAGACACCAAACTCCCCCTGGACACTGGGACCAGCAGGAAAAGCCTCTGGCCATTAGGGCAACTCTTTGCAGCAGCCACGCCGCGATTTCACTGTCATAACCCAACAGAATTCTATTCTTCTTCAATGACCTCTTATTTATTTCTCTTTTTATCTATCTATTTAGCACTCCTGCCCATGGGAAATTATGAATTTCTAGCTCTTTTTTTTCACTTCCAGATGAAAATAATTTTGAAATATTCCCACATGCAATGGAACACAGGGCTCCTTTCTGGACTTCTGCTGGTCCTCCAGCCCGTATCTCAGCAGGATGCCCTACTGCCTGATGGCCGTCAACCAGACCCACTGTGGCTGGAGGAGCGCTGGGTGATGGAACAGATGTAATTCTCTGCCTCATCTCTCACACGGCAATACATCACAGATCTGAAATAATCCCTCGAGCTAAAGGAGTGATGGTAAACTGAGTCGCTTAAAGGATTACAGAAAACTGCAGAAATCTCCTATGTTCTTCATGCAATTATTTTTATCATCATTCGTCCTCTTTAACAGCCTTGTTATGTATGATTTTCCCTGAACCAAATACAAACTTTCAATTACTTAAAGCTTCGGTTCGAAAGAAGGCAATACATACAATTTGGGGCAGCAATCTGCCCAAAAAGAAACATTCCCCTCCCAAGCAATTTTAGGCATTGCTATAAAATCACATAGGTGACAAACATTTATAGGTGCAGAGACCAACACTATGGTACAGAAAATTTCTCATCCCTCAAGAAAATTCTTATCCACATCTGTGATGAAACTAGTCCTGACTAAAACGTACCAATAGCCATTTTCAATTAATAAAACAACCTTTCCTAGTCCTCATCTGCCTTTCTCTTACCTTTGCTGGACTGGCCAATGGTAGTCCATCACCAACATAATTTTCAGTCATTAAAAAAGGATCACAATTCTCCACCAAGTGTCCTTTTGAAGTTTCACGTGTGCAAGTTTGGTGTAAATTGCTGCGAGTATTCAATATATGGGATATTACATGCAATTGTTAATTAAAGAAAACGTCTATGCAAAGTGCACACCTAAAGTACATTAGGTCTGGTTTGTTTTCTCCCCTGATAGCAGGATTGTTACAATAGACGTGACCTGCTATGCGCTGTCATAGCTGCATACAGCTGGGCTTGTTTATACTTGGAAATGAAAGGAGAAGAAAAACAAGTGCAAATAAAGGCAACTTTTACCCAGATGCTAAAATAGTTTCAAAACAAACTTGATACTTTTCTTCCTGCAATTCTTTTAGCAGGGAAGATACAGGCAGTCTGGAAATTTGAATGACAGCCGGAGGAGCCACGTGTCGTAATTTGGAACACCTTTTTCGTCAGCCCAACAACTTGGGCTCTCTCTGGCACTGGATGGGCTTCTTGGCTGGTTCATCTCTGTGTCTATGAGTTGGCTTTAAACTCTCAGAGATAAAACTAATGGGCTGCCTGGGCAGTCTTGTATTTTTGTAACCTTTCTTTCCATGTTTGACTCTCTCTCAGTTGCAGGGATTTTGCTGGCAGTTATGTCTTGAAGTTTTGCATATGATTTTTTAGCTGATCCATGCGCAGGGCAAGCGAGCTTCGTCAAGATGAGAGAGCTCGCTCTGACCCTGAAAAGCTCCGAAGATAAAAGGTGCAGAACCCATTTCTGGAAAGCACTAAATATTTCAAGATCCCTGGCTCTATGTAAGAGGCTGCTAATGCTGGAAGTCCTTGTGCTCATCGCTATTTAGGGTTTGATCCTGCAAGGTGCTAATGCACCAAGCCAGCAGAACAGAGAAACCTGTTTACTTTCAGGAGCCACAAGAAGTAAGTGAACTATTGAGGCAGAGCAGAGGAAAAGCTGCAGGCAAGAAGGAATGATACGATATCACATTTTTTTTCCCCTTTTATGAGATAAAAATTGCATGTAGAGCATCACATCCTCAGCTGGTGAAAATTGCCATTGGCCTCAATGGAGCTCTACCACGTTACACAGCTTGAAGATCTGATGCACAAAATTAACACTGCGATGAACGGCGCTCTGCAAATAATCATGCATCTGTATTTATCAAATTAAAATGAGCATCATGACTTTGGAGATCACCTCATGTTTATGCATGTGCAGTTTGTACCCTAAATCACTGTATTTATTTTTTTTTTTACTTCTCATTGAATAGATCTTTTAGAAAATAAAGTTTATGCAAAACATCGGGTGTCAGATAATTTTGAACAACTGAATATAACAGGTTTTCATCAGCTATCACCAGAACAAATTAAGCAATGCTGGAAGGTCTGTAGGAAGAAGAGCTCGTTTTGATGGTGGTGATTTTCCCCATTAGTCCCTGACCAGCAGGGCAATGCTCAGCACATCATCCTCGCTGACAGAAATTAGACAAGCTCCATGACCCATGTTTACAGAAGCCTTAAAGCCATTGTGGTTGTTGAGCTGCTGCAAGAAGGGACTGGCCCTTCCAGCCCCAAGTCCACCAAATCAGGAGAGGGGAGAGAAGAAGAGGCAGGACAAGGAAGGGAAAAGGAGAGAGGATGGGGAAGGGAAGGGGGAAGGGGTCTTTACTATCCACTTGAAAATATTTTGAGTGAAAAAGTATCTACGTGAACGCCAAATGTCAGTGTTCACGTGCGCTTTCCCAGACAAGACACAAACTGGGACTGTCTGATTTCTGTGCGATAAACCGTAATAAAACATGAGTGATAAATAAAAATCCAGATTTTTTTTTTTTTTTTTTCAAACACTCAGCATATGACTCCTGTTCCTTTGTGTCACCTCCTGCTCCGACGCCGTGGCACAACAGCATTTTTATCAGGATGCTGGTAGCTTTTTAAATGCCGCCTCTTTACACTGAGATCTTGCAAGTGTCTATCAGATTCCTAGGTGTCAGCTTTTGAAATAAGCATAGGGGGTTTTATTTCCTCCTTCTGCATTACTTTTTTATTATTATTTCTTTTCAATTCCCTTCCCTCCAGTTATTTATTCCTCTGGAGGGTAAAAGAACAGCGCAAAGGAACAAGCCCCTTGTGCATACTTCAGCGAGATCTGTAGACTTGCTACTAATTACTGCAGTCACAGTTATCAACCTTACAAGCAGTTCAAAAGGATCAAGGCAGCGTTTCGGCACCGGAGCTCAGCAGGTTACGCCAACCCTGCAGTTCCTGAGCCACTGCATCACGCCACATTTTCGGAGCCGGGAAGCACGGGAATTTTTTTGAAACGCTGCGTTCTGGTATCACAAGCAACCAACAGGAAAATTAGCATTGTAAAATGGCAACCTAATTTAGATAAGCACTATGTGAATCCATCTAATTTGTATACAGAGTCATTATACGGTCACAACTGAGTGACTCAAGACTCTTTCTTTTCTTCCCCCCCACCCCAAATAACAGTGCTCTGGGAGTATCCTTCGTTAGTTATGCATTGCTGCTAGCAGACAGTTCACTGGCAGGCATTAAATGGCAGGAACATTATAGTTAATGGCTGGGAATGACAGCCGTCAGTCAGTCGGGGAGGGAGGGGGGACCCCCAGCGTTCCCCCGCTCCCTTGCCGAGGACGCTCGCCACCTCCCTGCGCTTGGAAACTTCAGTGGTCCCCCCAAACTCCCCTCTGCATCGCTTACCAAGCTGCTCACTGGGTTTTTATGGGCTTTTCTGGAGCTGCTGAGGAGCTACTCAAAATGGTTGGCAGCCACGGTCCACCGATACAATGCCTACAACTTAGATGCTGTTGTTGTCACACATGTGGGCACAGGGCAGGACCTCACCGTAGCTAGCGCAAGGGCCACACAGGACCCTGAGCTGGGCGGTTTGCAGCCGGGGGGTTCCCGCTGGTCGCTCCCTGGTGTGCCCCGCTCACTGGGGCTGCTGGGCGAGCGCTCGGAAACCCCACATGGTGCTGCTTCATTCGCCGGCTTTGTTTTCCTGTGGACTTTTTCATCACCAGAAATGCCAGAAGATTTTAACATCCATTCTGACAGCTTGGAAATCACCATGTTTAATAACAGAAAGCTGAAGATAAACAGAAACACTTTCTCCAAGCATGCTGTCCTGGGCCACTTCCATTATTCCAGACATGCAGGAGGTTTGTATCTATCTAGGTGCTGACACTGATTCCATCACCATGGTATCCCAGCAGTTCTCAAGTCTTTAAAAATAGAACTAATAGCATTTTCTCCTTATTTCTTCCTTTCAAGCTTTCGACAGAAAGGCTCACATCACTTATAACTTTATTTTATTTATTCATTTGTTTGTGAAAGCGGTTGAGTGAAAGCACATAGCCTCCCCTTTGTGTCAAGAAAAAAAAAGGAAAAAAAAAAGGGGGGGGGGGAAAAAGGAAAAAAAAAAAGAAAGACTTTAAAAGAATTGTCCATGTAGTTGTATGAGTCCCAGTACCTGCGGGTGCTCATACACCCTTGGGAATGCTGTTTCCCCAGCCTGATCCCGGCTCCAGTGGAAGCCCCGACTGCCGCACCTTGCCCCAGGTGGGAAAGTGGGGAGAGAGAGGAAGCAGCACTGCATAATTGAAAGCAATCCTATAGAGTGCTTAGATTAATTAGTGCAGAGATCCAGGCTCAAGGAAACAGCCACTCCAACCGCAGTACTGCATTTTTTTAATCACCCGCAAGCTCAGGGCACCACGTCTGACTCCCTGCGCACAGGTACGGATGAGAGGGCTTTCTGCTACTCCAGGCATCCAAACTACAGGGAAATGGCAAATCAATGTCACACTCTAAAGAAAGGTGCCTGGCACAGCACGACGTGTCACAGAAGAGACAAATGGTCTCCGGCTCACTTCCTTCCCTCACTCCACTGCTACTTGCTATTTTTTCCCAGGCTGGAGAAACAGATTGGGCTATTATCTATATTTGCTCTTTTACCATCCCTCTCAACGATTTTGCTTTTTTTTCCCTAATAAGGTGGCAAAAGCCTTGCAGATCTCTTGCCGAGTTTCTCTTCACCCCTGCATCCTCCTGGAGGTACCCCATGCACGTCCTCAGCCATCGGGGCTCCCACCCGCAGGGAGAACATGGCACGGGTGCTCCGGGGCTCAGCATTAAGTCAGACGCTATTGCCATGGGTTCCTCAAGAGGGGGGACCATTTGAACCTCCCCTGGGGACCTATAGGTTTTGAGTACAATGTGCCACTCTTCCCCAGCCATGTGTTCCCAAACCCCCTGCTTCGGAGCTCCTCACCTACGGAGACATTACGAAACATACTGAAACAAAGCAACAAACTACTAAGTGACGCAGGAAGGGATGACTCTGTCCCCTTTCTGTCATCCCCTGAGTAGCAACTTCTCCATGTTCATTTTACAGATCTCGATGAGAAGAAAAAAAAATTATAGCAAAACTCATCAAACCAGGCAGGAAAATTTCAGTTCTTTCATTGGTATCTTCTAGGACTATGGAAATTAGAGATGGAAAAAAAAAAATAAAAAATCTTTCAGACCACCTATTCCATATCTAGGCCAATGCGGAGGAGTATTCCCCGCAGATTCCCAGCCGCTCTCTTCTGCTTACTGCGGAATAATTACAGCCAACAACGTGACTTCATGTTTCCCCAGAAGCAAAATTCCACATCCTTCTCACAGCCACGAGCTCTCGGGCTCCCACGGACACCCTGCCTTGGCCCGGGACGCATCCGCAATTCTCATTCCCGGTGATGCCATGGCTTCCACACGCGGAAACCTTGTGCATCTCAGACTCGTGACCACGTTCAGCACAGAAGTTAACCTCCGAGATTTATTCTGTCCCGTTTTGCCACCATAATAGAGAAGGAAGAGATAGTAATTAGCTCAGTGCTGTGGCAGGAATGCATGAATATTAATGCAACCATCCAAACTAATTTCACCAATTACTACTGTTACAGCAGCTCTATTACAATTCATAAACTGAGGATTGATATGAAGATCACCCTTATTAAGAGAGCAAGAACAACTGTTAGTAGAGCTCTATCATGCTGCAGATGACACTAACAAGGTTAGAAACTTTTTTTTTCCCCCTGTATAAAATAATAATAAAAGTCTGTAAATGTTTTAAGAATAAAAAGAGTCTTCATCATTCACTAGGAAGAAATATCCCATCTGGTTTTCAGAGATTAATCAGAATGGTACGATCTATTGACCTGATATTTTATTCCAGCTTCAACAGCAAGGGTCATTGCCTTCCTCCGTATGTCCATCAGTTACGCCGGGTCTTTACCTGCAACTTTAATATTGGTCGACTGCCTTTCGGTTATAAAATACACACAGAGCTTCCTTCACCACAGACTGATGGCAGGGAAGTTTGTCATCTCCTGTTCCTAAATTCTCAAGCATGGAGCATTTAACACAGAGAGAGACAGAAAGACCCATTAAACCAATGAACTGCTTCCTGATTTGGGATCTTCTCTTTCTAGATTTCACATTGATACTCCCCTTTAAAGTGCTTGAGCTCAGAAAGACATCAGTATATGAAATGGCTGATTGATTATATGACATGTTAAAGCTTAAATGCACTTTTATTATGCATGTAGCATTACATTTCTGTATTTATTTCCTTTCATAATGTTTTTTCCCCCCCTCTCTGCAAACACTGCCAATATTTGGAAATTATAAAGCCAAAACCTATTGAAGTTACAAAGGAATTAAACCATGGAGAAAAGAATCACGATGTGCATTTAGATTGCATTACCAACTTATACTGGCTTAGAACAACGGTAAATAGTAACTTGTATTTCTGAACTGGCCATTGCTTTGCAACTGCCCACCATGATTTAAATAACTAGTACCTACCCATATGCATAATTTATGAGATTCACAGCACTATGAGACATCACCAAGTATCTGCCACACAAATCAAAGTGTCAAAAATGCAACTCTCAACAAAGAAAACAAGCTTATGTGAGGGCAACATGGCCTATAGAGGGGAATTTCCAGTCCTGATTGACCACGTACCACAACTCAAAGCCCACCTCAGCCCTTCCTAGTAGACAAGCATCCATTCATTAAAAAAAAATAATATAAAATAGCTTTAAGAGAGATATCACAGGGTCCTAAACAACTAAATCTGATCTTGATATTCCCACCTTTTTTAGCACAGCAGACTTCACTAAATACGGAACCTGTGTATCTAAGGTTGTGCCCGATGCTTAACAAAGATCTTTTATGCTTCAGGGAAACGGCAACTCAATTTGATAAACAGCAATGCAAAACATAGGGTCTAAGCACAAATTCGCTTTCCTGTTGCTTATGATGCATAAAAGTAGGGGAAAAGGAAACAAAGAAAAAAACCCCACTGGTAATGATCAACGACAGAGGAAGCTGTTTTAAAAATCGCACCGATCAGGTTGTTATGGACCAGATGCAAGACTCACCGAAATTATACAGTATTTTATATCCCCTAATGGTTTGCAATTTTAGAAGAAAACAGCTTCTCTGTGAACAGCATGGAAACATGCAAGAGTCTTTGAGAGGTTTTTTTTCTCTGCTTCCACCTGCTGGTCAGACCATAATAATTTTCGATGGAGACGAGCACTGCAGACAGAGTTGAAAGGACTCGTGAACTGATGCCGGATGGGTCGTGCCTGTGGCCAAAGCCCAGTGGCTGCACCAAAGACATTCCCGGAGCAGCACGACAGGGCATCGAGTCGCTCTTTACTCTCTGTAAATGCAGCCACAATATCAAGTTTCACAATCATTGTCTGAATCACAATACATTTATTCCCTTGGCGGTATCGACAAATTCACATGCAAGTACTGGAGACAGTATTACATGCAATATAAAAAGAAAGTCAACATGAAAATCTAGTCTCTGTGGCAGCGCCATGATTTCTGTGGTAATACCAACAAAGAGGAATTTAGCAAATAATAATTATTTGGGTGAAAAAAGGTCTCAACATACTTCAGGAGTTTTTTTTCCAGAAGGGACACTCACTGAAAATTGGAATAGCCTCATGAAAATTGTTCCTAGAGATAATTACTGTTAATGACTTTCATCCAGGATGAATATTGAATTAAAGCCAAATTCTGTTGTGATGTGTGCTCAAGTACATAATTTGGGATTTTAATGTAAACCTACTGCAGTTGCTAAAAATCAGATTTATCTATTACCATAGCCACCATCGTAAACGTTTCTATGCAGTACTCTTCTACTCTTGGATAACCCCTGTGGATGCTGCCCAAAAGGTAGGTATGGAAGCCATGCTGATAAGATGAGACCGTCTTCTTCGTCTCAAATAAATGCAAACCATATTTTCAGATTATACAGTACTATTTCAAGTGGCATTTGCTCGATCACATTGAACTTGGAAAAACATAAAGTATATCCTAAAATACATCTCAAGTTCGGTATTTGAAAAGGACAAGGAAACTTCTATAACATTGGAAACCCAAGAAACCAGGACCCATGCACACAGCAGCCCTCTGCCTGGTGCCCACATGGTCACTTTTTGACCCCCCTCTGCCCAGCAGACAAAAGAACAAGTTGAAAATTGCTGAAATTCTGAACATCCTTTCACTTTCTGAAATACATGCCATAGGTGGTCACCAACCCATGCTAGGGTCCACTGTGAGACTGAACACCTAACACTTCCGCGTAGACCTCAGCCCTTCCCGCTCCATCGGTGGCTCCGAGGGCAGATCCCTCCCCTCCAGCTTGTGTCCCCCGCACACACTCAGACCCAACGAGGTTCAGCACCATCAACTGAACGTCCCACCCTGAGAGAGCTGCTCATGGCCAGGTGACGCCCAGGTCAGAACCCCCTCTCCTGCACACAGAGGAAGGAGACCTGTCCCAGCCGGACCCGTTAAGGCTCCCTCCAGCACCGCCGGCATTCAGCTTGAGACAGCCGTCGGGGAAAAGCACTCCCAATGCCTTGACACCAAGTGACTGACTTCACTCAGAGTTATGAACTATTAATACAGGTCCTTTGCCAAATGTGTTTCTGTGCAAGATTGGAAAGCATCAAAAACAACTAAGTGATGTACTCCAGCTATTCACACGGGCCTTTCTCATCCTCTGCATTAATAATTTAATGAAATTTTGGCATGCCCCATACATATACAGTCAAAAAGGAGCAGAAAAATACTGCAAAGGGTTATTTCAAAACAAAATGAGTGTGGTAATGTGAAAAGAACACTTCAGAATGAGCCTTGGTGTACCCTTCAAGCAGCAGCTTTTATTTGCTTCCTGCTTTTTATTATTTTTTTTTTTTAAATGAAGTGCCTCTCACGAATGTTGTTTATGCCACCCCAAATACAACGGACATCAGTTCCAGCAGAAATGCCATTATGCAGAAGCATCGTAGGAGATGGTGTTAGTGGTAGCCAAGGATAAGGATGAGATGGAGCTTGAGTTTTTCTCATTTTCATGAGCCCGACCAAACAAGCAGATCTCCAAGAAGCTGCTAGTTATAAATACAATATTATCAGTTGTGCTCACCTCAGTGTGGCAATGCAAAGACCCCCAGCTATGCCGTGCATTCGCGGGTCCAATTCACAATAGCTAACAAAGAACAATGATGGTCCTTCACAGAAATTGCAATTTTCGTGTCATCCAGCTAGACAAAAATCATTTGCGTTTTCTTACAAGGAATTACACCCAAATACCAGTTTCCAAATGCAAACTGGCAGCCCAGGGGTGGGAGCAGTAGCTGAAATACCAGCGTGATGCGCCAGTGCCTAAGCTGTCTGATTTGGAAGGGGCCGGGGGAGGAGCTCATGGGGCACAAAGGGGACTGGACGAGGAGCAGAACTGCCCCAGCTGGGGACGGGGCTGAGGCAGAGGAATGGATTTGTTTCCCCACTCTTCTTATTCACCAAAGCTACAGCAGTACTAATAGGATAAAATAGAACAGAAGTGTTCAACAACAGTAAACCAGCCATATTTAGACCAAAAAACAGTACTGAAAATGTTCCGACCTGCTCCATAGCTAACCATAGCCTTTGTCACAGCTCTTTTTATGTCCCCCTCTCCCACCAAGGACCAGGTCTTTGGCTTCTTCCCCTCAAGGCCTGTTAAGCTTTTCTTTTTCTGGGTTTATCTTTAAGGATGTTGCCTATATTTTCAAGCCTTTCATATTTCTGTGCTACATATCCCTGCTCCATCTGGCACTCGCAACACCTTCCAATTTAGATTCATCTGGAACGAATCCAGCAACAGCTTCAGAAATACTGAAACAGATGCTTTAAACAATGTCTCTTCCACCTTTTGCACTGATGGAGGAGGAGGGAGCTGTCAGAGCCTCCTGCCCTCTCCTCCGCAAAGGAGCGCTTGGGATCCCCAGCCTGCCGTGTTCCCCACCACTGCTGGAGGAAAGACTTTCAGGCTGTGGTGGCTCTTTGGATGGCTCTGGGCATGGGCACCATGCGAGCCCCACAGCTCCTGGGCAGGTCCTGCTTTCCTCCACACATGCTCCCTCCCCTGCCAACAGAATCCCACCTGCTCTCCAATTCATAGAATCACAGAATGGTTTGGGTTAGAAGGGACCTTAAAGACCATCTTGTTCCAATTATCTGCTGCCACCATCTCTGCCAGCTGCCTGTACCTACCTTCTCCTTCGACACATCCACTGCCAAACGGCTCAAGTGCCACCAGGCAGGTGGGTCCACCATCCCTGAGCAACCTCCCAGTGCTGCAGCCAGGGCCTGGGGAAAACAGCGAGGTGTCACAGGGACCCTTCTTGATTTTTAATGATCCCTGAAGTGCAGGGGTGAGGCAGCAGCTCCCCTCCAGGGTCCCTCATGGACATGGGCAAGAGGAGCAGCTCCCTGGTGCCACCTCAGCAGATGTTCAACCCAAACCTGGCGCCAGCCCCAGCAGCCTGCTGGGACTTTGGTACTTACTGGTTCATTTCTAGACCCTCATCAGCACCCGTCTGCCTCCAGTCCTGTCCTGACTCTTCCCCATGAGGCTGATTTACTCCTGAGGAGCTCTTGGATTTAACCACCTCCGAAGCTGCTGGCACGATGTGTATATACATGCACCCATGAATATTTAATTATCAGAGGCATCAGTCACACAAACTTCCAGCTCCCCATTCACAACTACCCACTCAGTATATGCACCACATATTTATTTAACTGACTCCATTTTCTTCTTTGTTTTCTTTTCATCTTCATGATTATTGCCTATCCTTCCGGAGGAAGTTACATCCATAATTCAAAACAGAGCTTCAAAACTGGTTCCTGTTTATAATGAGGGTGTCGTGTAGCATTGATCTAGCTTCTCGTACGCTGTAATAAATATAAATCAAACCCATAATCCTTCCCATTTTTAAATGCAAACCTATCATCAAATGGCCAACCTTATTTTAAGATTTTTCAAGCATTGCTAATTTTTCAAGTACATACATTAACTAATTCTTTATCCCCCCTACAGCTGAAACACAAGCTGAACTTCATCTGTAACTGGTTTCAGACTGTACCTGGGATGCTGAAGAGGGTGGAATTATCCACCTTCACACAGAGCATCTTCAGGCGCGGGACTGCTTCCAGTTGGAGTGGTTTGGTGCAAATTAGGACACAGAGGCTGTGCAACGGCCCAGCCAGGCGAGATTTCACACACAATTAAGAACCCCTGCAAGTTTCTCCATAAATATACTGCTCTGCGAGGACTTCTATAGCAACCAGCCCTTGCAGGGAGCTCTTCCAGCAGACACGCCACCTGAGAATATCAAATGTCTAGGACCGCTTTCTCTTCAGGTAATAGCGATTTTAATTGCTGAAGCTATTAAAAAGCATTTTCTCTTTTTTAAAAAGATGGCAAAGAAAGTGAAAGCATAAAATAAGCAGGAAAAGGAGTCGGAAAACACAGGAAGATTCCATTCCTCGGCAGGCGCTGTGTCCCTGTGCCGCTGTGCCCGGTGGCCTTGCCTGCCCGAGGGATACAGGAGCTGGGGCTCCCCACAGGGATGCTTTGGAGCACCAGGAGATCAAACCCTTATTCCTTCGGCATCCCTCCAGACTTGAAAATCCACCCTCACGCCTGACTGCAAGCCCACTGCAGACACTGGAGTAATTCTCATTAATTAAATGATTATTTATCATGGGTTTTCCATGGCCACAGAACCTCAGAGACCTCATAAGCTGCGTGAGCTGTGCCGCCCCGGCCCCAGCCAGCCTGGGGGGCTGCCGCTGGCACCGACCCCCCATCCTCCAAAGAGCTTGGTGGCAACTGTCAAGTCACAGCAGGCAGATGCCAGCCCCGCTCCCGACCCCGTGCCGGCACACTGGGCGGGGAGGTCGGGCGCTGACCCCCCCTTGCCAGGCAGAGCCAAACCTCCCATCCCAGAACGCCTGGGAAACGTACTCCATCTCTCGCGTGGTCTTACTGAAGACATCAATGTGCCACCTCTCCAAACTAACAGGAGTTTGTTCAGCGCACAGAGTGAACTGTGGCACCTGTAACAACCCCCCGCCAGTCCAGGGTGTGAAGGGGGAGGCACGGCTGCTCCGTCTCAGGGCTCCCGTCCTCCCAGCGAGGAGCATCCAGGAATGGAAAACCACGTCCCTTATCCCCCCGGCATCAACATGCCCTAAGCTATACAGATGCCTCTCTCATAAAATCTGAGGCTGCGTGCAGCAGCTAATTGTGCAAGATGTGTGAATGGGGCGTTGTGCATTTAAATGCTGAATTAAGCTTCGACAACAGAAAAATCATATTTTGTTTGCAGTACAAGACAAAGTGGCTGTAAAAACCCTCCTTCACAAAAGTTCTGTCAGAAAATGCCTTACACATAATTAAGTGATACAGTTAATAAAAACCAAGTATCAAAGGGAAGGGAAAATAAAGGTCTGAAGGCAAGGAAAAAGATGTTTTCAGATCTGATTTCAAAATGATGTTGCATAAATGAGAAAGCAAATTTAACAATATTATTGTACCCTATCATTAGGAGAAAATGAGAACAATCTACTTATCAGTAAACTGCATTTTTTAAACAAAAAAAAAAACCCACTTAAAAAGAAATACATGGTTGATATAAAGACCATAAAAGCTGGGTTAATTACAGCAAAACAGAGCGAAAGAGGGTTTTAGCCAAGATGTCTTGGTTTACAAGACAAACCCGCGGGTGCCCCAAGAGAGGGCAGGTGCCAGGGCTGGCGGGGGGAGCATGGGGGGGGTCCCACCACAGGAAGGGGAAAGGCAGGGTCTGCATTTCAGAACCCAGAAAACGGCACCCACAGGGGCCACCTCAGGCTGGGATTTTATTCACAGCAAATCCCTTGGTCGAAGCTCCCAGCAGGAGCTCACGGAGCAGCAGCATCACTGCTGGGCTGGTATAGCTCCAGGGAAACGGAGTCCCAGGTTCTGGGATGTCCCGGAGTGGGCTCAGGTCACACCCGGTGTCTCACCTGGTTCAGGACACAGCAATGGAAGCGAGCTAGTGCTCATCATAACATTTTATGGTTTCAATATAAAGAATGTGCAAGTCAGCTTTTGCTGCCCACAAACTTGCATCCTGGCTGAGATTTGCACCGTGTTCTACCTTACTATAATAGCTTAATATAACCTACCGTCTCATGGGAAACAAGCAAATTGTGTAAGTTAAACACCATTTTTCTCTTCAGGCCCTGCATGCAGGGCTCCCTCATCAGACCTGTGGACTGAGGACACTCTGCGCCCTAAATTCTCGCTGCAAGATAAGAAACTAGATGCATTTGCAAACACATAAATTGCTCTTGTACAAACAAAGGAATTAAAAAGAAGTTAGCAAGGTGAGTTGCCAAAAACTTCCATTTGGTACCAACTCTCTCTGCTCAATAAATTTAATAAGCCAGTAAACCTCTTTTATTACAATCTCACACTACAATCTCCCTCAAAACTCAGCGAGGTGCGAGGTTCCCTTGCCCCCATGAGCACCACTAGAAGCCAGCTGCAGACTCAGTCCTTTATGGCCCAGATTTAAATTAAGTAGAAATTTAAAAATAATTCCAATTTATAAAAATTATGAAGTTATCAAAATGATTCCATTCATATGGCGGCTGAGTTCTTCTTTCAAAATTTACCGTTCCCACTGAAGTACCAGAAACACAAGTAATACCCGAAGTACTTAGACACGCTTGAAGCACCTTGAGAAATCGGGGTTTAAACACACCAGGATCACACTGAAGTTCACTGCAAGGAATCACGCAAAATCAAACATGTGCTCAGCTACTTGACTGAACCAAACCCGTAGCGACGATTATATCAAGTGTTTGGTTACTCTGTCCTGTGTGATTTAAAGAAAACCAGCGGCTGCCCCTGACTGAGATTCTGTTGTAGGTAGTGGAAAGCCAAGTAAAAACAGAAAAAAATGAAAAAATTAACAGTACACATAACCATGACACTACTGAATCTGCTTAATTTGACTTTAAGTCTTCAGCAACTGCTTGGGTTAGGGACACCTTAAAGGAAAAAAACATTGTATTTAATTATTTCTCCTCTAAGAGCCATCCTTTCCTCACTGTCTACGTCAACAGTTATAGGAATGGACAGGACAGAAATACCAGCAATACCAGAAATACCTGTGAAAAAGGAGTAATCTCTTTTCTGTATTCTTGTGAAGACATTGGGATATTGAACCACCCTGAGATAGCTGCATTCTGGAAGACTCTTTTCCTGCCTGAGCTATCCTGTCATTCCTGGGGGAAAATGGGGGGATGTTGCTGGTGGGAAATGGGAGACGGAAGAGCTGTCAGCGGGTGGGAGGGAGCTCTGGGAACCTGGGAGCAGCCGCGGAGCTCCCTGTGCTGGCAGCAGCCAGGACCAGCAGCCGGTCCCCCCAGGACGGCACCGCTCCGTCGATCCATCGGCCCCCGCATCCTTGCGGGGACAGAGCCAGATGCCACAGGAGCAGGGCTGCCATGCTTAAGTCCCTCCCCATCCCTTTCGCTTGTGTGCGGAGCTGGGTGCTGATGCTGAAAACCGCAGAAGGTGCTCTCCCTGCTGCAGAACGTTTCTCATGTAACACATGCAAAGCCAAAAACTGATCGGTTTACAAAACCAGTGGCTTAACTCCGCCAGCTACGCCAGGGAACGCAGGAATGCTTCAGCACACACGCTTTAACGTACGTCAGAATAAGAAGAGGCTTTTGATATATATTTAATTGCAAAACTCAAAGAAAATACGAAAGCAACCTGAGGTGAATAACCGAGATGAGAGATTCAGCCAGGGGAGCTCAGAGAAATGTAAAGAACTGCACGTTTTCCCCCAGCTGAATCTTTTAGACAACACCAAACAAGGAACGGAAATCTGGAAGTGGAAGTGGCTGCTCAGCACTCTGACAGTCCCAGGCAAGGTGTGCAACCTGAAAAATTCAGTGCCTCAACAACTGGGAGAAGGGTATTATGTATTATCGTATTATTGTGTATGTTTTCAAGGCGGACCAAAAGGGAGGAAAAAAAAAAAAAAAGAGAGAGATGCACAGCAAAGCCTTAAGAAGGTAATGCTTTTCCCAGGGCTAATTGTGGGAATGCTGAAAATTTATGCTCCCTCACTTTTAGCATCCACCAGACAGGTAAGTCTCTAGTAGCCACAGCCAGCACTAGATTAAGCCATAAAACTGATAAAAAAAGAATATGTGCTACAGATTTCTGGCAGTGGTGAACGGACTGGATGGATTCACAAATCTGGGAGGCCTTTCTCATTGACTTTTCCCTAAAAATTGTGGCAACGTTATTTTTTTTTCTCCTTCTGAGCAGGTTTTTTTTTTTTATTTTATTTTTTGTAATTTATAATTCAGTTTTCCGCACTCAGGAAAGACGAAGTAATGTTTTTTTTGTTTGTTTTTTTTCCCTTCAGCAGGCAAACTTGATACAGGACATCTTGAGCTGCATTAAACCTACTAGAGCAACGCCATCCTGGGTGAGCCACCCTGCAACGGCCAGCAGAAAGCAGGAACGGCACCTCGGCGGCGCGTGGCATCGCTGCAGAGCTGTAAAACACACAGTAATTATTTTTCTCCCTTGAAGCAGCAACCCCATCCTGACCTCTAGTTTAGCCACAAGGACGCTGTGCAATGGAGAAAGGCAGGCACAAGTTACACAAGCCTTTCTGCGATTTCTCCCTAGTGTGGTGTGTTTCCCCTGACGCCCGTGGGGACAGGCGCTGCTGTACTCATTCCTGCTCAAGAGGTGACCCCACAGAGCCACTCGCTCCAGCCCTGCTGTGGTTCTCAATAAATAATGGCTCGTTCCTCTATTGCGTACAGGAGGAAACGGGAAAGATGCTGTAGTTGAAGACAGACACTGTAGATACGGCATCTCCCACAGTATTTCATACTCCCTCCTTTAATTTAGCTAGCGGCTGTGAGGATGAGCTGGTCGGCTGCCGTTCTCCAAGAGCTCTCAGGCCTCGGGAAGGAGGGACCAAGCAACTCAATGCTCTGTCAGAGAGGAAAACCCACAGCTCTTCCCAGAAAGACCTGACCTGCTGGTGCTTTCCACCACTTCCCCTGGTGGCTTTCCTTAGTGTCCCCACTCCACCGCTCCTGAGGACAAACCGGAGCGCTGCCTGGTGACCCGCACACATCCTCACACCGCGCTCCCATCCTCACCGATCTACAGTGTGTACGCCCAAAAGAAAAAGCTCGAACACTGGGATCTTTGCTTGACAAACCCTAGATTTTACAATAAAATTTAACTACATCAATTCATGTAGACTTTTTTTTTTTTTTGGACTAACGAAGCTTTTCCTCTAAAACTTAGACAATAAAGTAATTGTGTAGTTGAGCAATATTTCTCATTTACAGATCTCGAGACACTGAAGGAATTCATTAGAGTATTTTTCCAACAACAAAAAAGCATTTTGAATAAACCCCCACAAACCCAAAACAAGCAGAGTCAAACAAGAACAGGAATTCACGCATGAGAGCGAGCAGCAAAGGAGGAAAAATGAGGGGATTTGTGGGGATCACGGTCTCCCTCCCATCTCGCCCCAGGCTGCCGAGCACCTGAAATGCTGGTGTGTGCCAAGCTCCGCAGTGGGAGAACGGAGATTTGGGCAACAGGTCCCTGAGAGATATATAAGGAAATACTTTAAAAATCTGCCTTTTGGTGCTTCAGGTCCCCATCTGCAAACCCAGGCGCAGCAGCAGACCCTGCGCCGTGCCGCCGGAGGCGGGAGCTCACCGGAGGAGAAGGAGATGCTCTGGTACTACAGAGATGGGCAAAACGGGAAGGCGGTGGCTACAGGTGCCCGCAAGAGAGAAGATGCATACATCAAAATACATTTTCCTGAAAGATCGGGTTCTCTTGTTTAGAATATAAATAGCGTAAACCATCCTCCTGAGAACTACATAATGCTAAGGTGGAGTAGAGAGCTGGAATCAGAGAAAGCTGCCTCCACTCTGTTGTTCCTTCCCCCTGAAAAATTATTTTTGGCTTGGAAGGGGGGGAAAAAAAAGGGGAGATGCAATCTTTGTTTAAGAGAGAGGCAACGTTATATCTTGCCTTCAGGGAATACATATTAAAATTTAATTCTCATAAATATCTTTTACAGCTTACAGAGTTAATTAGATTGAATCCATTTTGTTTTCAAACCATTAAATAAAGTTTTTCATTGATTTACAGATTATAGGTTGATATATCACAGCAAAGCTCCTTCCTGTTTTATTATCCCCTGTGAATCCTTTTTAAAAATATTATTCACTCTCAAATCAATAGCTACCCTTGCAAAGGCGAAAAAAAAAGATATGAAAAGGTTTCCAAATGCAAGTTTTAAATCTGTGGGTGCCTCGTACCCAAAGTGCTAAGAAAACATGTTGACACCCTGCAGGTGGGAGGAGGCGCTGTGCTCGTGGGTCCCGAGCCCCAGGGCTGTCCCCACGGGGGGACCCTGGCGGGGGACGTGGGGCAGTGGAGGAGCAGAGGGCAGGGACACGCCAGCAGCGGCTCTGCAGGATGAACGCCCACAGCCATGGTGAGGAAAAGGGGACATTTCCATTCCAAAAACGTTTGCCCAAAACATCTCTTGAAGTTGCGCTCTCTCTTAATTTCATTTCCCACAATAACTTTTTTTTCAGTATTAAAAAAAAAAAACAAAAACAAAAAGATAATAGCTACAAGCCTTTTTCATTTACAAAACGGAACACACCTAAGATTTTTGGTCACTGGTTTTTGTATCCATTTTGATGATGTTTTTATATGGCTTTCAAACAAGATTGGATTAGTGTAGAAAGGCATGACATTTCCCACAGAAAGTGGAAAATATATCAAACATGGTAATTATGTTGTAAAGAATGCATTTTAAAAGTCATTCCTCAACAAGTACATTTTTTTTCCCCTAAAAGCTTTAACCAGTTCAACAGCTGATGAGTCATCGCTCTACTTGAAGATGTTCAAGAATGACTAATTTAAATTTTAAAAGTAAAAATATGAGGGTTACATACGGCGACATGCAGGCCACATTCATCTCTAACGAGATCTCTTAGATGAGAGCGAAGCAAGAAAACAATTTCTACTACAGATTAGATGGGAGGTATTTTTCCTGGCGGCAGGGCCGGTCCCTGGGCTGAGCATCCCTGTCCCTCCCGTGCTCAGCCCCTCTCTTCCATCCTCACCCCTGTGCGCTTTAATCTCGTTGCAACACGCAGCGATCGATAAGCAGATTGCTGAGAAAATGACAGCATTTTGCATCGGTGCTTTTCTGGATTAATCCGTGAAGACGGGAGGTGCTGCCAGCGTTGGCGGAGGAGCAGCATCTCAAGAGCGGCTCGGCAGAGGAGGAGCCCCCCGCAACAAGTGGTAAGTGCATCCCACCCTCTGGCTATGATGCTGGAAGCGCAGGGGCGCAAGGAGCAGGTGAAGACATAATCATGGGGTTAAGCACACAAAACCTCCGGCAGTTAAGAATCCCACATTTCTCCCCATCACCAAGGAAAAAGTTAGTTAATAAAATCAGCAGATCCGTTATTAGACTCAGTTCCAGTCACTCTGTGTTCAGGCAGCGATACTCCTTACTGGGAGTACGCAGGGTGGAGGAAATAAATAAATAGCTAATTTTTTACCCACTTAGCTCCCATAGCTGGCAACGTCTGCCCAGACAGTCAGAGAAGATTGAAATACATGAACCTGTGGCAGAGTTTTTTGGGGTTTTTTTGTTGTTGTTGTTGTTGTTTTGGTTGTTGTTTTTTTTGTTTGTTTGGGTTTTTTGTTGTTGTTGTGGTTTTTTGTTTTTTTTTTTGTTTGGGGTTTTTTTTATTTTTTTATTTTTTTTTTTTTTTTTTTTTTTTTAATATTCCCAGAGTGAGCTCAGGATCTGCTCCTCCTGGGAGGACAGATTCATCATCGGCAACAAAACGCAATTTAAATACTTTCATGGCAGAGAAGTTATACAGTATGAAACTTCAGTATTTCTGAACTACCCTTTCTTAATCACATTTTTATGTAAGAAAGAACACTTGTGTTGTTATTTTAAATCTGAAAGACTGAGACAAGCCATTGGCACAACTGAAGATGCACGCTAGAGCGGGACAGCTTTGCTGGAGCCTCGAAGGCACCTCCCTCCCTCCCTCCCAGCAGGGTCCTGTGCCCTCGCCCGTCCCCTAATAGATCACTGGTTTATGCTATTTTTAATAAAAACTACCTCCAACCTCTGTTATAGTAATGTAAGACTGGCTGGAATTGCCTAACACCATAGGAAGACATCAGTAATGAGGGACTTGATTCATGAAAAAAACCTACGTATAAATATACATTTTAAGTTTAAATTGAAAAAAATCTCCCCCCCACCCGAGTGAGCTAGCTGTGCACTGCCAGTTACCAGAAGTATTTATTTATGGTGTCAGCACGCTGTTCCTTGTAACTTGCCACAATATGGCATTTCATCACCTTATGCAACAGTACCAGGATTAAGATCATCATTTTACACCTCTTGCTCATGTGTAAAGCTGTGATTTTGCTTTCCTTCGCCAGACTGGGTGCTCGCTGCACCTGCATAAATGGGTTACTATAGTGAAGAATAGGCTGCATTGACGGATATTCTCCTAAACCAGAGCAACTCCACTGGTTTCAGAGCTGTCCCTCACTGGCCTGGAAGGTCCCGTTTAATCAGATTCTCATCCCTTAGGGGATGAGCTCATCTCTGTGGGTTTTGTCTGTCTCCTCCATGTGTTGCGCTTGTCTGTTGATGCCAACACTCGGCGCCTCAGCTGCACCTACCATGTCATGATCTTGCTCATCTACTGTTTGCAGTTAATCATTATTTTTTTCCTATATTCTCCATGAATTTTGGCAGGTTTTACATACTACTTTTATGTGCCTGCTTTTATTAAGCAAGTCTAAAATTGTCTGTCCTGCTTTTCCCCAAAACATTCACCAGTGAGCCCTTTTTATCCCCCCCGGTAGCTGCCTGTTTCATCTTTTTATTTACCTTAGTGCCTTTTGCTTTGCTGGTTTCATCCAACTTCAGAGCCCTTCATCGCTCCTTTTCACACAGTGCCTAGTACATTTAATCTCCCATTTTACTTTCATTGTCTTCTCACACACATACTTTGATCACAAGTTTCTTCTGGCTAATTCTGTTTTGGCAAATGGATGCACTTCAGAGAAAGCATCTCCAAAAGACCTTCCCCCGCGCACCCCCCCATTTATCTTCCAGGATGGTTTTCTGTCCTGCTTTGCCACATCAGTGTCAGCACTTAAAACGCTGCCTCCCAAGCAGCCGCCGTTGCCTCAAGTCAACAAATCACTTGTGCATCACATCTGGATTTCTGATCATGAGCGTAAAAGTCCCATCATAACAATTAAAGGGAAAGACAATTCTCCAGGACAAAAAAACAACTCTAATTTGTCCAGCTGTGTGTTCAGCAACACTGTGGCCAGGACGGGAAACACACCACCGGTGAGAAACTCCCGAGAAAAGGTGCGCTATGGGGTGAAGGATCGAGGGAAGGTGGTGGTTCCTGCCTCTCTAGCACATTATTATTACTACTACTACTATTATTTTAACTAGCAGCTAGAGACAAAGCCAAGACTTCAGTCCTTCCCTTTCACCCCCCCAGAAGTGCCCCCAGGTAGCGCTGGTGGGAAGCAGCCGTGATTCAGTGGTGTTTCCTACCCATTTCCAGCATAAAGCAGCCCTGTGCAGGGCAGGTGGTGGTCATCCTTCCCAACCACTTGCACCAGTGCATAAAACAGGTCAGAGTATTCTCAGTAATGAGCTCATTTCCAGTTACTGACTCCTTAATTGCACATAACAAAATGATATTATAAATAGGGAAATACCTTGTTTTCCCTACCTATGGAAAATAGCTTATTATTCCATAGGTAGGGAAGATATCCCATTTTCCCTACCTAGGGAAAATCATTCCCATGTAGCAGTATTATTACGCACTTCAGCTCAGCCCAATGTAAAGAGGGAAAACTATTACTAACTCACATGATAATGAAGGTTTTTCTTTACCTGAATCCACTTCAGAAAGAATAGAATCAGAAATGGCACTTTTCATCTAAACAATGTTTTGCCACAAAACATATATCTAAAATCCCTATAAAAACCAGTTCACTTGAAATTAAATCAATTGCCTTTCTACTGCACTCCTTGCCCGAGGCATTAATTTGTTTAGAAAAATGACAGAGAACATGATATCCTTGCCACGGGTACCTCGGGACACACGGCTCACAGGTCTGTGTTCTCATGACACTCCGAGTTGGTTCCTTTTAAAATTTCTATTGCAGAGACACCCATCGGCCCCCCTGTTAACGGCGGTTTTCAGATACGCAACGCCTGCATCTAAATAACAGGTACAATCTTGCAAATGCCCTCGAAACGTAAAGCTTTTGAGCTCTAAACCGTGCCCCAAGCTCTCCTCGAGGGAAGATGAAGCACCGAGGGCTCCTCTCCTCCCTTTGGGATGAACGGGGCAGAGGCTGCAGCTGAAATACAGACAGAACCAGCAGCTTCTCTGTGGTCACCATGGGGCTCACGTTCAGTCTCCCGAGACACAGCTTCCCAGGGGAAGAGCCGTCTTCTGCACTAGGGACCATTAACGCTTTGCACGGCCGCTATAGGGACGCATCAGCTGGTACTTGCAAAGCTCTAAGAAGAACAGCATTTGAGTTATTTCCATTTCCTTCTGCAGAGTGTTTAATTCTACCAAAAGAAGCAGTTACATGGTGGGGGTGGGGGGAAGAAGAGGAGCTGACTCCATTTCATTGAGTGGGTTGGATCCTGTCTCTGGTTATTCTTTCTACCCCTGAGAAACATGTTTTAAGAGACTAAGAACTCCTGGTGCCTGCACGCGCGGCCGCTGGAAAAGACGACCCACAATGAACGGCCGCGCAGGCATGTGTGGGTATAGAAATCACCTTCAACATTCGTAAGTATGTAATACACAAAGATTAGGAGATACATCTAAAGTAAGTTGCATTGCTCGCACTCCCTACAGAAAATACTCGTGTGGGTGCAAAGCCTTGCATGCAACTAGCTACAGTTAGAGCGCGCAACAGAGAAATCGTAAGGGAAGGTGTAACACACAGCTACCTCAACAGCATCCTCGAGGGAAAAGAGTTTATAACTTTCCCATCTAATAGAGTCCTTGAAACTTGCTACTGAATCATTTCCCTCTGAAGTTTCTACAGCTACTCTTCCTTTTACTGTGGTGAATATTTCAAAGCAGACATTACGCTTTTCTTTCAATTATTCTCTTTTCCCCTCCCCTGTTTTTCAGGCAATGTCAGTTTTCTACCCAGAAGAGTTTATTTTATATTTTCAGATAAGCATTTACAGAGATATTATACAGATGCTAGTCGGTGCGAGCTCATCACACTCTCTCCAGTGTTTGATGCTGCCCTACTTTAAGGATCCTCTGCACGATGCTGTGCTACGCAGAGACTATATTAAGCACACACATGCATAAATGCTCTCTCTAATGTCTGGGCGCCTTTGAATTAAACAAGTGGTAAAACAATGCAAAACAGGGCACACATTTCAGACTGACAAACTAATCCACCTCAGCTGGGGCAAGAAACCTCAAATTACTTCATTGATTAAAATCACATCGTTCTTCATGCTGATCGAACAGCTAATGCACCTTATTTATTTAAAAACAACTAACTCTGCTAAGTAGTACCTGCTGAAATTGAAGTTTCATGATTAAATTAATGCCGTTTGCTATTTGAAACAGGAAGAAGGTGCATGTGAAGTATCTGTCTGACAATCCAGAAGAAATATTTAACTTGGAATTCATAAATAATTCCCTGATACCAGTAAGCTCAATAGCAAGCTCCTGTTAAAATCCAGGCTAAGTCCTTAAAAAAAACCCAAAACAAAACAGCACAACACAACAAAAGTTCAGTGGTATTTAGGTACCAACATCTAAGACTGCAGGCCTGAAAATCCACTTTGAGCTGCGCCACGTTTGTGGCTTTCCGTTGTGAAGTTCGCCAAGCTGCTGGAGCCAGAGCCCTCCCTGCGATGGAGCACTGCCTGGAGCACCCGGTTTGGGGGCAGGAGCCCTGCACCCGTCCCAGGCTGGGGGGGCTCCAGCACCCCAGCACCTCCCATGCCTGCATCGAACTTCTGCCACTCACACAATAACTGAGGATGCGCTGATAACAGAATGCAAAAGGATCCAAGACATTAAGACCAGAAAACGGTCACCTCGCTGGAGAAACGTGAGCTCCTGTTCTCTGCCCACAAGCCACTGTTGCATTTAGCAGCCACTGGATACAGGGAGCAGCCCTGGGAGCCTGCTGCTTAGATGCCCCGTCCTGCCCCATGGTCTGAACTCCCCACAGGAGCACCACGGGCCCCCAGTCCCCCAAGGGTTTCACCCCTGAGGCTGAGAAGTGGTGGCATGACACTGAGCTCTTTAACGCTGGAGTCCTTTCCCAGCTCCGGTACCCCGAGCAAAGCAGCTCTCGCAACAAGTGACCTCATGGATGCAGCCAAAGCCACCTCCCGCTGAGCCACAGCCCACCAGGAAGAGCGATGATCGTTCTATACGCTCCAGTCAGTTGGGAACCAGATTATTTTGTTTCCTCATCAAGAAGTCAGAATTCACTAAGTAAAGCTATAACCATCATTAGCTTTTCCCCCTCATTTATAAACTTTAATCCCTGCTACCACCATGGCTAAACATGGCAATCCAGAATAGATCTCTGTCTCCTGATGGCCCAATATCACGATTTCTTCCCTTGAGTCGAGCAGCTGAAATGACGTCAACCAACTTCATCTTTAGAAGAATAATGAGTTATCTAGACTTGGCTGCTAAAGGAGACCTACACACAATGTTTAAGTCTCCCTCTCAAGCTCAAGTGTAAAAGCAGAAAGATTTCATGCTGCAGCCCTTCTAAAAGTCGAGAACACAAAGTTTCTAAGAGAGAAGCAATTCAGTATATCAGTTTAATGGAGGAAGCAGAGGAAAAAAGAAAAAACAATGACTGGTAGCCATAAAATTCTGTAGATCAAATGTCAAAGAGTAATTAAAAAGAAAGGAGGATTTCTATGGACCTGAATATATAATTAGGAAGGGAGCTACTGTTGCAGTGACACTGCTTAATAATCTCATTGTAAAAACTGACAAAAGTTGCATTCAAGGCAATTATTTTTGAATTATTTAGAATTGGTAGTTTGAAAATGAAATGGAAAATGGGTGCTTGTACTGTTAAATGCTGCTAATGTACAAGTCTCCTGAAAGAAAAAGCTTCTCAATTAAAATACTTGCAATATAGTGCCATTACTTATCAGCTGAAATGCATTTTGTACTGCCATTCTCTTCGGGAATGCAATTGTTTACTGAATTGGGAAATTAACAGCCAAATCCCATGAAGTGCTGTGCTCTCTCCTCCTACAAAGCAAACTCCTGGGGCTTCACTGGGCTTCGCGTGACACTCCACGCAGAGCTGTGTTTTTAATCCAGACCATGATATACATTCCTCTGCCCCACCCGTATTATCTGAAAAGAATGGAACAGTTGGTGGGAAATGGAAGGATTTTGTTATTTTTATAATATACAATTTTCAGAAGAGGAATCAAGTGCAACGGTGGACCTCAGCACGCGGCCAGAAAGGCGTTTTCTGCCAGCAAATTTATAAGGCAACCACATTGCAAGTAAAAGTCGCCCTTCTAAGAAATTCCCCCGGGCTGCAGAGGTGGCGGAGGCTGCATCGCTGGCTTCTCTATTTACAGGCAGAGAAGGCGGCTTGCGGCGCGTGTTGCCACTTCCACGTCTCTAGAGGAAACAAATTGCTTTAAACACTTAAAACAGCTGTGAGGAGATGCAGAAGCACAGACAGGGGATGGGCTTTATCTTGACTAGTGTTAGATATGTCTAGTGTAGACACCCGTGGGTGAGCAAGGTTTCCTCAACAGTCAAAAAAACGAGGCCGGTCAGGAGCACATCTCTCTCAGACACCGAGTTGAGGATGAAATGCCTGTGCCCTACCAGGGCCTGGAGAAATCCACCCACTATAAATGATGAACCTTGCCCTGTTAAACTCAGATAAACGAAACAATGGGAAGAGTAAGTCCTCGTTCTTTCCTGATCCTCGGTGCTGGAGCATTGGGAAGGTGGTGGACTATGACCTTGTCTCACCCCACCACCCTCAGCGGGAGCCTGGGTCCTTGATTCACCTGAGAAAAATCAAATGGAGAAGAATAGAGCTGGACACAAGATGTAGCAAGAGTCTGCCTGACGGTAGTGCTGGGATTTTTGCAGAGTAAGACAGGGCAAGAGGTACCTTAACCTACACTTCATTTTAAATCTACATTTAATTCAGTTCACGCAACCCGTGCTCAAATTCTGCTGGCGTTAAGCACTGAGGTCGAGCAGCTCTGACTGGGTTTTTCCTGATCTGGCACCCAAAAGCACATTGCATGCAAGCATGCTCTATTTTACTTAACACCGTGGGGCAAAAGGTCAGATGCGACTCCATGAGCAACCGGGAAAACCTCTCAAAGCGTCGGTGACTACAGCACGGAGCCCAGTCACTCCAGTTCACATCCAGGGAACTTCTCGCCCCCAGCCCAGGGAAGATCAGCTCAGCTCTGTATTTTCTCATCAGACTGCACACCTGAAAGCCAGCACCGAGCCTCACCTCACTGTCAGATGAACTTCTTCCCCTTGCACTAAATTATAGATGTTAGACGATTCCGAGATAGGAGTGTTAATTATTAATAGGAATTATCTGAATTGATTTTCAATTACAGAATGTTATTTTCTATTACATTGCAATAAGACTGCAGGAATTCCATTAAATTCAAAATGAGGATCATCAATTTCCATTAAGACCCATGTAAACTAAATACATTATATCTCTGTTGAAGCCAATGATTTCCATTATCCCTTTCCATTAATTTCCATTCATTTGAAGTGACTCCATTTGAAATGGGCTTTAATGGCTTGATGGCTTATCAGTATTCCGGGCTCTCTAATTTGACAGGGACATAACCTAGCTGCCATCACCTGCTCCCGCACATTCACGAGTTGAAAACCTCTATTGAACGTGGTGATTGACTACAGCAGGCAGCCAACTCCTTCCGACAGTTGTCCAAAGACAACCGCCACTTCTGCCCCTGCAGCAAATCTGTCTTCTGAAGCCTGACACTTGAAAATTGACAAGTTGGGTTTCTTTCTCCTGATTAAAAAAGGAGGGTGGGGGGAAATGCCCTTTTTCCCCCTCGAAGCTGATTTGTCTTTGGACCATTTCTGGGTTTGAGCTAAACCCACTGATACCAGCACTATTCCACTGCTTGAGAAAATTCAAGCAGGGAGGGGGTTTTCCCTCAAATTTGCATAAAATAATATATGTTTGTAATACTGGCAAAAGAGAGGTACAACACTGGGGCCAAATGCCAGGCAAATAATTCTTTACTTTCTAGATAATATGATGTGGAAAGTTCAAAACGGAGTCTGCCTTTAAAGAGGAGGAAATATCTTCTATGCATATAATTCTGTAAATGCAGTTATTTCTCTGCAAACCTGACCTCACTTGCATCCTCAGAAGAGCATGGGTACAAACGTAACGCTGTTCTAAATTAAGCATCATTTTAATTTCCAAGTATTTCTCATAAGTACCCACCAGTAAACACCTAAGAAATCTCCCTTGTGAGGGATTCCTGCAATGACAAGTTTTCTGGTAAATCTTCATCATGCTTCATTAATATGAGAGAAAAAAAATCACTGGGCTCCTTATTGGTGCCAAGTCCCATCATGGTGGATATACAGTCTTGCCGGTTTAAACAAAAATACTTTTGGAATAGGTCAGATATGGAAGGATATCAAACTCTGAGAACACGAAAATGCAGGGGGTTTTTTGTTTGGGTTTTTTTTTGTTTGTTTTGGTTTTTTGTGGGTTTTTTGTTTGGTTTTTTTTTGTTTTGTTTTTTTTTTTTTTTTTTTTTTTTTGAAACATCACTTCAATTATATGTTTTTAAACGTAGGGTGTATGGCCTGACTCCTGGCCTGTCCCCAGATTAGGGTATAAATACACTGAAACCAGACATGGGATGCTTTAAATCTCAGCTTCCCCTTTCCTTCCTAGTTCATAAAGAAAAGCGTGACTTTTAGTTTTATTTTTACATTATTTTTATTCTATACCTTGATCACCCTCAAACTGCAAGAGTAAGGACAAGTCATTCGGCATCGGGGACTCCTCGTGCACTGCCACTCGTGCGCCCAAACGCACCCAGGTATGGCAGCTTGCATCAAATAGCGGACCATGCCATGGTGACCCATTTACTCCTTTCTATCCAGGGGTGAGATGAATTATGAAATGAGGAAAGCTGGGAGCGCACCACAGAGATTTGGAGATGCCGATTGCTCTCGGGAGCCCTGAGACACCGACTGACAGCTGGAGAGACCAACAAGAAGAGCACGACAATGGAGGAACAGGTAAGTTATGTATCACTGCCAGGCAGCAAACAGGTGACCTGCTCGAGGTGACCCTGCTTTGGCAGGGGGTTGGACTAGACGAGCTCCAAAGTTCCCTTCCAACCCCGCCCATTCCGGGATTCTCCATGGGGCTGCATACTTTGGGATGTGTTTTCATATACACTCCAGAGAAGGAAGAAATACTTTCTGAAGACCTAAAGCTGCTAGTTACTATGTAACAGGTCAAAAACACTAGAAGTCACCTTCAGAGTACAAAACCACAGCAAGAAGAGGAGGAAGAAAAACAAAACCCCACAGCCAATCCCCTGGACGGGGTGACATTGCTCCTGAGCCCGCAGCATCCCTCCCTCCCTCCCTTCATCCCCCCGGCTCTGTTGCTCCTCTGAAACAGCTCCAGACACAGCACTGCTCTGCCCTCAGCTCTCCTCACCCCAGTCCGCTGGGCTCACCTCCTCTTGCCCAGCTGGGCACTTCGCTTTTCCATACTTTCCCCTTTCTGCTGCTCCAATATTCCTCCTTCACTACCCCAAACCCAGCCTACCGTTGCCTTTTCAGCCCTTCTCCCATATTGCTTTCTCTTGCTCTTCATGCAATCAGAGAAGAAAAATACGCACTGAGAATCTTCCTTTTAAATGGAAACCGTGCCCTACCCAGTGCATTTCCATATGCTTTTCTCATCAGAGATGCTCTAACAGATGCTCAATACAACTCAGTCATTCCCCTACATGGCTATGTCCTTCTTTGAGATTATAAAATATGTAGCGTTTCACCCATGAGCACTAAAATAGTAATTTATTACTAAGCTTTGTGCAGTAAAATAAGCATTGGATTTAAACAGTTCTTTACCATCATCTTGAAGTGGGGAAAGACAGAAGCAGGGTCTTTCTCTAATGAATAGGCCATATAAACCGTACACAGGTGGTAGAGTAGAAACATCCAGATGGCTATTGTTTTTTGGTAACATTCGTTCTCTTTTCTACTGCTTCTGATACCCATTTTTTAAACATTATTTCATTTTTAAAGGGGTCTTTCAACATAAAATGAATAGAATATACAGGGCAGTCTAAAGACAAAGTCAACAGATTAAAGCCCAAATAAAGTAAAAATTCTCCCCCCAAAACCGTAGTGGAAGTCATTTCTAGCTTGGCTACAGAAGGCAGCTTTTCAATAAACAAACAACGTTATTATTGATGATAAAAATATGATGTTTTCTACAACTCAGTCTGTCCCCATCATATTAGATAGATACTCTGAAAACATCAATAAAGTCACAATCCATACATCAGTGGATTTACTAGCTAAAAAGATATTCCCAAACTGATGAGGTAGAAAGATCACTAGTATTAATTATGTTTGCATCAGAAAAAAAACCTCCAAGAGACATTAGCTTACACGCGCTGTTGGGTACGGTGTTTGCAAGATGGGGATGGATATCAGTACGCAAAGCACAAAGGCCGCTAAGTGGCCAGCCTTGGCCATCATTAAACCACTGGCCCACGTAGCAGTCCCGGAGCAGTGGTCTCTGAGCATCCTTCCGACAGCAACCGGGACCCCCCCCGCGTGCTGACAGGGTGCGACAAGTGCCCCACAGCAGTGCTGTGCCCCCGAGCTGTCACACCGTTTGTGTCCCTGCTGTCACCTGCTGCAGGGCAGCGACAGAGGCGTCCCCTTGCCTCACTGCAAGCTGGGGGGGGAACTACTTCATAATACTGCTGCCGGTTTCTGAAGTGCTCCATTAGTCTTTCTCTTTGTAGACGCTCAACACACAACCAACGTGAGAACTTCTCCTCTTCTCCTGGTGCCGTGTCCCTAGGGGAGATGAGCACCAACCACCACCCTGCAGAGCCCCACAGAGTGCTCATGCTCAGCGATTTTTTTTTCTTTCATGAATCCTTTATCTTTTTTTTTTTTTTTTTTCCCCTTCTCTGTGTAGGAGGAAGAGTTTTATAATGACTCGGAGCAGATGGATAGGATCTGCGTGTCCTATTCCAAGCTCCACTCCCTGGTATTTGTCTGTGCAGACGAGTAGAAAGCAGACAGATATTATAAGAAACAGAAAGGTTTATGCTGACCCGAATGTTCTTCCCATGCTCTCATTGCTGCCTCGCTTTCCTCTTTTGTCATCCCATGTCTCAGAGGACAGAGCAATTCCTTGTAAATGCATGTAAATCTGTGACTTAAATACTTTTTGTGACTTTTAATAATTACTAATCATTTTGAATTGTGATTTGCTGCACTTGAAGATGTTGACTTGCATTATCCTTCCATTTGACGTGGCTCAGCACGATCACAGCGAGGGTGGGAGGAGGAGAAAACCGGAGGGAACAGACAGACACTCTCATGGGGCAGTGGAGGGAAGAGAGGGAAATGAAAAAACTAAAAGACGACAAGAATAGGCCGCAGTTAAACTGATAAGTACCTTGAAGGCAAAAAACCATGTAAAGATAATTTAGGAAATAAGGAAAGGCCATTGAATGGCTTTGAGCAGGGGACAGACGGTCGGATTTGTTGGAGCAACTGGTTTTGGATGTTTACTTCTTGTTCTGTTAAATCTGGCAGATTGTCCATGAACAAAAGCTGACAGGGCAGAGGAAAATGGAAGATTGAATACGCACAGAGAGGTCAGGGCTGCACACACGGCTTCAAGACTCGTCCTCCAGGAGAAGTTACTAACACTTAATTAAATTGCCCTATGATATCAAGAAGTAATAAACCAGGAGTGGCCCAAGGAGAAAGCTTTAGTGACAGATACAGACACTGGAAGAGAAGGGGGAGGACACCAGCAGAGGCCCCAAGAGGACGATCATCAGTATTAAGTGCAAAACCTGAAAAATTTAAAGGGATGTAGTTGATTAAAAGAAATACTATTCTTTGTATTGTTCTAAATCTTACAGATTTAGAATTCTTTAGAGAGAGCAGGTACTAGGCACAAGCGAGAAGATTCACTTACAGATATAAGATCTCTATTCATCTTTACAGAAATTCATCGTATTTCCCTACAAAGCATTAAATACAGTAAGTTTTAAAATCCCTTAGAAAAAGATCATTTTTCTGCTATAAAAAGTTTCAGTCAAGTCAGGCCTTAATGGCTGCCTAACCTTGAGAAATTGCATCTTTTTTTTGGATGCACTGTAATAACTTCTGAATGACATATCTGATCCACTCAGAAACACCCGGGAATTATGCAGGCATCAGTAGCCAGAGTCCAATTGATTTTGGAGAAAGCCAGGAAAAGAGAAGAGTAAATGAGCCACATATTACTCCCTTTATCTGGTTAGCAGATTAATTTCCTCCAGCATCTATATAATCATTTATAAATAGTTGATGGCAGCTTTACAAAAAAAAAAAAAAAAAAGAAAAGAAAAAAAAAATTCAGTTCAAATTGACATCTCGAATGCCTTACTTCCCTTGCAGAAGAAGATGATAATGGGATCAGAACAAGGGTTGAGAGGATGGGGGGAGGCCAGCTGGGGGTGCAGGGCCAGGGGACAAGGGGGACCTGGGGGGACACAATGGCGGCACACAGGCTGTTTGGGAGGAACTGGGCTCACTGGGGCACACAGGGGCACCTTCCTGGGAAACCCACAAGCTATTGCACCAGTGTTGCAACACAGAGACCCCGAGTCAACCACATTATTTTTAAATTACTATTTGGAAGAACTGCAAGTACACTCTTAAAGGAATTTATAGTGCCCACTATCTCTATTTTACTCATAAAATCAGCATTGCCCAGTGTATTTTTACAGTTTGCCTTTCTTTGCTTTGGCATATTCGGTTTGGAGGGATTGTTATTCCTTGCCAAACAGAAACAGTTATGAAATCATCATCTTCAGTTGTCTGATGTGAATTAACCCTTGAGATAAGGCATTTGTTTATGTAAAACTGAAGTTATGTTGAACATAAAATGCTTCCTTCCTTTGAGCAAGTAAGTGTAAGGAGCCTTCCCACTCTGCACTGCTGAAAAACATTAAGTGTGCAGTGTATCATTGATGTTGACTCAAAGATGTTCTGCCACCTAAAGAACATGTTCTTTTGAAGGGGCACCAACTTGCAAGAAAATTTACTGAATTACAGCAATATCGTAATGGATGCCACAGCATCACCTAAGTACACTGTATTTCACTTTTTGAGATTTCTGGCCATGACTACACCTCTCAATGATCAGCATTAGGTAGGAACACACTAATTATTAATGCATTATTTACTTTGTTATTTACTGTTTACCCATATGAAGCCACCATTTTTGAGCAACCTGAAGCTAATCTTCCTGGCTTCTATTGGCAAAAGTATCTCTCCCAGAACCCAGATGTCTCTTAAATACCAAGAATGATCTACTAATGGTTTTATGGGGTTAATTAACTGTTTCTTTTTAGAGACAATAGAATTTGCAATGAGGAACATCAGCATTATCTTTAGTGCTACCTCTGCAAATGGAGAATACAGGATAATTGGTACTGCCATGTATTGCCCATTATGCACAAAATTAAAGCAGGGAATTTACACATTGTGATTACCATTGGTATTTTATTACCTTAAATTCTTATAATAGATTGCAATTCACACACTAGATGTGCAAAAAACCTTGTTTCTGTCTTTTACTAAAACCTATATATTCTGCTAGAATACCCCTTCTTTATTCCTCTAGGGGTTTCTTCTTCCCCCCATAAAGAGCCCACATCTCTCCCAAACCCCGTGAAAGCATTTAAATGCATTCTGCATCACATTCGAAATACTAAAGGGACATTCGCTAGGGTACAAAGTGATGCTCTATCAATTTAGGAGATTAAAAAAAGTTTTTAAATTTCTTACAGTTAAGATTAAACCCTCGTAAGGGACTAATAACAGTCCACTCCTAAAATGTTCATATGAAAGTCAGATCACAACAAAGAAAACACATCTGTCAAGAAACTAGGAATAAGGCAGTTTTCTTGCTTAGTGTAGGTCATAAGCGCATGAGCCTCTGTATTTTACTGGAGACAACTTGGTGCTGGGAGTGCAGTTTCTGGCATCCCTCTGAAGCCCTGTGGTTCTGCACAAATCTGAGCTGCCTTACAAAAAACATCAGCTTAGCTTTTGCTCAGCAAATCCTGCAAATTGAAACCTTCACTAAAAAGTAATAAAAAAAAAATAAAAAAAAATCATGGCACTACTCTAACAAAAGAAAGACAATCTCCGATTTTCATATGGGCAGAACAGGTTTGTGAAAGAATGAGTCACGCTGGCAGAAAAGAAAGTGCTTTCCAGGAAAGGAACCTCAGCGACAAGCATGGGCTGCTGTGAAATGTCCCTGTGCAAAACCAGCTTTCCAATGGGTGGTCCCCAGCACGGGGGAAGATGCAGGGCTGGTTGCGATGTCCCCGGGGCTGTGTTCCCTCACCGGGGGCTCTGCCAGCGCTGCCTTTGCCCGTGGCTCCCGTGGGAGCTGAGCCCTAGCCAGCGACCGTGGGAAAGCAGCTTCGTTCCACAGGGCTCGACTCTTCTCCTGCCAAAGAGCATCACTTTGCATCAAACCAAATAAAAAGTAGCCTAGAGATGCTGCTTGCTCCAGGAATACATCTAGGTTTATGGACTTCTTTTTCCGTAAAAAGCAATAACATGAAACTTGAATGCAATCTTTTTCCTCCAGAAAGCTAGTTTTTCACACTTGGTCTAATACAACAGAGTTTTACATCAATATCCATTATTGCAGCGGAAACCTTGCCATGGGTATGGCAACCTGCAGCCATAATTCAGGGAGTAACGACAGACACTGCACAGTTAATGCTGCCTCTGAGTTTACATTGCCAGCCTGATTGCAACACTGGACCGTCTTAAATTCAAATATTGTCTTGGCCCAAGAATTTGTCTTTGTACCTGGGACTTAGAAAGGCTATTTGGATAACAAGTGAAATAAACTCCATTGGGACAGTCCAGAAGAGCAGATGAACGCAGCCCAGGCCCCTGGAGCCAGCAGCTGTCCTGACGTGAGCACAGGGAGGCAGCGATGCCCCATGGTCCCTGCTGGTCTCCCTGCTCTGCAATAGCTGGATGTGTTTCTTTCACCTATCTAGAAAGCATTTTATTCTGTGGGTGCAAGGCCGTTATCCTTCCAGTGTTGTCAAACTCAGCTGGAGTTTGGAAAAAGTCTTCATTTTAATCAAAGTGGCTGCAGCTTTTCAAACTACACAGACAACGCAGGTATCACCTCTCCTTGTCCCTGCTCTCAATTAAATGTGAATACACTTAAGAGATGGTGTCAGCAAACATAAGATTCAGCAGAGAAATCTCTGAAAGATGTCCTCCTCCTGTTTTCAGTGTTATCCGGAATTTGAGGAACAAACATTTCCAGTGTGGTGGCGCAAACCAGTCCAAAATGCCACTGCCCCATTCCAGCAGGTCTCACCGACCCCGCAGAAGGAGCTGCACCTCCCAGGTGACTTCTGGGCCTCAGCTCTCCCCCCTCTTCATCAACAGGAGGGTTCCTAGTCATTTCAGAGCCATGGCTCATGTAGGCTCTAAGACTCTTCAGCTCGTGGTTCTCGCCATCCACGTGTGGTGTCAGAGAGCCAGGGCTCGCAGCGCTGTCTGTCATTGCCTCGTAAAACACCTAACGCAATAAAACACTCGACATCTGCTTTGCCTCACACCAGCCTCCCCCCTGCAACACAACGAGGGTCTTTATGGCACAAAAATCCTTATTTTTGTCAGGATTTTAAAAACACCCTGGAAGTCTTCAACTTCTGAACACTCACACCAGGACCAGATACTCGCTCCTCATGGAACCAGGCGTTCACAAGGGCATTAATAAAACAGAGCAGATAAATGCCTTCCTTTGGATCTAAAACCCCTGAGCAGATGCCACCACCTCCTCCCGCTATCCTCACAACAAAAGCGAATGAGAGAAAGCGAGCGTGTGTGTGAGACAGACACAACCTTTCTTTGGACTAAATTCTGTTCATAACTGCAACATTCTGGAAAATTATTATAAGCAGTTTCTAAGTCAAAACTGAGAAATATGTATGCAATTTATTGTACTCCTCCCTTCATTTAAAGCTGTATAAATTCTTCTTATCTTCATCCCCCAATGACAAAGATGGCAATGAAGCTACAAAATAACATTGAGCGCATTGTAACTAAACCTAACGGGTCCCAAATTAAATATCAGTGGTGTACAATTTAATCTGGATTTTTTTCCTAAGACTCGTAAAAACTCTTAAATCGTGCTTCTGCAGCTTAGGACATCCGCAAATTCTCTAATTGCTTTACAGCACCACTGTTATTTTACGAAGAGGCTCACCATCCTGTATGTTCCACAGCTGGCTAGTTAAATTACTCCTTCATACAAGAGAGGTACACGGGACCCACAGCCACATTTCAGAGCAACCAGACACGACTGCTAAAGCAGGGACGGAGAGTCTGAAGAAATCTGGAGGTGCAGGGATCCACCTCCAGCCACATCAAATCCCCTCGGGCCCATTGCACCAGAACAACGGGATCTCCCAGGGTGTGCGGATGGAGAGATCCCACCTTCGCAGGGGTCTCTGCGGCTGCCGCCGAGCTGGTCCAGGGGACTGCATCGCCCCTGATCCCAGCTCACGGCTGTGTCTGTTAGGGCAGGGACCAAGAAAGCGCTGTTGGGAGCAGGTATGGGGCTGTCCCATCCTCAGGGCTCAGCTTTGGACCATCCCAAAACCCAAAATGCAGGTCTCAAGACGTAAGCAGATGCCTCATTTCTGACCACAGCACAGGATGAGGCCAATTCGACAGTGTTTCAGGGAAGTTTAAGCTTCTAGAAAACTACAAAGTAAACTCATCAAACTATGCTTATCTCCAGATAGTGGCAGGTGTCCATGGACACTTTCACCAATCCGATTCTGGCAGCAGATCACTTTGAGACTCCATTTCAACCCATTTTAAAGGTTTTCAGTTCACCCGCTTTTGCCTTGCTGCAAACAAATCAAATTAACAATATTGCTGGGGAATTGTTGGGACTCTTAGGAGTGTATTTCCTTACTGGCACATACAGGCCATTTGCATGGAGATACATTCATTCATCTTTTTGCTTTTTCAAACTAATAATTTATCACTATTTTCCCTGCTCTCTCTCTAGAAACTGATAATTTTTAGACGACTACTCCATGCTTTTTACTCTACCCTTCTTGTTCGCCCTGGTGAGGCTGTTACTGCACGGTCTCCATCCAGCCTTCATTTGTTTCTCTCAAGAACTTTTTTCTGCCTCTTGGGGTTCCTTTTTTGCCTGTTTTGGGGACAGGCAATAGTCTGTGGACTTTCCTAGAGCTATCTGGTTTTGCCAGCCTCTACTTTTTGATGATTGTTTATTTCCCTTCTTAGGCATCTGCTAATTTTCTCAAACTCTTTCATGTTTTTAATCATATCTCAAAGTCTCCCTTGATGATCTGTTATTCTTGAAAGATGTGCTCCTTTTGCCACAATGCATAATTAACTCGCTGGTGACAACTGCCTATTGGACAAATTTCTGTACTCTCCTTTGAGTTTACCTAACAAATAACTACAGTTACAGTTGGCCTAAATTAATACAGTTGTCTTTATTAATTGACTAAAAGGTGCTGCACCGTTCTTAGGTTTGAATTCCATGATATTAGTATTACTACATCCTTCACATGATTATGGTGCAATAACTGTCAATTAATTTATATAATCTTTATTTTTAAACAGAAGCTTAGGGAAGTATGCACAAATTTAAGTGTGTCATTACAAATCTTTCCAGAAAATTCCTTGATCAGATCCTTATAAATCCTCATCTATGCTGCCACTTGCAGTAGATTCATTTGGGGTTTGTGCTAATTCACTGGAGAGTCCTGTAATCCCTTGTCATAAATATGAAGGATTTCACCCAGCCTATTAACAAGTAGAATTATAGATTGTCAGGGAGTAAATCATCCACCCTTTTCTAGTCATATCAACAATGGATTGAGAAATATTACTCATTCATTTTTATAATCCTTTAATTCTTGCAGACGTTCCTTTGAAAATTGATTTAAATCAATGAATCATAGGGCAAGATTGCTGTAAATTTTTCAAGCTAAAGACATTGCCTTCGACAGAGCAATCACAGTATACACCCCTCTGCCTACCATAACTCATGGCTTCCGGATGGTTAACACACTCAAAGCTCTGGAGTCAGCTCCTGAGGCTGTAAGAGCAAATGGGGTTTAATTAGATGAAGCCCAGACTCAGACTGCTATGGTACTTTTTTTTCCCTGTTTCTCAGATGGAAGAGAAAGGCAAAATTGAGTCAAAAATTCTCCTTCTTCAGACATTAGTGACCAACTCATTTAGTGATCTGCTCTCAGATGACACAAATGAGACCGGAGACCTCGTCTCCTGCCCTGTGCTCCCAGTAATGCCTCATTTATGGATACGGGTAAGATGTGACCCACAGCCACATCTTGGAGCTCGGCAGATGGCGTTTGCCTCCGAGCCGGCCTCAGCAGACACTCTGCGCCTGTTCAACATCTCGGGGACAACACGCAGCCACCAGCACCCGCAACAACATTCCCCCACCGGGGAAGCGGCAGGACACAGGTATCAGACTTGATCATAATTGCTTTTTTCCTTGTTTTGTGACTACAGAGGAGCTGAATTTCAGAAAAGATGATGCAAAGCTACCAGCTAAGCCTGGAAAATCTTCTCTTATGGAACTAGAAGAATGTTAAAAATAATTTCATGGTCAGTACAACATGAAGTTACTACCCTCTACTGATGAGAATGGACTTACAGTCCATGCAATAGTGAAAGCCAACAGGAGAAACAGAAACGTTTACATTTAAAATATTTTTAATATTTTAAAATTGCCTCAAATCTCATTTGGCCAAGTTTTAAAATTTAGCTTGGTTATATACATGTAGCATCACTAGAGCACACAACGTCCATGTGGTGGCAAGGACACGCTTTGTGTCCCCAAGGAGAGAATGACCGGTAGCAAAAGAAGATAATACAACTCCTTACGAGCATCTAAGCCAAATAAAGTGTGGGGTTAGATGCCATTGGATATAGGACACTTATCTCCTACAACTTTTACTGTTACTTTTGACCACTGCACATGAAGGATTTGGAATGAAACTTGTGCCTCTGAGGACACCTGACACTGTAACCCTGCACCGTGAAGTGCCCGACTGGCCCTGGGCCTGCATTCAAGGTGATTAAACAAAATCAGCAGAAATCCTGCCCTCTCCTGAGCTGACCAGAGGACGCCGTTGCTCTTGGTGTGCATGGCACCTGCGAGGGAGACAGTTCCTTCCATTACCGGCAACAGCGTGATACCAAGTAATTATTTTGCAATGCAATATGAGCAGAGAAAATAGGAGCTGCTATCTGCGTAAACAGCAGCCACTGGTCGTAAACAATTATTTAGAAATGGAATTTCAGGATCCTTTCAGAGTAACAATTTAAATTGGTCGGAACAGCGCGGGAGAGATTGTGTTGCCCCGCTGGAAGCGCTGTGCTCATATTCGGAAAACTTTTTACTGCGTAATCCTTTAAGTGCATTAGCTTTCCACCAGCGCGCTACAGCTGAGAAAGGATATCAGGAGGAAGCGATTGGTGCTTTGCCTGTATGATATAATTACCACTGAATTATATTCCAAAATAAGGAAGCTTTCATACATTTAATTTAATTCAGAGCTGGAAATCATTCCTATTATTGTTTCAAATATATTTTCACCTTGCATTCATTAATAATATACAGAAAATTTATTGGGGAAAAAAAGAGAGAGAGTTTTTAAACTTAATTATAGAGGAAGAATGCAGGTGTTACCATCTCCACCTTCCCACATGCTTTAGTCGTCTTCAGGTCCTGAGACCTTGACAAAAAAAACCTCACAGAAACATCTTCCAATATGAGAAGGAAAAACCCCGTACTTGTCCATATTTATATATTTTTTTTTTAAGTAATCTCTGTGTTTGAACACAAATTGGTGCTAAAACCCAAGGCAACAGATTGGGAGGAGGGAAGTTGACTTTTCTGATGGTCAGCTGCCCGCACAGTAACAGCAATTTGTTGCTCCCTCAGCCCTAAGTCACTTCTGGATAAGGACTAAGGCCACATCAAAGCTTTTCATTCTTGAAGGAGCAGTTGAGGCTGCGAGTGCAGCCGCAGAGGTCTTTGGCAGCGATGCACATTCAGCCCGTGCCTGCCCTGCGCCGCCCTCTCAATCTGCCTGATTTAAGGAATAATCTGTGAATCTCATCACCAGGCTGACCCAGCTGGGAAAACAAGCCCCAGCTCCTTGAAATTGAAGGGAAAAAAAAGAGGTTGGAGAAGATTTTAAGCCCAGAGAGCAAGACAGAGTGGATATTCAGACACAGGCGGCACCGGTTTTGGGGCATCCCCATCTACCTCATCCCCACAGATCCCCTCCGCCTATGGACATACATAAACATCCCCCCATCCCACAGCATGGCTCGTCCCTGCCCTGGAGGCTGCCGCCAGGGGAAGGCATCTAAATTCCTGCTTCTATAAAAACAACATTACTGCTCAATTGTAGTTGTGCTTGTTTTGCCAAGGAAGGCCTTCTGGGCTGCTTAAGTGTGCGTATAATATCTATTCTGCAGTAATTGTTTCTTTTCTGGGGGTTAGAAAAACTACATTATTCTTGCAGATGACAATGCCTTTAGTGTAAAGATGTACTGCAGCTCCCAGACAAGGGGAGCTCTGTCAAAGCAATGAATGATTACTGTTTGCAGTGGTTCTCTATCCCTGCAATTGTTTTTTTAATGAGTAAAAAGTTCCTAGGGGACTATTTTTTTCTTCTCCCTGCCGAGCACAGGCTATTGTTTTGGAGTATCAGTATCAGAAAAGCTTCTCATCCATCTGAGAAGGACAACATGACATGAAGGGCTCATTCAACAATAAGATTTTAACAAACAGATACAGGAAATCTGGACCAACATCAAGCTCAAGTGAGAGATGGTCATTGCTGAGGGAGAAGAGAGGACAGGGATTTGAACCGACAGAAGCAGCACCAAAATCCAGTTGCTTTCCTTGGGGTACCCTCTTTTCCCTTCCCCATTTGTGCACAGGAGAGCAAGAACAAGCTGCATCTTATCTTCCCAAAGAACAGATTAATTACATGACTTATTAGATCCCAGGCAGTCCCTATAGTTTCACCTTTCTATATCTTTTTTGTCAACAACACGGCCACTGCTGAGATGGGAAAAAAAACCAGGGTATCATCCAGACACCGCTGGGAAAATCTGTTCTCTCCAAACACCCCAGGTTAAATTTTTGTATGTATGAAAAGGAAGAAAGAGGCTTTCTGGAAAAGTCAGGTCATTTCAAACAAAAAAGACAACAACTTGAAAGTGGCATACAAGGGGATTTATAATTCACATTAATATTACCAAACTTTTTATTCTGGGTATTGCTTGAATATTCAAACCACTGGCATTAAGATTTTTGTAAGCACCAGCTGACTGTGCTTCAGGTTTGTGTTATGCCAGTTGTCTTCACCACAGATTCCTGTGGCCGTGTCTGCTACAAAACCTGCAGGACCAAGGCCCAAGCAAAGACCTTCACCACCCACCATCTGCGAATGGGGCAGCCCTTCCTTCCAGACCCCACAATGTCCCCCCACGGTGTCCGTGAGGGACAGAGATATGCTCCCAACACCTCCAGGAACTGGACCATGATGACTTTCTAGTCAAAAACCTGCAAAACCCTGGGAGCCCTTGAGGTACAGAAATTAACTCAGGGCTCTTTCCTTGAGTATACAAAACGCTTTTATCAAGTCATGCACTTGGAAACACAGTTCAAACTCCTATTAGCTGAATATACAGCCTATAATTACCATCAGCAATAGCTGGGTTCTGCAAGAGAATCTTTTCTTTTTTTTTTTTTTCCTTGTGCTGAAGACCAATTCATTATCAGATGGACAAGGGCAGTGAAATTCCAATTAAATATGCAATAAATTTCATTTTATTCTTTCAGTGTAATTTTAGTAAAGGGAGCTGCCACAAGTCTTGACAGCCAGAGCAAGCTGTGTTTCAAGGTGGAAGGTCTCTACCAGTCTTAAGCAATGACATTACTAACTCAAATACATGTGAAAGCTTGGTCTATTCTCACTGAAGCCAATAAACAAGTAAAAATCCCACAGTCTTCAAGGGTGCGCATTAAAGTCCTGAAGGCTACAAACGAGCCAGGCAAGTCCTCCTCCATCCCTGTCTGTTCCTGTTTCTCTGCTCGCACAGCAAGCCCTGCAGTAAGATTTTATTATTTTATTTTTTTTTTTTTACACCACAGCCTGAGAAGCATCGAAGGACAAACTTGCTAAAGAAGGTTTGCATAAGCCACATCTTCTGATACGCGCTCAGACACTCAGCCTTGCCCAGCCTTCTTTCTGGTTTTGGGCTTCTGAACCCAAGGTTGAGTGCAAAGACTGGGAAATGGAGCAATGACAAGGAAAAAAAAAATTAAGTAGCCCATGAATAGCGTACGAAACAAAGTATGCACCTGAACAAACACGGAACACACTGTTTTACAGTCATTCATACAGCCTGGCATTCGGGGTACGCAGCCCAGGCTCCCTGATAGTCTGCAATAGCCGATTTTGGACACCTTGAGCAGTAAACTCATTAAAGTCTGGAAGACTACATAGTTCATGGTGACCATGAGTTTATTGTGAGACAAAGCACTGTTGTGAGACTAAGCATATATATGAAAAATATAGGACAGCAACCCAACTGGAGCATTAGAGTACCTGACATGAAAGCCACTGACAGCTTTAGCAGAAGCAGGTTTTAATGCACATCCCAGAATATATTCTTCCCTCCTCCTCCTCCCTTGAACAATGTGGTCTGGAGAGCAATTCTTCCAGTTTCACATTATGTTTTCTAACACAGCAGGTCCGCGGGGGGCTCCAACCTCCCTGCTGCTTACCAGCGCATGGTCATCACGCCATGATGGCCTCCATCACCTCTCCTCGCCTGTCCATGGGCTGCCGAGAGCCAGGTCGGCCTCTGAATCAAACTGCAGCAGCCTCGCCAGCTGAAGCTGTTTAGTGAAAGACACCGGGAAGCTCCCGGAGGTGGAAGCACTAGCTGCACATGGGCAAGAGAGCAGCAGGCCTGTCTCCAGCAGAACCCTGCGGCCCGGGCAGGAGCTCTGCAGCCCCTTCACACAGGTAAAAGCTGCCGAGAATGCATCCATTTGTCAGTACAAAACACAAACATCCTGTACAAAACACAGCCACTGATCCAGATTATCTTTCTTCCCCCAAACGCCTTGCTCACAAGCCCGCACGTACTGCAAAGCGAGCTCTGACATTTTGAAAGAAGCAAACAAGAGAGATTTCAAAGCTCAAGTACAAAATATAGCTGACTTAGCAAACACCGCCATTAAAGAGTTCAAGGGAGTGGGGAGAAACATTTCATGAAACCTGAAGCACTCTGCATATTAATTCGCTGTGTGGAAACCACAAGCACTGAAAATAAATGGAAGTGACACACGGACTTGTGACATGCGTGAGATCAGGACGTCTTACACAACAGCTACTGTCAGCTCTCCTGGAGAATCAATGTCCTGCAGTCTTCATTCTCCCACACAACCTCTGCCTGCAGAGGACACGTAATTGCCTGACAGCAAGGGGAAGAATCAACCCAAGCATTAGACCTTTCTGTTACTTAGGAAATCAGCCAGCCCTCATAAATTTTCTAAGAATTGACAATAACTAAATTAGTAATGTGCCCTAATATTTTACTAGCTCCTAGCCAACTTCTAGGGGAAAATGCCAGCCAACACTCTCCACCACTCTTTATTTTCTAGTCTTTGATTCCACGGAGAAATAAGAGATATTCCAGAGTATACAACGTTGGAGTCGATTAGAGTATAGTGTAAATAAGTCACTCTGGAAAGCGAGAAGAGACTTTTCCATAACATTACTCTAAATCAATAAAGCTCTTTTCAAAAATTATCTTTCAAAACAGGATGGTCTAAGTTACATCTAATCTGAAATCCTATGAACGCAATATAGAAGAAGTATTTTGTGTGTCTGATATCATGACTCTTGGATGTAACCCCACCAAGCTATGGAAATAATTATAAAGTTCCTAACTAAACTTAAAATTAATTGCTTGCCTAAAATCCTTCTCACAAAGACTACCTGACAGCGTGACAGCTGAAAGACAATTTTGGAACTGCTCCATGTGGCAAAAAACATTCCCAGGATCCGAAACCAGCTGACAAGACCCAACCACTAGTCAATGGCTGCCCACTATGAACAGAGACAACAATTCTCCTTTTGAAGAATAAGATTTATTTAACGAGGCTGATTTGAGACAAAGTAGGCAAAAGACAGAAAGAGGGGGCAGAACAAAAAGAGAGACTGAGTCCCTCTTGCTGGAGCATTGCTCCTCAAGCGACACTGTCCTGTCCTGCAGCAGCTCCATCAACCCGTTAAACTCCCGATCATTTGGGAAGTGAGCGGAGCTTTCCAAGAGCGGTGGACGCATTATGAATGCCCATGTTTGGACCAATTTGATTCGTATCTTCAACAACAACAAAACTTTTCTTAACGTAAGAGAGCTGCTCGCAACCCTAGGTGGCAGAGGACCTCCAGTTCATCTCAGCCACCAGGAGACTGCTTTTACAGGCAATGCAGATCTATTTAGCACTCAGCCTGAAGGAATAATAATGCAAACAGATATTTTGCCTACTGACTTCATTGCTAGAATTCACTTACTAGTAGCACACACAACAATTTTCAATAAATCCGATATTTCAAAATGCTCTTTCTGCCAAAGTAGCACTTTATATTTCTCTCATTTACAAAAGTGAGCAATAATGCAATTTAGGTCTAATAGTCTCTTCAGCAGAGGGATCTCAAAGTGCTTTGCCAACACTAAGTAACTGCAATGCAAGATGTAAGGAAATTCACATGTAAAGATCACTTCCCCTTCCAATTAAAAAAAAAAAAAATGTAGCTACCTCCATATTGAAGTCCAAGAGAGAACAACTTACAAAACCCACCTTACACACACACACATAGAAAAATATATGATTCAGAGGGAAAGTTCTGCAGAAGATAACTTGAACTCCTTTGAGCTGAGATTTAGCAGAAGACACTCCAGTAAATACATCTGTTCTTCAAAGTGCAGCCAAGGAGCCTTGAATGATTACTGTGATCATATGAAAGATAACAGCAAAAACTTGGGAGTCTAAAACACTTTCTTGCTATATTGATTTGCTATTGATTGAAATGTGAAGTCGCTAAAACTACAACTGCTAGCATTTAAATACTCCATCCAAAGCCGGAGCAGCTTGGCTTAACAAAGATGACAAAAATAACAAAAGCTGCATCACTTCAGAGCAGCCCTCTTCTTCCACAGGGTATGTAAATGTTATGCATTTGACCTATCTGGAACATACATCATTAGCTGTTAACAGAGACAGGCATAGTATATTAAAATACATAATTATTTGGTTTGTACTTTCATAATTTCAAGTACACACAATGACTTTTTTTAAATCCAGGCGTTTTAGAGCGGCGCATCCAGCCAGCTGCTTGGGCTGCCAGCTAGGCTTGCAAAACACAGGAGCCCTACATGCGGGTGGAGGGCATTTGACACTTGATGGAATGAAAATCTGATCCACAAAATGCGAGTGGGAAGTGACCATTCAACACCTTACGTGCTGGCTATCTGTTTGTGCAACTTTCTGGGCTTCCAGATTACAAAGAATGATGTACTGGATGAATCTACAACTGTTGCCTTAAGCGCTTGACAACTGGGAAAAAAATTATGTGGCAGTTTATCATCAGTATGGATGTCTACAGTGCAAGAACTTCTGCATGGCCCAAAAATAATCTCCAATTCATCAGTGAGCATTTCAAGAACCAGAGCAGCCAGGAAGAATACAATGATTTTTGATGTTCATTGACTCTCATGCAGCTTTTCAGTTAGAAGGAAAAATGGATTCTTATTCTTTTTTATTTCTAGATCAGAAACATCCTTATTTACGAACTTTTCCTTTAAAAGCTGCATCTTTTGCTTTGTCTTCTGCTTCACCTGACTCTTCCCTGATTTTAAAGTATTAAAGATTTTTTTTTCTCCATCTGTAAAAAAAAAAAGTTATTGGCAAAAATATTTGGCCGGCGTGTCTGCTTTTCCTCACAGAAGTTGCTGTGAACATCTCCCTGGCTGAAGGGACTTGTGCTGAACTGGCTCCTGCTACTGACGCCTCTTGCCAAAGGAGGGTCCCACCAGCAATTTGTCTGCAGGACGGACACTGCAAACACCAATATGAAAGATTGGCACAACTTTATTTTTGGCACATTAGAGACCATATTTTCTATCGCTGCCTGCAAAATTTTGAGGGGTATGTATCCAAATGATAACCTAAATGAATGATGTGATCCCTAACAATAACCCTCTTACAATGTTAGCTAATGGCTCCTCTCTGGTACAGAACACAAACCAAACCAATCAAGCAAAATGCCAAAGTAAATGAGTCACTAAGTTAGTAATGACTTGGCTGATCGACAGTCACACCTAACTGAAACCCAGACGATAAGGACCGGTAACAAGGGATGAACTGATGACACGTGTGTACCCTACGCTCAGAACGGGCTGCTGAAGTCCTTACGTGCAATGTACTGAGATCTGAACAAACGAGATACTGTAGATGTAAAAAAAAAAAGTGAGTCACAACCTTGGAGCCCGACAACTCAAAGACCAATGGTGACAGAACATCCACAAGACAGCCGTATTTACTTGCCTGTGGAGGTGGCACTTCTTGCTTAACGGTCATGGCTTAAGACAGGGAAAAGGATTTACCTTTGTTCATTTGCAGCTCTTGACCTAAAATGTGTCTTAGTCCAGAACTTCAATGTCCTTGAACTTGGTCAATAGGCTCTAACGCCTACATTAAATAAATTCTGAAAATTCTAAATTGTACGTTCCTACTTTTATTTCATGCTTTATTTCATCCAAGTTCTCTTAAAAAAAAAAAAAGACTGAAAGTTCAGAATTAGCACAAGCTTAGAAGTGAGTCCAAAGAGAAGGGCATGGAATCCAAATTCTCTATGAACTGTACCTAAAATAAGGCGAGTGTCTTACACAGGAAAGACACCTGCACTGTGACTTGATGTCCTGTGCAGTGGCCCAAGGGCTACATGGACAGCCTCAGTCCTTTTTTTTCCCCACGCTCTTTAAAGTGCTCCTATAAGTTTCTTGCTTTCCATTGCCTGCAGACATAAGAAGAATCTGAGGTTTTCCTACAACACTGAAAACATGTGATGGAAATAATCTTGGCTAGGAAAGGAAATCTTCAAAGAGAGAAGCCCAATAAAATGGGCTTTGATGAATTTCTGTCAAAAAAAGATAATTTAACTACCCCTTTTTTCCCTGCTGATCTCACATAGATAATTTACATTAGACTTCACAGTTTTCTTGATACAACAGTAAAACATTTTTTTCCACAGTGTGTCTTTTTTGCTAATCAACAAAGAATAATGATATCTTTTGCAAGAAGTTAGGATATACACCATTACACGATGCATGACAGACCGTTTTGGCACTAGCGTTTGGGTTTGATGTCTCAGGCTAGCAGGTTACAGACCTGCAACATATGCGGTTGTGCGAAGTTTTACAATACTGGGACTGACAAATGTCAGCAGCCAGATAACTCATCTTTCACGTCTCTCACAGGCTCACCTGCCCCCACACCACTAAAAGAGCTCAATATAAATACCGAGGCAGTGGAAAGCCTCCTGCCTAACCTGTAGTATACACAAACGTTTGGTCACACAGATGTCAAGTTGGAATTTCAGCAAGAAGAGAATCAGGCCACTGATGGACCTTGTTGCCCAGAAACAGTCAAACTGGACTAAACTTGAAATATTTTAACTACAACTCAATGATCTAAATACATCAGTGAAGTTTTCTTAATGAAAGATATCACAGTCTTTGTAGATAAAAGATGCGAAAATAAACAAGTTTGCTCATATTGCAAGAGTATCGATAATAATTACATTTATTTCTTTTCCACTACAGTTAACCTTGGAAATGTACTACTCCAACTGGGTGAGAACTGCAAAAGAGAAGGAAACAATTTAAATATGAATGATTATGCTTGAAATTAATTATTTTCTTGCACTACTAAGCAATTTGGAATCTTGACACCTTAAAGGGAAGGATAAGTGACAATTTTCATTAGCATTCCAACACAGAAAGGTCGCAGTTACTGGAGAGGGCCTTGATGACTGGAAAAAGACAGATGTCAAGCTCACCTTCAAAAAAGGGCAATGAGGAGGATCTAGGGATCTACAGGCTGGCTGGTCTCTCCTAAGTACTGTTAATGTTATAGAGCAAACCCTCTTGAAGAGCATCTCCTGAAGCCTGAAGGACACAAAGCACAGCGGGAACACCTAGCATGGGTTTACCAAAGGGAAACTGGGCTCTCTCCATATCCTCTTCTCATTAACAGAATGGGCTTCTGAAGGACTGCTGTCAACTATGAAGCTCTGCCACGCAAGTTTAAAGAAACACCCCTAGAAATGCAAAATAAAGGATAGATCTTCATGTCAAGCACAAGAGACATTATCTGGGCTGGGTGCGCACTTTCAGCCCCTCAGAACATTTCTGGTTCCTACCATTTGGGGAAATCAGGTCAATTAAACTTTCCCATATTTCCTCAAAAAATGGATTTCAGAAGTTTACAGTAATTGCTCGATTGTTTGCATTGGCTACAAGTCAGCTGAGTGTTGGAAGCTTTCCTTTTCATTCCTTGGTATTGTACATTATGGTCACCACCGTATGCTCTTGTAACTGCATTCAATGCCAGGAAAAAACTCTTCTGCTTGGAGCATTCGCTTTTCAGGACAAGAAAAAAAGAAATATCTGTACAAAACTTCAAGTTCACTTGATGGGTGTAGGGGCATTAATTAAAACCTGGCATTTGAAATGCGTATCCCGCTTTTTGTAATTCCACAGAAACGGGACATAACATAAATGGGAAACTCTTTGACTGGTGTGAGGGGAGATTGGTAAATACAGCCCTGAAAGGCTGGTAGCAGCTTTGATCGCTGGTTACTGTTAACATCTTTCCATCTAGTATTAAAGGCTAAGCTACTTACGGGGAGCTTTTTCACTGCCCTGCATTCTGGAAGAGCTGCCTCGGGTCTTAAAGAAAGGTTTAATCTTTAGGCTCATGAGAAAGGCAACACCACTTTCCCTCTTCCTTGCTTCAGAAGGCGGAATCCGAGAGAATAAAATGACTGCACTTTTCTGAGCTGCACAGTCATTATCCTGGCCTTGTCGGGAAAAGCATTCTCCTTTGGAAACCCTGCAAGTCATTTATTTCCACTGCTACTGTCATAACGGCAGATCTTCCTGTTATTAATTTAAACCAACTAGAGTAATTAGTTGCCAAAATCTGCATACTCTTTCCCCTCAAAAATTAAGTACTTGCATAAAAGCCTTTTCCAATCTTCAAATCCGATAGCGTGGCTGACAAAGCACACTTAAAACTAAGAAATGCAGAGACTTATGCTCCATATCCCAAATAGATGGGTGAGTCACACACACAGACTTCAACAGAGTCCCTGGTATATTTATATTAAATAAGTTTACTGTTGAGATAAGCACCAATTTGGGGCTCGTTTGAGAGCAGTGCATTTTAAGTTTGCAGCAAGTTACACTAATTAGATAATACATTACAATGGGGTTAATATTTCACTCCTGACGTTTTATTTTCAGCTATCAACAGCCACATTTCCCTCACTACCGAACATCATTCACCATTTTGAAGGGCAATTTGATGCCAAGGAAATCAGCAATGTGAGAGGGGCACATAAAGCATGAAGAGATGCATTAGGAGAAGAGAGAGACTACTTCTTGAAATTCCCTCCCTCCCTATCTTGCTAATGACGTTAGATTGGACAGAGGGGTCCATAAAATATTTAATGAACAATTCAGAGCACCAAAGACACTCTTAGCCATATGTCCAGAGCTTTGTCTTAGAGTCTTAGATGGCTACAGCAATGTATATCGAGAAATGTCGATGGCTCTTTTAAGTTACAGCCAAGCAAACATGTAATTGGGTGTTTGCCCATTTTCCCAAGCACCCCAAATTCATCATCCTCTTTGGCTGTTAGCTGAAAATGATGTGTCCTTCCACAGCACTGTTGAGTGTCCAGCTGGTGCCCATCCGTGCAAATGGAATGGGATACACCTAAACGTCCTACAAATACAGGTGCCGTAGTCATTTTGGAGAGCTTCTGATGACTTACAACTCCTACATTAGAAGCTAAACAGTGATCTCCGTTTTTTTCTAAATTTTTTATTTTTAAAATGGAGTCTTCAGGGTCCATGCATACAGGAGTCATTAGAATGAACAATTACATAATGAAAATAAATCCAGCCGTAAACTGCCCACATATGGTAAAGAAACTCTTGAAATTTCACGGGAAGAGCCTCAACTGCATTAGCACTTGAAAACTACTTTTAAAGGCACAATTTATATAAAATAATGGTATTTTTCTTCACTGCCAGTGTCCCACTCTGGTGTTTCTGAACAAGTAAGAATAACACCTCAACACGCACAACGGATGAACAACACAGCGAGGTTCAGATGAACAGCCGGATGATGTGCACATCCTCGGCACCTGGAGGCAGAACACCCTGGATCAGGCAACTCCATAACTAGGAAAACATTTAAAGGTATCACGATAGCAAAGCCATGTGAAAAAGCAACAAGCTTTTGAACAAGGATGCTGATGAGAACTTGAAGAAAAGGGCAAAACAATTGCACCCTAGCAATTTAATTACACTGCGAGAGAACTTCGCGTATTCCGAAGGCACAGAAATAGCTGGTAGTTTCATTAAGTTTGTGTTATGTGTAGAAATGTTGAGCGCTAGGTCAGACTTTTCTCATTATCTTAATGGTGATACCACTCACACAGAGAGATATGATGCCTGTCTAACTGTCACAGCGGCTCTAACGAATTGTGCTAGAAATCCAGAGATGAGGGGGAGGAGATACATACTTAGACTGCCTAAGCTGAAAGTTGTTACAACAAGATGATGATAGGAAAATCAAACGTCCCTGCAAAGCAAGATTTTCCATCAATACATCAGTGCAAATTCCATCAAACCTTAGTCCGGCCCCCTGATGAACTGCTTGAAGCAGTGGCCCTTTACACGCCCCGGACTGACCAGCTCGAGACAGGAGCTGCTGGCTTTATCTTAAGCCAGCTGAGCTCGGTGTGACTTTCTGCAGGGTATCTGAATGACTAAGTACACAAAAGCAGCTGAAATCAAATTATTATCCACTTGGATTCCTGCCAACCTCCAGATTAAGTTGCCAAATTACTTTCCATTAACTTTTATTTTTCCCACAGCCATTCAGTTTTCCTCTATACTTTAGCCCTTTGCCAGTAAGTGCTTTAATTGCCAACTCTTTTTCTTCCAGCTATCTCGGGGTGGTCCTGCAACCCTGTTTGTCCTCTGCATGTTGGCATACAGTCGTGCCTGCTCAAGAAACTGCCTAATGCCTATAGGCTTGATGCAAGAGCCACCTAAGTCTAAAAATAACTCTTCCATCAGTTCTCACAGTCTTGAAGGGAAAAGCTATATATCAGACTATGCCATAGAAACGCTGTATGTATGTATATACGTGTATAAAGTTATATAGAGATGATATATAGCCATTAAGGAAAACCACAGCCAAGCCGTGGAACAGGCTGCTCAGATCCCCTGTGCAGGCTCCATTCTTGGAGGCTTCCAGTACCAGGATGGATAAATCCCTGAGCAATCTGGCCTGGCCCAGAGCTCCAGTGGGAGCAGGGGCTGGACCAGAGACCTCCTGACCTTCCCACCCCAGTTACCCTGGGATTACAGCTACTCCTATGCGCAACTCCACTCTCTTTTCTTGCTTCCCCAAACACACATCATATTTACCAAGCATTAGTTCATATTCCATCTCATGTGATGTCCAGTTTGGTATACTTTTATACACTACAGTGAGATTCAATATCAGTCTAATCTGAGAAAAAGAGTGAGGAAGACGAAGGGAGAGGGATGAAAAATGCCAGAGGTTTCCAACCCAGCCATTAAGGATATTTTAGTGGTCTGATGTCAAACCATCGCCATTCCCATAAGCAAGCAGCTGTCAGCTGATGGATGAGGACATACAAGCATCTATATTTTGCAGGCAGAAATGGGACTAAGGGTAGAAATACTACTGCATTTGGTGTGACATTCTCACTTAAAGTCGCTGGGTTTTTAAATATTTTACTTTAGGAGGCACAGCTCACAGAAACCAGTTATTCAGCCTGGAAAACTGCCTTTCAGTCATTCTGCTGGGACTGATTAATTATGCTGCTTCTGGTGAAAACATCTCAGAAACAAAGATCTAGCATCTGATTTACTTGCTCTGGGTAGAGTGACCTACCCCCTTGTTGGCACTTTGCTTCGGTTAAGAGCTCTCCACAAGAGCAAGAGGAAGGCAGTGCAGGCGACGCCGAAATAAGTGAAATCCTGCTGCTGGGCACTGCAGAAACGTGGCAAGAAACAAAGGTTTCACCATGTAATTTTGGTCCCATTAAAGTCAGCTTTTTTTTCCCCCAGGGGACATTTCAATCACAGCATTAGTAGCACATTTCCAACACACAAAAAGACCTATTGAAAAATCACGCTTCTATTAATGAATCTTCATTTACCTGCAAATTTTCTGCTAGGTACTTTCTCTGCCTTGTGTTTATCGCTGTGGTGGTAAAGGCTTGTGGTGCGAGTGGGATGCAGACCGCCACGTTTATTCAAATAATACTTCTGAATCTATAAATACGACTTTGAAATATCCTCTTTGATAACATCAGGCCAGATTTCATAACTTATTTATTCTGAACAGCAGCTAACTCCACAAATAATCCTGCCGACTGCAGAAGGATTACTTCCACAATAAAGCCAGGCGTATGGCGGGTGGCAGAATCAGGCCCAGGAGGTGTTTTAACTTCAGTTCCACTGTACAATTTATTCAGTTCACTGGAGGTTTTTCACAGCATCTTGGGTGAATTTTGCACCTGTAGTGAGGGCACCTGGGGATGAACCGACCTGCCAAATGCTTTCGGGACCAAGCAGAGGAGCCTGCCTGCATCCCCCTCTGCCCCCTTTCATAGAACCACAGGATGGTTTGGGTTGGAAGGGACCTTTAAAGACCATCTAGTCCAATCCCTTGCCATAAGCAGGGACATCTCCAACTACATCAGGTTGCTCAAAGCCTTGTCCAACCTGACCTTGAATGTTTCCAGGGATGGGGCATTGACTATCTCTCTGGGCAATCTGGGCCAGTATCTCACCACCCTCAGACTAAAGAGGGTCCCCTCTCAGCCTTCTCTTCTCCAGGCTGAACAGCCCGAGGGCTCTCAGCATTTCCTCAGCAGAGAGATGCTCCAGTCCCCTCATCATCTCCATAGCCTCCACTGGACTCTCTCCAGCAGTTCCCTGTCTCTCTTGAACTGGGGAGCCCAGAAATGGACACAGTAATCCAATACCTCAGGCTCCATCCTACAAACAGCGTGCCTAATAACCCAGGAGAGGTCCCCTGATGTAGCACCATTACTATAAAAAAATTTCCAATCCAGTAAAAAAAACAAATTAACATTGAAACATACAGTAACCCAGATTCCGATACTCAGGAGCTCCGCAATTTGCAACGTTCACTTTGATTGCATTGACAGCGCGCTCCGCTCCTGCCCAGAATAACAGCTCTTCTCCGTTTCTTGGTCATGGAGGACTCTGGCCTGGCAGGAGTTCCAGGTCAGGTACAGCGGGGCCCTTCAAGTAAGGAAAGGACTAATCCGTGCTGCGAAAACCACCACTTCTCCTCCTAAACTCATCTCACGGATTCGCTGCAGGGAGCGGCTGGTACACGCACAGACACACGCACACACAAGCCTCAATGGGGACTGCGCTCTAAAATGCAAAATTCATAAAACTCCTCTAGGAGAAGAATGTCACTGCTTTCTGTAATTACGTTGACAATTTCTCCTCTTCTTTGATGTTGCTTTTCTTGTAAAAAGAGGAGAGGGTGGAGTTTTATTTCTGTTGTTTGTGCTCGAGAAAGACTCATTAAAATGTGCTTTGGGATGTAGATGTTTTGGGTTGGCTTTTTTTTTTTTTTCAAGTATTTTTCATTATTTTTCAGATTAATTTACTTGAAGGATTATCAGGGGACCAACCCACATGTACATTTTATGCTATACCATTTGTTTTTCAACCATAAGCAAGATTTTAAACAAAACAGAGTGATTTATACTATGCTGAGACGCATTAATAGATACAGCAGGCGAGGGCTGGATCCCAAGTCAACTACAGATCTTCTTCAAGCCAGAGCCGGCGCCAATTACTCTTGCAGACACAGAGGCATGATTAAATTCTTTTATCTGAAAAACATCCTGGGACTCGGGTCTCCTCTTGAAACATCAAGTCATGGGGAAGATCAGCGTTAAATCGCAAAGCCTGATGTGCTTCCCCAAGCACAGATGCAGCGGGGTACGACTGGTGCCTGCCATCTGCGTGTGCAGGAGATAACAGAAAACCACCCGTATTTGCAAGCATGAAGGTGGCAGGAAGAGGGGCTGTTTAGCAACTGATATACTGGAGCTGCAGCTGCACAAAGAAATGGCTTCCTTTAGTCTGAGTTTGTTTCTACCAGCTGAGGCGGCCTTTCAGGATATTTTGTATAAATAAGCATTACAATAAAGACAGAACCAACCTATACACCATCTTAATGGGGCTGTCTCCGGAACCTCCCGAGTTTTTGCCAACTGCCCAAGCAAAGGGAAATCCACGGCGCAATGCTTGGCCCTCCGTAAGTCACAAGCGTCCCTGGGAGCAGGCAGGCTGGGAAGCGGGAGGAGGCCGCTTGCGGGCTGGGGGAGCTGATTTGCAAGTATTCACATGTAAGTTTAGCGGCTTCTTTATCTTTTGCTCCCTTCTGGTGTTATTTCAATGTCGATTTGCATAGTCAATATAAAACTCTTTACATATAAACTGCCTGCAAGGATGACACCATCAATCCTCAGCTCTATTCACAAAATTTATTATTGTTTCAATTTAAGAGAGATCATTGCCAGATTACACAGTTGCTGATGAGGATTTATATTTACATTTACAGCAAGCAAAATACATGTCCTATTTTTTTTTTTTAAGTCATCTACACAAACGTGAAAGAGGGAACAAAAAATAAAATCAGTGCGTATACACTCATGAATGCTTGCAGATCATGTTCTGCGACTTATCTTTCCTTCAGACAATATTGCAAATTAGGCAGCATCTGTGTAGCATCAGTAGCGTGAGCCTGATCATAAGAAAGAATTAAAGGATATTATCGAGACAGTTCTTAATCTAATGTGATGGTGAAACCAAGCACTCATATATGTTAGTTTAAATGAGATGCAAAAGGCATCCAGTTGTGTTTCCGTGACGTCCTATCAGACATCAGACATCCGCACCCCTACGTATTAAACAAGAGTATTAACGTCCAGAAAGGGATTCACCCCCACAGAAATGTCAGGTTTTATGAAATACAGGACTGCAAAGATTAAGGGAAGAAGAAACAGAGTTTCAGGAGATATTGCATTTATCTGGTCTGACCTGTTGAGCAGCATAAAGCTTGTAATGCAGCAGATTTCACCAAATAAGTCCTTTGACATAAATCTCATGGGATATGGAAAAAAAACAGGGACGCATCACAAAACCGGCTGAACTCTGGTTTCCCATGCAATTGGGGAAAGAAGATAACTTAGCTGTGATGCTCTGCATCACCCAGAGAAGTAGTTCATAAAAGTTATAGCTTCTCTGAAAGGAAAGGATGCTTGAGTGTGAAATGATCCAAACAGAAGCTGAGCGGTAAGTCCTGCCTTGGAAAAACTAAAGCAAAATTGTTTCTGAGGACCATGGCAGGAGAAATGCTATGTCGTTAATGCCCCCCGTGAGCAGACGGTTGTTCTTCAGAGGGCTGGTGTGATGGCACCAGGAGTCTTCTGCCTGCCTGGACCTGCCAACACCCTCCACAGGAAGAACAGGCAATTTCCATCCATCTCCAAAAGCCCCAAAGCGAGAGCTAAGGTTATTTAAATTCATGCGCAAAGCAGAAGAAATGCTAACACACATCAAAGATCATTAAAGCAGAAGAGTGACCTGTTCACAAACCTCCCAGCTCTAGTTTGGATCTACCCGAGTCTGAAACGGTGCCGTCTTGGGATCAAGGATTCTGAATTATCGCCTCCAGAAGATAACAGATACTGGAATGACTGATCAATGAATTAAACAATCACTACATGATTGGTAGAGATGAAAGAAGCTTTCTCACTTCAAACTTGCTCAAGCCATTATGAACAGCGGCCTCTCATTAAAGATCTTAGATAAGTGAAACACATGCAAATGTGTCCTCCTTTCACTCAGCTGTGTTGCCTGTAAAATTTTCCACTGTGTTTTCTTTCCAGTTACCTGTAGTTATTAAGAAGGTGTTATAATTTGCACACAGCACACACCAGAGAGCTGAATGGTCACCCAAGAGAATGGGTGTTTATCACAAAAAGCGCAACTCTGCGATTCAAACAGTGTCGGCTCCTGCTGTCCGTGTTTTGTGACTGGAACAGAGGAGCAGAGCGTGAATCAAAGCCCAGCGGAGGAGACTGACATTTACTGGTTTCAGTAGCATCTGCATCAAACGCTTCAGCCTGATACAGACACACTGGCTTCACTCAAGTATAAATACAACCCTAGATTTAATTCATCAACTATTTACCCTTTCCTACATGTTTTAAAGACTCCTTGAATTGGAGGCGGTGGTCTGGATCCAAAGTGAGGAACATCTGACCTCTTACTTGCTCCGTGAGACAGATTTGCCGTGGCAGCTGGGGGGGTTGACCCTGGCTGGACACCAGGTACCCACCAAGCTGTTCTATCACTGCCCTCCTCAACAACTGGGGGGTGGGGGGGCAGGAAATAAGATGGAAAAAAACCCCCAAACAAACTCGTGGGTCAAGATGAAGGCAGTTTAATAAAGCAAAAGCTGTGCATGGGAGCAAAGGAAAACAAAAGATTTACTCTCTACTTCCCACCAGCAGGTGATGTCCAGCCGCTTCCTGGGAAGCGGGACTTCAGTACACAGAAGACAAACATTGTAATAACAAATCGCGCCCCCCACCCTCTTCTCTCTCGGCTTTTATTGCTGAGCAGACACCATCTGGTACGGAACAGCCCGTTGGTCCGGTTGGGTCAGCTGTCCTGGCTGTGTCCCCTCCCAAGATCTCACCCACCCCAGCGCACAGGTGAGGGGGGACGACGGAGAGCCAGCCCCGATGCTGTGGAGCAACCGCTCAGCAGGAGCCAAAGCGCTGAGGTGTTACCAACACCCAGTACAAAACCAGTACAAGTACAAAACACCGTCCCAGGGGGGAAATCA